>NC_138780.1:18201152-18801152 GCF_965119305.1 Pelophylax lessonae
GCCCCCAAACTCGATCATCCATGTCTTTATGGACCTTGCTTTGCGCGCCGGTCCAAATCTTATAAGCTGTTTTTTTTAGGCTCTGTTACAAATGTATTTTATAATAATGCAAGAATTATATAAACTCAAAAAAGTTCAAAATATATAATATTACACAAAATTTTAAATTCTTCAGGTCACCCCTTGTGGTAAGTGCTCTGTATTCCTCCTAAATATAGGTGCTCCTTATTAGTGCTCCTCCACCTCTTTTCAGAAAGGCCACTCACCAGATCGCTGAGGGCCACCAGGTCCTCTACCATTTCAGACAAAACGATTGGCTGAAATCTGCTGCAAAACTTGTGCTGGGTCCAATCACAGCATGGGTTGGCAGGGGCCATTACATACTACGCTTCTTCAGGGTCACAGATCAGTGGGATTTGGACCTCCATTTTCATTGCGGGGTGCGTCTTCATTTAACAGAAGTCTATGAAATCCCCCCAAAAAAGTCACGCAGGAACCTTTTTTTCAGAGTTGCTGTGACTTGTGAGTCGCAAACAACTTGAATGGCTCCATTGACGGCAATGGGGGTGCGACTTGTCATGCGATTTTGAACTGTCAAATCGAATGACAAATCGCACCAGTTGGAACCAGGGCTAAGTCTGTTGTTTTTTTTTTTTCAACAGGAGGACTACAGGAGGACTGGTGGTCCCCCCCTATCAGCGGCCCTGTTCATGTCACAAAAGGAAAAGAACAAGCAGGGCTGGGGCAAGGGATGGGCAAGAGGGGTGGCTTCCCTGGGCACTATGGTATCATATGAGGTTGGGGGTGCACACCTCAAGGAGATGGGGGGGGCGGGATTTGTGTTGGAAGGGGGAATTTAGGGGGTAGCAGGGGGCAAATTTAAGGAGGTGTGCTATGAGTGGTGATTTGGGGGGATCTGTGTTGGGAGGGGGAATGGAGAAGAGGGTTTGTGCTAGGAGGTGGGATTTGTGCTACAAAAGTAATATGGTAGAGAGGACATTTTTTTTTGGGGGGGGGGTGTTAGGAGGGGAAATTTGGGGGTGCTAGGAATGATGCTTTAGGGTGATTTGTGTTGGGAAGGAGAATGGGGGAAGAGGATTTGTGCTAGCAGGTAGAATTTGGGGGGTTTGTGCTATAAAAGTAATATGTAAGAGGGGAAACATCTGCTGTTTTTTTTTGAGGGGGGGGGATTTTAGTTAGGAGGGGAAATCTTGGTACAGTATGTGTGTGTGTGCAAGGAGTGGTGATTTGGAGGGGATTTGTGTTAAGATGGGGAGGGGGGAAGAGAAATTGTGATAGGAGGTGGGATTTGTGGGGGGGGGGGGGGGCTATAAAAGTAATATGGTACAGGGGAAGCAATTGATGTTGTTTTTTTGAGGGGGGGGATTTGTGTTAGGAGGGAAAATCTTGGTATGTGTGTGTGCTAGGAGGGGTGATTTGGGGGGATTTGTGTTAAGATGGGGAGGGGGAAGAGAAATTGTGATAGGAGGTGGAATTTGGGGGGGGGTTGCTATAAAAGTAATATGGTAGAGGGGAAGCAATTGTTGTTGTTTCTTTTGAGGGGGGGGGGGATTTGTGTTAGAAGGTGAAATCTTGGTATGTGTGTGTGCTAGGAGGGGTGATTTGGGGGGATTTGTGTTAAGATGGGGAGGGGGAAGAGAAATTGTGATAGGAGGTGGGATTTGGGGGGGGGGGTTGCTATAAAAGTAATATGGTAGAGGGGAAGCAATTGTTGTTGTTGCTTTTGAGGGGGGGGGGGGGGGGTTGTGTTAGGAGGTGAAATCTTGGTATGTGTGTGTGCAAGGAGTGGTGATTTGGAGGGGATTTGTGTTGGGATGGGAAGGGGGGAAGAGAAATTGTGATAGGAGGTGGGATTTGTGGGGGGGGGGGCTATAAAAGTAATATGGTACAGGGGAAGCAATTGTTGATGTTTTTTTTTTAGGGGGGGGGGGTTGCTATAAAAGTAATATGGTAGAGGGGAAGCAATTGTTGTTTTTTTTTTTTTGGGGGGGGGGATTTGTGTTAGGATGGTAAATCTTGGTATGTGTGTGTGCTAGGAGTGGTGATTTGGAAAGGATTTGTGTTGGGATGGGGAAGGGGAAGAGAAATTGTGATAGGAGGTGGGATTTGGGGGGGGGGGGGGGCTGCTATTAAAGTAATATGGTAGAGGGGAAACATTTGTTGTTGTTTTTTTTTTTTAGGGGGGGGTTGTGTTAGGAGGGGAAATCTTGGTATGTGTGTGTGCTAGGAGGGGTGATTTGGAGGGGATTTGTGTTGGGATGGGAAAGGGGGAAGAGAAATTTTGATAGGAGGTTGGATTTGGGGGGGTTGCTATAAAAGTAATATGGTACAGGGGAAACGATTGTTGTTGTTTTTTTTTTTTTTAGGGGGGGGGTTGTGTTAGGAGGAGAAATCTTGGCATGTGTGTGTGCTAGGAGTGGTGATTTGTGTTGGGATGGGGAGGGGGGAAGAGAAACTGTGATAGGAGGTGGGATTGGGGGGGGGGGGTTGCTATAAAAGTAATATGGTACAGGGGAAACGATTGTTGTTGTTTTTTTTTTTTTTAGGGGGGGGGTTGTGTTAGGAGGAGAAATCTTGGCATGTGTGTGTGCTAGGAGTGGTGATTTGTGTTGGGATGGGGAGGGGGGAAGAGAAACTGTGATAGGAGGTGGGATTTGGGGGTTTGTGCTGTAAAAGTAATATGCTAGAGGGGAAATATATATGTATATTTTTTTTTTTGGGGGGGGGGGGGGATTTGTGTTAGGAGGGAATTTTCTGAGGGGGATATGTGCTAGGATGGGGTGGGGGGGGGGGGGTTGTGTTAAGAGGGGAATTTTCTGAGGGGGATATGTGCTAGGATGGGGAATGGGGGGGGGGATTTGTGTTAGGAGGGGAAGTTTCTGAGGGGGATATGTGCTAGGATGGGGAATGGGGGGGGGGGATTTGTGTTAGGAGGGGAAGTTTCTGAGGGGGATATGTGCTAGTATGGGGAATGGGGGGATTATGTGGGGAGGGGATTTTTTCCCCATACATCCTAGGGGTGCAGTTTGGCATGTTCGCCCTGGGCACTAGATGGCCTTGTCCCGGCACTGAGCACGAGCAACTGTGACAATCATCATGCACAGCATGCTTTGATTGTAACTGTTGAGTTTAGCTTTGACAGTTGTAATCTGGTTACCAGGGGTAACAGAAGTATATACTCGTATTTCTTTATAATAACGATCCTCATTGATGTACAGTAAAGGTGGACGGGACGTTGACAAAGGTTCCTTCACCTCTTTTTCCTCATCGTTATCATCCGTCATGAGCCGTGACAGCAACCTGGAACGGCACCAGCAAACCTCTTGATTTTTCTCTCTGAAATAATCCATGAACTCCCAAGCCACTCATCAGCCATCTGTATCCTACCCATCATGCCGAGCGGAGGGGGGTGTCCCCAGGGGGCACTTCTAAACTGGATGAGCTCGAGAACAATTGTATTTTAGCTGCACATCCTTCTAAGAAGGTGCTCCTCACTCTGCTCTGATTGGTCAATGTAAAGTCAAATATTAGAGGGACTCCAACATTTTTTTATAGCCAAAAAATAAAAATAAATGATAGCTGCCTTACCTTGTGGTTAGACATACACTCATTGACCGCTTTATTAGGTAGACCTTGCTAGTACTGGGTTGGACCCCCTTTTGCCTTCAGAACTGCCCTAATTCTTCCTGGCGTAGATTCAACAAGGTGTTGGTCCTCAGAGAATTTGGTCCATATTGACATGATAGCATCACGCAGTTGCTGCAGATTTGTCGGCTGCAAGTCCATGATGCCAATCTCCCGTTCCACCACATCTCAAAGGTGCACTATTGGACCGGATCTGGTGAGTGTGGAGGGCATTGGAGTACAGTGACCGGATCTGGTGAGTGTGGAGGGCATTGGAGTACAGTGACTGGATCTGGTGAGTGTGGAGGGCATTGGAGTACAGTGACCGGATCTGGTGAGTGTGGAGGCCATTGGTTTACAGCGACCGGATCTGGTGAGTGTGGAGGCCATTGCAGTACAGTGACCAAATCTGGTGAGTGTGGAGGCCATTGGAGTACAGTGACCGGATCTGGTGAGTGTGGAGGCCATTGGATTACAGTGACCGGATCTGGTGAGTGTGGAGGCCATTGGAGTACAGTGACCGGATCTGGTGAGTGTGGAGGCCATTGGATTACAGTGACCGGATCTGGTGAGTGTGGAGGCCATTGGAGTACCGTGACCGGATCTGATCAGTGTGGAGGCCATTGGAGTACAGTGACCGGATCTGATCAGTGTGGAGGCCATTGGAGTACAGTGACCGGATCTGGTCAGTGTGGAGGCCATTGGAGTACAGTGACCGGGATCTGGTCAGTGTGGAGGCCATTGGAGTACAGTGACCGGATCTGGTGAGTGTGGACACTTACCTTGTGTTTAGACATACACTCATTGACCACTTCATTAGGTAGACCTTGCTAGTACCAGGTTGGACCCTCTTTTGCCTTCAGAACTGCCCTAATTCTTCCTGGCATGGATTCAACAAGGTGTTGGAAACATTCTCCAGAGATTTTGGTCCATGGTGACATGATAGCATTACGCAGTTGCTGCAGATTTGTCCATGATGCCAATCTCCCGTTCCACCACATCTCAAAGGTGCACTATTGGATTGAGATCTGGTGAGTGTGGAGGCCATTGGAGTACAGTGACCGGGATCTGGTCAGTGTGGAGGCCATTGGAGTACAGTGACCGGGATCTGGTGAGTGTGGAGGCCATTGGAGTACAGTGACCGAATCTGGTGAGTGTGAAGGCCACTGGAGTACAGTGACCGGATCTGGTGAGTGTGGAGGCCATTGGAGTACAGTGACCGGGATCTGGTCAGTGTGGAGGCCATTGGAGTACAGTGACCGGATCTGGTGAGTGTGGAGGCCATTGGAGTACAGTGACCGGATCTGGTGAGTGTGGAGGCCGTTGGAGTACGGTGACCTCATTGTCATGTTCAAGAAACCAGTGGTGAGATGATTGGAGCTTTGTGACATGGTGCATTATCCTGCTGGAAGGAGCCATCAGAAGATGGGGACACTGTAGTCCTAAAGGGATGGACATGGTCAGCGACAATACTCAGGTAGGCCGTCTGCGAATAACCAGCTTCGGTCCGACCAGCTGCAGCATACAGCTCAGCAACAATACTCATGTAGGCCGTGGCATCCAAACGACGCTCATTTGGTACTAAGGGCACCAAAGCGTGCCGAGAAAATATCCCACACACCATTACACCACCACCACCAGCCTGAACCATTGATACAAGGCAGGATGGATCCATGCTTTCATGTTGTTTGCGCTAAATTCTGACCCTACCATCTGAATGTAACAGCTGAAATCGAAATTCATCAGACCAGGCAATGTTTTGCCAATATTTTATTGTCCAATTTTGGTGAGTCTGTGTGAATTGTAGCCTCAGTTTCTTGTTCTTAGCTGACAGGAGTGGCACCCGGTGTGGTCTTCTGCTGCTATAGCCCATCTGCGAACTGCCAGCTTCTGTCTGACCAGCTGCAGTATACATGGAGCAAATGTCGGCCGGTTTCTATTGACCCAAAATTTGGCCCGTGTGTACTAGGCTTTAATAAACACTGCCACTGGCCATTAATGTAACAATGGCCAGTGGCAGTGTTAATTACCCCTTCACATCACTAGCTATTGGCAATGTTAAATAACCCCTTCGCTCCCCCAAGGGGTTCACCATTTGTCTGTACAGAGCTGTATTTATCCTCAGCTGCTGCACTCACGTGTGTTACCTGTTCCCGCGTGGCTCCTCTCATTTTCCGGCCTGGAAATGATGAAGAGCAGAAGGCTGGGACTAACCTTTCCCTGTCGACCCTGTCTGACCACAGTGCACGGTTTCTTCTCTTGCCGGGTGAAGGGCGCAGAGAGCGCTTCCAGCACTCGACACCCCACTGCCACTCAGCAAGCCATTATGCTGCTACAGTCTGCCCCATGATGTACTAGATATGCGTCCCGGTGTTCCTGGCCCATGCCTGGTGTGCCCTACGGCCAGTCCGGGCCTGTCTCTAACTCCTGTTGCCTTTGCCTCACAGGGATGAAGAAAGCTGGCAAAGTATCATGCTGGCTCCTGAGACAGCAGGGGTCCTTGCTCTTCCTCCTGCTGTTTTGCCTTCAGGGCCCAGTGTGTGGCCCAGAAGAAACATGAGATTGATTGTATCAATAATCCCCATTTTGACATAGTTTGCCATTTTGGTCACCTGAATGATGAGCCATTGAGGAAGTTAAAAAAAAAATACAAAAACAGCTTCTTTGAGCCTGTGTTTGTGCCACAATCACACAGATATTCATAGCACACTGTTGTTGGTCAAGCCTCTGGAGCATGGCCAATGTTGAGTTCCAGTGTATGCGGGTGTCACAGATAAGTTGGTGGGCAGGTAGCTTATGATGGTATTGCATTTCTGTCAGGCAAGCCATGGATGGCCACCATAAATGGCCACAAACCCTTCTGGCCTGATGAAGGACTTGATAGTATCTGATGATAGACAGAGAAGCGAAGGTACTTCATGATGAAATGCTGCACCGCCAGGTGGAGAACATGTGCAAGCAAGGTACACGTGTCCTAGACAAAGGATGGCCAACAGTTTAGTACCATTCTCACACATGACCATGCCTGGATGAAGATAGCGTGTGGCCAGCCACCTCTCATCCAGAATTTCTGTGAGTTGACCCCAGTGTGGTTCCTGTTGTCTAGGCATATGGGATATACCCAGTGTGCCTCGGTGGATACGTAGCATCCCTGCCTATGCTTACTGGATCACTGGACCATGCTTCCTGGACAGGGATGTCATTCTCAAAAACAGGCAATAAACTCATGAAAGGAGGCAAATTCTATGAGCCAGGCTGGCATCCAGACCCTGGGTTTGGGGGTGATTTAGGGATAGCAGAGACACCTACCTTGGGAAGGATGCTGTTGGAGACCATGGGGTTGGTGTAAGAAAATCTTGCAAAGGGTTACGCTTTCGCTTGCCACTCCTCAGTTTGACCCCTGACCCCCGCTTAAAGTGGTGTATCCTAAGCCATTGAGATTTCTTGTGAGACTTACTCCACTGTCACTCTGTGTATGTGTGTGTGTGTGTGTGCGCGCAAGATACGGGAAGTTAGAAAAGAGTAGAAGGAGGAGGAGCAAGAGTCTTGTTTCATTGAGGCTTCATTGCTACCTGCTTGATTAATTGAGGCGTTGCTCCCACCAAGATCTATGGTTCAGTGCTCCATGGGCGTCCGCAAGGGGGGGGGGGGCAGGAGGAGGATCTATGGGGACTCTGCTCTAAAGGGGGATCTATGGGGGACCCTGGCCTGGCCAGCTCTAAAGGGGGATCTATGGGGACGCTGCTCTAAAGGGGGGATCTATGGAGGACCCTGGCCTGGCCAGCTCTGAAGGGGGATCTATGGAGACCCTGCTCTAAAGCCGATCTATGGGGGACCCTGGCCTGGCCAGCTCTGAAGGGGGATCTATGGAGACCCTGCTCTAAAGGGGGATCTATGGGGGACCCTGGCCTGGCCAGCTCTGAAGGGGGATCTATGGAGACCCTGCTCTAAAGGGGATCTATGGGGACCCTGGCCTGGCCAGCTCTAAAGGGGGATCTATGGGGACGCTGCTCTAAAGGGGGATCTATGGGGGACCCTGGCCTGGCCAGCTCTAAAGGGGGATCTATGGGGACTCTGCTCTAAAGGGGGATCTATGGGGGACCCTGGCCAGCTCTAAAGGGGGATCTATGGGGACCCTGCTCTAAAGGGGATCTGTAGGGGACCCTGGCCTGGCAAGCTCTGAAGGGGGATCTATGGAGACCCTGCTCTAAAGGGGATCTATGGGGGACCCTGGTCTGGCCAGCTCTGAAGGGGGATCTATGGGGACCCTGCTCTAAAGGGGATCTATAGGGGACCCTGGCCTGCTCTAAAGGGGGATTTATGGGGGCAAAATGGGGTGGAGCATGGGTGACCTTAAAATGATGCCCCTCCCTGAAAAAAGTTCTGCGGACGTCCATGCAGAGCTCTACTAGGTTCCTCATGGATATGGTATCTAAAAGACTGATAATAGTCTACTTACTGCTACTCATATAGAATTAGCATTGTCTTTACATAACATCTCAGAAAGACTGCAACTTCTTGTCACATGATTCTGTGTTGTGTAATGTTCCCTTCTCCCACTAAAGCATGGATGTACAACCTTAGGTCCAGCAGGCCCACTTAAGTGAGAATTTTGTGGGTGTGTCTTGGGATATGCTAATCAGGCATTACATTTCTTTGATTTTGTTAAGTTTGTTTAGCCATTCTTTGATTAAGGGGGTGAACTTTGTTCCCCGGTGGAGGGGGAGGAACATTTTTATGTTTGACTTGGGTGCATCTTTAAGGCAAGGAATGCTCATATCTGTCCAGGAGCAATAAGAAAATGATGAAGAGGTCCTGGTGAAAGACAGATTTCCATCTGCTTCAAATGATTGGAGGACCAGACGGAGCCATCTTTTCATAATCCTGGCTGATGACTGACAGATAGTTATTTTATCGGGCTCAGCATGTGTTTGTGATTCTCTACTAATTTTCTGTAGCAGGCTGGCTCTGGTCTAAGCCTTCTCCTTCAGACCGGTCATTAATTACACCTTGTCACCTAGAAAGTAACTCTTTCCTTATACCCAAGGCCAGCTACAGCTGAACACCCCACACCGCGGTTAAAGCACACTACTTAACCTCTTGCCATATATGCAGTGGCAAGAAAATCGGACCAGACAATAAAAATAGTACCGCTCAAATGCCCCCCCAACCTACTACAAGCAGGTTAGTTAAGTAGTGCTCATCTCCAGAGTATAGGGCAAATTGCTTATACTCTTAAAGGAAGCAATAATAGGCCCAATATATATTCAAACACTGCCAATAGCACCAGACACCACATTACAGGTCCCGTCAGACGCCTCCCTCTGATAAGAGTCACCTTGTCCCCGGAAAGTAACTTTTTCCTTATACCCAAGGCCAGTAAAAGCTGAACACCCCACATCCTGGTTAAAGTACAATACTTAACCTCTTGCAATATACTGTATGTAGTGGCAAGAAAATTGGACCAGAACAATGAAAATAGTACCGCTCAAATGCCCCCCAAACCTGTATTAGTCAGCTCAGCATGTGGATAAACTGGTGCAAGACAGACAGGATTGGCAAATCCAGTAGACTTCAACAAAATGGCGGCCAACTGCACACAGACATCAACTACTTGTCTCATGAATGTAAATAAATGGCTCCTTGTCTACGAATAAGCCCTGAAAAGGGGGAAACACGTCTGAGGGGTTCTCTACAGATGCAGAACAGGAGCTAAAGCCATCTTTCACCTATTTCATTCACACTCATGCAACAGGAAGTCCGTGTGCTGACGGCAGCCATTTTGCTGAAGGCAAGAAAAGTGGGCTTTAACTCTCAGCCACCGCTCATAGGCAGCCACAACAACTTGAGGTTGTGCGATGAGAGCACGCTCACTGCAGTCTGACCGATCAGTCACCAACAACTCTGCTGATCACGAGCCAACCGGGCAGGCTCCCAATCATGTGGATGCTGTGATAGCCAATAACAGTAGTCACATGATAGAGGAGCCACTCGGCCCCCAAGGGCAATAAAGCCCACCTAAAAGGCTGATGGGATATGTCTGAAGGTTCCATCCACACTTGTACCTGTGACTCTGGAGTGCAATTTTGACGCAACTTTGGATGGGTGCGACTTGGATGTGACTTGTTGTCCCTCTGCCAGGTCGAACGCACTATTCCCAACACATACGTTCCTGTAGAAACGGCTGTGTATTGAAGTGGGTGCTGAAGCCACCACTGGCTGGAACCGTAAATAGTCAGAGGGAGAAAATACCTCCCACCTGCTACAATACCTTGTTACAAGGCATTGCAGTGTTACCTTGTTTCTTCATTTGTTTTATTTTTGCGCATACAATTTTTTTGTACACACTGCATTTTTTTTATAAGGCAACGTAAACCAATGCACTTATATTGTGTGGACAGAGCACATAGAAAACAATTTTGTGTCCTTACGTTGATCACTTTTTCTACAGAAAGTGTTGCGTACATTTCTGTGTACTTAGCAGAAATTCTGCTCAGAAGCGCCGTACTGCGAAGTCTGGAAAGTAACTGAGTACTGACTGCCCCCCGCTGGCCATTCTGTGTAATAGTGAATTTCAGAAGCCGATAAGTATTAATTACAGGCATACCCCGTTTTACGTACACTCACTTTACGTCATGGGTGTCCAACATTTTGGATTCTCTGGGCCACATTGAGTGTAGAGAAATTTTCTCGGGCCGTATATAAAATATATACTATAGTTAAGGTATATAAGTAACAAAACGCCGCCACCCCCCCCCCCCCCAGCACTAATTTAACACAACTAGTGGATGCTCCCATCCGAGGCAGCCTCTGCCTACAGTTAGTTGGAAGCCGCTGTGGCCATGCCCCCGATTCGACTTCCTTCCTCCCCAGCAAAAAAAAAATTGTCAGGGGTCAGTGGGCCGCATTGCCTGCATTTCCGGGCCGCATGAGGCCCCCCGGGCCACAGGCTGGACATGCCTGCTTTACGTACACTCGAGAGTACGGACACAGCCTGGTCAGCTTGGCATGGCACTACTCCCGGTTTTTAACATTGGCGTCTATGGGAAATCTTGGTCAGCTTGACATGGCACTGCTCCCAAACCATAAGTGACAGGGATACCAAACTAATGGCGCTTTTCCACTGCATGGAACCGAACGGTTTGGCTCGCTTTTGCGCTTTTCCACTGCATGGTACGGTGTTGGAACGGTTCGGTTCGGTGCGGTGCGGTACGGCGGCGCTTTTCCACTACATGGAACCGAACGGTACGGCTCGCTTAAACAGTACCACCTAGGTTGTGGTTCCAAGAGGGCCGTACCAATACCATATCCCACAATCCTTTGCATGCAGCCTTGACTGTTTGTCACTACTAGCCACTGATTGGTCAGAGAATCGTTGTTATCCCACCCACTTACTACTTTAGTGGAAAAGCAAACCGTACCGAACCGTTCCAACACCGTACCATGCGGTACCATGCAGTGGAAAACCAAACCGAGCCAAGCAGAGCCGAGTGGAGCCAAGCCGGTACTTGCAATGGAAAAGTGCCATTAGGGAGCACTGAGAGGGGACCCAGGACTACAACATATCCTATTTGTGGCCGGGGAGCTTGCCTAGGTAATCTACCATGTCATAGTCCTGGATCCCCTTAACATGCTCCCCAAGCTTGGTGTCCTTGTCACTTATGGTTTGGGAGCAGTGCCATGTCAAGCTGACCAAGATTTCCTATGGAGCTAGTGTATTTACATGCATTGAGAAATGAAAAATGGTATTGCTACACTTTAAGTAAATTTTCATTTTACATACATGCTCTGGTCCCATTGTGTACTTAAAAGTGGGATATGCCTGTATAACTTTATTGTCACTAGTTGCTGATGTGCTGACATACAAATGGCTTTACATTGAACAATTTGTATCAATATTTAAAGCCCAACTCTAAGAAAAAAATTAAAAAATCCACCCTCGTCGCATTGCAACTGTTAAACGCTCGTTATGCTAAGGGTGAGATGAAGAGGCTCAGAAAGTCAGAATTCCTGAGAACGGGGTGGAGTAGGGGGTGGGGCTAATATTGGCTGTGGTAAAATTGGAGGAGGCTTAAAATTTAGCATATACAAATAGGTTATGTGCAGGGCTCAGGTGTGTTATGTACTGGAGGGGGGGGGGGGGGGGGGCATGGTCAGGACGGAGTGGGTAATTTACATACAACATACACACAGTATCTCACAAAAGTAAATACACCCCTCACATTTTTGTAAATATTTTATTCTATCTTTTCATGTGACAACACTGAAGAAATGACACTTTGCTACAATGTAAAGTAGTGAGTGTACAGCTTGTATAACAGTGTAAATTTGCTGTCCCCTCAAAATAACTCAACACACAGCCATTAATGTCTAAACCGCTGGCAACAAAAGTGAGTACACCCCTAAGTGACAATGTCCAAATTGGGCCCAATTCCCTCCCTGGTGTCATGTGACTCATTAGTGTTACAAGGTCTCAGGTGTGAATGGGGGGCAGGTGTGGTAAATTTGGTGTTATCGCTCTCACTCTCTCATACTGGTCACTGGAAGTTCAACATGGCACCTCATGGCAAAGAATTCTCTGAGGATCTGGAAAAAAGAATTGTTGCTCTACATAAAGATGGCCTAGGCTATAAGAAGATTGCCAAGACCCTGAAACTGAGCTGCAGCACGGTGGCCAAGACCATACAGCGGTTTAACAGGACAGGTTCCACTCAGAACAGGCCTCGCCATGGTCAACCAAAGAAGTTGAATGCACGTGCTCAGCGTCATATCCAGAGGTTGTCTTTGGGAAATAGACATATGAGTGCTGCCAGCATTGCTGCAGAGGTTAAAGGGGTGGGGGGTCAGCCTGTCAGTGCTCAGACCATACGCCGCACACTGCATGAAATTGGTCTGCATGGCTGTCGTCCCAGAAGGAAGTCTCTTCTAAAGATGATGCACAAGAAAGCCCACAAACAGTTTGCTGAAGACAAGCAGACTAAGGACATGGATTACTGGAACCATCTCCTGTGGTCTGAGGAGACCAAGATAAACTTATTTGGTTCAGATGGTGTGAGGTGTATGTGGCGGCAACCAGGTGAGGAATACAAAGACAAGTGTGTCTTGCCTTCAAGCATGGTGGTGAGAGTGTCCTGGTCTGGGGCTGCATGAGTGCTGCCGGCACTGGGGAGCTACAGTTCATTGAGGGACCATGAATGCCAACATGTACTGTGACATACTGAAGCAGAGCATGATCCCCTCCCTTCAGAGACTGGGCCACAGGGCAGTATTCCAACATGATAACGACCCCAAACACACCTCCAAGACGGCCACTGCCTTGCTCAAGAAGCTGAGGGTAAAGGTGATGGACTGGCCTAGCATGTCTCCAGACCTAAACCCTATGGAGCATCTGTGGGGCATCCTCAAACAGAAGGTGGAGGAGCGCAAGGTCTCTAACATCCACCAGCTCTGTGATGTCATCATGGAGGGGTGGAAGAGGACTCCAGTGGCAACCTGTGAAGCTCTGGTGAATTCAATGCCCAAGAGGGTTAAGGCAGTGCTGGAAAATAATGGTGGCCACAGAAAATATTGACACTTTGGGCCCAATTTGGACATTTTCGCTTAGGGGTGTACTCACTTTTGTTGCCAGCGGTTTAGACATTAATGGCTGTGTGTTGAGTTATTTTGAGGGGACAGCAAATTTACACTGTTATACAAGCTGTACACTCACTACTTTACATTGTAGCAAAGTGTCATTTCTTCAGTGTTGTCACATGAAAAGATAGAATAAAATATTTTCAAAAATGTGAGGGGTGTACTCACTTTTGCGAGATACTTTACTTTCCTGAAGAAGTTTTATAATCCTGTATAATAATCTTATATATAGTGTATAGTGATCTTAAAGCTCACCAACAGTCCACGTTCAATTGTTTTAGTCTCTGGATGATAAGGCACAACTACGACCAGGCGACAGCCAACCGACAACCGGTATGAAGTTTCAGGGTCAGGTCTGGGGAATATCGGACCACACCTAGTCTATGTAGTAACCTTTGTCCAGATCAATGCTATCTTAAGATTGCAGGGAGAAATATCAACAACCTGAGATTTGCAGACCTAGGCTTAGAAAATGGCAATATTACTCATAAGAGATCGGTCAGCCAGGAGGTGTCTGTGGATATTCTATAGTCTATAGCAAGGGTCTTCAAACTACGGCCCTCCATTGGTTCAGGAACTACAATTCCCATCATGCCTAGTCATGTCTGTGAATGTCAGAGTTTTACAATGCCTCATGGGATGTGTAGTTCCACAACAGCTGGAGGGCCGTAGTTTGAAGACCCCTGGTGATCCTTTTCCTCTCTCATCATTTTAGCCTAGACTAAATAACAATCATCTCATGTCTATGGACAGCCTTATGGTCAATATTCCTCAGAATTCTAAATATTTTAGTACATACGTTGGGAAAAAAAAAATGCTTTCAGATAATAAAGCTTTCTAGTCCATCCATCACAGCAACCCTGATCAGACAGTAGTTAATGAAAGACATACATATATTAAGGCACGCAACTGTGCGCAACGCTTTGTTGTATGGAGGGATTTGGTGCCCTCTTGTGTACAAAATGAAATATTACAATCTGTGGCTTGCTTGAGTTTACACTATTTGCAATCACAGAAAATATTTGATAGCAAAAAAAAAACAGGTCTTTAACCACTTTAAGACCGGAAGGATTTGCCCCCTTAATGACCAGGCCCTATTTTGCGATTCGGCACTGCGTTACTTTAACGGACAATTGCGTGGTCGTGCCACGCTGTACCCAAATTAAATTGACGTCCCTTTTTCCCCACAAACAGAGCTTTTTTTTGGTGGTATTTGATCACCTCTGCGATTTTTTTTTTTTTTTTTTTTTTTTGCGCTATAAACAAAAAAAAAAAAAAAACGGCAATTCTGAAAAAAAAAAACAAAACAAAAAAAAACAATATTTTTGGCATTCTGCTATATAACAATCCCAATAAAATAAAAATTAAAAATTTAATTTTTTCATCCAAAAAGTGCGACAATTCTGAAAAAAAAAAAAAAAACAGTATTTTTCTTATTCTGCTATATAACATTCCCAATAAAAAAAAAATGTAAAATTGAATTTTTTCATCAAAAAAAGAGCGACAATTCTGAAAAAAAAACAAAACGAAACAAAAAAAAACAATATTTTTGTCATTCTGCTATATAACAATCCCAATAAAATAAAAATTTCAAATTGAATTTTTTCATCAAAAAAGAGAGACAATTCTGAAAAAAAAAAACAATATTTTTTACATTCTGCTATATCACATTCTCAAAAAAAATAAAAAAATAAAAATCAAAAGCCCAGGAGGATTTGGCTGCTCAATGATCAGGCCCTATTTTGCGATTTGGCACTGTGTTACTTTAACTGACAATTGCACAGTGGAGCGATGCTGTACCAAAACAAAATCAATGCCCTTTTTTTCCCCACAAATAGAGCTTTCTTTTGGTGGTATTTGATCACCTGTGCGTTTTTTTTCGCTATAAACAAACAAAAAAAAACAACAATTCTAAAAAAAAAATATTTTTCTCATTCTGCTATATAACAATCCCAATAAAATAAAAATGTAAAATTAAATTTTTTCATCAAAAAAGAGCGACAATTCTGGAAAAAAAAAAAAAAACAGTATTTTTCTCATTCTGCTATATAACATTCCCAAAAAAAAAATTGTAAAATTGAATTTTTTCATCAAAAAAAAAAAAAAGACAATTTGGAAAAAACAAAAACAAAATAACAATATTTTTCACATTCTGCTATACGAAATTCTATAAAAAAATCAATTTTTTTTAACATTTTAGGCCAATTTGTTTTCTGTTACAAATTTTATTGGCCAGACTCCATCACGTCATCCAGCAGTATAGGCCAGGCGCCATCACGTCATCCAGCAGTATAGGCCAGATGCCATCATGTCATCCAGCAGTATAGGCCAGACGCCATCATGTCATCCAGCAGTATAGGCCAGGTGCCATCACGTCATCCAGCAGTATAGGCCAGACGCCATCACGTCATCCAGCCGTATAGGCCAGACGCCATAACGTGATCCAGCAGTATAGGCCAGACGCCATCATGTCATCCAGCAGTATAGGCCAGACGCCATCACGTCCTCCAGCAGTATAGGCCAGGCGCCATCACGTCATCCAGCAGTATAGGCCAGATGCCATCATGTCATCCAGGAGTATAGGCCAGACGCCATCACGTCATCCAGCAGTATAGGCCAGACGCCATCATGTCATCCAGCAGTATAGGCAAGTGTAACGTTGCGTTTTTGTTAGTGGATGTATTTACAGCTGCAGAATTATTACACTCAGTAGCCTTGTAGAGAATCTGTTGAACAAACATATCCAACTCTCAGGACTTCATCACCGTGTACAGCCTGTTATATACCATATATATATTAATAGATGTTTAATGGAGGGATAGAATATATGAGGATGTATAGATGAGAGACAGGCTATTGTATGGTGAGCACTAGAAGTAGTATTAGGAGAGTTGCAGATGATGGTAAAGCAGATAGGTTCTGATGTCAAGTATAGTGCAGATGGTAAGAGGACACAGATGGAGTATACTTAGACAGAGTAACCTAGTGCAAGGATAGTTGAAGGTAGTCCCAAGAGCTAACAGTCTATGCAGATGATAGTGAATAGATAGATACAGATAGTCTTGGTAATTGCAGTAGATGACAGTAGGAGATTGGTTAGTAAGAATCCCCTGTGGGGTACTTATCACTTAGATAGGTTAGTAGTAACAGTGTCCATTGGAGAGAGGTGATCCCGTAGCGAGATACGGATCACCAGCGAGGTTTCCGGCTTCAGTTCAGCAAGGGAGAATGTCAGCAGCTCCGACTTCACAGGAGTAGGTGCGATGAACATGTGGTGAAGGTGAAAACAGCATGCCAGGGGTGATCGGGTGGCGAGACACAGGATCCGAAAACAGGTTCAGGTAGCGAGATACAGGAACGTGTAGATCTGGTATGCTGACTTCAGAGAGCGGGACGCTCCAACCATGGCGGTTGAACGAGCGATGAGTGAGAGCAAACCGGCGATTGAAATAGCCGCTCATAGCGGCGCTCGGCAATGATGTCATCCGGTCTTAAAGGTATATGCGTCCCTTGTTTACACAAGATGGGACGCAATTAGCAGAGGAGAAATATGGAGACAAGGGTACCAGAGGTACCAGAACATTACAGCAAGATGCCATCACGTCATCCAGCAGTATAGGCCAGGTGCCATCACGTCATCCAGCAGTATAGGAGATGCCATAACGTGATCCAGCAGTATAGGCCAGACGCCATCATGTCATCCAGCAGTATAGGCCAGACGCCATCACGTCATCCAGCAGTATAGGCCAGGCGCCATCACGTCATCCAGCAGTATAGGCCAGATGCCATCATGTCATCCAGCAGTATAGGCCAGACGCCATCACGTCCTCCAGCAGTATAGGCCAGGCGCCATCACGTCATCCAGCAGTATAGGCCAGATGCCATCATGTCATCCAGCAGTATAGGCCAGACGCCATCACGTCATCCAGCAGTATAGGCCAGATGCCATCACGTCATCCAGCAGTATAGGCCAGATGCCATCATGTCATCCAGCAGTATAGGCCAGACGCCATCACGTCATCCAGCAGTATAGGCCAGATGCCATCATGTCATCCAGCAGTATAGGCCAGGCGCCATCACGTCATCCAGCAGTATAGGCCAGATGCCATCATGTCATCCAGCAGTATAGGCCAGACGCCATCACGTCATCCAGCAGTATAGGCCAGATGCCATCACGTCATCCAGCAGTATAGGCCAGATGCCATCATGTCATCCAGCAGTATAGGCCAGACGCCATCACGTCATCCAGCAGTATAGGCCAGATGCCATCACGTCATCCAGCAGTATAGGCCAGACGTCATCACGTTATCCAGCAGTATAGGCCAGACGCCATCACGTCATCCAGCAGTATAGGCCAGACGCCATCACGTCATCCAGCAGTATAGGCCAGACGCCATCACGTCATCCAGCAGTATAGGCCAGACGCCATCACGTCATCCAGCAGTATAGGCCACACGCCATCACGTCATCCAGCAGTATAGGCCAGACGCCATCACGTCATCCAGCAGTATAGGCCAGACGCCATCACGTCATCCAGCAGTATAGGCCAGACGCCATCACGTCATCCAGCAGTATAGGCCAGATGCCATCACGTCATCCATAGGCCAGACCATTGCGGATGCCATCACGTCATCCAGCAGTATAGGAGTATCCTGGAGGAGAATGGTCCTTATTTCTTACATGCGTGTACACATCTTACGTTGGTGAGTACAATGTGAGCTACCTTTTTGGATTTTGATAAACTTTTTTAGTGGTAATGCACGAGGTTGGTGCACCCTTCTCTTGTTGTTTTTCAGTATAATTTGAAACAAAAGACTATCAGAGGTACAGATCTAAAACCCAATACTGTCAGAACTGGTGAGAACCCAAAAAAATACTATGGCAACATTTTGTGCTCCCCATCAATTCACCCTCCACCAAGCACCCTGCCCCGGTACTTTTCTCAAGCTCACAGTGTGCAATAAAATCAGAGTAAGCAATTTCAGTACAGGAGAGGAGCCTGTAGAACTGTGCAAGACTGAAGGAAAGACCGGAGACCAGCATGCATGGCCAGCCTAAGGTCTATCTTCATGATGCCAGTGCACTCTGGATCTATTTTTTCTTTTAGTCACTTGTCAACATGAACAAAGTAGAAGCAAATATGCAGTCTGAATGAAAAGAGGAAGAAAGCATATACTGTATATCTTCCTGTATTTGACCAGAGGAAGCAATACTTCTACTATCTTTATCCTATTTTTATTGCGTAACCTCAAGTTATGTAAGGTGATAAGAGTAGTCTGGTGTACCGAGGATATTATTTATCAACCAGTTGAACCAAGTAAAGTGGTAAAGCATATTTTTAGCACTGATTACTGCAGTAATGTCACTGGTCCCCCTAAAAGTGTCAAAAATGTCAGTCAGGGGTCCGATCTGTCTGCCCTAATGTCGCAGTCCCGCAAAAAAACGCAGATCGCTGCCATTACTAGTAAAAAAAAAAAAAAAAACAATAATAATGACATACATCTTTCCGGTAGTTAGTAGACGCGATAACTTTTGCGCCAAGCAATCAAAATACACTTATTGCGATTTTTTTTTTTAACCAAAAATTTGTAACAGAAAAAATTGTGAATAATCTGAATGGTCTTTTGCACAAAACTTGCGGTCTTGCTGCCCCCTAAGGCATGATGGCGTCTGGCCTATACTGCTGGATCACGTGATGGCGTCTGCAATGGTCTGGACACCATTGCATCATCCAGCAGTATAGGAGTATCCTGGAGGCAAATGGTCCCTATTTCTTACATGCGTGTACACATCTTACGTTTCTGAGTACAATGTATGCTACCATTTTTGATTTTGATTAACTTTTTTAGTGGCAATGCACGAGGTTGGTGTGCCCTTTTCTTGTTTTTTTTTTTTTTTTTGCAGTACAATTGGATACCCTTGGTCCTTAGGGGGCAGCAAGACCGCAAGTTTTGTGCAAAAGACCATTCAGATTATTCACCTTCTCGCACATCACTTGAGCCCAGGGCAGATACCGTTTTAGTCTTTTGTTTCCCGCAGGGAAAAAAAATGCGAAGGGCTTGAAGTTCTTAAGCAACAAAGAGACACTAGAAAAATATTTGCTGAAAAAGGAATTTTAATTTCCGTGGAGGGCAACCATCATGTAACAAGAGGCAATCTCGGAGGTAAAGGTGGACTGCCCTGAAGAGGAAAGAATGTATCTGTTAGTATCTGAACGTCTTCGTATGCAGTTCCCGTGTATTTGATTTCATAATTTTCATTTTTCAAACATTTACTCAGAATTTCCAGTTGCATCACATTTCCAATTACATTTAATTGTGAAATGTTAACTAACAGTTTAGTTACCCTGGAAGAAGTCTTGTGTTTTAGCCTATTTTAAACAAAGCAACGGGTTCAACTAAATGCTACCCCAACTACTTATACGGCTTGGGGGGGTGAAACTACTTGGGGGGGGTGAACCTTCTGTTCACCCTTCAACTGCACCATTCAGGGAGAATGCATGAGTGCTATTACTATATGGCTGAAAGTCTGTGGACATGATGGTCACTCCTCCTTGAGCTTGTTGGACGTTCTATTCTGAAACCAAGGATATTATTATGTATTTTTCCCTCTCCATGGCTATAACATGCTTAGATTTTCTGAGATTGCTTTCCACAAGATTTTGGAGGGTCTGTGTGGAATTTGTGTACATTCACCTGAAAGAACTTTTTGTGAGGTCAGGTACTGATGTTTAAGCTGACTTGCAATTGATATCCCAATGAATCCTAGAAGTGGTCAGTAGGGTTGAATTCAGGGCTCTCTGCAGGCCACTTGAGTTCCTCCACACCAAACTCGTCAAAACATGTCTTTATGGAGCGGAGTGACCACCATTTGTGAGGTCAGTTACTGATGTTGGATTAGAAGACTTGGCTTACTATTAGTTATCCTTTTCATCTCAAAGGTGTTCAGTAGGGTTCAGGCCAGGGGTCTCTGCAGGCCACTCAAGTACCTTCACACCAAACCATATCTTTGTGGAGCAAACCATGATGACCACCGTGAGGTCGGGTATTGATGATGGATGAGAAGACATGGCTCACAATTTGTAATCCAGTTTATCCCAAAGGTGTTCAGTAGGGTTGAGGTCAGGGCTCTGTGCAGGACACTTAAGTTCCTCAAGGCCAAACTCATCAAATCACGTCTCTATGGAACTGGCTTTCTGCAGAGGGGTACATTCATGCTGGAAAAGAAAAGGGCCATCCCGATACTATGATCATTAGGTTGGAAGTACATAATTGTCTAAAATGTCTTGTGTATGCTGTAGCAATAACAATGGAAACACCAGAATTTAATAATTTGGGGGGGATGCCAACATACTGTATATTTGGCCATTTTGTGTAACTCTTCCTTCCTCCTCCCGTAAAGCAGTGCAGGTTGCTTGAACAGCCATTTGTAAGGGCTTATTGCGGACAAATGGGGATGTGGGGAGGATTCCTAGCATTTTGTACGCGCCAACCAAATCTGATTGGAACTTTAACAGGGTTTCTTTGGTTTTATGGGTGAATGGAGGGTTTAGGAGTGAAGAGAAACTGAACATAAGCTGCCTGGTGGTGTGGCAATTAAATTAAAACGTTGCTATGTCCTGCCCGAACCAGGTATTTTTGTCCTTCATAGTTTTTGTGCTCCTTCTAGTGTCAAATCTTCATATATTTCATATATGAAATTGAAAATGCTCCCTCTATCTGTTTTTCAGGCAGTACAGCTAAATTCCGTATGACTTCAGTAAGAAAACGAAACATGGTGCACTATGTGATGGTTCAAATTGTCACTGAAAGCCTGTACTCTGAATAGAGATAAGGCATTGAAGCCAGGATAAGCAAATATCATCTAAATACAAGAACCAAGTACTTACTTGAATATCAAAAAAGCTTTTTGTAATCCTTTCAGATCTGTGTGTTAATGTAGTATGAAACTTTACCTCTGTCGGGCTTGAAGAGCAGTAGCTATAACAGTAGAGGGGCTCCCATTGACCAGCTAAATAAGTGAACAAGCAGGTCACCCTGGTGGATGACACAGGCTTACATGAGGTGCAGGATCTAAGTACCAACCGGTGTTCACCAGAGCTCCTGATGGTGGAGATGGGTTTTGCTACTATTAGTGCCAAATTGAGGTCTTTGGGATCGCCCCACCAGGAGGTGAGCAAGCCGGGGTCCAGTAGGAGACATAGCAGCCAGTAGGTAGGGATCAAGTAGAAGCGTTGTCAGAAAACAAGTCAAAGGTTGGTAACAAGTGGCTGCAGGTTGGGATCAAGCAGAAGCGTAGTTAGCAAACAAGCCAAAGGTCAGTAACGAGTGGTAGCAAAGATATGAACGGCAGCAGAAGTGAGAAGAATGAGAGATTGGCTGGAGAGAGCACAATGATCTGGCAAACAGGAAGTGCAGAGACATGGCTAAAATCAAGAAGTTCGTGGGAGGAGCAAAGAATTCAAGGTTCACTAGAAACCATATATAAGAATTACTGCTTGACACAGCAGAGGTCCTGGGTTCAGGTCCAGGCCCTAAAAACCTCTATGCAGGAGCTTCCTGTAATAAAGATCGGTCACTGCTGCTCTCTCTCCTTGTGCAGGAAAACTGGCCCTGTCTCTGCCCCTCCTATAGTTTTCTGCAAGCAGCCTGTAGTGGGTGGGACTACTAGGCCCCTTTCACAGCTCTGCCCTTTGCACAGGCTATGTGGAGTCACTGCTACCTTTACAAGGTATTATTAGGATTTATAAAGGTATTTGGTGCACATAAAGTAGGTTTATATTCTTTGCGGCTATTGAAAAATATATTTATATTAAATATTTTTGTACCGAGAGTTCAGCTTTAAAGCCCAACCCTTGGAACAATAATTTCTATGTTTTTTTTTTTTAATGTTTATCCACTTGCCGACTGCTCTATAGACGGTCGACCAGTTTTGGGACAGCGTCTATTGACATCCTTCAAGGACTTCGCCCCCCCCCCCCTGCATGCCCCCAGGGCGCATATCAGGCGCGCTCTGTGATCTCTGTGTTCTTTGGACTTAGCTGGTCACAGATCAAGATGAAGGGCTAATCACAGAGGCCTTTTACCATGAGATCAGGTGTGTCTAATCACAGCTGATTCCATGTAAACAAATGCCGGTTACTTTCCTCAGCGCTGTTACTATGTGAGGAAAGGAAAGCTGATAACCGGCAATCCTGTGACAGCACACATTTACACTGATAATCAGGGCACTTTTAAGTGTTCATCAGTGCAACACATCTGTGCCCATCAGTGTAGCCTATCAGTGCCCAACAGTGCCACCTATCATTCCTTCTATCAGTGTCCATAAGTGCTGCCTAGCAGTGCCCATCAGTGCCGCCTTATCAATGTAGCCTCATCAATGTCTCCTCATCAGCGTCCATCAGTGCAGCTTATCAGTACCACCTCATCATTGCAGCCTCATTATTGCAGCCTCATCAGTGCCCATCAGTGCAGTCTAATGTGCCCATTAGTGCAGCCTCACCATTGCCCATCAGTGCAGCCTCATCAGTGCCCATCAGTGCAGCCCCATGTGCCCATCAGTGCAGCCTCATCAGTGCCCATCAGTGCAGCATATCAATGCCCTTCAGTGTTGCCTATCAGTGCCCAACAGTGCCACCTATCATTCCTCCAATCAGTGTCCATAAGTGCTGCCTAGCAGTGCCCATTGGTGCCACATTATCAATGCAGGCTCATCAGTGTCTCCTCATCAGCACCCATCAGTGCAACCTATCAGTGCCACCTCATCAGTGCAGCCTCATTATCGCAGCCTCATCAGTGCAGCTATCAGAACCCATCAGTGCAGCTTCATCAGTGCCCATCAGTGAAGCCTCATGTGCCCATCTGTACAGCCTCATCAGTGCCCATCAGTGCAGCCTCATCAGTGCCCATCAGTGCAGCATATCAGTGCCCTTCAGTGTTGCCTATCAGTGCCCAACAGTGCCACCTATCATTCCTCCTATCAGCGTCTATAAGTGCTGCCTAGCAATGCCCATTGGTGCCGCCTTATCAATGCAGCCTCATCAGTGTCTCCTCATCAGTGCAGCCTCATTATCGCAGCCTCATCAGTGCCCATCAGTGCAGCTATCAGTACAAGGAAAAGAGACTCACTGCTCAAGGTGGTTCAGAAGCTTAATGACCAACAGTGGTGCACGCACCGGCTCGCCTCCCTAGATAATCGATAATGAAAAGAAATGGCTGCACTCCAGATAAGGTCAAAATCCAGGTTTATTGCTGGACATCCCAGTGTGACAAAAAGGTGGCAAGGTAGACGCGTTTCACACACTACAATGTGTGCTTAATCATTACCAGTGCAGCTATCAGTGCCCATCAGTGCAGCCTCATCAGTGCCCATCAGTGCAGCCTCATGTGCCCATCTGTGCAGCCTCATCAGTGCCCATCAGTGCAGCCTCATGTGTCTATCAGTGCCCATCAGTGCAGCCTCATCAGCGCATAGCAGTGAAGAAGAACAATTATTTTTTTTTGCAAAAAAGTTTAACAGAAATGAAGAGTTTGGGTTTTTTTTTTTTTCAAAATTTTCTGTCTTTTTTTGTTTGTTTAGCAAAAAAATTAATAACCCAGTGGTGATGAAATACCAAAAAAAAAAAAAGAAACATATCTATCTGTCTCAAAAAAATAATGAGAATTGCATATGGGTACAGTGCTGCATGAACGTGCAATTGTCATTCTAAGTGCGACAGCGCTAAAAGCTGAAAATTGGCCTGCACAGAAAGGGGCTGAAAGTGCCCGGTAGGCAAGTGGTTAATCAATAAATAAATATATCATTCTTATACTTCTTCAGGAGATTAAGTTCTGCTGAGAGCCTTCTGATATGTGCAGCATGGAGCCGCACCTCCACCCTGCGGTGCGATTTGTACTGTGAAGTGCCCATTTTGGAGTAAATATCTTAAAACGCCCACAATTTTCCTCCAGAAATTTCACTAGCTTTCCTTTAAATGTAGAAAATAATCTTAAACTTACCAAACTGGAAATTGCAAAACTCTTTTCATACACCTCCACAATATTACGGTGCTGGCGATGACATCTCTCCTCCCTCTGTCTTGTAAAACACAGGAACATAGTAAGGTTTTATCTGCACGCACCATTAAGTATTTGTACATACCTCTTCCAAGTCAACATGGCTCCTTCTTTATCTCTGCTGTTGGTCTGTAAGTACATCACATTTCATTCATTTATTCCACATTATTAATTTATTGGTTTATTTGTAAGGCAAAAATAGAGTTGCATTTAGCTATTATTTAATTAATATTATATTATATTATATTATATTATATTATATTTTATTATATTTTATTTTATTATGTTATATTACATTATATTATTTTATATTATATTATATTATATTATATTTTATTATATTTTATTTTATTATGTTATATTACATTATATTATTTTATATTATATTATATTATATTATATTATATTATATTATATTATTATTTAATTATTTAGTTATTTATTTAGCTATTTATTTAATAATATAAATAATAAAGATAGATATTCAATGTGTATGAATACAACCCCTGGCAAAAAGTATGGAATCCCCACTCTTGGAAAAGGTTTATTCAATTGTTTAATTGTGCAGAAAAAAAAACTAATCACAGACATGCCTACAAACTATTTTATTTAACATTCCAACCATCCTGGCTTTAATAAACACTTAAAAAAAAAGAAAAAAAAAAAGAAAAAAACTGTAGTCAAGTGCAACTGTTTTTGCAGATCAAGCAGAGGGAAAAAAATATGGAATCACTCAATTCTAAGGAAAATATTATGGAATCATGAAAAAAATAAACACTACAGTACACCACTAGTTCTTTGTTGCACCACCTCTGGCATTTATAACAGCTTGAATTCTCTGAGGCATGGATCTAACTCTCGACAAACAGTATTCTTCATCAATTCGGCTCCAACTTTCTCTTATTGCAGCTGCCAGATCAGCTTTGCAGGTTGGAGCGTTGTCATAGACCATTTTCTTTCATCTCCACCATGGACTTGTAATTGGGTTGAGGTCCGGACTGTTTGCAGGCCATGCCATTGATATTATATATCTTTCTTGAAGGAAAGTTTTCATGGCTTTTGCCCTATGGCAAGATGAATTATCATCCCGAAAAATGATGTCATCTTCCCCAAACATCCTTTCAACTGATGGCATGGGAAAAGTGTCCAAAATCTCAACAACTTATTAAAGATTTAATGATGGTCATCTCTCCCGTACCTTTACCTGACATGCAACCCCATATCATCCCAATATCAACCCCATATCACCCCGATATCAACCCCATATCATCCCGATATCAACCCCTTATCATCCCGATATCAACCCCATATCATCCCGATATCAACCCCATATCACCCCGATATCAACCCCATATAATCCCGATATCAACCCCATATCATCCCGATATCAACCCCATATCATCCCGATATCAACCCCATATCACCCCGATATCAACCCCATATCACCCCGATATCAACCCCATATCATCCCAATATCAACCCCAAATCATCCCGATATCAACCCCATATCACCCCGATATCAACCCCATATCATCCCAATATCAACCCCATATCATCCCGATATCAACCCCATATCACCCCGATATCAACCACATATCACCCCGATATCAACCCCATATCATCCCGATATCAACCCCATATCACCCCGATATCAACCCCATATCATCCCGATATCAACCCCATATCATCCCGATATCAACCCCATATCACCCCGATATCAACCCCATATTATCCCGATATCAACCCCATATCATCCTGATATCAACCCCATATCACCCCAATATCAACCCCATATCATCCCGATATCAACCCCATATCATCAATGATTGTGGAAATTTGCATGTTTTCTTCAGGCAGGGGTCTTCATACGTTTCATTGGAACGTCACCAAACAAAAGGTCCAGCATCATCACCCTGCCCAATGCAGATTGGTGATTCATCACTGAAGATCACTTTCATCCAGTCATCCACAGTCCATGATTGCTTTTCTTTAGCCCACTGTAACCTTCTTTTTTTCTGTTTAGGTGTTAATGGTGGTTTTCGTTTTGCCTTTCTGTATGTAAATTCCATTTCCTTTAGGCGATGTCTCACAGTTCGGTCACAGATATGGATTCCAGTTTCTGACCATTTGTTCCTCGTTTGTTTTGTAGTGCATTTTTCATTTTCAAAGGATATTGGTTTAGGTTTTCTATCTTGATGCTTTGATGTCTTCCTTGGTCTACCGGTACGCTTCCCTTTTTTTTAACCAACCTTACCAATTGATTTGTACTTGGTCCAGATTTTAGACACAGTTGACTGGGAACATCTTTTGCAACATTCCGTGATAATTGACTTTCCTGAAGAAGTTTTAGAATCCTCTTCTTTGTTTAACCACTTTACGTCCGCTCACATGGCTGCTACTGCAGCAAAGTGGCT
This sequence comes from Pelophylax lessonae, assembly GCF_965119305.1. Lineage (NCBI taxonomy): Eukaryota > Metazoa > Chordata > Amphibia > Anura > Ranidae > Pelophylax > Pelophylax lessonae. The sequence continues at coordinate 18,227,899 of NC_138780.1, forward strand.
CGTTATCGTCCAATGACGTAGACCTACGTCGCTGGACTCCTCCCCTTTGTGGGTGGCACGCGCGCGCCGCCGGAGGCTCGCTCCCGCTGTGTTCAGTCACAGCGGGAGTCGGGCCAGGGGAGGAGCAGCGGCGATCGCCGCTGCTCTTCCCCGATCGTCGGGGAATCGAGTGTGGCGATCCGCCCGCTTGTGTAAACAAAGCGGGCGGATCTCCTAAGTGACAGGCAGGGTCAGATTGCATAGCTGAACCTGCGATCTGTCCCTGTGTCACTCAGTCACCTCCCCCCACACATGTCAGTAAGCACCAGGCATACATTAACCCCTCCCTCTCCAATAAAATTAACCCCTTCCCTGCCAGTGTCATTTTAACAGTAACAGTGCATATTTATAGCACTGATTACTGTAGTAATGTCACTGGTACCCCCAAAAGTGTCAAAAATGTCAGCCAAAGATCCGACCTGTCGGCCACAATGTCGCAATCCCGCAAAAAAAATCGCAGATCGCCGCCATTACTCGTTAAAAAAAAAAAACACCAAAAATGACAGAAATCTTTCCCGTAGTTAGTGAACGCAATAACTTTTGCGCAAACCAATCAAAATACTCTTATTGTGATTTTTTTTTACCAAAAATATGTAGCAGAAAACAAATTGGCCAAAAATGATAAAAAATTTTGATTTTTACATTTTTTGGGGGGAATTTCATATAAAAAAATGTGGAAAATATTGTTATTTTTTCCAAATTTTCGCTCTTTTTTTGTTTATAGCGCAAAAAGTAAAAATCGCACAGGTGATCAAATACCACCAAAAGAAAGCTCTGTTTGTGGGAAAAAAAGGACGTAAATTTCGTTCGGGTACGGCGTTGCATGACCGCGCAATTGTCAGTTAAATTCGCACAGTGCCGAATCGCAAAAAAGTGGCCTGGACCTAAAACAGCAAAATCCTCCGGTGGTAAAGTGGTTAATCTGATGTGTTGGAACCATGAGTCATGTGAATCAGGTTGGTGAAACATCTCACCAAGGTGTGCAAGCACTCTTTCTTAACTGCAGAATAATTCGCAGATGTAACTCCATGCAGATGTTTGTTTTAGAATGTACAAGGTGATTCCATAATATTTTCCTCAGAATTGGGTGATTCCATATTTTTTTCTTCTGCTTGAACTGCAAAAACGATTGCAATTAACTACAATTTATTTTATTTTTTTTAAGTGTTATTTAAAGCCAGAAGGTTGGGAATGTTACATAAAAATAGTTTTGAGGCATCAGTGATTAGTTTCTTTTTTACACCATTACCCACTTCACCCGGGTTCACGTCATATGATGTCTTGAAGGACTCGAAAGACTTGAAGTGGGGATATCTGAAAGATGGGTGCAGCTGCAGGCCTCATCCAGATATCATTCTTTTCAGCCGGCGATGTCCTGCACAGTAAAAATAATTATAGTGCCTGTTTTGCCCCCCCTGCCTCTGCCCTCCGGTGCTTCTCCGGTCTCACCCATGTGATCGTTGAGCCGGAGAATGAGCCCACCGATGGCAGAAGTTTACCATAGAGCTGACCGAGGACCAGATGGTCCCTGGTCATCTCTATGACTCTCAGAGGCCGGAAGTGACGTTATGACGCCGCTTCTGGCCTCCGAGAGTCATAGAGATAGAGATGACTGGGAGAGACTCTCATAGAGAGAGTCATAGAGATGACAGGGGACCCTAGCAGCAGGCGCGCGACCGACGTAGGGCTATGTCGGTTTGCGCAGGAGGGGCTGCCTGACGCAGTATATCTGTGGCGGGCGGTCCGGAACAGGTTAATTCATTTTTTTTATTTATTTTTTTTAAAATCAGGTTTGAAAAATTGCTGCACAAATACTGTGTGACATAAAAGGTTGCAACAACCCCTGCTAAAATATATATATATATTTATATATATATATATATATATATATATATATATATATATATATATATATATATTTATATATAATATATATAAATATATATATATATATATATATATATATATATATATATATATACACACACATATACATATATATATATATATATATATATATATATATACACATATATATATATATATATATATATATATATATATACATATATATACTGTTTGGGGGTCCTGAGTAACTTTCTAGCAAAAAAATTATGATTTTTACATGTAGGAGAGAAGTGTCAGAATCGGCCTGGGAAGCAAGTGGTTAAACAATTAAATGAACATTTTCCAAGAGCGATGATTCCATACTTTCTGCCAGGGGTTGTAGAGCTGTGAAAGGCAGAGAGCCTTGCACATAGGTTCTTGGGCTCCTGACAAAGTTCACAATTTAATATCTCTGCTATAATCCTGTACACACTTGGCACATTTTAGGAGGAAGCCGATATTTTTTTAGATTCTGGGAAGCACCTGGAGGAAGCAAAGCAATAATGTCCCCGGTGGGAATTGAACCTAAGACCTACTTATTATACAATAGACTTTCACTGTTCGGGCCACACTAAACCTACATCACGTAAAAATATGGTTGGATGATAAAGAAAGTCCCGGTTAAAAGGGGCTTGGAGCATAGCAAGGGCAGGAAAGTTAAGGTGGCAAATTTATTTTGGTAAGAAGTGAGCATATTGGGCAAAAGTTGGTAAGGGTGGAGTTTTGTAGATTTTGTGAGTTAACAGAAGGGGGGTGGTCTTCAGTTAGAGGGAGAAAGCAAGGAACATCTTCCCAACCTCCCGCCCTAAAAATTTGGTGGTTAGGCTGTGTTGGGTATCTACAGTGGTTAGGCATTAGTCATTGTTTGGCGGGGTGCAAGGTCCTTTTTAGGTAATATGGGCTCAAAAAGGTACGGTGTAGGGACCCATCTGAGGTACGGCTTTCTGGTGGTGGGACGTGTATCTGTGAGTTGTCTCCGAGCCGGTGGTTTTGCGGCTGGCGGCCTGAGACGTGGCATGCAGGTAATGTCCTTTGGTTTTGATGCCTATTAGGACCTTGTGGCTCCATTCTTTATGCACTATGTTCAGGTTATGTTATGTATCGTTATTATTTGTGATTTATGTTTTGGTTAATAAAAGGCTGCTATAGCCAATTAAATCCAACCTGGTGTACGTGATATTATTTGAAGGGGGGGGGGGGTGTATTGGTATAGCAGTTATTTTAACAAGCCATATTTAATACCTTAGTCAAGATGCTCTGAACTGTCAGAGGAGCCCGTACCACCGCTCAGCACCTTCAAGCTCCTCTCCACTCCTAGCCCGAAGGACAGCCTGACCGGGCCCCCCCCCTCCCTCTCTGTCACCCTCCTCCCTCTCTGTCACCCCCCCTCCCTCTCTGTCACCCCCCCTCTGTCAACCCCCCCTCTCTCTCTGTCACCCCCCTCCCTCTCTGTCACCCCCCTCCCTCTCTGTCTCCCCCTCTCTCTCTCTCTCTCTGTCACCCCCTCTTTCTCTCTGTTACCCCCTTTCTCTCTCTGTCACCCCCCCTCTCTCTGTCAAACCCCCCTCTCTCTGTCACCCCCCCTCTCTCTCTGTCACCCCCTCTCTCTGGGGGGGGGGGCGATATAATGGCTAATCTACAAATCTCTACATTGTGACAGTGCGAGGCCCTGCCACTGAAAAAATGAAAATAGATATGACACAGGGTTTGCACATGTGCAGGGTGCGGGGCTCCGGGACATTGATTCTGAATGAAGAAAGGTGGTTTTTTAACTTTCTCCATGTTTTGGTATTACCAGGATGAGTTCCGGAGTTTGGAAATTTCAAAGAGTTTTGGGAGGGAAGACATTTCCAATCCAGCGTCCAGGTCTTGCAGAAAACCAGCTGGCTCAGTCTTAAGCCTCGTACACACGCAACGAATTTCCGCCGATCGGTCGTCCATCTTTTGTCCAGAGTGGTGTCCGTTGGTTGGAATGTGCTCTAGACTGCACGCGAATTTTCCCGCACGACAGAATTCTACTTCAGAAGTGATGTCATGTGTTGGATTGCTTTGTATGTGTTCTTTCATCTCTGAGCATGCCTAGTTTTGCTCATAAGATTTTTTTCCATCGAAATCTGTACTAATGAGACGAAAATCGGACATGTTTTGAGGGTCGAACAAAAATTATACAGCCTGCACACCAGGATTTTTTCGGCCGAAAAGTCGGAGTCGGTTGTCGGAAGCATCATACTAACAAGCCGAAAATCGGCAGATCGGTCATCGGACGAAATTTCCCGGCCGAATTTCGACTCGAGTGTACGGGGCTTTAGTCACACTCATTGTGATGGCTTGGGCAAAGCGAGTCTTGAAGACCGCGATAGCTGAGGAGGATAGCCAATTCCAGGGGACTGAGAGAATCTGGAATTCTCAGAGGGGTGTGAGAGCCCCTATTGGGAGGCCAGGGAATGGGCCCATGCACCAAGGGGCTAAAATTGAAACAGCTGAGAGATCCAGGAGAGCTGAGAGAGGCACACAGAAACATAGAGGTACTGTGTAAGAAAGTCTGGGGGACCATCCAAAAGCCAAGATCAAGCAGCGGTGCTGCCGAAGAGAGAGCCAGGTGGCTTCGTATTTTTGTAACCTGTGTGTGATGGTGAAAATCCCCTGCCTGGGCAACTGTTCCTGTTAAAACTTTAATTATGTTTAATAAAAATGGGTCATCAAGTCCTAAAACCACAATTCGGACTGACAAGGACTTACTAAGGCTACGTTCACATGTGGGTGCAGCGGATCACGGGGAGAATCACCGCGATCCGGAAATCATTGCAAATCGCGGGACGCCTGTGCAATGCCCATGATTTGCAATGGTACCCCAAACTCTGTGCGATGCTGCCACGATTTCCGCCTGCCGAATCGCGGTAACATCGTGCAAACAGAATTGCAGGACGCATGACGCCCAAAAAAGATACAAGAGCTTCCTTTGTGCGTCATGCGTCCCGCGATTCTGTTTGTGCGATGTTACTGCGATTCGGCAGGTGGAAATCGCGGCAACATCTCCAAAAAAATAAGGTGATATTACCCTTCTCCTGCGCTTAGAATCCAAGCTCCCCGACCACACACCACGGGACTTCCAACTGGCGTCTTGGATAGCTAGGTCTTGCAGCCCAAAGAGGACTGGGGTAGTCCAACGGTGCTACAGACAAAAAGAAACAAAGAAAGGGCACATCGACCTAGCGCATTATCCTCAATAATATGCTTTATTTATGCAACATGTAAAAAATGGCTACTCACAAACACAGATGTAAAAATGATCATAACAGGCTCGATTGCTCCAGTGTCAGGAATAGTCCATATGAAAGTCCATAATCCAATAAGATGACGGCTGACGTGTTTCGAGGCTTAGCCTCTTCCTCAGAGCCACCTCGCGGCAACATCACACAGCGTTTGGGGTGCCATTGCAAATCACGGGCATCGCACAGGCGTCCCGCGATTTGCAATGATTTCCGGATCGCGGGTAGAATCGCGGGGATTCTGCCCGTGATCCGCTGCGCTCACATGTGAACATAGCCTAAAAGTTCTTCTACCACTGATCTAACAATCCCCAATATTGCAACATATAATACTGTAACACAAAAATGAAAACACAAGCAGGTTAAAATGGGAAAGTCCCATTGGAATTAAATTGGACCTTGCATGAAAACGTAAAGTCTGCTCATTACTGAGAGATCCACCTTCTAAATAACAAGAAAAGAAAATTACAAAAAGCTACAATAATCCAAAAGTTTAGAATTAAAAAAAAAAAAAAAATACTTATTCCAGCCATTCCTGGGGAAGCTTCTTCCATGAATTTTGAAAATTCTTTATGGTCTGGATAGCTAAATTCATAAACAAATGTACAAAATATCTCCAGTATGTGGTGTGCATTGTAATATTTTTTGTTGTTATTATTGTTGTCAATTGATTAACAATTCACCATTCTTCTTTTTTATAGTGACCACTTTGCACAGAGCAGGTAAGCAACCATCCCTTAATATGTTAAATAATTATATGGACAGGGTTTAGACATCTCCCTACCTTTTTATTTTTTACTAAAGGGGCTTTTTTTTTCTTAAACCTCTCTCTTACTTTCTGTTAGAAAAATAATAAATAAAAATTTCAGGACATTACAAACACACCCAAAATTACCCGTTTTTGAAAAGTGGCCACCAGAAGACGATCTTATTTTTTTTTTTTTTGCTCCATCTTCTTTGGTTCCAGTGAAGGGAACGCTTAAGGTGTAAGCATACCAAGACATTTTGACGATTTCATGCTCCGAACTTTGTGGGAACAGTTTGGGGATGGCACCTTCCTGTTCCAACATGACACCAGTGCACAAAGCAAGGTCCATAAAGACATGGATGAGCGAATTTGGGGTGGAGGAACTTGACTGGCCTGCACAGAGTCCTGACCTCAACCCGATAGAACACCTTTGGAATGAATTTGATTGGAGACTACGAGCCAGGCCTTCTTGCCCACAGTACCCCATCCTGTTCCAACATGAAGAAACATGCTAGTGTTGAGGTGCCTAAGGTGCACTTAGGCTTTAACCACTTGCCGTCTGCTCACGTTGAGCCTACTGCGGCAAAGTGGTTCGTTATCGTCTGACGACGTAGACCTACGTCGTCAGACACTCCCCTTTCTCGGCGCCGTGCGCGCGCCGCCGGAGGCTCGCTCCCGCTGTATTCAGTCACAGCGGGAGTCGGGCCAGGGGAGGAGCGGCGGCGATCGCCGCTGCTCTTCCCCGATCGCCGGGGAATCGAGTGTGGAGATCCGCCCGCTTGTGTAAACACAAGCGGGCGGATCTCTGAAGTGACAGGCAGGGACAGATTGCAGGGTTCAGCATAGTTGAACATGCGATCTGTCCCTGTGTCACACAGTCACCTCCCCCCCCCACACGTTAGTAAGCACCAGGCATACATTAACCCCTCCCTCTCCAATAAAATTAACCCCTTCCCTGTGTCATTTTTACAGTAACAGTACATATGTATAGCACTGATTACTGTAGAAATGTCACTGGTACCCCCAAAAGTGTCAAAAATGTCAGTCAAGGGTCCGATCTGTCTGCCGCAATGTCGCAGTCCCGCGAAAAAAATCGCAGATCACCGCCATTACTCGTTAAAAAAAAAACACCAAAAATGACAGAAATCTTTCCCTTTGTTAGTAAACGCAATAACTTTTGCGCAAACCAATCAAAATATGCTTTTTGCGATTTTTTTTACCAAACATAGGTAGCATAAAACAAATTGGACAAAAATTTTTTAAAAAATTTGATTTTTACATTTTTTTGGGGGGGAATTTCATATAAAAAAATGTGTAAAATATTGTTATTTTTTCAAAATAAACGCTCTTTTTTTGTTTATAACACAAAAAGTAAAAATCGCACAGGTGATCAAATACCACCAAAAGAAAGCTCTGTTTGTGGGGAAAAAAGGACGTAAATTTTGTTTGGGTACAGCATCGCACGACCGCGCAATTGTCCGTTACATTCACGCAGTAAAAAAATCGCAAAAAACCCCCTGGTCAGTAAAATCTTCCGGGGCTTAAGTGGTTAAAAGATGCCAACTAAATGTTTGGGAAAAAAAGATGCCAACTAAAGCCATATGCAAGTCTTTCATAATTTGTGGAAGAAAGTTCCTTACAGGATGAACTTGCCTTGCACTGAAATTGGTGAGATGTCATAAATTAACCAAAAACACTGTAAATCAACCGCAAAAATCCCCACAGTCATTGGTGGTCAGTGGCATTTAAAAATGTCCCAAGGACACCAACCATTGGTGGTTGGTGGTATTTTAGGATCCCAACCCAGCCCATCACTGGCAGTAAATGCTAACCTTAACCTCCCCCAAAACATTCACACAACATTGGCGGTCAGTGAGTTTGCATGTTCTCCCTGCGCCTGCGTGGGTTTCCTCCAGGTACTCCATCTTCCTCCCACATTTTAAAGACTTGCTTGTAGGTTAGGTGGCCCCTGTCTAAATTGGCCCTAGAATTTTTGAGTTAGGGATATTAGATTGTAAGCTCCCTGAGGGTAGGGACTGATGTCAATATACAATATATGAGTGCTACGTAAATTGATGGTGCTATATAAGTACATGAAATAAAAAATATTAACCACTTACCAACCGCCTGCCACAGTTTTACGTCAGTCCTTTGACGCTAAATACCAGGGTTATGGCGGCAGATAGTTGCCATAACCCCGGTATTTTTGAAAACGGCGGGCCATCAGCTTTCAGAGAAGGGTGGTTCCAGCAGCGGATTCATGGGATCACCCTTATGGTGCGGTGGAAGAGGACCCCCCGCCTCCCGTCGCGTCCCGGCAGTTTTCCCCCGCTTACTGGACCCGCCGGCAGCAGGGAAAACGATCCGCTCCCGGATCCTCAGAGACAGGAAGTCAAGTGAGGGCAAGATGGCCTCACTCGACTCTATGGTCTTGGAGGACCGGAGCGACGTCAAACGAGGCAAGATGGCCCTCACTCGACTCTATGGTCTTGGAGGAGCGGAGCGACGTCAAACGAGGCAAGATGGCCCTCACTCGACTCTATGGTCTTGGAGGACCGAAGTGACGTCAAACGTTGTTGCTTAGCAACCGGTTTAAAGGGCCGATTTTTTTTCAACGTTTTTTTTTTTTTTTTTAGTATAGTTGTGAGGTCTGAGGTCTTTTTGACCCCAGATCTCACAATAAAGATGTCCTGTCATGCCAATTTCTATTACAAGGGATGTTTACATTCCTTGTAATAGGAATAAAAATGATCAAATTTTTTTTAAAAAACTGTAAAAATAAAAAATAATAAATAAAATAAATAGGGAAAAAAAAAATTAAAGCACCCTGTTCCCGTTAGCTCACGCGCAGAAGCGAACGCAAACGGAAGTCCCACCCACATATGTAAACGGTGTTCAGACCACACATGTAAGGTATCGCCACGATCGTTAGAGCGTGAGCAATGATTTGAGCCCTAGACCTCCTCTATAACTCTTAGCTGGTAACCTGTGGAAATTTTGAAATTGTCGCCTATGGGGATTTTTAAGTAACAAAAGTTGTCGCCGTTCCACGAGCGTGCGCAATTTTGAAGCATGACATTTTGAGTATCTATTTACTCGGCGTAACATTATCTTTCACATTATGGGAAAAAAATTGGGCTAACTTTACTGTTTTTTTTATTTTTTTACTATAAAAAAAATTTAATTTTCCCCAAAAACATTGCGTTTGGAAGACTGCTGCACAAATACAGTGTGATAAAATATATTGCAATGATCACCATTTTATTCTCTAAGGTCTCTGCTAAAAAAAAAAAAATGTGTATATATATTTATATATTTATATATATTTATATATATATATATATATATATATATATATATATATATATAATGTTTGGGGGTTCTAAGTAGTTTTCTAGCAAAAAAAAAATGATTTTAGCTTGTAAACACCAAGTGTCAAAAATAGGCGCGGTCTTAAAGTGGTTAAATCAGGTGTGTTACAGTGCAAAGAGCAAATATATTGCAATGATCAACATTTTATTCTTTAAGGTCTCTGCTAAAAAAAAATTAAAAAAAAAAAAATATATATATATATATATATATATATATATATTTTTTTTTTTATATATATCTATATATATATATATATATCTATATATAAATATATATATAGATATATATAATGTTTGGGGGTTCTAAGTAGTTTTCTAGCAAAAAAAAAATGATTTTAGCTTTTTAGCTTGTAAACACCAAGTGTCAAAAATAGGCCCGGTCTTAAAGTAGTTAAATCAGGTGTGTTACTGTGCAAAGAGCAATGCTGATAGGAGGTGAGAGCATAGAGATGAGTTCATCATTGTGCTGCTTTTCCTTTCAATGCCCAGTCGCAGGGTAAGTGAAAGTGAAACTGTAGCAATATCTTAATCTGAAGCAGATTTATTGCACTGGTGGGGCAACTCTCGTGGAACTAGACAATTGTATAAAAAAAAGAAATGTAAGAGGATAGGCAGTGGTCATTATAACTACTCCAAAACATTTTTATTTAACTTCTTGAATATCATGTTAATAATTTATATCTACAGTGTGCTTCATTCCAGAGTCTTCAAGTAGACCTTTGATCACCTTCTTTCCATACTGGGACATGATCTTCAAAGGAGAGAATATAAGAATAACCTGTAATGTTAATGAGAATTTTATAAAAAAGTATGGCTATCACAGGGATTTTGATGCTAAAACTTACAACTATCTCTGGTACAAGGACGGTAAAGAGATACAACATACAACTCAGACCTTTGTCATTCTATCAGCATCAACATGGGACAGTGGAAGCTACCAGTGTGAAGTCTTTCGTATTCTAAGTGACCCTGTCAGACTGGATGTCAGTAATGGTGAGTAACGGTACTCATGTATTCACTTTGTAGGGTTACTTGTAGCAGCTTGAGAATATTAAAACTTTTAAGGATAAGCCCATCCAAATTTGATGTTTGACTTAGGGGGGGAAAGGGGGGGGGGAGATGTTTAGGCTGAATCAGGGGCGTAACTACAGGGGTTGCAATTGCAACCAGGCCCCATGCTCCAGTGCGCCTCCCCTGTACACCTGGATAGGAGGGGTGGCGGGGGCAGCATGTAGAGAAATCACTGTCCTCCTCTTTCCTCCTGTAACTGCAGGAGGAAAGAGGAGGAGATTGGTTACTCTGTGTGCTGCCCCCGCCACTCCTCCTATCCAGTTCACTTGTGTTCTGCTGTCTCTGGGCCCCTGTGTGCTTCCCTGGTCCCCCCCGCACTGTGCTGCCCACTCCCCCCCCCCCACTGTGCTCCCTCCCCTCTCCTGCTGGCTGCTGCAGGGGATGTGTCACAATAGAGAACCAGGAAGGGGTCGGTAAATATGTAATTTAAAGCTCCTTCGTTTTCTGAATGGACAGAGTCATAGTGAGTGGCATTGTAAAAAAATAAAATAAAATGATACAATTAAAATACCAATAAAAAAAACTACTGACACCAGTGGGTGAACTTCCAGGATCATAAAGGTCACACTTGCCACTGGGCCCTGGCATTCCACCACCATTGGGAGGCCCCAAGATGGCAGGAAGGGGGCCCACTGCAGAACTTGTGAAAGGGTCCATAATAAAGGGCCCCGCAACAAGAGTAAAGGGCCCCAGGATCAGTGGGAAGAGCCCCAGGCTTGAAGGGAAGGGCCCTGGCCAGAGGTCCGGGGGGCCCTTCATGGTTTCTTGCACCGGGGCCCTGAAGGTTCTAGTTACGCCTCTGGGCTGAATACCCTTTCTTTTGTACAGATTAACAAATCACTTGCTGAAATTATATTTCCCACTCATACTTTCATTCTTTGCTGCCAAATTTCTAGAAGGCCCTTTTCTCTGTGTCAATACAAGTAGTGATCCACCGATATCGTTTTTTTCATTGCCGGTACTGATATTTTGGTCATCGCGTATCGGTATCGGCTAATATGGGCCGATATTTTCGTACATTTAAAAAAAAAATTTTTTTTTGTACTTGACAGGTACTCTAGTGGAGGGATCTGGGGGTCTAAAAGACCCCAAACCCCTCCTCTGCACTTAAAGCATTCAAAATGCCAAGTTTGGCTGTTTCGAATGCTGTCATTTTTTTTTTTTAATCTGGCGCCGAATACCCGGAAGTAAGTCATGACATCACTTCCGGGTTTTTATATATATGTAACTTGCTGCGCATTGTATATGTCATACACCTGGCTGAGTAAGCGAAAATAATACAGCAGCTGACATCCGATCCTGAATTAGAAAATCAGATCAAAAAGACAATGGTGATAAATGATGTAGCGTTATAGCGCTACATCATTTATCACCACTTCCGGGTTTTTGCATGGAGACCCCATCAGAGCCGAATGCGGCTTTGATTGGGTCTTCGATGGCCGTGCAGGCTGGTTGCTCGGGTCTCCCGGTGGGACGGGAGACCCGGGCGAGCCACGGAAGGTGGAAGGCGGCGGGAGGGGGGGGGACGTCCCCTCCCGCTCCTTGTAATGACAGCCAAGTGGCTTCTCAGCCGCATCGGTTGTCATTACAAGACAGCCGACCGTCGGCTATGGACGCCGGTACCGGGGTGATGCCTCTAGCTGCAGGCATCACTCCGGTACAAGCCTTTTCCGAAATTTCGGCAATATCGGCCACCTGGGTGAGCGATTCCGATATATCGGGGAAAGTGCATATTGGCCCTCGTTATATCGGCTTTGCCAGTATTCGGTCGATCCCTAATACAAGGTACAATGTTAAGCCATGGGGGGCAATGAGAGCAATAGTACAGGGTCATTGTGATGCCAAGCCAGGGACAGAGAGTGTGATATTTCCAGGGGCACTGTGTTATTGAGTCGGGAATGAGGCGAGTGATACTTCAGGAGGCACTGTACTATTGAGAGCTGGAATGATAATACTCCAGGAATGTAGGAACAGGTGTATTCCAAAGGACATGGAGATACTGAGCCAAAGAAGTGAGAGCAGGCATATTCCAAATCGTAAAGTCAGAAGCTGAATGTTGCATACCATAAAAATGTATATAAGCCCCTGTGCACAAGGAGAGAGCACGCCCTCGACAGTTGGAAGCTTTCTCAGTTTATTCTATGATTGTGAAAGCCTTTATACAGTTAGGAGATAAGGTTGGATCATGTTACAGTTAGTTAAGACAACTGATTTCTGTGCCTAGCAACAAGCTCATTGCTGCCTGAATGCCCAGAAGACTAAGGAACAGTCTTTATATACCCATGAGAAAGCAGCCAGACAAAGAATGCTTTAAAAGAGAACCCTACGTATATAACTAATACAAGGTCGAGTCTCCTAAGCATAACTCTGAGAGAGGCCCACTTGACTTGTACACAAGGACATTGGAATACTGAGCCAAGGATGTGGAGAGAGGGGTATTCCAAATGACATTGGGATACTGAGCCAAGGATGTGGGAACAGTAGTATTCCAAAAGACATTGGTACAGAGCTAGGGATGTGTGTACATGGGGTAGTCTAAAGGACATTGGGATACTGAGCCAAGGATGTGGGAACAGTAGTATTCCAAAAGACATTGGTACTGAGCTAGGGATGTGTGTACAGGGGTATTCTAAAGGACTTTGAGGTACTGAGCCAAAGATGTGGGAACAGAGGTATTCCAAAGGACATTGAGATACTGAGTCAAGGATGTGGGAACAGGGGTATTCTAAAGGACATTGGGATACTGAGCCAAGGACGTGGGAACAGGTGTATTCTGAAGGACATTGGGATACTGAGCCAAGGATGGGGTAACAGGGGTATACCAAAGAACATTGAGATACTGAGCCAAGGATGTAAGAACATGTGAATTCCAAAGGACATTGAGATGCTGAGCCAAAGATGTTAGAACAGCGGTATTGCAAAGGACATTGGAATATAGAGCCAAGGATGTGGGAACAGTGGCATTCCAGAGGACATTCAGATACTGAGCCAGGGAAGTTGAAACAGGGATATTCCAAAGAACATTGAGATACTAAACCAAGAATGTGGGAACTGGAGTATCCCAAAAAATTTTGAGTTACTGAGCCAAGGATGTGGGAATAGGGGTAATCCATAGGACATTTAGATACTGAGCCAAGGATGTGGGAACAGGGGTATTCCAAAGAATTTTGAGTTACTGAGCCAAGGATGTGGGAACAGGGGTAATCCATAGGACATTGAGATACTGAGCCAAGGATGTGGGAACAGGGGTAATCCATAGGACATTGAGATATTGAGCCAAGGATGTGGGAATAGGGGTAATCCATAGGACATTGAGATACTGAGCCAAGGATGTGGGAACAGGGGTATTCCAAAGGATATAGAGATACTGAGCCAAGGATGTGGGAATAGGAGTAATCCATAGGACATTGAGATACTGAGCCAAGGATGTGGGAACAGGGGTAATCCAAAGGATATGGAGATACTGAGCCAAGGATGTTGGAAAAGGGGTATTCCAAAGGATTTTGAAATACTGAGCCAAGAATGTGAGAACAGGGTTATTGCGAAAGACATTGGGATTTAGAGCCAAAGATGTGGGACAGGGGTATCCCAAAGAATTTTGAGTTACTGAGCCAAGGATGTGGGGACAGGGGTAATCCATAGGACATTGAGATACTGAGCCAAGGATGAGGGAACAGGGGTAATCCATAGGGTATTGAGATACTGAGCCAAGGATGATTCATTCAAGATTCATTCTCAGTCTAGCACAGGACACAACATTGTAGTATGGGTAACCCAACCAGAGGTCCAGCCTGGTTCAACAGAGTGTGATATTATGAGTGGTGGCAGTATGGAATAATAAAATATCATTAAAAGTATCTAGGCTAAACTCCATTTTCTTTCAGCAAGTATGGAAGGGTAGAATAGACTTTAGGAAACTTTACTCTAATACACCATACGTATTTCTGTGTTTCAGACTGGGTAATCCTACAGGCTTCTCTTCATGTTTATGAAGGTGTCAACGTAACTCTGAGATGTCACCATTATCCCGGATATTCTGCAGGACAAACTATATTTTATAAGAATAACATTGTAATAAGAACATGGGAGTCTGATCATATTTTACATATCGGAAACGTAAGCCTGGAAGGGTCTGGAAGATATAAATGCTCTAAAAACGTTTTTCACAACTTACTTTATTATCAGTACTCTGCAGAAATGTTTTTATCTGTAAAAGGTAGGTACTATGAAAGCTTTGATCCCTAACAGTGTTGTTAAATAATATCTAAAGTACAATGTTTTCAATGGTATATTTTACAAACGAAAATAGAGAAAATATTCCATACATTTAGAGTGTATAACCCTCTTTTGGTGGTGGTGGGGGTGTTATGAGAAATGAATATGAAATATGATGTTAAACCTGTAGGTAAGTAAGAGAACCAGAACCTAAGTGGAAGAATGGGTTTGATTATAAAGTTGGCAGTGCCTCCACCCAGGACAGGGCCTCTGTGAACAGAGGGGATTCCTTTACTGTGAAATGAATCAGTAATCTAAACATAATAGTTGGGAGCAGAAGAACTACTCTGTGACGGTACTCACCGTCACTGGGAGTGAAAGACAGATACTTAATGGACACTGAGAATATGGTTTGGATTGCTTCAAATGGGTTCCGTGTTTACACTTCTGATAATGTGTATTGTATTTCAATGTCAGAGACAGACAATCTGTCACTGACGGTCTTTTCCTATTGTCTGTATATTGAGGTGTGATGTGTATTCTGTTAAGCCTGTCTGTCCCATTGTTAATTGTTAATGAACTCGCATATTGTTTCTGTCCAGATGGCTAGATAATTAGTTCAGGTCATTCTATTTCTGTATACAATTTCATCTGCATATGATAATGTAATCAGGCAACCCCTGATCTGTGTGTGGTAACCTGATCAGGAGGGGGATGTCCATGCTTTGTATAAACTGTGTGAGATGTTCAATAAAGGAGAAGGTTCCAAAAGTTGTACAAGCTAAGTTGTTGGCTAGCTTTGTATGGGGGGCGGCTGGAAAATCTGATATCTATGTTCAAGACTGAAGGAAGCAGTATACTGACGGAAGTCCACAAGCACAGTGTGGGTCGTGGTTCCGTTACATACTCCAACAACCATATAACATTAATCATAAGCATACTGTATAGATGCACACCAGTATAGAAATAATACAAGCTTTATATATTTAAGAAGAAATGATTAACAGTACATACATCTAATGTACAAACAGATATTATCAGCAAAAGAGCCCAATAGGAGTCCTGGAGGAATTGTGCACATATACCTGGGTAAATATAGGTATTAATAGAGATACCTTTAGATGAATGTTGCAGTATCCTCACCCGGATGTATGATGCGACATCCGTTTTTTTGTGTCGTAGACCTTAACAGAAGACCAGTAGTCATGAAGGGGATTCACCAACTGTTGTCCAACCAGCCTGGGATGAAGCTTCTCACCAGCAGGAGCTGTGGTGTGGCACTGGAACTCAGAGTCAGCTTGTCCACACTTTAGTTCCTCCTTATCAATTTCTAATCTGACATGCGACCTGACCTCTAATCCTATGATACAGACGTGGCCAGCTGAAGCAAAAACCTTGCCCTAGCCCAGGGATGGGGAACCTTGGCACCCCAGATGTTTTGAAACTACATTTCCCATGATGCTCAACTACACTGCAGAGTGCATGAGCATTATGGGAAATGTAGTTCCAAAAAATCCGGGGTGCCAAGGTTCGCCATCACTGCCCTAGCCTATCCTGGGTATCGGGCTCTAAACAGTGGTGTATTTTGGTTTTGTGCTGCCCTAGGCAAGACTAAAATTGGGCGCCCCCCTCCTATGTAAATTTGCCCCACTCCTTCCTTTTTAATGGTTGTGACTCCCTCCAAAATTTAAGGACTACAAGTCCCAGCATGAACCCCTGAGATCTCACGAGAGGGGGGGTGGGAGAGAGAGGGGGGTAGGTGAGGGAGGGAGGTGTGAGAGAGAGAGAGAGAGAGAGAGAGAGAGGGGGGGGTGAGAGAGAGAGGGGGTTAGAGAGAGAGAGGGGGGGGGGTGAGAGAGAGAGATAGAGGGTGGATGGGAAAGAGAGAGGGGGGATGAGAGAGAGAGGGGGGAGAGAGAGAGGGGGGTGAGAGAGAGAGGGGGTTAGAGAGAGAGAGAGAGAGGGGGTGAGAGAGAGAGAGAGAGAGAGAGAGGGGGGCTGAGAGAGAGAGATAGAGGGTGGATGGGAAATAGAGAGGGGGAATGAGAGAGAGAGAGAGGGGGGCATGAGAGCGAGAGAGGGGGGATGAGAGAGAGAGAGAGAAGGGGGGATGAGAGAGAGAGAGGGGGGTGAGAGAGAAAGAGATGGTGGGATGGGAGAGAGAAAGGGGGGATAAGAGAGAGAGGGGGAATGAGAGAGAGGGAAGAGGGGGGTGAGAAAGAGGAGGGGGGTGCGAGAGGCAGCTCTAGCAACCACTGGCCAAAAAGATTCTCAGGTGGAGGGGGGGGGACTTTTTTGCTGCCCCCTTGCAAAGTGCTGCCCTAGGCCTGGGCCTTGTTGGCCTAGGCCAAAATACAGCACTGGCTCTAAACTAAAACTAGCTAAATAATCCAAAACCAGAAGGAACAGGGTTGACTAGAACAACAGGAGCTGCATATAAATTGTAATACAACAAGCAGGTTCACCTACAAATATACTTCACATACAGTAGCACAAACCTAGCTATCTGGTACTGTGCATGTGAAATAATAACAAGGACAGGGCAGAGATGCTCTGTCTGTCACAAGGAATTCAATATACACTGAGCAACTGCAGGTAAACTAACAGATCATAGGAATACTTGGAGTCCCTTCCGGCTTGGGGATTAAGAGCATGGACAGGATACATATGGCTACAACCCAGCAAGCAAAGGCAAGAAATGTTGTACATAATCACACGTGTAGCACTGCCCCCTAGAGGACTTCTGAAAAGTACACTTTAAGGAGTCCCCTGGGTCACCCGTAGCAACTGTTTGCAGAATCTTAGCACTTTAAGTTCTTGGCTAAGTCAAAGATCAGTCCAGGGGTTGTTTTTGTGGTTTTATTTAAATTGAGATGGGAGAAGGGATGAGTGGGATACTCCAACTGTTAACTATTCACAATGCTGAGGACATCTAACTTGAGAGTGTGGCAAGGCCGCTGCTTCATTCTGCCACTTGAATGAAGATAAGGTAAGTGTTGCTGTAGTATTTCTCTTCAGGGTGCTCCCCAGGTACCCCCTTTTTCTCTGTGCTAGCTGACACCCATCTACTGACTCTACACTCCGGAGTGGTCCTCTTCCTGGGCAGACCCCTGGGCAAGTTCCTTTGTACTCACAATACTGTTTTTCCAGATTCACTGATGCCCCAACTCATGCAGTCAGCTTCTCCTGGACGTTTGGGTTCAGCCTCACCTCCCCGACTGCCTGCGACCACATCCAACTGTTGCAGAAGAGGAGGCAGCCGCCACCCTCCTGCTGGGACCTGGCTTCCCACCCAAAGACTCCTGCCTCGTGTGCCCGTGGCTTTTTATACCCTATTCCATAATGCACCACTGTCTGTGCCAAACCCTGGGACATTACCAAAAGCCTGAGTATCATTGGTCAGGTTTCCTCCAGCATCCAACGTGCCTCCCCATTGGATGTGCTGGGGACACTCCCTGAGACCAAATGAGTTACACACTGAGCACACTGAGTAGGCCTAACTATCAATCCAGCTCCCTGATAAGCAGAGTGCACCTACAGTGGGTACGGAAAGTATTCAGACCCCCTTAAATTTTTCACTCTTTGTTATATTGCAGCCATTTGCTAAAATCATTTAAGTTCATTCTTCTTCCTCATGAATGTACACATAGCACCCCATACTGACAGAAAAACACAGAATTGTTGACATTGTTGCAGATTTATTAAAAAAGAAAAACTGAAATATCACATGGTCCTAAGTATTCAGACCCTTTGCTCAGTATTTAGTAGAAGCCCCCTTTTGATCTAATACAGCCAGGAGTCTTTTTGGGAAAGATGCAACAAGTCTTTCACACCTGGATTTGGGGATCCTCTGCCATTCCTCCTTGCAGATCCTCTCCAGTTCTGTCAGGTTGGATGGTAAACGTTGGTGGACAGCCATTTTTAGGTCTCTCCAGAGATGCTCAATTGGGTTTAAGTCAGGGCTCTGGCTGGGCCATTCAAGAACAGTCACGGAGTTGTTGTGAAGCCACTCCTTCCTTATTTTAGCTGTGTGCTTAGGGTCATTGTCTTGTTGGAAGGTAAACCTTCGGCCCAGTCTGAGGTCCAGAGCACTCTGGAGAAGGTTTTTGTCCAGGATATCCCTGTACTTGGCCGCATTCATCTTTCCCTCGATTGCAACCAGTCGTCCTGTCCCTGCAGCTGAAAAACACCCCCACAGCATGATGCTGCCACCACCATGCTTCACTGTTGGGACTGTATTGGACAGGTGATGAGCAGTGCCTGGTTTTCTCCACACATACCGCTTAGAATTAAGGCCAAAAAGTTCTATTTTGGTCTCATCAGACCAGAGAATCTTATTTCTCACCATCTTGGAGTCCTTCAGGTGTTTTTTAGCAAACTCCATGCAGGCTTTCATGTGTCTTACACTGAGGAGAGGCTTCCGTCGGGCCACTCTGCCATAAAGCCCCGACTGGTGGAGGGCTGCAGTGATGGTTGACTTTCTACAACTTTCTCCCATCTCTTGACTGCATCTCTGGAGCTCAGCCACAGTAATCTTTGGGTTCTTCTTTACCTCTCTCACCAAGGCTCTTCTCCCCCGATAGCTCAGTTTGGCCGGACGGCCAGCTCTAGGAAGGGTTCTGGTCGTCCCAAACGTCTTCCATTTGAGGATTATGGAGGCCACTGTGCTCTTAGGAACCTTAAGTGCAGCAGAAATCTTTTTGTAACCTTGGCCAGATCTGTGCCTTGCCACAATTCTGTCTCTGAGCTCTTCAGGCAGTTCCTTTGACCTCATGATTCTCATTTGCTCTGACATGCATTGTGATCTGGAAGGTCTTATATAGACAGGTGTGTGGCTTTCCTAATCAAGTCCAATCAGTATAATCAAACACAGCTGGACTCAAATGAAGGTGTAGAACCATTTCAAGGATGATCAGAAGAAATGGAAAGCACCTGAGTTAAATATATGAGTGTCACAGCAAAGGGTCTGAATACTTAGGACCATGTGGTATTTCAGTTTTTCTTTTTTAATAAATCTGCAACAATGTCAACAATTCTGTGTTTTTCTGTCAGTATGGGGTGCTATGTGTACATTCATGAGGAAGAAGAATGAACTTAAATGATTTTAGCAAATGGCTGCAATATAACAAAGAGTGAAAAATTTAAGGGGGTCTGAATACTTTCCGTACCCACTGTATGTTTTGCCTGGTGCTCTTCTGATAAGCAGACAGAGCCAAAACTACTCTCTCTGCCTAGCACCTGACTAGGAGGGTGCTACATCCATAAAACTGTAAAATTAGCAGCTAACAGTAGAGAAGAGTAAACCCCGGCAAGTGTCAGTAAGCTGGTCTATATTGATTTTTTCATATAGTTTTGAGTGACATCACAAAAGGAGGAACTTCCGATCACTGATTGTTGCTACCGGAAGAAGGCGCTGTTGGGGAAAATATGACAGTTTTTGGGGTTTTAGCAGTGGCGGCTGGTGCTCCATGGGCCAGGGGGGTGGCAGACGGACCACACCATACTCCCCCGGACCACACCAGCTCCAGCCCGCACTGTTCCCCCCCCCCCCCCCCCGGCTCACTCACCCTGGGCAGGCAGCGGCGGCGGCTTCCCCTTCATTCTCTTCCCTCCCCCTCCTCGGCCAATAGCATGGCTTTTTCTTTCGGCCAATTGTGAAACGGGTCTCAGGACCCACTTCCTGAATGGCCAGGAGGAGAATCAGTGTGGCAATAGCGAATATTCATTAGCTATTGTCACAAAACTGGGTGGGCTCAGGGCGCAGTGCTCTGCGCCCCGAACCCATCCTTTTCTGAAGCCTATTAGAGCCTCTGGCTCTAATCACGTGCTTCAAAAAAAAAAAAAAAAACATTAGAATCCATGTGTCCGGCGCCCTGCATGTAGATTAGGGGGCCGGACGCATGGATTGGGGGGGGGGGGGGTCCAATGGACGGGCCACCACTGGGCTTTAGAAGCATTTTAAAAAACACAGTTTGGGTGGGGTAGGAGATAGGCTTCAGTTAACCGCTTGCCGACTGCTCACAGTATATTTACTGCGGCCGTCAGCCCCTCACAGGCAAAGCGACGTAGGTCTACGTCGCTAGCCTGTGAGGGTCTCAGGAGTGAGTGCGCGCCGCCGGAGGCTCGCTCCCGCTCGGTCACGGACCCCGTCGTCCGCCGGTCACTCGCGATCATCGGTGGAGAGGGAGAAAGGCAGGCGGCTAATGTAAACAAGCCGCCTGTCATTCTCCCCTGTGTATGAAGGATGATCATACGGTTCTACTATGTAGGACTGTTGATCACTGTTCCTACACCTCAAGCCACAGCCAATCACAGTTAGAATCACGCCCTTAGGGACACACATAACCCCTCCCTCTCAAAAAAGTTAACCCCTTCACTGCCAGTGTCATTTTACAGTAACAGTACATATGTATAGCACTTATTACTGTAGTAATGTCACTGGTAACCCCAAAAGTGTCAAAAATGTCAGTCAAGGGTCCGATCTGTCCGCCGCAATGTCGCAGTACCGCAAAAAAAAAATCGCAGATCGCCGCCATTACGCGTTAAAAAAAAAACAACAAAAATGACAAAAATCTTTCCCTTTGTTAGTAAACGCGATAACTTTTGCGCAAACCAATCAAAATACGCTTTTTGCGATTTTTTTTTTACCAGACATATGTAGCATAAAACAAATTGGCCGAAAATGTTAAAAGATTTTGATTTTTACATTTTTTTTGGGGGGAATTTCATATAAAAAAATGTGAAAAATATTGTTATTTTTGCAAAATTGACGCTTTTTTTTTTGTTTATAGCGCATGATCAAAAAATCGCACAGGTGATCAAATACCACCAAAAGAAAGCTCTGTTTGTGGGAAAAAAAGGACGTCAAATTCGTTTAGGTACAGCGTCGCACGACTGCGCAATTGTCCGTTAAAGTCACGCAGTGCCGAATTCGCAAAATAGGCCCTGGTCAGGAAGGGGGTAAAATCTTCCTTGGCTTAAGTGGTTAAAAACATAGAATCCGAATAGGTTCTTTCTTAACACGAGCCATGACAAACTGTCTAAACTTTCCTATATACATCAGTAAAATAATTGGGGCTCATTGTGTGATATTCGTGGTTTTTGAAACTGTACATGAAATAAAAGTGAGCCCATTTCCAACAATAGAAAACAGTGCAACATATGTGATCATTTTTTCATTCGCTTTGCGATATATCAAACTCGTTATTGATTTTTTTTTTTTTTTTCTAGAGTTGTTCACCGCTCCAAATTTGTCGGCATCCCCAGATTCAGTGTTAAAAGGAGATAAAGTGACTCTAGCTTGTGTCACAAATCTCAGTCTGTTAAGGGAGGAGAGAGAACTAAAGTTTGCCTTCTACAGAGATGGACGGGTAATTCAAAGATTCAATTCCTCTGGTTCTTATGAAATTCAGTCCACCAGGTTGGAGGACTCTGGGAATTATTCCTGTGAAGTGGCTCTTGGAGAAGAGATAAAGAAAAGCCAAGAAATTATTTTTAACGTTAATGGTAAGTTTAAGTCAAGATCTGATAAATAGGGTAAAATATCAGATAGTCCCGTAACAGTCACCAAAAATGGAGATTTTAGGAGTAGCCTATGGCCAAAGTTTATGGACACACATGAAAATCACATTTCTGTGATCTGTGACATTGTGGCGGACAGATTGGACCCCTAACTAATATTTTTGACACTTTTTGGGGGGATCCAAGGACATTACTGCAGTAATCAGTGCTAAAAATATGCACTGTTACTGTAATAATGACATTGTCAGGGAAGGGGTTAACCTAGGGGTGATCAAAGGGTTAAGTGTGTGCCTAGTAGAGTGTTTTCTAACTGTATGGGGGATGGGCTTGTGCTGTAATAATGACATTGGCAAGGAAGGGGTAAACCTAGGGGTGATCAAAGGGTTAAGTGTGTGCCTAGTAGAGTGTTTTCTAACTGTAGGGGGATGGGCTTGTGAAATGATCACAGAGACCCGTGATCCTATATAGAAGGATCACAGGCGCTCTGTGATCATTTCAGAGAGAAGAACAGTCGGATGTGTTTACAACAGCCGACCGTTGTTCTCTCTCAGCGGGGAGCGTTTGCGGGTGCCTGGCGGCAATTGCGGTCGCCAGCCCTGTGGATCGGCATCCCCGCTGCCTAGTGGGAGCGGGAGCCTGCTGCCGGCGGCGCACGCTCGCCCCCCAGCACCCTACGCGCGACCGACCTAGAGCTAAGTCGGTTTGCGCATGAGAGCCGGTAAAAGTGTGGCAGGCGGGTGGGAAGCCATTAAAGTAGCACAGTGCTGAATAGCAAAAAATACCCTGGTCATGAAAGGGGTAAAACCTTCTGGTGGTCAGGTGGTTAAGGCATCGCCTATGAAAAATTTTAGGTACCATAGTTTTTTGTTATATACAATTGCAGAGTTTTGCCCATTGGGACTTCAGATGAAGCGCCGCACAACCAGTAATAGAAACATAGTACAAGTTTATTGAGTATATGCCAGCAATAAAACTGGGAAAAGGTGTCATAATACCAAGCAGTTGGCCAAAGTATACAAATCCATTTCATTGGTACATACAGTGATCAAATAGTACATAGTAAATGCATCATGGCATATGTGGTGACCCAACGCGTTTCGTGAGTTCAGTCTCACGCTTCAGGGGTTGATGCAAAGACATAATCTATAAAGTTAAATGATTAAACAAATATAACATAGTAATGAATATGGAAATGTATCAGGTAGATTGAAATGTGGGAATCAGACTAAGGCCCCTTTCACACGGGCGATCCAATCCGCCTGTCAGTTTTTCAGGCGGACCTGATTGGATGCTCCATGCATCCCTATGGGGCAGCGGGTGTCAGCAGGTGTCAGCGGAAACGGCTTTGATCGGGACTCCGATGACGTAACCCGGAGGCGGCGTCCATGACATCACTTCCGGGCTACTGTGCTGCAAAAGGCGGCAAATTTTAAAAACGGCTGAATGCAAAAACGCAGTTTTCGGCGTTTTGCATACATGAAAGTGTAGTGGAGGGGTCTAGGGTCTTTTAGACCCTCAATCCCTCCATAAAGAGTACCTGTCACTACATATTGGTGTCACAAGGGATGTTTACATTGCTTGTGACAGCAATAAGGCCCCGTTCACACAGGGGCGACGCTACTTGCTGGGGCGACCTCGGCGCGACATGCACGGACTTCATATCATTGAAGTACAGGACCCTTTTTCTAAGTCGGAGTGACTTGTGTCGCTCCTATTAGAACGGGTCCTGTGCTAATCAATGGCAGGCGACCCACCGCGACTTGTCAGGCGACCAAGTCACCTGACAAGTCGCGCTAGTGTGAAGGGAGACTAAAACTGTTCAGATTTTATTTTTTTTTTAAAACCTGTAATAAAGTTAAAAAATAAAATAAAATAAATAGGGAAAAAAAAATTTTTTAGCCGCCCCAGTCACCGTTAGCTCGTGCACAAAAAAAAAGTATACGGAAGTCAAGCCGCGAATGAAATCGCTTTTCAAACCACACATATGAGGTATCGCCGCGATCGCCACACTCTAGCTCTAAACTGGTAACCGTTAAAAAAATTTAAATCGTCGCCTATTGAGATCTCTATTGACCGTAGTTTGTCGCCATCCCACGGGGGGGGGGGCGCAATTTTAAACCGTAACATGTTGGGTATCTATTTACTTGGCGGGACATCATCTGTCACAATATACAAAAAAATGGGCTAACTTTACTGTTTAGTATTTTTTAAATGCAGTGAAATGTTATTTTCAAAATTTTTCCCCAAAAAAATGGCCGCTGCGCAAATACTGCGTGACAAAAAATATTGCAATGACCGCCATTTTATTCTCCAGAGTCTTTGCTAAAAAATATATATATATATATATATAATGTTTGGGGGTTCTAAGTAGTTTTCTAGGAAAAAATACTGATTTTAACTTGTAAACAAAAAGTGTCCGAAATAGGGCTGGGGCTTAAGTGGTTAATATGCGATAGTAATATAATTTTGATTCCGAATTTCTTCTTTTTTAGGAAATATGAAACCAGTAATGTACTTAACTTCCATTGTTCTTTCTTATAGAGTTTTTCACTGATCCAAAAATAGAACAAGACCAAGATGTCCTGATAGAAGGAGATAACATGAACCTGATCTGTCGCACACAATTTCCTTGGTCAAGCAACCTGGAGTACGCATTCTACAAAGACGGGCGGATTGTCAAGAATTTCAGTCCATCTAAAAAATATAAAGTGAAATCGTCCAAGGCACAGGACTCTGGGAATTACAAGTGTGATGTGAAAATGTCCTCTGGAAGTTTAAGAAAGAGCAGTAAAGAGGTCGACATTCATATACAAGGTGAGTAGATAGTTGGTCATGTTGTCCTACATACCAGGATAGATACCGGAATGTGGTTGTAAATGGGGTTCACTAGGAACAAAGACCAATCGCTAGTGGTGAACCACAAGGCTCTGTACTAGGTCCTGTTCTATCTATATGTAAATTATATAACTAAAGGTTTGTTGGGTAAGGTATGTGTATTTTTGATGATGATAATAGGGTTAATATCCCTGGAGGAGTCTGTAACATAGAACGAGATTTAGCATTGATTGGTCAAGGAAGTAGAAACTGCAGTTCAATGTTTCTAAATGTAAAATAATGCACTTAGGGAAAAGGGTCACTTGAGAGAGTACAACATTGGGGGTTGTATCACTATATATTTGTGTTCAGGCCAAAACCGGGTCCTAGTGCATATGTTCCCAATGGATCACTACCCGTTTCCCTCACAGCTTCCTCAGGAGATCCTATTGGTATTAAAATAAAAGACGTAGAGGGGTAAGTATCTTCAAGTTTGCTGTGCAAAGGAGATGTAATGGTAACACCAGGACTGTCCCTGCAGTGAAAACTCCACCATACCCTAGTGGACATCTCCCTAATTCTCCTCCTGGAGGGGCCACCCCTGAGATAGGATCGGCACAAAGAGGAGCTGAGGCTCCATAAGAATAAGAAAGAAACCACTATATATTCATGTCCGGGCCAAAACAGGATTCTAGTACATATGTTCCCAATGGATCACTACGCATTTCCCTCACAGCTTCCTCAGGAGATCCTATTGGTATTGAAATAAAAGACGTAGAGGGGTAAGTATCTTACGGTTTGCTGTGCAAAGGAGATTTAATGGTAACACCAGGACTGTCCCTGCACTGAAAACTCCACCATACCCGAGTGGACATCTCCCTAATTTTTCTCCCTGAGGGGCCACCCCTGAGATAGGATCGGCACAAAGAGGAGCTGAGGCTCCCTAAGAATAAGAAAGAAACCACTATGTTTTCGTGTCTGAGCCAAAACAGGGTCCTAGTGCATATGTTCCCAATGGATCACTACGCGTTTCCCTCACAGCTTCCTCAGGAGATCCTATTGGTATTGAAATAAAAGATGTAGAGGGGTAAGTATCTTTTGGTTTGCTGTGCAAAGGAGACGTAATGGTAACACCAGGACTTTCCCTGCACTGAAAACTCCACCATAACCGAGTGGACATCTCCCTAATTCTCCTCCTGGAGGGGTCACCCCTGAGATAGGATCGGCACAAAGAGGAGCTGAGGCTCCCTAAGAATAAGAAAGAAACCACTATATATTCATGTCCGGGCCAAAACAGGGTTCTAGTGCATATGTTCCCAATGGATCACTACGCATTTCCCTCACAGCTTCCTCAGGAGATCCTATTGGTATTGAAATAAAAGACGTAGAGGGGTAAGTATCTTACGGTTTGCTGTGCAAAGGAGACGTAATGGTAACACCAGGACTGTCCCTGCAAAAAAGATACTTACCCCTCTACGTCTTTTATTTCAATACCAATAGGATCTCCTGAGGAAGCCTTGAGGGAAACACGTGGTGATCCATTGGGAACATATGCACTAGGACCCTGTTTTGGCACGGACATGAATATATAGTGGTTTCTTTCTTATTCTTAGGGAGCCTCAGCTCCTCTCTCCGTGCCAATCCTATCTCAGGGGTGGCCCCTTCAGGAGGAAAATTAGGGACATTCCGGAAAATCAGAAGAGCTTTACTACATTTACTAACCTCTGGGGAAAATGGGAGCAACTACACTTCAGTAAATCAACCCCTATGCATACAGGTCATCAAATGATACAACAAAGCAGTGTATGTTGTAAAATGATACAGGGCTTCATATGTGATATGTTGTGTGACTGCAAATGTGTTTTCTCTTTTCAGGTCGGCAGGAAACAATGGAAGCCTTTTACATATCTAACCAGAATATAGTTAGGCTAATACTAGCAGGATGCATATTGATCATTTCTTTCATTTTCATCTATTATCACATAAAGTTTATTAAATCTCTTGAATCTGTAAATGAGGAGACCATATATTCAGATTTGTGATAAAACACGGTGACCTATTACCTGCTACTTTTAGATTGCCTATCCTACTGGGACTATATCACTGCTCTGCGCCCCGGGTCCACCTTTTGCTGAAGCCTATTGGCTCTAATCAGGTGATTAAAAAAAAAAAAAAAAGCCCCATTGAACTCCATGCGTCCGGCGCCCCGCATGTAGATTAGGGGGCCGGACGCATTGATAGGGGGGGCGGCGCCCCTGCGCCCCCAACGCACCGGCCGCCACTGGGGGTGACTGGGTGTTGGCTGCGCTCGACGGGTCTCCCTTCTGGGTCACCAATTCCACTATCCCTTGTACTTATCCATTGAAATGGTTTGTTACAGTTACAGTAACCAGTTCAACTCTGTTATCAGTATTGCGACTGTAATTTCTCCTCTGTATGTTGTACATTGTATGTTGTATTTACTTGTATTCTTCATTAAAAATGTTTGAACAAGAAAAAAAAAAAAACATTTTAAAAATTATATAGAAATGAAAAAATAAAAAAATTAATTTGGTTTGCATATATTCACCAAGCAGTGCAAAGCTTTGAATAGTGAGATGGAGAGCACACTCCTATAGCTTCTGGTAGTCCTATGTCTTAAATCTGCATTCTATCTCATTTACAGTTCTGGCAGTCTCTTGCTTCAGGTAGGAGGATGGGGGACATGTTAGGCAAAAAGTTCAGACATGTTGCAGAGTTAAGAGCTCATAAAGAAAGAATGTAATACCGTGAAAAAAATCTGGAAATTTTCAGATACCCTAAACTTTCCCATCTACCTTTAGATTGCAAGTTCTCAAGAGCAGGGCCATCTAAAGCCTCCTGTTTTAAATTGTATAGTAAGTTTGCTGTCCCCCTAATTTTGTAAACCAATGCACAAACTGTTGGCACTATATAAATACTGTAGAATAAAAATCTAGCACTGCCCCCTAGAGGACTGCTGAGAATTACACTTTCTGGATTCCCCTGGGTTACCATTAGCAACTGATAGCAGACAAATAGCATTGAAAGTCCTTGGCCAAGTCAATAATCAATCCAGGGGAGGTTAGTTTTTGTGTTTTTATTTGGAACTGGGATAGAAGGGATGAGTGGAATACTCCAACTATCTTGAGGACAACTAGCTGTAGTGTCGCTACTTCACCTTGCCACTGAAGTGAAGGTAGATAATGTGTTCCTGCTTGAATTATTCTGCAGGGTTCAAACTTGGCACCCCCTTTCTCACTTGCTGTGTGTGCTGACACCTGTCCCACTGGAGTGGTCCCCTTCCTGGGCAGACCCCTGGCCAGCTTCCCGGTACTCAAGGGCACTGTTTTGCCCAAGGTTGTTCTGCCTCCAACTCCACAAGTCAGCATCCACTGGACCTCCTGGCTCAGCTCCACACTCCTGGCTCACAAGGCCGACCGCCTGTGATCACCATCCGCAGCTTCCCATCCAAAGACACCCTGTCACATGTGCCCTTGGCTTTTATAACATATCCCAGGATGCACCACTGTTTGCGCCAACCCACTGGAATAGTTACAAAAGCCTGTGTGTCACTGGCTGGGTTTCCTCCACTGCCCAACAGGCTCCCCTATTGGATACAGTGGGGACACTCCCTCAGGCCAGATGAATCACACCCTGGACACATGCAACAGGCAAAACTAACAATCAGGCTCCCCTAATAAGCAGATAGAGACAATAGGCTTTACCTACCTAGCACCTACCTAGGTGGGTGCTACAAAAATAAATAATAATACAAATATTAATAATAATGACAAGAATAATTATAAGATTAATAACATCAGCAAATGTGTGACAATTGGTAAACCATTCATTTCATTAAAATATTATAAAAAATTCATGTTCGGCTCATCACTAGTGCCTACATAGCAAATATCTTCACAATATTCACTAAGCTCTGGGGAAAATTCCCTTGCAAAGTGCAACTTCTCTTGCAAAGCAAACAGCATATTTGCCTTTAGAAAATCAACACACTCTAGGTCAGGGGTAGGGAACCTATGGCTCGCGAGCCAGACGTGGTTCTTTTCATGGCTGCATCTGGCTCGCAGACAAATCTTTAATAAAGGGGGGCGTGTCTGGAGGTGAGCCGTGCTGGACGTGTAGTCCCAGAGCTCCGCCGCGTCTACCACCTAATCCAGTGCCATCCGCATAGCTGTGCCCGGTGCCAAGTAGATTTCTGCACCCATCGACGGTCCACTTTGTGGGCTACCCACCGCTACCCTCAGTTTGTCTCTGGGTAACCGGTTTGCCGCGCTATGGACCCTGCGACCTACTCGCGGTACCGCCGCCAACTTGTGTGCTGTGCATCTGAGGGGCCTTGGCAATCACCGCCCGGTAAGGAGACCTGCCGTTCCCCGACAGACACAATCTCCTTCCCCTCTGACACCCGGGGACCCACGGGAGCTGCCTCTCACGTCCACTTCTGAGGCCTTCAGCGGCCAACCACCATTTTCTCAGGGCCTATACTCACCTCCATCACTCGCAGGCTTGCTTGCGCTTCACCACTCCGACCTCATTGCATACCTGCCCACTCTGCTCTTTTCCTGACCGGACTCCAGGCACTTTCACACGGCTCCATCTACTCACTGTATAGCTGCGGCCCATGAATATGAATATTAAATAAAGGTTCCCGACCCCTGAAATATAGTATATGGCATTACATTTGAAAATATGTGGTGTTCATAGCCAAAAAGGTTCCTGACCCCTGCTCTAGATGGTCAAAAAGAAGTGTGTTTCCAAAATTTGAAATATGTGCCCCCGTAAAGAATCATTTCCAGGATCAGAAAACTGAACTCATTCTTTGGATTAAAGCCATCTTATTACGAGGAACAATGCCTACCCAACAAGTAATGTCTATGTGAAAAAAGACAAAAATGACCACTATGGCCAATTGAAAATAGCAGATTTGTTCTCTGCTGGGAACTCAACATTTTCTTTTTTAATTTTTAAAAATTTGAGGCTAAAGGTTTTTTTGGTAGCAATTCTAAAAGTATATATCCATCTGCAGCTATATTGCCAAAAGTTCTGTTTGTGGTAAGGGTATTTAGCAAGGACTCGACTGATCAACCTTTCCCGAGAAGTTAGGTCACCATGAGAGGTTTCTTGGACAGATGTAGTAATAACCGGTAATCTGATTACCCAGGAAGATGATTTGCCTTGTTCAGACAACCTGTTTGTTTTTATGAACATAGCTTTTTTGCATGACCCTTTTTGCTAAAATAAATGTTCAAACTAGAACTGCAAAGAAGAAATCTTCAGCGCTGACCAAACAGCCAGCAGAATATCAGCTGCCAAAGCCAGCAGAATATTAGCATGCATAAAGAAAGGGATGTATTCCAGAGATAAGACTATAATCCTTCCACTTTATAAAACTCTGATCCGACCGCATCTGAAGTATTCTGTCCAGTTCTGGTCGCCAGTCCTCAGGAGGGATGTGTTGGAGCTGGAGAGAGTCCAGAAAAGGGCAACTAAACGAATTAGGGGATTGGAGGACCTTAATTATGAAGAGCGTCTGCAATCGCTTGATTTATTCTCCCTGGAGAAGAGACGCCTGAGGGGGGACATGATAGCAATTTATAAATATCTCAATGGAAATCTCAGCTTAGAAAAAAAGCTGTTCAGTCGAAGGGATTGCATGAGGATTGCATGAGGACTCGAGGGCATACAATGCGATTAGAGGAGAAGCGTTTTAACCTCAGGCAACGTGGGGGGTTCTTTACTGTTAGGGCTACAAGATTGTGGAATTCTCTACCACAAGAGGTGGTTTCTGCGGGAAGTATGGTGGCTTTCAAAAGACTCTTAGACTTACATCTCAAGGATCAGAACATTCAGGGGTATGAGAGATGATTACGGCCACACACACCTACACAGGTTGAACTGGATGGACTATTGTCTTTATTCAACCTCACCTACTATGTAACTATGTATGTAACTATGAATGCGACACTTCCTTGAGTTCCTGGTCCTGTATTTAGAGCTTTGATCCACAGTCCCCTCTGTCCTGTAGTGAGGTAGGGGCCCGAGAGAGGAACCACAGCATCCAGAGGCAGACCATACATCCAACACTCCCAGAAGAGTCAGATTCTGCAGACCCTTCAGCTGGTGTTTTCTCTCCACCATCACAGAGATTGGTGGTGTAGGCAGCAGGAGAAGTATTCCTTGTCTACTCTACATGCCCTATGTGTGTGTTTGATAGAGGTGGACTGATAGAAGTGAAAATGTGTTCTGATGGATATACCGCATGGCAGAGGCGTAACTGGAACCTTCAGGGCAAGAAACCATGAAGGGCCCCCTGGGCCCCTGGCCGGGGCCCTTCCCTTGAAGCCTGGGGTTCTTCCCACTGATCCTGGGGCCCTTTACTCGCATTGTGGGACCCTTTCACAAGTTCTGCAGTGGGCTCTCTTCCTGCCATCTTGGGGCCTCCCCACGGTGGTGGAATGCCAGGGCCCAGTCGCAAGTGTGACCTTTGCGATCCTGGAAGTTCACCCACTGCTGTCAGTAGTTTTTATTTTTTGGTATTTTAATTGTATTATTTTTTATCATTTTATATTATTTTTTTACAATGTCACTGACTATGACTCTGTCCATTCAGAAAAGGAAGGAGCTGGTAAATTACATATTTACCGACCTCTTCCTGGTTCTCTATTGTGACACATCCCCTGCAGCAGCCGGCAGGAGAGGGAAGGGAGCACAGTGGGGGGGGGGGGGGGGTAAGCTGCAGCACAGTAAGGGGGGGGGGGGGAGACCAGGGGAGCACACAGGGGCCCAAAGACAACAGAACACAAGTGAACTGGATAGGAGGAGTGGCGGGGGCAGCATACAGAGTAACCAATCTCCTCCATTTTCTTCCTGCAGCTACAGGAGGAAAAAGGAGGACAGTTATTTCTCTACATGCTGCCCCTGCCCCTCCTATCCAGGTGTACAGGGGAGCCACACAGGCCCCCTGGAGCATGGGGCCCGATTGGAATTGCAACCCCAGCAACCCCTTGTAGTTACGCCCCTGCAACATGGTGCTTAGTCCTTCAAAGAAGGAGATCCATGATGAAAATATGTTGTGCTTGTCCTAGGATCTACCTCTCTGATAATGACAAAGGGAGCACTTGCCAGATGTTAAATTCTTGGATGTGTACTGAGGAGCATCTTGGTACAAAAGTTCATGTCACTTTAAGACATTTTTGAAACATTTAATGATTAAGAGCATCCAATACATCCAATGCATTTCAGTGCATTGTCAATTTGTCCTGGATGGGCAAGGGCCTTTTGAAAGCTCAATCCCACCACCCCCTTAATATCTCCCTCGCTAACCTTTTTTGTTCCATTCATCTGTTTAAATATGATGAAAACCTGTGTGAGTTCTGTGTCTGTCAAGGTTAGGACATACAGTACATAGGGTTCATAATCTGCTACGCCACATGAAGGTGTTCAGAATTGGTGACTGGTGGCCAAGGACGAGCACTGCATCCTAGAAAGAAGGTCACATTCTTCCCCCAAACCCAAAAGGACCGTCTATCTCTGAGGGCTCCATCGGGCAAAGTGGTGGAGAGCGATGAAGATTTAAGGGCAACCTGTAACTTTGCCCTAAATGGGAAAAATCAGAAGAACACGTTCGGAACAAGATATGTTTGGACAGCATCCTTTTACCTGGACCTGTATGAGTGGGACTTTCTGTACATTGAAGTGAGAATACTGTATATATATATCTGCCACCACTGTGACTACAATATTTGTATTTGTATGATTTTTATGAATTCTTTAATATTTCTTTACACTCTGTTGGACAATTCCCTATCAACTTTATATAGGATTGTATAATGTATCTGTGAAATTAATAAAACTTTGATTGAAGTAATTTCCTTTTACATGTACCTGGCTTATTAAAAAAAATATATATATGTATTTCACGTGGACAAGAAAGGCATGACCAGAGATTGCATTTGTGGTTTAGCAAGCATGTTAACCGGTTGCCGACCGCCGCAAGTACATATACTGCGGCGGTCAGGCCCGTGCAGGCAAAGTGACGTATGGGTACGTCACTCGCCTGCGAGCCAATAGGGGGCGAGCGCGCGCTACCGCCCCCGCTCACTCACTCTGATCCCCGCGCGTGTGACCGGCGGACCCGATGTCCGCCGGTCACTCGCGATCGTCAGTTACAGAGGGAAAAAGGCAGGCGGCTAATGTAAACAAAGCCGCCTGTCATTCCCCCTTGTGTAACAGCAGAGATCATACGGTCCTGCTATGTAGGACCGTAGATCTCTGCTGTTACATGAAAAGCCACATCCCTGCACAGTAAGAAGCACGCCCCTAGGGACACACTTAACCCCTCCTTCTCTAATGAAGTTAACCCCTTCCCTGCCAGTGTCATTTTTACAGTAACAGTGCATATGTATAGCACTGATTACTGTAGTAATGTCACTGGTACCCCCAAAAGTGTCAAAAATGTCAGTCAAGGGTCCAATCTGTCCGCCGCAATGTAGCAGTCCCGCAAAAAAAAAAATCGCAGATCGCCGCCATTACTCGTTAAAAAAAGAAACAATAAAAATGACAAAAATCTTTCCCTTAGTTAGTAAATGCAATAACTTTTGCGCAAACCAATCAAAATACGCTTATTGCGATTTTTTTTACCAAACATATGTAGCATAAAACAAATTGGCCAAAAATGTTAAAACATTTTGATTTTTACATTTTTTTGGGGAATTTCATATAAAAAAAATGTGAAAAATATTGTTATTTTTGCAAAATTGACGCTCTTTTTTTGTTTATAGCGCATGATCAAAAAATCGCACAGGTGATCAAATACCACCAAAAGAAAGCTCTGTTTGTGGGGAAAAAAAGGACGGATTTCATTTGGGTACAGCGTCGCACGACCGCGCAATTGTCCGTTAAAGTCACGCAGTGCCGAATCGCAAAATAGCCCCTGGTCAGGAAGGGGGTAAAATCTTCCGGGGCTTAACTGGATAAGATATAAAATCTAAAGGAAAATCGAAATTGGTTTCCTTGACAAAATAACGTTTTGTTGACATCGGTATCATTCAAGGGTTCTGCTGTAACACCAATGGCCTGAGGGTTATTGTAAATAAAAAATGGTTAAGCCTAATATGCGTTTGTAAGAAGGGCTTCGTGGTTGGCTAGATTTGGTGCCAAGGGCAAAGTCCCCACTCCGGTCCTGCTGAATCACTATTCCTCCTGCTGAGGCCGAACCCTCCACAATCTTGTGCTCCACTCCATGCCAGAGGCTTCCACACGGCGTTCCCGGCCGTTGAACTTTACATCCCCAAATGAAGGAATGTCCACAGCAGAAATGGCATAACAATCGCATCACTAGGGCATAGATTTGGGAGTCAGTCATATACACAATGACATTTTGTGAACGGTCCACAGTAGGGATCGACTGATTAAAAAAATGGTCCTAGATTTGGGTTTTAAATATTGATACAAATTGTTCTATGCACTATATGAAACCAATTTTATTAGGGATCGACCGATTATCGGCAACACCGATATATCAGGGGCCGATATGCACTTTCCCCCGATATATCGGAATCGGCCCCTGAGGTTACCAATATTGCTGCTATTTTGGGAAAGTGCTGTACCGGAGTGATGCCTGCAGCTAGAGGCCGACGGTCGGCTGTCTTGTGATGACAACCGATGCGGCTTAGAAGGCGCTCGGCTGTCATTACAAGGAGCAGGAGGGGACATCTCCCCCCTCCCGCCGGCATCCGCGGCTCACCCGGGTCTCCCGTTCCACCGAGAGACCCGGGCATCCTACCTGCACTTGTGGTAAATGTGAGACAGCGCTCAATATTGTGAATCAAATTTGAATATGCAAATAAATTAGTGAATAAATTAAATACACAAATCACAAAAAAATCACAAAAAACAGAATCAGTGAAAAAGAAAAGAAGAGGGATTTTATCCCCAAAGTGCCCAAATATTAAAGTGATTGTGCATATATTGGCAGTCTTTGTAATTCCAAAGTGCAGGTGCAAAAACGTGCAGCAAAAACAATAATGTGCTCATTCTTAAAGTGCTTCATGTGCAGCAAAATTGCATTTCTTCATGCAAATAAGGAATCCTTCACCTGATGCTCAGCCCACTTACCAGACGACCCCTTGGGGTCTAACGTAGGTAAATGGAATCTCTTACTCCTAGTGTTTCCTATCTCCCCGCTGGAAAATATCCAGGATCTCCTATGGCTGGGTACAAGGGCGGGCTCTGGATCCCAATCTCCGTCCCGTTAAAGCATAGGGCGGTATTAGCGTGACATAAAAGATGCAAAGAATCTCATGGTGTAGTATGCATAAATTCCGGTTTAATAAAAGAAAGTAGTCACTTACAATTTGAGTTTCATAGATTCAGCTGAAAAACAGCGCCGTGGCCAGTTTGCGTTCCGGTTGTGTTCCAGAACCAGGAAGTGACGTAGGGCGTAGCACGGGACCCGACGCATTTCGTCATCAAACGTATGACGTCATCAGGGATCCTACCTGCACGGCCGCCAAAGGGAAGACCCGATCAAAGCCGCAATCGGCTCTGATCGGGTCTCCATGTAAAAACCCGGAAGTGATGTCATGACATCACTTCCGGGTACTCGGCGGCAAATTAAAAAGAAATGTGAGCATTCAAAACAGCCAAACTTGGCGTTTTGAATGCTTTTAAGTGCAGAGGAGGTGTTTGGGGTCTTTTAGACCCCCAGATCCCTCCACTACAGTGCCTTTTAATAAAAAAAAAAAATGTAAATGTCCGAAAATATCGGCCAATGTCGGCCGATACCGATATCCGATGAACAAAATATCGGTATCGGCACTAAAAAAATTATATCGGTCGATCACTAGATCACAGTAGTCACATGTGAAAGCAGTCATCTCCCTTAACAGTCTCTCCTCTACAGTGGGTCATCAGTACTCACAGGACTGTGCTCTCTGTTATCACCTCCTCGCTAGGTAGACCTTTTCCAGGATCCTCCAGGGAAGCAGCCTCACACCGGAATCATATGGCCTGGTCTCAAAGTCAATCCCTCTGGAGTCAGAACCACACCCACTGGATGAGGTTGCGTCACGGTTGTGGTGCGGCCCCATTCAACAATATGGGATAGGCGGTATTCTCTGTCCAAAGCAAAATGCCCTATTGTTTTCGTCAACATGTATGGGGCTGCCAGACGGTCACTACTGGATTTTGGGTGTCTGGGGGAGAGTTAGGCCGGCCATACACAGAGCAAATTTCTTTCCTCCAACCACAGAACTTCTTAACCACTTCTGGACCGAAAGATTTTCCCCCTTAATGACCAGGCCATATTTTGCGATTCGGCACTGCATTAATTTAACGGACAATTGCGCGATCATGCAAAGCTGTACTCAAATAAAATTTATGTCCTTTTTTTCCCACAAACAGAGCTTTCTTGTGGTGGTATTTGATCACCTGTGTGATTTTTATTTTTTGCGCTATAAACAAAAAAGTGCGACAATTCTGAAAAAAATATATATATATTTTTCACATTCTGCTATATAACATTCCCAAAAAAAAAAAATTAAAAATCTAATTTTTTTTAACATTTAAGGCCAATTTGTTTTCTGCTACATATTTTTGGTAAATAAAAAATCACAATAAGCGTATTTTTATTGGTTTGCGCAAAAGTTATCGCGTCTACAAACTAAAGGAAAGATTTCTGTCATTTTTATTGTTTTTTTTTTTTTTTACTAGTAATGGCGGCGATCTGCGATTTTTTGCGGGACTGCGACATTGCGGTGTACAGATCGGACCTCTAACTGACATTTTTGACACTTTTAGGGGGACCATTCACATTACTACAGTAATGGTATTGCAATAGAAGTTTTCTTTACCTCACTTCTTCTTGTTAAATATAGGAAGTTACCAAGATTTTATCTCGTCCTTTTAAGCCGCTCTGCTTTTTTAGTATGCTCATTTACGAGTCAACATGAATCCGGAATTATTCCTGCTGTTCTGTAAGTAAATTGAATTTGGATTTATTTTATTTATTTTTTTTATTATACATTTACAGCCACATTTGTAATAATATGGAGAAATAGACTCTACGGGGGCCAATTCACTAAGAGGTAAATAACGCCAAAAAAAAAAAAATGCGGTAAAATAACGCATGCCATAAATCAGTTGTGAAAGTTCAATTCACTAAGAAATTAGCGTTAAATGCGGTATTTTTCCGTTTGTTCGCTAACTACCGTATTTTCCCGATTGATCGCATGTGCCGGTGGTTAAGGGTTGTTTACCCACTTCAGCCCTGGAAGGATTTTCCCCCTTAATGACCAGGCCATTTTTTGCGATTCGCCACTGCGTTACTTTAACGGACAATTGCGCGGTCGTGCGACACTGTACCCAAATAAAATGAATGTCCTTTTTCCCCACAAATAGAGCTTTCTTTTGGTGGTTTTTGATCACCTCTGTAATTTTAATTGTTTGCGCAATAAACAAAAAAAGAGCGACAATTTTGAAAATAAAATATATTTTTCACATTCTCCTATATAACATTCCCCAAAAAAATTGCAAATCAAATTTGTTCAACATTTTAGGCCAATTTGTTTTTTCTGCTACATATTTTTGGTAAAAAAAAATCGCAATAAGCGTATTTTGATTGGTTTGCGCCTACTAACTACTGGGAAAGATTTATGTCATTTTTATTGTTTTGTTTTTTTTACTAGTAATGGTGGCGATCTGCGATTTTTTTTGCAGGACTGCGACAATTCTGAAAAAAAACAATATTTTTTAATTTCTGCTATATAACATTCCCAATAAAAAAAAAATTAAATCAAATTTTTTAACATTTTAGGCCAATTTGTATTCTGCTACATATTTTTGGTAAAAAAAAATCGCAATAAATGTATTTTGATTGGTTTGCGCAAAAGTTATCGCGTCTACTAACTACGGGAAAGATTTATGTCATTTTTATTGTTTTTTTTTTTTTTTACTAGTAATGGCTTTTGCCATTAATTGTTGCTCTTTTTTTGTTTATAGCGCAAAATATAAAAATCGCACAGGTGATCAAATACCACCAAAAGAAAGCTCTGTTTGTGGGAAAAAAAGGACATAAATTGTATTTAGGTACAGCGTCGCACGACCGCGCAATTGTCCATTAAAGTAACGCAGTGCCGAATCGAAAAATATGGCCTGGTCATTAAGGGGGCAAATCCTTCCGGTCCAGAACTGGTTATATCTTCTGTGAGTTCAGAAAAATGTTTACAGTTTGAATTTGATTGGAATTCAATGTAAAATTCGATTCTAATTTCAGTTTGGATTTTCAAAATTAGGACGAAGTTTGATTTGTTATTCAGAGCATTCGGTAAACTCAGTTTATACTGCAATTTGGATATTCGGATAGATCCTAATATCCGAATAATGAAAAAATTGTCTGAATATTTTTTCGTAATGAAAAGAACTGCACATGTCTAGTACCCCTTCTTGTGGGTGTTCTGTGGGTGGAATTAGGCTCCTCTCTGAGAGTAGTTTTGCACCCCTTTCTGTGGGTTAAATAGTACCCCTTCTTGTGGGTCCTCTGTGGGTGGAATTAGGGTCCTCTCTGAGGGTAGTATTGCACCCCTTTCTGTGGGTGGAATAGTACCCCTTCCTGTGGGTCCTCTGTGGGTGGAATTAGGGTCCTTTCAGGGGGTAGTTTTGCACTCTTTTCTGTGGGGGGAATAGTACCCCTTCCTGTGGGTCCTCTGTGGGTGGAATTAGGGTCCTTTCTGGGGGTAGTTTTGCACCCCTTTCTGTGGGTGGAATAGTACCCCTTCCTGTAGGTCCTCTGTGGGTGGAATTAGGGTCCTTTCTGGGGGTAGTTTTGCACCCCTTTCTGTGGGTGGAATAGTACCCCTTCCTGTGGGTCCTCTGTGGGTGGAATTAGGGTCCTCTCTGAGGGTAGTAGTGCACCCCCTTCTGTGGGTGGAATAGTACCCCTTCCTGTGGGTCCTCTGTGGGTGGAATTAGGCCCTCTCTGAGGGTAGTTTTGCACCCCTTTCTGTGGGTGGAATAGTACCCCTTCCTGTGGGTCCTCTGTGGGGGGAATTAGGGTCCTTTCTGGGGGTAGTTTTGCACCCCTTTCTGTGGGGGGAATAGTACCCCTTCCTGTGGGTCCTCTGTGGGTGGAATTAGGCCCTCTCTGAGGGTAGTAGTGCACCCACTTCTGTGGGTGGAATAGTACCCCTTCCTGTGGGTCCTCTGTGGGTGGAATTAGGGTCCTTTCTGGGGGTAGTTTTGCACCCCTTTCTGTGGGGGGAATAGTACCCCTTCCTGTGGGTCCTCTGTGGGTGGAATTAGGCCCTCTCTGAGGGTAGTAGTGCACCCACTTCTGTGGGTGGAATAGTACCCCTTCCTGTGGGTCCTCTGTGGGTGGAATTAGGCCCTTTCTGAGGGTAGTTTTGCACCCCTTTCTGTAGGTGGAATAGTACCCCTTCTTGTGGGTGTTCTGGTGGTGGAAATAGATCCCTTTCTGAGGGTAGTATTGCACCCCTTCCTGTGGGTCCTCTGTGGGTGGAATTAGGCCCTCTCTGAGGGTAGTAGTGCACCCCCTTCTGTGGGTGGAATAGCACCCCTTCCTGTGGGTCCTCTGTGGGTGGAATTAGACCCCTCTCTGAGGGTAGTATTGCAAAATGGTGCAGTTTGGTTCAGTTGTATGGGCCACTTTGATAATGGAAACACTCAAAATTGCGTACCGCACCGAACTAACCCAAACCGATCCGCTCAGTTTGGGGTGGAGGAACTTGACTGGCCCGCACAGAGTCCTGACCTCAACCCGATAGAACACCTTTGAGACAGGAGATTGCAGGCTAGGCCTTCTCTCCAACTTCAGTACCTGACCTCACAAATGCGCTTCTGGAAGAGTGGTCAAACATTCCCATAGACACTCCTAAACCTTGTGGACAGCCTTCCCAGAAGAGTTGAAGCTGTTATAGCTGCAAAGGGTGGGCCAACTCATTATTGAACCCTAAGGACTAAGACTGGGATGCCATTAAAGTTCATGTGTGTGTAAAGGCAGGCGTCCCAATACTTTTGACAATATAGTGTATCTGTCGGCTGTCAGATGAAAGCAATCAAGATGCGGTACTGCCACCGAGTTTCCACACACCCTGAGGACATTTTTTCCCACCCTGCTACACATCCCAATCTTGCTTGCTGGGCTCTGAAAGGTGGACCTAGTACTGGGATGGTGGGTGTCACCGGGTAGAGGGGAAGGGGGTCCGGTCACTGATCTCTCTTACCTAGTAAGAACCTGGGAGTGGTGTGTAGTAAATCACATCCAGGTTCTTCTGTTAACGCTCATGAAGCATCTATGGTCCATTGTGTAGGTAAGTAGTCTAAAAGGCTACCTATAGCGCTTGCTCTAAATTAATAAATATATAAATATATAAATACAAGGTGTTAAATTAATATTCCAAAAAGACAATATTACATATAATATTTAAACTCAAAATTGTCCAATAAATCTAAACAAGAATCCTTAGTGAAGAAAATTTTCAGTGAAAGTTCCAATAAATGTGTAAAAAACATATATGCAAAAAAAAAAAAAAAAATATATATAAATTGTGATTCTTCTGTGCAAATCTTCTTGAATAAAGTGCAGGTGCTCAGCGCAATGGTGAATCCAAATGACAAAGGTAAGATTCAATCACTCACCAAACGTTGTGGGTCATGTGTGCCTTATAGCACCAAGACCTATCAGACTGGTATAGCCCTCCAGGCTAAAAACGATCTCTTTAGCTTGCTTCTAGGCAGGTGAAGTGATGGGGTCCCCCTCCGTCTCCTCTCCCCTCGCCAAGCCAAGATATATATAAAAAAAGTGAAGCTCCAGATGGTGTATTATCCTTTTAAAGTTTTTAATCCCAAACGGGTAAAATATACATGCAAACCGAACTTCAAACAAAAAAAATACATATATAGTAAAGGAAAAAAGTCAGGTACAGTCCTTTTAGAAAGTGCAGCCTTGTTTGACCGCCTGCGAGCGTGTGTATGCGGCGCAAGCCGATCGGCGCGGACGCTAGCGGGAGAGCTTCCGGCTTGCGTTCCACCCTTAGCACACGTCACCCAGCTGTGCGTTCCAATCGGACGCGTTTCGTCACTTCCGAAGACGTCACCGGACGTGACGAAATGCGTTTAATTTTATTCACTGAAGTAATATTGTCATAAGGTTTTTTTATTCACAATTTTAGAGCAAGCGCTATAGGTAGCCTATATTAGACTATTCACTTCTATCCATTTTTTTAACTATAGCAGCTGCTAATAATATTCACAATTTAATATTTATACTTATTCTCACATTATTCATGGAAGTAACACCATATTAATAATTTATTTATTTATTTATCGGTGCGGGGCATATACACCAGTATATTCCTTATCCATCTATGGTCCATTGGCTTCACTGAAGGGCAGGTGAGACTAGGATGCCATTACATGCAGGCGTCCCAATACTTTTGGTAATATAGTGTATGTTAGGTTTATATTTTGTGACATTAATCTATGGTAAGGAATACAGAACCCCTAAATGAGGTGTGACTCATGGGTTTATCTAAGCCAAGTGACACATTTTGTAACACCCTGAAGCTAAGTCAACTGACAGTCTTTTGGACAGAAGATAATTAAAAAAAAAAAAAATAATAATAATAAAAGTAATAAAAAAAAATTAAAAACAAATACTGTTTTGTATTAATATACTTTTTTTGTATGTTTTAGTGGTCTCTGTGACACAAGCGCTAGGTAAGTAAAAATTTCCTTCTTTTTTCCTACTTTTTTAATATTTGAATAAAGAATTTTTGAACAGAATATTTTTGCCCCTTATGACCTGTATGACCTTGTGTGTTACAAAAAAACATTTCCTCCACAACAAGAATCTAGATATATGAGAATTGCTTAACCACTTTAAGACCGGAGGATTTTCCCTTCTTAATGTCCAGGCCACTTTTTTCAACTTGGCACTGCGCGACTTTAACTGACAATTACGCGGTCATGCAACGCTGTACCCAAACGAAATTTACGTCCTTTTTTTCCCACAAACAGAGCTTTCTTTTGGTGGTATTTGATCACCTCTGCGCTTTTCATTTTTTACGATATTAATAAAAAAAGAGCGAAATTTTGCAAAAAATTGCCATTTTCTACTTTGACTGTTAAAAAATATCCAATATATTCAATTTTTGTCATATATTTAGGTCAAAATGTATTTAGCTACATGTCTTTGACAAAAAAATTCTCAATGAGCGTATTTTTATCCGCTTTAAGACCGGAAGATTTTACCCCCTTCCTGACCAGGCCATAGTTTGCAATTCGGCACTGCGTTACTTTAACGGACGCTGTACCCAAATTAAATTTATGTCCTTTTTTTCCCCACAAATAGAGCTTTCTGTTGGTGGTATTTTATCACCTGTGCGATTTTTAATTTTTGAAAAAAAGAGCGACATATATATATATATATAACATTCCCCCAAAAAAAAAATACAAATCAAAATTTTTTAACATTTTAGACCAATTTGTTTTCTGCTACATATATTTCGTAAACTATATTTACTATATATACTTACCTACCTGATCCCTACACTAACCTACCTGACCACTACACTAACCTATCCGATTCCTGATTCCTAAACTTACCTGCCTGATCCCTACACTAACCTACCTGACCACTACACTAACCTATCCGATTCCTGATTCCTAAACTTACCTACCTGATCCCTACACTAACCTACCTGACCACTACACTAACCTATCCGATTCCTGATTCCTAAACTTACCTACCTGATCCCTACACTAACCTACCTGACCACTACACTAACCTATCCGATTCCTGATTCCTAAACTTACCTGCCTGATCCCTACACTAACCTACCTGACCACTACACTAACCTATCCGATTCCTGATTCCTAAACTTACCTACCTGATCCCTACACTAACCTACCTGACCACTACACTAACCTATCCGATTCCTGATTCCTAAACTTACCTGCCTGATCCCTACACTAACCTACCTGACCACTACACTAACCTATCCGATTCCTGATTCCTAAACTTACCTACCTGATCCCTACACTAACCTACCTGACCACTACACTAACCTATCCGATTCCTGATTCCTAAACTTACCTGCCTGATCCCTACACTAACCTACCTGACCACTACACTAACCTATCCGATTCCTGATTCCTAAACTTACCTGCCTGATCCCTACACTAACCTACCTGACCACTACACTAACCTATCCGATTCCTGATTCCTATACTTACCTACCTGACCACTACACTAACCTATCCGATTCCTGATTCCTATACTTACCTACCTGACCACTATACTAACCTATCCGATTCCTGATTCCTATACTTACCTACCTGACCACTACACTAACCTATCCGATTCCTGATTCCTAAACTTACCTACCTGATCCCTACACTAACCTACCTGACCACTACACTAACCTATCCGATTCCTGATTCCTATACTTACCTACCTGACCACTACACTAACCTATCCCATTCCTGATTCCTATACTTACCTACCTGACCACTACACTAACCTGTCCGATTCCTGATTCCTATACTTACCTACCTGACCACTACACTAACCTATCCGATTCCTGATTCCTATACTTACCTACCTGACCACTACACTAACCTATCCGATTCCTGATTCCTATACTTACCTACCTGACCACTACACTAACCTATCCGATTCCTGATTCCTATACTTACCTACCTGACCACTACACTAACCTATCCGATTCCTGATTCCTAAACTTACCTACCTGATCCCTACACTAACCTACCTGACCACTACACTAACCTATCCGATTCCTGATTCCTATACTCACCTACCTGACCACTACACTAACCTATCCGATTCCTGATTCCTATACTTACCTACCTGACCACTACACTAACCTATCCGATTCCTGATTCCTATACTTACCTACCTGACCACTACACTAACCTATCCGATTCCTGATTCCTAAACTTACCTACCTGATCCCTACACTAACCTACCTGACCACTACACTAACCTATCCGATTCCTGATTCCTATACTTACCTACCTGACCACTACACTAACCTATCCGATTCCTGATTCCTATACTTACCTACCTGACCACTACACTAACCTATCCGATTCCTGATTCCTATACTTACCTACCTGACCACTACACTAACC
Source organism: Pelophylax lessonae (assembly GCF_965119305.1). Lineage (NCBI taxonomy): Eukaryota > Metazoa > Chordata > Amphibia > Anura > Ranidae > Pelophylax > Pelophylax lessonae. The sequence continues at coordinate 18,272,022 of NC_138780.1, forward strand.
TATCCGATTCCTGATTCCTATACTTACCTACCTGACCACTACACTAACCTACCTGACCACTACACTAACCTATCCGATTCCTGATTCCTAAACTTACCTGCCTGATCCCTACACTAACCTATCCGATTCCTGATTCCTATACTTACCTACCTGACCACTACACTAACGTACCCGATTCCTACACTGACCTACCTAATTTCTACTTCTTGCCCTATTCACATGTACAATGTAGATCAGTGGATTTTGCTTACCTCTTCATGGCCTCCATGGTTGCCCATCACCACTGGGCACTGTTCTGGAGTCTCGCCATGCAGCCGTTCCTCAGTATCCCCCAGCCCGCCTGGATAGGGGGCCAGGGGAGGCACTTGGCCGCAACACACACCACACTTGGGACGGCACTGTTGGCAGGCTTGGCACGGCACAGTAATCATTTTTCCCCCCCACAGCGCTACTCCACTGCCGATGGGCCCTCTTTTGTGCCTGGGGCCCTCGGATAAAACGAATCGACCGGTCAGTCCGCCCCTGCCACTAGGAGAACACTCTGCAGGTGGAGGGAGAGAAATGAGGCAGAGAAGGCACCCGGCAGAGCTGGTGGGAGAAAAATGAGGAGGCGGGGAAGGGAAATCCCACTGACAGCTGAAACTTCATTGGTTGTTAAGGACGCGGCGGCCCCGCTCCTTAACAAACGTTAACTGCCCGCATTCTTTTACATACATTTCAGCTGTCAGCGAGGGAATCCCGCTGACAGATGAAAGAACCAAACCGTAAGGTATCGGTTTCTAGTATCGGCGCATTTGCATGAGTACCGATACTCGTGCAAATGCTTAGTATCGGCACGGATACCGATAACAGTTTTGGTGCAACCCTAGCGAGTATTCATAATGTGCTATTATGCGATGCACACTAGCATATTATGTAATTGCCTTGCAAGGGATTTTTGTTCCCAATACCGCGGTTTACTACCACTTTAGGTGGTTTAAGCAATAAAGATTGCTCAATTTGGGCAGTAACACTTCTTTAATCACCATGTTTTGTTCTGCATTTTTATTACGGGCCCTATTGGAACAGATTTATTGCATGGGGGACACTCATGCAACCAAGACTTGGTGGCCGGTAGGCAATGACCTTCATACAGTAGATGACAATAAGCTTTATTTGTTAACTAGAACTTCTCTTATTAACTCCTATGTAAAATGTGTTACTTTTTAGGACCTGAAACGAGACCTGTGGTGTCCTTCAAACCAAACTGGAACCCCATCTTCATAGGAGAGAATATAAGATTGTACTGTGATTATTTTCCGCTTTTTTCTTCAATTCCGAGCTATATCTGGTACAAGGATGGTATAGAGATTAAAGAGAATCAACACAAACATAAAAAAGAAAATTACTTGCTAATTACGTCTGCAGAAACAACAGATGATGGGAATTACCAGTGTAAACTCACGTATACTGATTTAAGTGACCCGGTCAGACTGCATGTCAGCAATGGTGAGTATGCCAACAGCTTTAACCCTGTAGTTTTAACGCCTATTCACCCGAAATTGATGTTTCGGTTAAGTGCACAACTGCTTATTGAAGACCAGTTACCCTAGGTTCACATCTATGAGGTCGTGGTTTATACGTTTTTCTGGCACATTTTGCGTTTTTAAATCTGTTTTTTTTTTATCCGTTTTTGCCTGCCGTTTTAATGCGTTTTCCGTTATTTTCTCTTTAACCACTTAAGCCCCGGAAGATTTTACCCCCATTCCGACCAGGGGGTATTTTGCGATTCGGCACTGCGTGACTTTAACAGACAATTGCGCGGTCGTGCGACGCTGTACCTAAACAAATTTGGCGTCCTTTTTTTTCCCACAAACAGAGCTTTTTTTTGGTGGTATTTGATCACCTGTGCGATTTTTTGATCACGCGCTATAAACAAAAAAAGAGCGTCAATTTTGCAAAAATAGCAATATTTTTCACATTTTTTTATATGAAATTCCCACCAAAAAAAATGTTAAAATCAAAATTTTTTAACATTTTCGGCCAATTTGTTTTATGCTACCTATGTTTGGTAAAAAAAATCGCAAAAAGCGTGTTTTGATTGGTTTGCGCAAAAGTTATCGCGTTTACTAACAAAGGGAAAGATTTTTGTCATTTTTGTTGTTTTTTTTTTTAACGCGTAATGGCGGCGATCTGCGATTTTTTTTTGCGGTACTGCGACATTGCAGCGGACAGATCGGACCCTTGACTGACATTTGTGACACTTTTGGGGTTACCAGTGACATTTCTACAGTAATCAGTGCTATACATATGCACTGTTACTGTAAAAATACACTGGTAGTGAAGGGGTTAACTTTATTTGGGAGGGAGGGGCTGTGTGTATCCCTAGGGGCGTGCTTTCTACTGTGATTGGCTGTGGCTTGAGCTGTAAGGACACTGATCAACGGATCTACATACTAGATCCATGTGATCAGTGTCTTTACAGCGAGGAGAATGACAGGTGGCTTGTTTACACAAGCTGCCTGACATTCTCCCTCTCCCCCGCCGATCGCCGAGTGACCGGCGGACATCGGGTCCGCCAGTCACACGCGCAGGGGGGTCCGTGACCACGCGGGAGCGGGAGCGCGCCTCCGGGGGCGCGCGCTTGCTCCCTAGACCCTCACAAGCTAGTGACGTAGCCCTACGTCACTTTGCCTGTGAGGGGCTGACTGCCGACGTAGACCGGCGTTAGGCAGTCGGCAAGTGGTTAACAAACTGTGAATAGCTGGTTGTTAAGGAGCAGGCCGGGAAGCTGGCCTCTACATCCCTAACAATCTTGGGGTTCCCCTCTGAAAGCTGATTGTAAAAATAGAATTGCCGGCAATAAAAAAAATGGGGGGAAAAAACGATATGGGGTCCCCCAAATCTCTACCAGATCCTTCGAGTCTGGTATGGATTTTGAGGGGAACCCCACACCAAAAAAAAAAAAATCCCATACCAGACCCTTATCCGAGCATGCAACCCGGAAGGTCAGAAAGGCCACATGCCCTCAACATGGAAGGGGGGGGGGGGTGCTTTGGGGCACCTTGCCCACAACTCTGGCTGGTGGTTGTTGGGGACTGCCAGCAGGGGACTTATCAGAATCTGGTAGCCCTCTTTAACAAGGGTCCCCCAGATCTCACCCCCCTACCCAAAGCACATTGTCCCCATGTTGATTGGAACAATTGGGCCACCATATCCCAGCCCCTCCTATGTGAAGGAGTATGGGGGTACTATACCCCTACCCATTTACCAAAAAAGTGTAAAAAGTAAAGACACAACGCAAGTTTTTGACAAGTTCTTAAATAAAAAAAAATTAATAAAAAAGTCCCCAGGTGTAGATCCATCATCAATCATAACGTCTGCCGCCACCGCCAACCCGAAAAAAGAAAAAAAAGAGCAAACCACATGTAAAAACGCAACAAAAACACCTGCGTTTTTGGTGTGGGAATTGAAGTCTATTACATGCAAAACGCAATCTGCTGCGGGAAAAAAAGTCCCTGATCCTTTCCAAAAACACACCAGCTGAAGAACGCTTAGCTGTGAATGTGTACCAAAAGAAACCATGCTAAATGGACTGTAGTGTGTTTCTGCAAACCACATTAAAAACACATAGGTGTGAACCTAAGGTTAGGGTTAGAGCCCATTCACACTGCCACGACTTGTCAGGCGACAATATTTCCGCCGGGAACTCGCGATCGTCCGTTACACTGGGAGAAAGGCAGGCGGCTAATGTAAACAAAGCCGCCTGTCATTCTCCCCTGTGTAAGAATGGTGATCATACGGTTCTGCTATGTAGGACCGTTGATCACTGTTCTTACACATCAAGCCACAGCCAATCACAGTTAGAAACACACCCCTAGGGACACACTTAACCCCTCCCTCTCAAAAAAGTTAACCCCTTCACTGCCAGTGTCATTTTACAGTAACAGTGCATATGTATAGCGCTGATTACTGCAGTAATGTCACTGGTACCCCAAAAGTGTCAAAAATGTCAGTCAAGGGTCCGATCTGTCCGCCGCAATGTCGCAGTCCCGCAAAAAAAAACGCAGATCGCCGCCATTACGCGTAAAAAAAAAACAACAAAAATGACAAAAATCGTTCCCTTAGTTAGTAATCGCGATAACTTTTGCGCAAACCAATCAAAATACGCTTTTTGCAATTTTTATTACCAAAAATATGTAGCATAAAACAAATTGGCCTAAAATGTTAAAAAATTTAGATTTTTACATTTTTTTGGGGGGGAATTTCCTATAAAAAAATGTGAAAAATATTGTTATTTTTTCAAAATTGTCGCTCTTTTTTTGTTTATAGCGCAAAAATTAAAAATCGCACAGGTGATCAAATACCACCAAAAGAAAGCTCTGTTTGTGGGGAAAAAAAAGGATGTCAATTTAATTTAGGTACAGCGTCATACGACGGTGCAAATGTCCGTTAAAGTCACGCAGTGCCGAATCGCAAAATATGGCCTGGTCAGGAATGGGTAAATCTTCCGGTCTTAAAGCAGTTAAAAATACGCTCATTGAGAATTTTTTTGTCAAAGACATGTAGCTAAATACATTTTGGCCTAAATATATGACAAAAATTGCATATATTGGATATTTTTTAACTGTCAAAGTAGAAAAATATTGTTATTTTTTTCATAATTGTCGCTTTTTTTTATTAATATCGCAAAAAATAAAAATCGCAGAGATGATAAAATACCACTAAAAGAAAGCTCTGTTTGTGGGAAAAAAAGGACGTAAATTTCGTTTGGGTACGGCGTTGCATGACTGCGCAATTGTCAGTTAAAGTCACGCAGTGCCGAATCGCAAAAAGTGGCCCAGATGTAAAGCAGGAAAATCCTCCGGTGGTAAAGTGGTTAACACGCGATGTATATATTTCTGTGTTTCAGGGCAGGTGATCTTACAGGCCCCGCCATATATTCATGAAGGCAATGACCTGAAACTGAGATGCCACCATCATTTTATGTATTCAGCAAACTTTACTAAATTCTATATGGATGATACTGTGATAAGAGACTGGGGACCTGAAGCTGTGTTATCTTATGAAAATGTAAGCTCTAAAATATCTGGTAAATATAAATGCATAAAAGAGGTCCTTTACAATTCACGATATATTCAGCATATTGGAGAAGCTTCTATTACTGTCAAAGGTAAGTCGAAAATTATTATTAATTATTAATAAGTCTAAATTATTCCTAAAGATCTCCCTCTACCTGATCTGAAATTGTGAAAGGGCAAGTACAGCTTTATGTCTGGTTACCAGGGTCAGCCTGTAGGAGAGGCTTAAGGTGCCACTGCCCAAGCGGGGACACCATTGAACTGCACTTGTTAATGCCTAAAACCTGGGTAGAAGCCATTGCCATGTGAAAGTCAACATTAAGGCGATACTCCAGACTTAGAAGCGAGTAGCTTGCGCAGTTAACACATTGTAATCCATTCTTCCAACACTGTAGACACTATGCACTCCAGACATGACACTGTTAGAGAACACTACTCCCCAGGTGTGCAGCATTTCCCAGTTGGTAATGGGGAACATGTACTGGTCACCACCAACTCAGGAATCCTGCCACCTCACTCCCAGTGCCAATGTATCAAATGTTACTATTGGACACAGGAAACACACTTCTCCATACCTTCGTGCTTATTCTCATCCTGAGGCCCCACTCCATAGGCTGGGTCCCTAGGTACTATTTGCTGTGGGTCCGGGCCCAGTATATGGGGAACTGGTTGCTAGTGAAGGGGCCAAGCATAATATCCAATATCTCTCTTACTTCCAGAGTATCTGTCACCTCCACCATGTCACCCGTTTCCAGGCTGGTTGGGTGATTTGGTACGTCACGTAACACAAATATCCAGGCTGGTTGGGTGATTTGGTACATCACGTAACACCAGTATATGGGGAACAAGTTGCTAGTGAAGGGGCCAAGCATAATATCTAATATCTCTCTTACTTCCAGAGTATCTGTCACCTCCACCATGTCACCCGTTTCCAGGCTGGTTGGGTGATTTGGTACGTCACGTAACACAAATATCCAGGCTGGTTGGGTGATTTGGTATGTCACGAAACACCAGTACATGGGGAACTGGTTGCTAGTAAAGGGGCCAAGCATAATATCCAATATCTCTCTTACTTCCAGATTATCTGTCACCTCCACCATGTCACCCATTTCCAGGCTGGTGTAATGTTCTGGTACCTTTGGGTACCCTAATTACTCTTTCATAAGTGTATGCGCCCCACCATTCTCTTTTGGTAAGGTGCGCATACACCTTTAAGACTGATGCTGTCATCACTGAGCGCCGGACTGGATGGCTATTTAGATCGCCGGCTCTCACTCACATGTGTTCGTTCAAACTGCTTTGTGCCTTGATGCTAACCTGTCTTGAAGCTCACATGCTTGCAAGCATACCTCGCTGTCGGAACCACGCTGCGCTGATCCCTGTATCCCGCTACCGGATCATCCGCTCTTGCCGAACCTCTCCTCTGCTACATTGCTATTAGTGATAAGTACCCCACAGGGGAAACCTCTATAACCTTTATACTAAAGCTTACACTATCTAGCTCTGCATACTAAGGACTATTACTACATCTGCATTATCTAAGATTGCTAGCTCTTGAGCCTACTACCACCTGTTCTTGTACTGGGTTGATCTCTCTTGTATGTCCACCTGCTACTCTGTCATCTACTACCATACATGATTGCTAAACCTATCTGCATCCCATCTGCTACTATCTTACTTTCAAGAACATTTCCTTTCAAGTGTCTGTCATCTACCATCTCTACCCAACCTGTCTCTTCAGCCTATCATCACTGTGTTACTATATACATAAGTCACTCTAGGAAACATCTTATTGAGTGTGTGTATTTACTTGCTGAATTGAGATCATCCACACATGATGAGTCATTGAGAGTTGGTGTCTCAGCGTTTCTCTACATGACTACTGAAGTGGAATATTTCTGCAGCTGAAAATCCACATCATACGTAAAACGCAGGAGCGTTACAGATTGAACGAACCACAAATGGATTCAGCAGAAATAACCACTCAGATGACACAATTAAAACAGCAAGTAACTGCGTTAATACACGCACTTGCTGAATTAAAAGAAGACAATCAGGCTCTGTCGCAGCAGGTAATTAGACTGACACAACTTACCTCTGCTCAGTCCCCTGAACCCAAAATAAATCCTCCTTTGGTATTTACAGGCGATCGCAAAAAATTTTGCGAATTTAAAAACACATGTGAGTTACTTTTCTTGCTAAAACCCCGTACCTACCTTACTGATCACATTAAGGTTTGTACTATTATTTCTTACCTAACAGGCGATCCTCGGGCCTGGGCAGACTCTCTTTTTGAGAAAAACGACCAGCTTCTCAACTCCTATGCCTTGTTCCTAGCAGAACTCACTAGCCTATATGATGATCCCAATAGGCAGAGTACTGCCGATCTTCAATTAAGATCCTTGAAACAAGGTAGGAGACCTGTAGAAGACTTTGTCGCAGAATTCAAGAGATGGACCCTTGATTCAGAATGGAATGATGCATCTCTGAAAACCCAATTTAGGCTTGGCCTATCAGAGGCCGTTAAAGACGAGCTCGCCCGAGCGGATCTGCCAAAAACCCTGGATGCATTGATACAACTCAGTATCACCATAGATAGAAGACTACGAGAAAGAAAGGCTGAGAAAATGGGAATGCCATTATCCAGTTCTTCTCGGATTTCGGCCGTTGACCCCGTTCCTATGGAGGTAGGAACCATACGCCCACCTCTATCAACTATGGAAAGAGCCAAAAGACGATCTGGTAATCTCTGCTTGTACTGTGCATCCCCGGATCACAAGATAAACGTCTGTCCCCTAGTCTACAAAAAGAAGGGTGAGTGTTCACATGTCCTCCTAGGGGGATTGACAACTTCAATCACTAACCCTTACCTTTCTGTTTGCTTAACATTACAGTGGGACCAGAACAGGATTACTACTAAGGCCATGATTGACACAGGATCTTGTGGAAATTATATTGACATACGTTTTGCTGCTTTAAATAAAGTTCCTATTATTTCTAAACTTAAACCTATCTCAGTAAGTCTTATTAACGGTGTTCCTTTATCCTCTGGTCCGATCACTGATCAGACACAGGCACTCCTAGTCACTACTAACGGGTCTCATATGGAGACCACTACCTTAGATCTAATACCTTCACCCCACTTTCCCATTGTGTTGGGACTTCCCTGGTTGCACACACATCAACCAACCATAGATTGGAAGGAACGGACCCTGGCCTTCCTCTCTTGCTATTGCGAGGGTACGTGTAACCTCCCGTCTTCCGGGAAGATCCTGTCTGTGGTGACAGATGAGATTGCACCACTATGTTATCAGGATCTCTCTGAGGTTTTTCTTGAGAAAAATGCTCAAGCACTACCTCCCCATCGAGACTATGATTGTAGCATTGATCTACTCCCAAATAGCAAATTGCCGTTCGGTCATGTTTATCCTCTTTCACAGGATGAACTTTCCCATCTCAAAGACTATTTGGATGAGAATTTGGAAAAAGGTTTTATTAGACCTTCCACTTCTTCCACAGCAGCAGGACTCTTTTTTGTCCGCAATAAGGACTCAAGTCTCAGGCCTATCATCGACTATAGGCAATTGAATGCTATTACAATAAAAGATCGCTAGCCTCTACCGCTTATCCCTGAGCTCATTGAGCAGGTGCGTGGAGCTACCTATTTTTCAAAATTGGACCTGAAAGGAGCATACAATCTCATTCGAATCCGTGATGGACACGAGTGGAAGACTGCATTCAGAACCAGATACGGATTGTTCGAATATCTTGTAATGCCATTCGGGCTATGCAACGCCCCTGCAGTTTTTCAACGATTTATAAACGATATTTTCAGAGACTTACTAGATGTCTGTGTTGTGGTATATCTGGACGATATACTTATATATTCACGATCCCTGTCTGAACACATAAGACATGTAAGACTAGTATTATCGAGATTGCTTGCACACAACCTTTATGTGAAACTGAAAAAATGCTTGTTTCATAAAGAAGAGGTACTCTTTCTAGGCTACATCATATCCAAAACAGGAATCAAGATGGACATGAGTAAGATATCCTGCATTCAGGATTGGCCTACACCAACCACACGCAAGGCGCTACAGCGATTCCTTGGATTTTCGAATTTCTACAGGAAGTTCATTAGAAACTTCTCTGCCATTGTGAGACCCCTCACACAGCTCACTAGCATTAAAAAACCATTCAAATGGTCAGATGAAGCAAATAAAGCTTTTCACCTGTTAAAGACAAGGTTTACTTCTGCTCCCATATTACGCCATCCAGACCCATCCCTCCAATACATTCTGGAAGTAGATGCGTCAAACATGGCAGTAGGATCAATACTCTCCCAACGACCAACTCACACTTCACCACTTCATCCAGTCGCCTTTTTTTCTAAATCCCTAAGCAGTCCCGAGATAAATTACCCCGTGGGTGAAAAGGAACTGCTTGCTATAAAATTGGCTCTGGAGAATTGGCGACATCTACTCGAAGGCACCCAATTACCAATACTTATATACACGGACCATAAAAATCTCCAATATCTTCAGACTAACAAAACTCTCTCGCACCGACAGGTACGATGGTCACTATTCTTTTTAAGGTTTAACTTCCTAGTGACCTACACACCTGCAGATAAGAACAAAAAGGCGGATGCACTATCACGACTAACTGAAGAAAACTACTTCGAAATCCCTTCCGTTCCTATAATACCTCACAAACGCATTATTGGAGTTGTCCGTTCCTTGAAGGAAGAGGTTTTGCATGGTATAAGTTTGGATTCACCCCCACCACAACTAAATACTGATGCAGAAGGCTTCCTCTACTACAACGACAAACTTTACATACCACCTACCATACGCACCAAGATCTTGGAATTATCGCATGATGTGCCTATGGCAGGACATATGGGTATGACAAAGACTCTTAATCTGATTACCAGGCAATTCTGGTGGCCTGACATGAAAACATCTATACAAAAATTAGTCTCTTCATGCAATGTCTGTGCCAGGTCCAAAATTGACACTACGAGACCATCCGGTCTACTATGCAGTCTACCAATACCCCAAACTCCATGGGAAGATGTGTCCTTGGACTTTATAGTGGAATTGCCTCCTTCCAAAGGATTTAATACCATCTTAGTGTCAGTGGACCATCTGACAAAAATGGCACATTTCATTGCTATTCGCAGACTACCTTCGTCCAAACAAACGGCAGAACTCCTGATGAAACATGTCTTTAAGTTACATGGTATCCCAAAAACTCTTCTGTCTGACCGTGGATCACAATTTATTTCCAAGTTCTGGCAAGAACTATGTCACATACTACGGATCGAGCGGAAGCTCACTTCTCCTTACCATCCGCAGACCAACGGACAGACTGAAAGAGTCAACCAATGCATCGAGCAATATTTACGTTGTTACACTTCTTACCAACAGGATGATTGGGTGGATCTTCTCCCTCTGGCAGAATTTGCCTACAACAACGCAACCCACAGTACGACCAAGCAGAGTCCGTTCTACTTGAACTATGGGTTTCATCCCTCTATTCTTCCACCACGCATCCTTCCTTCAAATAACCCAGTAGCCTCAGACTATCTTACCCAAATAAAGGACTCTCTGGGTTTGCTTAATACTACCATTGCACACGCTCATAGTCAACAAAAGAAGTACTATGATCTTCGCAGAAGACCTTCTCCTCAGTACGCTATCGGGGACCTCGTTTGGCTCTCAACAAAAAATTTAAGACTGAAAATCCCTAGCAAAAAGCTTGGACCTCTGTTCTTGGGACCTTTCCCAATCAAGAAACTTATTGGAAAAGCTGCAGTACAGCTTACATTGCCAATAGACCTCAAAATACATCCCATTTTCCATGTGTCGCTACTGAAGCCCCATGTTCCTGACCAAGGAATAAGGCCTACTATCCCACCTCCTCCTCCTGTACAAGTTGAAGGTGGAGAAGAATACGAGATAAAAGAGATTCTGGATTCTCGTATCCACAGAGGAAGACTTCAGTACTTGGTTCGATGGAAGAACTATGGGCCCCAAGACGACACCTGGCTAAACACCTCTGATATACATGCCTCTAGATTAATCCGCAATTTTCATGCGAAGTACCCAGACAAACCAGCTACAGAGGCCTTCAGGAGCCGGCCTTAAGGGGGGGGGGGTACTGTAATGTTCTGGTACCTTTGGGTACCCTAATTACTCTTTCATAAGTGTATGCGCCCCACCATTCTCTTTTGGTAAGGTGCGCATACACCTTTAAGACTGATGCTGTCATCACTGAGCGCCGGACTGGATGGCTATTTAGATCGCCGGCTCTCACTCACATGTGTTCGTTCAAACTGCTTTGTGCCTTGATGCTAACCTGTCTTGAAGCTCACATGCTTGCAAGCATACCTCGCTGTCGGAACCACGCTGCGCTGATCCCTGTATCCCGCTACCGGATCATCCGCTCTTGCCGAACCTCTCCTCTGCTACATTGCTATTAGTGATAAGTACCCCACAGGGGAAACCTCTATAACCTTTATACTAAAGCTTACACTATCTAGCTCTGCATACTAAGGACTATTACTACATCTGCATTATCTAAGATTGCTAGCTCTTGAGCCTACTACCACCTGTTCTTGCACTGGGTTGATCTCTCTTGTATGTCCACCTGCTACTCTGTCATCTACTACCATACATGATTGCTAAACCTATCTGCATCCCATCTGCTACTATCTTACTTTCAAGAACATTTCCTTTCAAGTGTCTGTCATCTACCATCTCTACCCAACCTGTCTCTTCAGCCTATCATCACTGTGTTACTATATACATAAGTCACTCTAGGAAACATCTTATTGAGTGTGTGTATTTACTTGCTGAATTGAGATCATCCACACATGATGAGTCATTGAGAGTTGGGAATGGTGTCTCAGCGTTTCTCTACATGACTACTGAAGTGGAATATTTCTGCAGCTGAAAATCCACATCATACGTAAAACGCAGGAGCGTTACAGCTGGTTGGGTGATTTGGTACGTTACGTAACACAAATATCCAGGCTGGTTGGGTGATTTGGTACGTCACGTAACACCAGTATATGGGGAACTGGTTGCTAGTGAAGGGGCCAAGCATAATATCCAATATCTCTCTTACTTCCAGAGTATCTGTCACCTCCACCATGTCACACATTTCCAGGCTGGTTGGGTGATTTGGTACGTTACGTAACACAAATATCCAGGCTGGTTGGGTGATTTGGTACGTCACGTAACACCAGTATATGGGGAACTGGTTGCTAGTGAAGGTGCCAAGCATAATATCCAATATCTCTCTTACTTCCAGATTATCTGTCACCTCCACCATGTCACCCGTTTCCAGGCTGGTTGGGTGATTTGGTACGTCACGTAACACAAATATCCAGGCTGGTTGGGTGATTTGGTACGTCACGTAACACCAGTATTTGGGGAACTGGTTGCTAGTGAAGGGGCCAAGCACAATATCCAATATCTCTCTTACTTCCAGAGTATCTGTCACCTCCACCATGTCACCCATTTCCAGGCTGGTTGGGTGATTTGGTACGTCACGTAACACAAATATCCAGGCTGGTTGGGTGATTTGGTACGTCACGTAACACCAGTATATGGGGAACTGGTTGCTAGTGAAGAGGCCAAGCATAATATCCAATATCTCTCTTACTTCCAGAGTATCTGTCACCTCCACCATGTCACCCGTTTCCAGGCTGGTTGGGTGATTTGGTATGTCACGTAACACAAATATTCAGGCTGGTTGGGTGTTTTGGTACGTCACGTAACACCAGTATATGGGGAACTGGCTGCTAGTCAAGGGGCCAAGCATAATATCCAATATCTCTCTTACTTCCACATTATCTGTCACCCCCACCATGTCACCAGTTTCCAGGCTGGTTGGGTGGTTTGGTACGTCACGTAACACAAATATAGTAGTCATTAGCAGCAGTGAATTAAACACAGTCTCCTCTGGACAGCATTCTGCTTTTTAGATTCTGTACTGTATCTTCTCTAACCTCTTAGGTCTCCTTTGTTGTAAACCCTGTTCTTTTGATACTCCATACATGCACCCTTTTGTAGATTTCAGTCTAGGCATTTTAGATGAACAATAAAGATCTTATACTAAGGTGGTTGCAGGTAACAAGTAAACAGTTCTCAAAGATATCCTTCACACACTTTCCTGTACAGCTCTCTAGGTTGCCAAAGTAGTGCTCCTTGAGGTAGTCAAACTGTAGATGGGTGGCTAAATCATAATGAATCCTTCTCAATGCAAGAGTCCATAGGAGTCAGTAAATCCATAAGAAGTAACAATTATCCATAACAGGGTCCAGCTGGGGTATCACAGGTTCATAGGTTCCAGACCCCAATGGGAACCCGGACTGGGCTCCCCCCAAGGGGGGATTTAGACCCACAGCCTAACGACTATATTCCCTTATTTATATGCTGTGACCTGCAGAGGGTGGTAACCTTCTGAAAAGAGCAGAAAAACCTATCCAGCAGGATTGACCCTTCCTTCCTAGACACCACCAGCTAAGCAGGTCAACCAAAATAGGATACATTGTACCACTTAGTCTGTACACATAAACACAGTTGACCTGAATGACCCCAGAGAACCCCAATTCAGGGAGAAGAGCTGACACAGTTTAGTTGCACACAGTTGCAAGTATATGTGAAAGCTGCAGTGCCTTGCCAATGCTCCTCTGTATGCTGTGGTCCTATCTCTATAGGTAAAAAGACAAAATAGGCGAAGCGCCTCTAAGTGCAGACAGTTTTTATTTCAATAGGCACACAAAGTATAGCAACTCACATGGAAACAAAGTTAGCAGGCTCAATCTGAAGTCATAAGGTGAGCGTAGAATCCAGAATCCTGAGTCCGGGAGAAGAGGTGTTTAGAGCCGGTAGATGGACGCGGAGGACAGTACAAAGCCGGCTGCTGTCTTCCGGGATCGGTGGATCTTCACGTATCAGGCTGGAGCGCAGCGTATGCCGCGTGACGTCACCAAGATGGAAAGGATTACAAGACGCGTTTCAGAGCATGCGCCAAGCTCACAAAGAGCATGCGCGCTCTTTTTTCAAGTGTGAATATGGAGACTAATGGGAGCCAAAGCTTATATTAGCGTGATCCGTAGGTGGGAGTGTACAAAAGGAACGAACCACCAATGGGAAAGAATGGCGGCCATGCTGGACTAGAAAACTTAGTACAAAAAGCAGTAATGTCTATACTTAAATAAACAGTCATATGCACAGACATAAATTGCTATAAAATATATATAATATTAATGTATATATGTAGACAGCATAACTAATACATGAATAATGTAGGTAAGAAGAAAAATGAAAGAATAAGAAAATAGAAGGTACTCAGCAGATGAAGTCATTCATGAGATAAAAAGTACAATCATGATGGATATCGAAATGCATAATGAATGCTTATTCAAAAATGTTCCTTTAAAATTATTATAAAAAACATTTCAAAAAACATTTTAAAAAAAAATTTCAAAGAACATTTTAAAAAACATCTTAAGAAGCATCTTAAAAAAATTTTATAATAATTTTAAAGGGACATTTTTGAATAATTAAGCATTCATTATGCATTTCGAGAGTCTCCAAGTTGGAGCACATATAGCAGTGGATAAACTTTGGGAAGGTTTGCCTAAAGGGAGCCCACTTGTTAGGAAGTGCAACTGGGTTCGCGCATGCGCGAACCATTCTCTGGTTTAATTAATGGCTAATGGATATTCGCCAATGCGCACGCGTGTGCGCGATGTGCGTGACCCCGCGTGCGTTATGCATGAACGCGTGCACACACGGTGACCCGGACGTTTTGGCGCCAAGAAGGGCCTATTTAAAGGCAGCTGGCACACTTGCACTTTGCTGTCTTGTCTAGAGCTTCTCCGTTTTCCTGAACCTGCATCCTGTTGAGAATGTTGAGAAAAAGAGAAAATATCCAGTGAGTGGCAGTTGTGTGGAGGAAAATGCCCTGTTGATGTTGGAGGTCAGAGGAGAATGGGCGGACTGGCCCCAGATAATAGAAAGGCAACAGTAATTTAAATAACCACTCGTTACAACCAAAGTATGCAAAATTCCATCTAGGAATGCACAACACATCGAACCTTGAGATGGGCTACAGCAGCAGAAGACCAGACCAGGTGTCCCTCCTGTCAGCTAAGAACAGGAAACTGGGGCTACAATTTGCACAGGCTCACCAAAATTGGACAACAGAAGATTGGAAAAACGTGGCCTGGTCTGATGAGTCTCAAATTCAGCTGTGGCATTCAGATGGTAGGGTCAGAATTTGGCATAAACAACATGCAAGCGTGGGTCAACGATTCAGGCTGGTGGTAGTGGTGTACTGGTGTATTAGACTCCTGGTTTCTCACCTGCCCTCCAGTGAAGCCAGTGGACCATAGATCACACTTCATGAGCATTAACAGAGGAACCTGGATGTGATGTAATATACACCACTCCTAGGTGCTTACTATGTAAGAGAGATCAGTGAACGGACTCTCGTCCCCTCTACCCGGCGGTACCCGCGATGCCAGTACTGGGTCCGCCTTTCGGAGCCCAGCAAACAAGATCGGGATGTGCAGCAGGATGGGGCAAAATGTCCTCAGGGTGTATGGAAACTTGGTGGTAGTACCGCATCTCGATTGCTTTCAACTAACAGATACACTATATTGTCAAAAGTTTTGGGATGCCTGCCTTTACACACGTACAATGCACATGAACTTTAATGACATCCCAGTCTTATGGGCCATACACACTATAAGATTTTCTGAAGACTTTTGTCTTTAGACTTACCAAAACCCTATAATATGAGAAGTAGTTTAATCTACAGGGTCTCCGCTGATAGACAGAAAAACAGGTAATAATCCCAATAGGCAAGTACAGCATGCAACAATCCAGGTAGCGTTATACCATCCTTCCCTCCCAAGAACTAGACGACACATAGGCTGGGAGTCAAAACTAGAATGCCTTCGTTTATTGAAAAACACAAGTGATCTACACTCTGCGAAAACCCCTCCCTCTTTGAGCCATCCCCCACACAAACACACATCCCATAATAAGCTTACAAGGAAGACAGGAACAAATTAGGACAATGGAATGCAGGTATTCACAATAACAAACCCCACCCCACTGGCATGGGTCTATGAAACACTTCTACCATTTTGTAGCCATCTGCAATACATCCCCACACATCTCCTGAGGGACACTGCTCAGAAATATGATGGTCCCAAGTGAAAGAGTTCTCACTCTCTCAACACAAACCACACTCTCAAGGTCCATTCCGCTACAATGAGGTCAAACCTAAACACTTTCCATTTGTATGCAATCTGGCAGGCCCTTGCACTACATAGAAAAGGAAAATCTGAAGGAAATCTAACCACAAAAGTTGGATAGTGTGTATCCAGCTTTAGTCCGTAGGGTTCAATATTGAGTTGGCCCACCCATTGCAGCTATAACAGCTTCAACTCTTCTGGGAAGACTGTCCACAAGGTTTAGGAGTGTGTCTATGGGAATGTTTGACCATTCTTCCAGAAGCGCATTTGTGAGGTCAGGCACTGATGTTGAACGAGAAGGCCTGGCTCGCAGTTTCTGCTCTAATTCATCCCAAAAGTGTTCTATCGGGTTGAGGTCAGAACTGTGCAGGCCATTGAAATTCCTCCACCCCAAACTTGCTCATTCATATCTTTATGGACCTTGCATTGTGCACTGGTCCAAATCATTTGGTGGAGGGGGGATTATGGTGTGGGGTTGTTTTTCAGGGGTTGGGCTTGGCCCCTTAGTTCCAGTGAAGGGAACTCTTAAGACGTCAGCATGCCAAGACATTTTTTGGCAATTTCATGCTCCCAACTTTGTGAGAACAGTTTGGGGATGGCCCCTTCCTGGTCCAACATGACTGTGCACCGGTGCACAAATTGATTTTGGGGTGGAGGAACTTGAATGTCCTGACCTCAACCCTATAGAAGCCGTGGCTGACAGCTCAGCATGTGATTGGGTCGGATCGGCTTCAAAAAAGTTGAGGTATACTAATTTTTTTCTTTAGAGGGCTGGATAGGTTAGTGTAAGATCATGGAGGTCTATAGATGCAGGGATTTTAGTTTTAAGGCACTTATCTGCAGAGATCAGCAAGAGGCGGCTTGTGAAGGTAGAGTTGCTCCAGGAAGCTGCTGGAAAGGAGCTCCTTTTGATGCGGATAGGCAACTTTGGTTGGCTCGGTAGGATTTGGCTCGACTCGGCTGCCTTCGGCGATGATGTCACTACGTCAGTCGGAGGGGGGAGCATGGCTACGCATTTCGGGGCTAAGAACCTCCATTTATCAAGCCATTCATCAGTGGCAGCAAAAGTGTTAAATGACTTTAATAAAGACAATGTGATCCATATTTACTCTTTAATTATTGATACTTTTTTTTCCCTTTTAGAGTTGTTCACGGTTCCGGAAATTTCAGTGACCCCATTTCCGGTATTAGAAGGAGATGCAGTGACTCTACATTGTACAACAAGTTATGGTCTTTATGGGCAGATGACGCGCCTGCTATATGCTTTCTACAATGATGGAGAGACTATCGAGGAATTCCATTTCAGTGATTTTGTTAGGACCAATCAGCTGGAGGATTTTAAGAATATTTCCTGTGAAGTAAAAGGTGACAATGTGAGAAAGAGAAGCAAAGTACTTCATATTGAAAAAAACAGTAAGTATAAATGAAAGCCTCAAAAATGTAATATGTGGCAGCTTTCCAGTCCCAAATAACACACTTCCTGTCCCAGGGTGACTACACTTACTTACAGTAGAATAACTGGATCCATGGTTGTCACACTAGGCTGCTCCCTCGATTTGGACTACAAACATGTCTTCCTGTCCATTACAGTACATGGTGAGGATAGGGGAAGTAAGATAACATTGTTTGTGTTTTCCACTCATTTCACAGGAAGTGACAGGGATACTGCATTTCTGGCAGGATCAACAGGTATTTTTTTGCAGTTGCCGACAGGGCTGGATCTTAGGGAGTGTTAGGCTGTTCCCCCCAAATTTTAGTTGTTTTTTATATTCTTTTATTTTCTATTTTGTTTTTTCTTTTCTTTTATATTGTATCTTTTATATTGTATTCTTTTCTATTCTATTTGAATTCAAATTTATTCTATTCAAAATTCGAATTTTGGAAAACGGTTATATTGTTATATTCCTTCTTTTCTATTCTATTCTATTATTTTCTATTGTTTATTCTATTCTATTCTTTTCTATTCTGTTATTTTATTTTCTATTCTATTCTTTTCTATTCTATGTGAATTCAAATGTATTCTATTCAAAAATTTAATTTCGGAAAATGGTTATATTGTTATATTCTTTCTATTGTATTCAATTGTATTATTTTCTATTGTTTATTCTATTCTATGTTATTCTATTATTTTCTATTTTATATTCTATTCTACTCTTTTATTTTCTATACTATTTTTTTCTGTTTTACTCTAGTCTTTTTATTTTTCATTCTGTCCCTTTTTTTTTCTATTCAATTTTTTTCTATTCAATTCTTTTCCATGTTTTTATTTTGTATTCTGTTCTGTTTTACTCTATTTTATTCCATTCTTTTATTTTCTATTCTAATATATTGTTTTCTATTCTATTCCTTTATTTTCTATTCTCTTTTATTTTCTTTGGAAATTCAAATTCAATTTGAAAACTATTTAAATTTGAAGTTTGTCTGAAATTTTGATTCCTTATTTCGGAATAATTAAAATTTGTTACTATTGTAATTTGGAAATTCAGGAGCGTACGAAAAATTTGTACGCATTTCAATTTGGAACAAAAAAAACTGCTCATGTCTACAGTATAGTGGCTGGGCTCCGGTGTGTCGCATTTCCACCATCTGTCTTATGGTTTTACAAAAATCATAGGGCCCTTCTGTTAGGGAAATCAGTACTCTGTGATGGACGAGTGATAGTCTTTGCGGTATATATGGAAAACTAAACTGACACCCAGGCAGCTCTTCTGAAGAGTAGAAGCAACTCCAACTGAAAAGCACAAGAAAAGAAAGAAGGCGCCTCTAAGTGCAGCATGAACAACCATTTATTGGCACATGAAGGATGAAAACTTACAAGATAATCATAAAAACTGGCAAATAACAGCATCACTAGGGGTCCGTTCCTGACCCTGTGGCTCCGAAGCTCTCAGCCGTCCTGAAGTGGGGTAGATGGAAGTTTGGGGCCCACACGGGAACAGGCACTTCCGTCCGAGGAATGTACGCCTCCCTCGTGGACCACAAGGAACGTAGTGACATCAGGGGGTGGTAACGGGGGCCAGACCCACTCCCCATATAACTTCAGGAGCTCCCCTTCCCTATCATGGTTTCAGAGATGTATAGTAACGAAGTAGAACTACTTAAGTACTGTACTTAAGTACCGAAATGCGGTATCTGTACTTTCCTAGAGTAGAATTTTTTTCTCCTACTTCTACTTTTACTTCACTACATTTTTTTGATGATTTCGATACTTCTACTCAAGTATTTTTTTTTTGTGCTGCATAGTTACTCGTTACTTTTAAAAAAATTACCACTGCCAGAACAGTAGATGGCAGGTTGCATAAAGCTCAAAAAAATGTGTATAATGTCATTTGTAAATCAGCGCATACAAAAATAAAGGCTGTGTATAATAAAAGCTGCTATACCAAATCTTTCCAATAAAAAGAAAATATGAAACAAACAATAAATAAATAAATAATAAATAAATGGTGCTACAGCGCTTAAAGTGCATCAAGAAACTACTAACAAACACAGGTTAATCATTTGAATAAATCATTTGAAATAATAAAAACAATATGATGTTCATACTTTTGACTTCTTTCTTTAATAACTACATAACACAGTACTTGTACTTCTACTTTCAGTACTTGAGTAGAAATTTTTTTTCAAAACTACTGGTACTTTTTACTTTTAGTACTTAAGTAGCAAATTTTTTGAAAAAACTACTTGCAATACTTAAGTAAAAAAAATGTTGAATACTTTAGTACTTCTACTTAAGTAACTTTTTCTGCGAGCACTTCCACTTCTACTCAAGTAATTTTTTGATCGAGCACTTGTACTTTTACTCAAGTAGAAATTTCGAGTACTTTATACAAGTCTGCATGGTTTGATGAAAGAGCTTTACTGCACGTGCTCCGAAACACGTTACCACCCCCTGACGTCACTACGTTCCTTGCGGTCCATGAGCAAGGCATCTATTCCACCGAGGCCTCAGAGGGAAGTACCTGTTCCCGTTTGGGCACCACACTTTCATTTACCCCCCTGCTGGATGGCTGAGGGCTTTGGAGTCACAGGATTAGGAACGGACCCCTAGTGACGCTGTTATGTGCCCATTTTTACGAATATGGTGTAAGTTTTCACCCTTCATATGCCAATAAATGATTGTTCATGCTGCACTTATAGACGCATACTTTCTTTTCCTATGCTTACCAGTTGAAGAATGATGCTTCTACTCTTCAGAAGAGCTGCCCGGGTGTCAGTAGTTTTCCATATATACCACGAAGGCTATCACTCATCCATCACAAAGGACTGATTTCCCTAACAGAAGGTGCCTTCTTTCTTTTCTTTTATCTTATGGTTTTGTTCAGGGGCACATTTGTTTTCACTATAGGTGTGATATAGCCATAGACTTGTGATAAGATAGGAGATAAGGTGATAAGATGGGAGGGATGAAGAACAATTATGGATCAAGAAATAGGTAAAGAGCAAATGAATGTCACCAGGTACATAGATAAATGAACAGATCAATAAAAACATTTGCTTTGAACAGGGGAGGACTGGCAAGGGGGGCAGGGTGGAAATTGCCCCCCGGGCCACTCTGAAAAGTGGTAAAAACTGATAAAAAGGCCTCACTCAGGGCTGGATTAATGTAGCGGCCAGACACTGTATACAGCTGCAAGTCCAAAACCTGGCGGGCATGGATGGTAAGCTGATTCAATGGTTTAATGGGCCACTTGACTGGACTTGCCCCCCAGACCTAAGGCTGCCAGCCCTCCCCTGGCTTTGAACCATATTAATACATATTCATCGTATATTTGTGACTACACAAAGTACGTTATTTCAGTACATAAGGAGCCAGCAATGTATATTACGTCTGTTGTTCTCTCTATCAGAGTTCTTCACTGAACCAATAATACAACCAGAACTGCCTATAATGATAGAAGGAGACGAGATGACACTGAGTTGTAACACAAGATCCATCCCAGACACACAACAAGACCTGCAATTTGCTTTCTACAAGGATGGTCGGAATGTTCAGAATTTCAGTTTATCCAAACAATACATTGTCAGCCATGCGGAGGTGAAGGATTCTGGCAATTATTTCTGCGAGGTGGAAATGTCAACCAGAAATCTAACAAAGAGGAGCGTAGAACTCTACGTCCCGATACAAGGTGGGTAGAAATGGTGCAGGTTGTGATAACAGAGGATGTAGCTTTAGATTATGCTTGCTTTCTATGACATTAAAAATATACCAACTTAGTCTAATATGGTATAAAGTGAATTTTTGGTCATATGGAGTAAAGAAGTCAAGGTGCTGCACATTACGGCAGACCTGTGTGTGGAAAGGTGAATGGCAGCCTCAGTCTGGACCCCGGCCAGGCCATGCCTCCAACACATTTTGCTTTGGAGCTTAATCAAGGGCGCAAGTGAATTTTTTTCAGTCTAATGCAGACTAGGCTACAAAATTAAAAGGACCCAGATGGGGTCATAGAATGCGGTGGAAAAATAATTTGACTATGAAGGGCATGAATATAAGTACCTGAAATAAATCAGGAAGGGCATACCAACAGACAAGATGGCCCCCTTGGGCAGATTCCTGTTCACAGCTCTTCACGTGCTCATAGGAAATGGGCACGTGCTTACGTGCTTGTGCATTCACGCACATGTTCATAGTAATGCTCATAGATGTGCGCGAGCACGCACGCCAGTGACAGATGTTAGTGACAAATGGACTATTTAAACTGGGCCACTACTCAGGATCAGTGCTGTCTTGTCTACAGCATTCCTGTGCTAACCTTCAACCTGTTACACTGCATATGTCTCCAGTTATTGATCCGGCTTGCCTTGACTACTCCTGAACTCTGCCTGCATCGACACCGGCTTGTCCTAGACTTTGCTTTGCCTCTGCCCATTAATGTTACTCTGCTGATTTGTTACTGACCTAACCTCTCCCGTTACTTTGCTTCTGCTTTCGCATCTGTACCTGATCTGCTTGTTATCCACTGGTGCCTGTTCTCCATCTGCCTGCTACCTTCCTGTGGTTCATTCACTTGCTGTCACTAGTGTCAGCCTTCTCCTGCCTACTGTTCATCAGCTGCTACCTGGCATCTCTGCCTGCTGCAATTCCCTGATGACCATCCGCTGCTTGACCGGGAGCTCTTGTCCAGGCCTGCGGGTAGCAAGACCATCAGGCATTCGTGCCACTCTGCACTCCTGCGCTACCTATCTACTCTATCTGGGGCGTAAAGTCAGAGATGTAAGAGAGGCCTTCCAGGCTCTTCTACCAGGTACATGACACTATGATTTCCTCCTGAAACATGTTCTCCTGTAGTATGTCTGCAGTCTCTGACCATCTCTTGTTGCCTGCCCATAGTCTCTGATCATCTCTTGTAGCAATCCTGTAGTTTTTGACTATCTCTTGTTGCATGTCTGAAGTCTCTGACCATCTCCTGTAGTATGTCTGCAGTCTTTGACCAGCTCCGGTTGCACTGTTGCATGTCTGCAGTCTCTGACCATCTCCTGTAGTATGTCTGCAGTCTCTGACCATCTCCTGTACTATGTCTGCAGTCTCTGACCATTTCCTCTAGTATGTCTGCAGTCTTTGACCATCTCCTGTATTATGTCTGCAGTCTCTGACCATCTCCTCTCCTGTACTATGTCTGCAGTCTCTGACCATCTCCTGTACTATGTCTGCAGTCTCTGACCATCTCCTGTAGTATGTCTGCAGTCTTTGACCATCTCCTGTATTATGTCTGCAGTCTCTGACCATCTCCTCTCCTGTACTATGTCTGCAGTCTCTGACCATCTCCTGTAGTATGTCTGCAGTCTCTGACCATCTCCTGTACTATGTCTGCAGTCTCTGACCATCTCCTGTTGCATGTCTGCAGTCTCTGACCATCTCCTGTATTATGTCTGCAGTCTCTGACCATCTCTTGTAGTATGTCTGCAGTCTCTGACCATCTCCTGTTGCATGTCTGCAGTCCCTGGCAGCTTTCCGTAACATTACATTCACTGAATGTAATGAGTGGCCCTTTAGTGATGTCACCCAAGGACACCTTTTTTGAGTAAGTAAACTGCCACTGCTATAAGTATCCATAAGCAGTTTAAAGAAAAGACCCAGCCCCCCCCACCAAAAAATACTATAGCTGCTGACTTTTACTATGAGGCCACTTAGCTTTCAAGGGATCCCACTGTGTCCTCGCCCAAGCCGATTCTTGCACCCGATCTCTGGTGCTGGCGCCGCCATCTTGGGTAAGGCAAACCGGCAGTGAAGCCTTGTGGCTCCACAGCAGGTTTCCTAATGTGTGAATCACACTGCACTTTGTTAATGGTCTGCAGGGTTCAATATTGGGTTGGCCCACCCTTTGCAGCTATAACAGCTTCAACTCTGGGAAGGCTGTCCACAAGGTTTAGGAGTGTGTCTATGGGAATGTTTGACCATTCTTCCAGAAGCGCATTTGTGAGTTCAGGCACTGATGTTGGACAAAAAGGCCTGGTTCGCAGTCTCCGCTCTAATTCATCCCAAAAGTGTTCTATTGGGTTGATGTCAGGACCCTGTGCAGGCCAGTCGAGTTCCTCCATCCGAAACTGTTCCCACAAAGTTGGAAACATGAAATTGTCCAAAATGTCTTGGTATGTTGAGGCCTTAGGAAATTCCCTTCACTGGAACTAAGGGGCCAAGCCCAACCCCTGAAAGACAACCACACACCATAACCCCCCCTCCACCAAATGATTTGGAGGGGTGGCCCAATATTTTTGGCAATGTAATGTAAATGAGCAAGTTTGGGGTGGAGAAACTTGACTGGTCTGCACCTCAACCTGATAGAACACCTTTGGGATGAATTAGAGTAGAGACTGTGAGCCAGGCCTTTTCTCCAACATCAGTGCCTGACCTCACAAATGCAGTTCTGGAAGAATGGTCAAACATTCCCATAGACACACTCCAAAACCTTGTGGACAGCCTTCCCAGAAGAGTTGAAGCTGTTATAGCTGCAAAGGGTGGGCCAACTCAATATTGAACCCTACGGACTAAGACTGGGATGCCATTGAAGTTCATGTGCGTGTAAAGGCCGGCGTCCCAATACTTTTGACAATATAGTGTAGCTACATAGTTAGGTTAAAAAAAGACATAAGTACATCCAGGTTAACATAGTGTAGCTACATAGTTAGGTTAAATAAAATACATAAGTACATCCAGGTTAACCAATGGAGAAAAAAAAGAAAACCTTTATTTACAGAACCCTATACCCAGAGTTGATCCAGAAGAAAATAAAAAACCTAATAAAGTATGGTTCAATTTTCTCCAGCAGGGGGAAAAATTTATTCCCAATCTCTGGTACTATAATCATTCCAAAAATGTTGCAAAGATCGGTTGCGTTTTCTGCCAAGATCTGGATTGACCAGACCGATAAAACCAATAAAATGGTTTTAGGGTCTCAATTATATGTTACAGCAGGGTCTTCATTATTGCATAATAGTACAGAATACTGATATACTAACAGAACAGTATATACTAACACAAGAAATTACATGAGTTACCAGAGCTGTTAGAGCAGCTTAGAACAGTTAGGGTCCATTTACGCCTAACCAATTAGATGCAGGGCTTAATGAGTTGCATCATAGGTGCATTGTATTAGTGTGTTGAGGGGCCATTGAAAACCCTTGGGTGTGCATGGGCCCTAATATATAGGAAACAGCATGCTATATATGTTTTTTTTTTCACAACTAATTATATTTTATTTATTTTCAGGTCAATATACAAAACAGGGAAAGAATTTATCCTATGAGCTGATCATGATACGGCATGTACTATCAGGATGTATAGTAATTATTACTATCACTTTCATCTTTTATCACATAAAGTTCATTAAATCGCTTGAAGTTGTGAATGAATATTCAACTGCTCTATAACTGATAAACCGTGATGGATTGTTACTCACCGGATGGTCTCATTGTGTTTACACGGCTGATTATATAATGATGGTATCATCTTATATTGCTAATTCTGTAATTCTATTCTCTAATGCTGTTGCCTTTCCACGTTTCCTGAAATAAATTCTACATTTATAGTTTAAGTTAAAAATAAATGTTACTAAGAATCCTCCACTTGCTCTGAATATATTCACCCAAAAATGCTAAATCTACTTTCAGAAACTGCTGTATGTATTTACTAGACCCTCTCCTTTAAATTCAATTCATATCATTTCTTGCCCACCAGTTAAAATTGCAGAGGGACAATCCCCACAATTACTTCTGAAGTGAGTATGGAGACAGAAATGATGGACTATGGCAGTCAAATCTCCAAAATTTTAGATTTGTGCCCATTCGAGTCAAATTTAGTCCACCCAACCAAAAAAGCCTACAAGAGAAAAGAGGGTGGGAGGCACTACTCTTTTTCCAAGAGGTTAAAAACACTTACAAGAGTGTACATATAATAGGCACATCTAGAAATGAAGGGTCTGGCTGTTTCCACTGTGCTCCTGGGGACTGACTCACTCCAAACGCCACTGTGGATGGAAGGTTGGCTGTCCTCTGTAATGCTTCCATGTTGGGCCAGCATGAAAAGCGGAGGCGGAAGTGATGTCACCGGTACGGGGCGGGTAGTCCTGGACTCTGTGACTGTGAAAACATGGAGGCTATACACTCGGAGCTGACGACTCCTTCTGAAGACCTGCACCGGTGACGTCACTTCTGCCTCCACTTTCCATGCTGGCCCAACACGGACGCATCACAGAGGACAGCCAACCTTCCATCCACAGAGAAGGGCAACTAAACTGATTAGGGGGTTGGAGGACCTTAATTATGAAGAGCGTCTGCAATGGCTTGATTTATTCTCCCTGGAGAAGAGACGCCCGAGGGGGGACATGATAGCAATTTACAAATATCTCAATGGGGATTTCAGCTTAGAAAAAAAGCTGTTCAGTTGAAGGGATTGCACGAGGACTCGAGGGCATACAATGCGATTAGAGGAGAAGTGTTTTAACCTCAGGCAACGTGGGGGGTTCTTTACTGTGAGGGCTACAAGACTGTGGAATTCTCTACCACAAGAGGGGGTTTCTGCGGGTAGTATGGTGGCTTTCAAAAGACTCTTAGACATACATCTCAAGGATCAGAACATTCAGGGCTATGTGAGATGATTACAGCCACACACACCTACACAGGTTGAACTGGAAGGACTATTGTCTTTATTCAACCTCACCTACTATGTAACTATGTAACAATGACGTTTGGAGTGAGTCAGTCCCCAGGAACACAGTGGAAACAACCAGACCCTTCATTTCTAGAAATTAATGTGTGTCTATTCAGTCAAATTCAGCCCATTCATCCCAAAAAGCCTTTTTGGATCATCATATTTGCAGGTCATCTCATTCCAAAACCATGGTATTAATAAAGAGTTAGCCCTCCTTTTCTCTACTCTTCTGGGAAAGCTTCCACAAGATTTTGTGCTCATTCATCCAAAAAGATCATTTGTAAGGTAAGGTATGGCTGTTGGATGAGAAGACCTGCCTCGCAATCATTGTGCCAGCTGATAGCAAAGATGTTTAGTAATGTTGAGGCGAGGGCCCTGTGCAGACCAATTGAGTTCCTCCACATCATAATGGGCAAACCATGTCAGGCCACCATTTACGAGTTCAAGACCTGGCTCACAACCGGTGTTACAATTCATCTCATAGGTGCTCAGTAGGTTTGAGGTCAGGACTCTGTGCAGACCACTTGAGTTCCTCCCTTCTATACTCCTTAACCACTTAAGCCCCGGAAGATTTTACCCCCTTCCTGACCAGGGCCTATTTTGCGATTCGGCACTGCGTGACTTTAACGGACAATTGCGCGGTCGTGCGACGCTGTACCTAAACAAATTTGACGTCCTTTTTTTCCCACAAAGATTTCTTTTGGTGGTATTTGATCACCTGTGCGATTTTTTGATCATGCGCTATAAACAAAAAAAGAGCGTCAATTTTGCAAAAATAACAACATTTTTCACATTTTTTTTTATATGAAATTCCCCAAAAAAATATATAAAAATCAAAATTTTTTAACATTTTAGGCCAATTTGTTTTATGCTACATATGTTTGGTAAAAAAAATTGCAAAAAGCGTATTTTGATTGGTTTGCGCAAAAGTTATTGCGTTTACTAACTAAGGGAAAGATTTTTGTCATTTTTCTTGTTTTTTTTTTTAACGAGTAATGGCGGCGATCTGCGATTTTTTTTTGCAGGACTACGACATTGCGGCGGACAGATCGAACCCTTGACTGATATTTTTGACACTTTTGGGGTTACCAGTGACATTACTACAGTAATCAGTGCTATACATATGCACTACTACTGTAAAAATGACACTGGCAGTGAAGGGGTTAATTTTTTTTGAGAGGGAGGGGTTAAGTGTGTCCCTAGGGGCGTGATTCTAACTGTGATTGGACATGGCTACTGGTGTAAGAACAGAGATCAACGGTCCTACATAGCAGAACCGTATGATCTCCATTCTTACACAGGGGAGAATGACAGGCGGCTTTGTTTACATTAGCCGCCTGCCTTTCTCCCGGTGTAACGGACGATCGCGAGTGTCCGGCGGACATCGGGTCTGCCGGGCACACGCGCGGGAGAGCCCGTGACCGCGCGGGAGCGGGAGCGCGCCTCCGGCGGTGCACACTCGCTCCCTAGAGCCTCACAGGCTAGCGACGTAGCCCTACATCGCTTTGCCTGTGAGGGGCTGACCGCCGCAGTAAATAGACGTGCGGCGGTCGGCAAGTGGTTAAACTATATTTTTTGAAGCTGGCTTTGTACACAGGGGCACGGTCGAACTGGAATAGAAAAGGGTTCATCCCCAAATGATTCCCACAAGGCTGACAGCACACGATTGTCCAAAATGACTTTATATGCTATAACATTAACAGTGTCATTTAGTGGAAACATCTGAATCTAATAATTTGAATGGATAGCCACATAGCCCTCTGAGGTCTATCACACCTACAGCTCTGGACGTCTCTTATTTCAATAGGATAGGAGACAATTGTAGGCAACTCGGAGAGTTCAGGCATGTGTGGCGGGGATTTAGATTTTGAAGAGAAAGCTTTGTAGTTCAAGAAGCTGCAACCTTACTTTTTGGCTAAGCCTGCCATTTTGCATTGGACATTGTCAGTGGAACGAGATTTGGCTACTGGTGGTTAGATAGTAATAGTACTCTAACTCTAATAATACCTATATGATGTATTCATGTATATTATGGGAATTTTTAGGTAATTAATTAATACATATACAGTATATTTACATGGCCACATGCAGTTGCTTACAGTATGTGTTGAAATATTCTGTACCTAGCAAAGATATGTAGCAAGAGTTTTCAGCCAAATTACCTTTCCAGATAAATGTAGTAACCGTGAAAATGTTACTTCTATGGGCTGACGTAATAACCTGCAATGCCATTTCTTTGGAAGATGCCCTACATTGTTTTGACAGCTTGTCAGATTTTATTTACCTTTTTTTTATATATCTTTTTTTACATCTTCAAGAAAACTATTATCTATTTTTGTCCATATCATTTGTAGTCCCTAGGATGTTGATAATAATTAGAAAAATAAAGAAAAACAAGACAAAAATAGGTTGCTTAATTTTCCTTTTTCTGTATTAGTGGTGATCACAATTATAACATACACTATGTGACCAAACATTTGTGGACACCAGACCATCACACTTATATGAGCCAGCTAAACATACCATTCCAAACCCACGGATATTAATATGGCTTCCCCCACCCTTTGTGGCTATAACAGCCTCCACTCTTCTGTGTAGGCTTTCCACAAGGTTTTAAAGTGTGTTAGAAACATAGAAACATAGAATGTGTCGGCAGATAAGAACCATTTGTCCCATCTAGTCTGCCCAATATATCTGAATCCTATGAATAGTCCCTGGCCCTATCTTATATGAAGGATAGCCTTATGCCTATCCCATGCATGCTTAAACTCCTTCACGGTATTTGCAGCTACCACTTCTGCAGGAAGCTTATTCCATGCATCCACTACTCTCTCAGTAAAGTAATACTTCCTCATATTACTTTTAAACCTTTGCCCCTCTAATTTAAAACTGTGTCCTCTTGTGGTAGTTTTTCTTCTTTTAAATATGCTCTCCTCCTTTACCGAGTTGATTCCCTTTATGTATTTAAAAGTTTCTATCATATCCCCTCTGTCTCTTCTTTCTTCCAAGCTATACATGTTAAGGTCCTTTAACCTTTCCTGGTAAGTTTTTTCCTGCAATCCATGTACTAGTTTAGTAGCTCTTCTCTGAACTCTCTCTATAGAGTATCTATATCCTTCTGGAGATATGGCCTCCAGTACTGCGCACAATACTCCAAGTGAGGTCTCACCAGTGTTCTGTACAGCGGCATAAGCACTTCTCTCTTTCTACTGCTTATACCTCTCCCTATACATCCAAGCATTCTGCTGGCATTTCGTGCTGCTCTATTACATTGTCTTCCCACCTTTAAGTCTTCTGAAATAATTACTCCTAAATCCCTTTCCTCAGATACTGAGGTCAGGACTGTGTCAAATATTCTATATTCTGCCCTTGGGTTTTTACGCCCCAGGTGCATTATCTTGCACTTATCCACATTAAATTTCAGTTGCCAGAGTTCTGACCAT
This sequence comes from Pelophylax lessonae, assembly GCF_965119305.1. Taxonomy (NCBI): domain Eukaryota; kingdom Metazoa; phylum Chordata; class Amphibia; order Anura; family Ranidae; genus Pelophylax; species Pelophylax lessonae. The sequence continues at coordinate 18,301,959 of NC_138780.1, forward strand.
TCTTCTAGTTTTCCTAAATCCTTTTCCATTTGGCGTTTCCCTCCAGGAACATCAACCCAGTTACATATCTTTGTGTCATCAGCAAAAAGACAAACCTTACCATCGAGGCCTTTTGCAATATCACTTATGAAGATATTAAACAAAATTGGTCGCAGTACAGATCCCTGAGGTACCCCACTGGTAACATGACCTTGTTCTGAATGTTCTCCATTGACTACAACCCTCTGTTGTCTGTCACTCAGCCACTGCCTAATCCACTCAACAATATGGGAGTCCATGCTCAATGACTGCAGTTTATTGATAAGTCTTCTATGTGGGACAGTGTCAAAAGCCTTACTAAAATCTAGATATGCAATGTCTACTGCACCTCCACCGTCTATTATTTTAGTCACCCAGTCAAAAAAATCTATAAGATTTGTTTGACATGATCTCCCTGAAGTAAACCCATGTTGTTTTTCATCTTGCAATCCATGGGATTTAAGATGTTCCACAATCCTATCCTTTAATAGGGTTTCCATTAATTTGCCTACTATTGATGTCGGACTCACTGGTCTATAGTTGCTCGATTCCTCCCTACTACCTTTCTTGTGAATGGGCACGACATTTGCCAATTTCCAATCTTCCGGGACGACTCCTGTTACTAATGATTGGTTAAATAAATCTGTTAATGGTTTTGCCAGCTCACCACTAAGCTCTTTTAATAATTTTGGGTGTATCTCATCAGGACCCTGTGACTTATTTGTCTTCACTTTAGACAGCAATCTTAGAACGTCTTCCTCTGTAAAGACACATGCATCAAACGATTCATTAGTCATCCTTTCAAGTGGAGGTCCTTCTTCTTTTTCTTCTGTAAAAACTGAACAGAAGTATTCATTAAGGCAGTCGGCTAGCCCTTTATTCTCTTCTACATACCTTCCGTCCTTTGTTTTTAATTTAGTTATTCCTTGTTTTAATTTCCTTTTTTCATTTATATATCTGAAGAATGTCTTATCCCCCTTTTTCATAGACTGAGCTAGTTTTTCTTCTGCCTGCGCTTTAGAAGTTCTTATAACTTGCTTGGCCTCCTTCTGCCTAATCTTGTAGATTTCCTTATCTTCATTGCTCTGGGTTTTTTTATAATTACAAAATGCTAGCTTTTTATTTTTAATGATTTGGGCCACTTCTGCTGAGTACCACAGTGGTCTCTTCCTTTTTTTGCTTTTACTGACAAGTCTAATGCAATTTTCTGTTGCCTTCAATAATGCACCTTTTAAGTAGTCCCATTTCTCCTGGACTCCATGTAATCCGTACCAGTCTGATAAGGACTCCTTTATGACTAATTTCATTTTTGAAAAGTCTGTTTTTCTAAAATCTAAAACTTTTGTTTTTGTGTGGTGTGACTCTTTCACAGTTCTTATATTAAACCACACTGACTGGTGATCACTGGATCCCAAGGTTTCGCCTACAATGACATCATATACCGAATCCCCATTTGTGAATACCAGATCCAAAATGGCCTCCCTCCGGGTTGGCTCCTCAACCACTTGTTGCAGAGACAACCCCAGTAGGGAATTTAGAATATCTGTACTCCTGGTAGAACTTGCTATTTTGGTTTTCCAGTTTATATCTGGAAGATTGAAATCTCCCATAATGATAACTTCTCCTTTCATTGTCATTTTAGCTATTTCTTCAACTAGTAGATCATCTAGTTCTTTGACTTGACCAGGTGGTCTATATATCACACCTACACGAGTTACTGCATGATTAGCAAACTGCAACGTAACCCAAACTGACTCTATGTTGGCCTCACCAACTTGTATTAGGTTAGATTTAATGCTATCTTTCACATACAGGGCCACTCCTCCTCCTTTCTTGCCTTCTCTGTCTCTTCTGTATAAAGAGTACCCTGGTATGGTTATGTCCCAGTCATTTCTTTCATTAAACCATGTCTCCGTAACAGCCACTAAATCTACATTCTCAGATGCCATAATTGACCCAAGTTCATTGATTTTTTTACCTAAACTGCAAGCATTTGTAGACATTTGTTATGGTAATGTGTGCCCAACTGCCTATTTAGTTAAAGAAGATTGGTGAGGTCAAGTACTGACGATGGATAAAAAGACATGGCTCACAATTGACCTTCCAATTCATTACAAAGGTGTTTAGTAGGGTTGAGGTCAGGGTCAGGAATCTCTGAAGGACACTTGAGTTGCTCTACACCAAACTGGTCAAGTAATATCTTTTGGAGCTGACCACAATTTATGAGGTCAAGTACTGATGAGAAGACCTGGCTCACAATCAACATTTCATAAAAAGACGTGGCTCACAATTGACCTTCCAATTCATTCCAAAGGTGTTTAGTAGGGTTGAGGTCAGGGTCAGGGATTTCTGCAGGACACTTGAGTTGCTCTACACCAAACTGGTCAAGTAATATCTTTCGGAGCTGACCACAATTTATGAGGTCAAGTACTGATGAGAAGACCTGGCTCACAATCATCATTTCAATTCATCCCAAAGGTGCTCAGTAGGGGTGAGTCAGGGCTCTGTACAGGCCACTTGAGTTCCTCCACACCAAACAGGTCAACCCGTGGGGTTGATTTACTAAATCTGGACAGTGCAGAATCTGGTGCAGCTATGCATAGAAACCAATCAGCTTCCAGGTTTTTTTTGTCAAAGCTTATTTAAACAAGCTGAAATTAGATACTGATTGGTTTGAATGCCGATCTTCACCAGATTTTGCACTTTCCACTTTTAGTAAACCAACCCCCATGTGTTTATGGAGCTGGCTTTATGTATAGGGCAAAACCATGATGTAACAGAAAAGGGCCTTCCCCAAACTGTTACCATAAGGTTGGAAGTGTACGATTGTCTAAAATGTCTCCGTTCATTAGAAACACTTGAATTCAGCCATTTGAAGGTGGGTCCACCTGCTTTTAACCATACAGGTAGGTATGATGGTGGTGTCACAATACTCTTGGGCATATAGTGTATTTAATGCACTTATAGCTTTTTCTTTTTGAATATTCCAATTTATTTTTGAATAACTAATGTCTACCTAGTTTCATAAAATATACCTATATATGTTTATGTTTGCTTATTTTTATCTCAATCTTGACGATAGTTACTTTCACAGTATGCATTAAATTTAAAGAAACAATTTGCTTTGTTATGCCTTTATATGTGGTTTAAGTTGGAAATGTGCATTTCATATGAATTGTCATGTACAGAGATGAGCATTGAGGAAAATTAGCTGAGGATTGAGACAGATTTTCTTAACAAATTACAAACTATTAAATGGTAATATTGATGTTAATATATAATGAGTTGTGTTGTGAAATCAGTTGCCATGAAGGTTATCATGAATAAACTTTTGTTGAACCTAATAGGTGTGTATGTGTGTTTTTTGTACTTTTTTGTGTATGTACTGCTTATGTTCATATTATGTCTTAGAGTCTGAAGGTTTTGAACCCTAGTAAGGAAAAAAGAGAACAGTAAGTCTATGTTCACATATATGTGAATTGGATGCGTTTTGAACCACATCTGATTCACATAATATGTGAACCAGACCAGCTTTCAATTAGGCCAGTTCACATATAGGAAATGTCAGGAAAGACAGCGCTTACAGGAATGTGCATAATCATAAATACATAATAAAAAGCAGCAAATGAGGGGCGTGGCGACCGCCGAGGAAGATGGCCGCTTGACCGAGGAGCTCCAGCCAGTGCTCAGCCTTAAATACATCTACGGCCCTCCACAGCCACATCACTCACCCGGACCGACTGGAATCTTGCGTGGGAACTGCCAGTGACCACCGCCACGATGACCAGGAAAAAACAGCAAATAATAAAATTAAGTCAAGTTCAATTATGCTACAAAATGGCAACTAATATCAATTCATAAATAGATTAAAGTGCAATGGTGTCAAAAAATGATTGTGCATAAAGTGCAAAAGTGCTGAATATAAATATTGCAGTGCAAAAAAAGTCCAAAAATTAGGTAAACAGTCCACTCAAAATATATGCCTTCAATAAGGTGCTGTAAGAGAAAAGTGCTTGAAGTGCTCCACACGGTGGGAAGGTGATCCAAAAATCCTTTGGGGATCCACTCACCAGAACTCTATGGTATATAAATTAGATTTACCCAACAGGATGGATGAGCCTTATAAATGGGTGGGTCAGCAAACCTCCAGCTTCCAGTATGATTCCTCCTCGATCACCACTCAAAAAGAAGGGAATGGACCAAAAATAGGCAAGATAATTTATTGGTAGGTAACAGATTAAAAATACTCACATAAGTAAAAAATGTAAAGCATAGGATAACCACATAAAACAAAGCGATATGCGTCTCTTTCTGGTAACGCCGCCGGCGTGCCTTCCACGAGGTATAGGAAGTGACGTTGTGTGGTTGCTGTCTGCCAGGAAGTGTGTCGACGCGTTTCGCCCACCTACAAAGGGGCCTTTTTTAGGCGGGCGGGTGAAACGCGTCAATGCACTTCCTGGCAGGCGGCAACCACACGACGTCACTTCCTAAGCGCGGGTTATAATTTCATTTTTTGCACAGTTCACAAAAATGAGGGCCGGTTGCAATGCGCTTTTTAAAAGGGTCCTGTGCTTCTATCAGTCTGGTTCAAGTGCACTTTCAGTGTCAAATTCGCACCTAAACACTGAACGGAAACCACACTGGAAACCAGCCCCATTTACAGGTGCATCTCATAAAATTAGAATATCATCAAAAAGTTCATTTATTTCAGTATTTCAATTCAATAAGTTAGAATCATATATTTTATATAGATGCCTTACACACAGAGTGATATATTTCAAGCATTTCTTTCTTTTAATTTTGATGATTATGGCTTACAGCTAGTGAAAACCCAAAATTCAGTATCTCAGAAAATTAGAATATTACATAAGACCAATAAAAAAAAAAATATATATATATATATATTTTTAATACAGAAATGTTGGCTTAGTGAAAAGCCTGCCCATGTACAGTATAGGATGCACTCAATACTTGGTCGGGGCTCCTTTTGCATGAATTACTGCATCAATGCGGAGTGGCATGGAGGCGATCAGCCTGTGGCACTGCTGAGGTGTTATGGAAGCCCAGGTTGCTTTGATAGCGGCCTTCAGCTCATCTGCATTGTTGGGTCTGGTGTCTCTCATCTTCCTCTTGACAATACCCCACAGATTCTCTATGGGGTTTAGGTCAGGCGAGTTTGCTGGCCAATCAAGCACATTGATACCATGATTATTAAAAAGGGTATTGGTACTTTTGGCAGTGTGGGGCGGTGCCAAGTCCTGCTGGAAAATGAAATCAGCATCTCCATAAAGCTGGTCAGCAGAGGGAAGCATGGAGTGCTCTAGAATTTCGTGCTAGAGGGCTGCTCTGACTTTGGACTTGACACCAGCAGATGACATGGCTCCCCAAATCATCACTGACTGTGGAAACTTCACACTGGACCTCATGCCACTTGGATTTTGTGCCTCTCCACTCTTCCTCCAGACTCTGGGACCTTCATTTCCAAATGAAATGCAACATTTTCTACAGTATGTGATGATTTGGGGAGCCATGGCCCCTAGTGTTGGCCCACAAGATTTAATTTTAGTAAAACAACCCCACAGAGTAAAACAAGGCATAGTATGTCATTATTAGGGGAAAGGATTAGCTGCAGGGAAACCACAGACAATGCTGTCCTCTAGTCCTATATTCCATACCAGCCTTTTTTCGGGCACAGTTTACGACAATCTTCTGGGAAGCCCATCCACAAGCAAATGTTGGACCAGTTTCCGACACTGAGTTCTTCCTTTATTATTAGCAAGGAAGGAAAATGTAGAAGTCATCAAGATTGAGAGTCATGCAAGATTTAGCAACTACTATACAGCCTATATTGTGATCTTTGCTGTGTATTCCCAAAGAAATTTGGCTGTGAGTGAAGGTATAGATACACTATATTGTCTAAAGCATTGGGGAGCCTGCCTTTACACGCACATGAACTTTAATGGCATCCCAGTCTTAGTCCGTAGGGTTTGAGTTGGCCCACCCTTTGCAGCTATAACAGCTTCAACTGTTCTGGGAAGGCTGTTCACAAGGTTAAAGAGTGTCTATGGGAATGTTTGATCATTCTTCCCAGAAGCGCATTTGTGAGGTCAGGCACTGATGTTGGACAAGAGGGCCTGGTTCGCAGTCTCCACTCTAATTGATCCCAAAGGTGTTCTATCAGATTGAGGTCAGTACTCTGTATAGGCCAGTCAAGTTCTTCCACCACAAACTTGCTCATCAATGTCTTTATGGACCTTGCTTTGTGCACTGGTGCGCAATCATGTTGGAACAGGAAGGGGCCATCCCCAAACTGTTGCCACAAAGTTGGGGGCATGAAATTGTCCAAAATGGCTTGGTATGCTGACGCCTTAGGAGTTCCCTTCACTGGAACTAAGGGGCAAAGCCCAACCCCTGAAAAACATCCCTACATCATAATCCCCCTTCACCAAATAATTTCTGACCAGTGCACAACACAAGGTCCATAAAGACATAGATTAGCGAGTATGGGGTGGAGGAACTTGACTGGCCTGCACAGAGTCCTGACCTCAATCAATTGAACATCAATACTAGGCTTTATTACTGGGTAATCTGGCATCAATACTAGTCTTTATTACTCCATAAACTGGCACCATTACTAGGGGTTATTACTGCAAAAACTGACACCAATACTAGGCTTTATTACTGGGTAATCGGGCATCAATACTAGGCTTTATTACTGCGTAAACTGGCACCATTACTAGGGGTTATTACTGCAAAAACTGACACCAATACTAAGGACTATTACTGCGTGAACTGTCACCAATACTAGGCTTTATTATTGTATAAACAGGCATCGACACTAGCCTTTATTACTGTGTAAACCAATACTAAATTTTATTACTGCGTAAACTTGAATCAATACTAGGGGTTATCACTGTGTAAACTGGCACCGATACTAGGGGTTATTACTGCGTAAACTGGCACCAATACTAGGGGTTATTACTGTGTAAACTGGCACCAATACTAGGGGTTATTACTGCGTAAACTGGCACCAATACTAGGGGCTATTACTGCATAAACTGACACCATTACTAGGGGTTATTACTGTGTAAACTGGCACCAATACTAGGGCTTATTACTGTGTAAACTGGCACCAATACTAGCGCTTATTACTGCATAAATTGGCACCAATACTAGAGGCTATTACTGCGTAAACTGGCACCATTACTAGGGGTTATTACTGTGTAAATGGGCACCAATACTAGGGTCTATTACTGCATAAACTGGCACCAATACTAGGGGCTATTACTGCGTAAACTGGCACCAATACTAGGGGCTATTACTGCATAAACTGGCACCAATATACTAGGGGCTATTACTGTGTAAACTGGCACCAATACTAGGGCTTATTACTGTGTAAACTGGCACCAATACTAGCGCTTATTACTGCATAAATTGGCACCAATACCAGAGGCTATTACTGCGTAAACTGGCACCATTACTAGGGGTTATTACTGTGTAAATGGGCACCAATACTAGGGGCTATTACTGCATAAACTGGCACCAATACTAGGGGCTATTACTGCGTAAACTGGCACCAATACTAGGGGCTATTACTGCATAAACTGGCACCAATATACTAGGGGCTATTACTGCATAAACTGGCACCAATACTAGGGTTTTTTACTGCTTAAACTGGCACCAATACTAGAGTTTATTACTGCGTAAACTGGCACCAATACTAGGCCTTATTATTGACTAAACTGGCACCAGTACTAGGGGTTATTACTGTGTAAACTGGCACTAATACTAGACTTTATTACTGCGTTAACTGGCACCAATACTAGGCTTTATTACTGCATAAACTGGCATAAACACTAGGCTTTATTACTGTGTAAACTGGCACCAATACTAGGGGTTATTACTGTGTAAACTGGCACCAATACTAAACTTTATTACTGCATAAACTGGTACCAATACTTGGAGTTATTACTGCGCAAACTGGCACCACTACTAGGGACTATTACTGCATAAACTGGCACCAATACTAGGAGTTATTACGGGGCAAACTGGCACCACTACTAGGGGCTATTACAGCATAAACTGGCACCAATACTAGGGGCTATATATGTGTGAACTGCCCCAATACTAGGGGCTATTACTGCATTAACTGGTACCAATACTAGGGGCTATAACTGCGTAAACTGCACCAATACTAGGTTGGACAAGATAGGATGACCGGAGGAAGTCCTAAAGGCACCGCATCCAAAGATAAAGTAGAAGCAAGACACTTGGAGGCTCTGGGTAAGAGCTGGGATTTTTCAGATGCCAACAACTCAATCAAAAATACATAATAAAATTCCTTAAATTGTATTCATAGTTTTTGTTAAAACCAAGAAACAAAATGAGAGATACTTATACATAAGTTAAAAAACATGACAACACTTCATGTTTGATGTCCATACAATGGATTCCTTGCAGTTGCTTGTCCAAGTGTAGCAATGCCAGGGCATTTTTTTTCCTCACGAGGAGAAAAGAAGAAAGCCAGTAACCGGCTTCTGTTACAGGGAAATCAGTCCCAATCTGTGCCCACCAGTGCTGCTAATCAGTACCAACCAGTGCCACCTATCAGTGTTGCCAATTAGTGCCTACCAGAGCCTCACATCAATGTCACCTATTATTGCTGTCTATCAGTTCCGCCTAGCAGTGCCCATCAGTGCCACCTATCAGTGCCACCTATCAGTTCCCATCAATGCCACCTCTTAGTGCCTTTCAGTGCTGCCTATCAGAGCCCATTAGTGCCACCTATTAGTACCCATCAGTGTTTGCAATTAGTGCCTATCAGTGTCTCATATCAGTGTCACCTATTTTTACTGTCTATACGTGCCGCCTAGCAGTGCCCATCAGTGCCACTTACCAGTGCCACCTATCAGTGCCTATCAGTGCCACCTCTCAGTGCCTTTCAGTGCTTTCTATAAGAGCCCATCAGTGCCACCTATCTGTGTCCATCGGTGCCACCTTTCAGTGCATCTTCATCAGTGCCTCCCAATCAGTGCCCACCAATGCCGCCTCATCGGTGCCCACCAGTGCCGCCTCATCAGTGCTCTTCAGTGCAGCCTCATCAGTGCCACCTATCAGTGCCCATCAATGCTGCTTCATCAGTGCCTCCTCATCAGTGCTCATCAGTGCAACCTATCAGGGCACATCAGTGAAGGCAAACAAATTACCTGTTTGCAACATTTTAAAACATACTATGAACATTTTTTTTTCAAAATTTCCAGGCTTTTTTGGTTTATTTAGCAAAAAATAAAACCCCAGTGGTGCCGAAATAACACCAAAAAAAAAATCTCTACGTATTTGTGTGAAATATATTACAACACATTAGTTTGGGTACAGTGTTGCATGACAGCGCGATTGTCACTCAAAATGCGACAACACTGAAAGCTGGCCTGGGCAGGAAGGGGGTGTAAATGCCCCATAAGCAAGTGGTTAATACAAGGAATGCATTAAGGTAAAACATGTTTAGACTTTAGAACCCCCTTTAATCATAGCATTACTATCATTAAGGCCTAACGGCTGAAACGCATTGGTACATTTTTACTGACCATATAGCTAATAAATTTCACCATATCTGGATGCTATTGAGTTACCAGCTGGATATTATTTTAACGATGTTCAACAGTCTGTTTGCCTTTAATAAATCAACCTCAATGTTTCATACATTTCAGTGGAATTGCAATAGAGGTTGATGTTCCTTCCTGCTTGCAATGTGCTTGAAAAAGCAAAGATCTTATCTTGTCTATTCAAAACGCTTGGAATCATTTCTATGCTCAACTTCCAGTCAACATGTATCCTGAATTGCTGGTGCTGCTGGTCTGTAAGTAAATTATATTTATTTGATATTTTGGATTTCTCAGTAAACCCTACATCTTGTAGTAATGAATTTATACAAGCTTAATTACTCACTCGAAGACCGAAGAACAATTCTGAGATTTGGAAGGAAGTTGCAGTGCTTGAATGATGGTATGATGGAATGATGGATGGTGGAATGATGGTATGATGGAATGATGGATGGTGGAATGATGGTATGATGGAATGATGGATGGTGGAATGGCGGATGGTGGAATGATGGATGGTGGAATGATGGTATGATGGAATGATGGATGATGGAATGATGGATGGTGGAATTAAGGATGGTGGAATGATGGATGGTGGAATGATGTTATGGTGGAATGATGGATGGTGGAATGATGGATGGTGGAATGATGAATGGTGGAATGATGGATGGTGGAATGATGGTATGGTGGAATGATGGATGGTGGAATGATGGATGGTGGAATGATGGATGGTGGAATGATGGATGGCGGAATGATGGTATGATGGAATGATGGATGGTGGAATGATGGATGATGGAATGATGGATGGTGGAATGATGGATGATGGAATGATGGATGGTGGAATGATGGTATGATGGAATGATGGATGGTGGAATGATGGTATGATGGAATGATGGAATGATGGATGGTGGAATGATGGTATGAATGGATGATGGAATGATGGTAGGAGGCACATGCTATTGGTGAGGTGAGGGAACCTCCATTTGGGGTTTTTTTTTTTATTTGGTGGTGGACCAGCTTTAAACGTTTTGTGTCTACCATCCCTGATATATTTCTTGTTTTCATAGGAGGAAAGCCCAGTGTGCAAAACCTGACATCTAGCTGTAATTAATATAAGAAAGAGAAGTACCAGATTTTAGAGGCTATTTTGCCAACTGTATTCATTTTCACATTGTATTATATTATATTATATTGTATTGTATTATATTATATTATATTATATTATATTATATTATATTATATTGCATTGCATTGTATTATATTATATTATATTGTATTGTATTGTATTGTATTATATTATATTATATTATATTATATTATATTATATTATATTACAGCCGTCACTAAATGGCGGCCCGCGGTCCAGGAGCGGCCCGCACGAGGCTTCCGCCCGGACCCGTCAGGCCGGCACCGTAAGTAATCATTGGTTTGCTGGGACCGCGGGTGTCCCAGCAACCAGTGACATTCCGTGTGTGCGCCCCGCCCCCTGCTTCTTTCTTCGGCTCCCTCCCAGCCAGCCGCGAGTTGGGCGTGACGTCACGTGCGTGCCCCGCCCCCCTGCTCCTAACTGCGGCTCCTGACTCTCACACTCAGCCTAGCCGCGGGACATCACATGCACGCCCTGCCCCCCTGATGTTCGCTGGTCCTGGCTCCCACATTTTTCGCTCCCAAAGGTATGTGGGGCACAGTTTTATAAAATACAGACTGATGGGCATATTTTGTTAAGGGGCACACATTTGTGTCCATTAGAGTGCCCCATAAAATAAAATATGCCTATTAGAGTGCCCCCTAAGATAAAATGTACCCATCAGCTTGCGCCTTATTTTATGTTAAGGGTCACGCTGATGGGCACATTTTATGTTAAGGGGCACTCTAATGGGCATATTTTATGTTAAAGGGCACTCTAATGGGCATATTTTATGTTAAGGGACACTCTAATGGGCATATTTAATGTTAAGAGCAGCACTGATAGACACGTTTTGTTTTGCCCATCAGCGTGCCCCCTAACATAAAATGTGCCCATCAAAGTGCCCCCTAACATAAAATGTGCCCATCAAAGTGCCCCCTAACATAAAATGTGCCCATCAGAATGCCCCCTAACATAAAATGTGCCCATCAAAGTGCCCCCTAACATAAAATGTGGCCATCAGAGTGCCCCCTAACATAAAATGTGACAATCAGCGTTCCCCTTATTTTATGTTAAGGGTCACGCTGATGGGCATATTTTATGTTAAGGGGCACGCTGATGGGCAAATTTTATGCTAAGGGTCACGCCGATGGGCACATTTTATGCTGGGGGCATGCTGATGGGCAAATTTTATGCTAAGGGTCACGCCGATGGGCACATTTTATGCTAGGGGGCACGCTGATGGGCAAATTTTATGCTAAGGGTCACGCCGATGGGCAAATTTTATGCTAGGGGGCACTCTGATGGCCACATTTTATGTTAAGGGGCACTCTAATGGGCATATTTTATGTTAAGAGCAACACTAATGGACACGTTTTGTTTTGCCCATCAGTGTGCCCCCTTACAAAATGTGCCCATCAGCGTGCACCCTAACATAAAATTTGCCCATCAGCGTGCCCCCTAACATAAAATGTGCCCATCAGAGTGCCCCCTAACATAAAATGTGCCCATCAGCGTGCCCCTTATTTTATGTTAAGGGTCACGCTGATGGGCAAATTTTATGCTAAGGGTCACGCTGATGGACACATTTTATGCTAAGGGTCACGCTGATGGACACATTTTATGTTAAGGGGCACTCAAATGGGCATATTTTATGTTAAGAGCAACGCTGATGGACACGTTTTGTTTTGCCCATCTTTCTGAGTCATAGCACAGACTTCAGATTCGGACCTCGGCCCAAAGAAAATTTTAGCGACCGGACCTCCTTGAATTCTAATTAATTACCCCTGTTATATTATATTATATTATATTGCATTGTATTATATTATATTGTATTATATTATATTATATTATATTATATTATATTATATTGCATTGCATTGTATTATCTTATATTATATTATATTATATTATATTATATTATATTATATTATATTATATTGCATTGCATTGTATTATATTATATTATATTATATTATATTGTATTGTATTGCATTGCATTATATTTATTATATTATATCCTATTATATTATATTGCATTATATTATATTATATTATATTATATTATATTGTATTGTATTATATTATATTATATTATATTATATTATATTATATTATATTGTATTGCATTGTATTATATTATATTGTATTGTATTGAATTGTATTGTATTGCATTCTCCATGAGTTTCCTTTCTTTTTTATTTTTTGCTTTGTTGTAACTCTGTGCTGTATTCCAGGCAAATGCCCTGTAGGGTATGTAAACCCTAAATCATTTTGTCTGTATAAAAACAACTTTATTGGTGGGATTTTTGAGGCACAACTAGAATCAATAATTACAATTTAATATAAACAGTTTATTATCCAAGATTCCATTTTATTATATTTTATAAGAGCACAGTAGAAAACATTCCAAGCCAAAATCGTGTCCCCAATGACATACACTGTCTTAGCAAAAGTATTGGGACGCCTGCCTTTACACACACATGAACTTTAATGGCATCCCAGTCTTAGTCTGTAGGGTTCAATATTGAGTTGGCCCACCCTTTGCAGCTATAACAGCTTCAACTCTTCTGGGAAGGCTGTCCACAAGCAAATGTTTGACCAGTTTCCGACACTGAGTTGTTCCTTAATTAGCAGCAAGGGTGGAAAATGTAGAAGTCTTCGGGATTTAGAGTCATGCAAGATTTAGCAACTACTATACAGCCTATATTGTGGTCTTTGCTGTGTATTACCAAAGAAATTTGGTAGTGAGTGAAGGTATATATACACTATATTGTCTAAAGTATTGGGACGCCTGCCTTTACACGCACATGAACTTTAATGGCATCCTAGTCTTAGACCATAGGGTTCAATATTGAGCTGGCAAAGCCTTTGCAGCCATAACAGCTTCAACTCTTCTGGGAAGGCTGTCCACAAGGTTTAGGAGTGTCTATGGAAATGTTTGACCAGTTTCCGACACTGAGTTCTTCCCCAATTAATTAAGGGTGGAAAATGTACAAAGTAGAAGTCTTCGAGATTGAGAGTCATGCAAGATTTAGCAACTACTATACAGCCTATATTGTGGTCTTTGCTGTCTATTCCCAAAGAAATTTGGTTGTGAGTGAAGGTACACTATGTGTCTATGGGAATGTTTAACCATTCTTCCAGAAGTGCATTTGTAAAGTCAGGCACTTATGTTGGATGAAAAGGTCTGTTTTGCAGTCTCCACTCTAATTCATCTAAAAGGTGTTCTATGAGGTTGTGGTCAGGGCTCTGTGCAGGTCAGTCAAGTTCCTCCACCCCAAACTCATTCATTCATGTCTTTATGGACCTTGCTTTGTGCACCGGTGCACAGTCATGTTGGAACAAGAAGGGGCCATCCACAAACTGTTCCCACAAAGTTAGGAGCATAAAATTGTCCAAAATGTCTTGGTATGCTGATGCCTCAAGAGTTCTCTTCACTATAACTAAGGTGCCAAGCCCAACCACTAAAAACAACCCCACACCATAACCCCCCCCTCCACCATATGATCAGGACCAGTGCACAAAGCAAGGTCCATAAAGACATGAATAAGCGAGTTTGGGGTGGAGGAACTTGACTGGCCTGCACAGAGTCCTGACCTCAACCCAATAGAACACCTTTGAGGCTGCGAGACAAGCCTTCTTGTCCAGTGCCTGACCTCACAAATGTCTTCTGGAAGACAGGTCAAACTTCCCCATAGACACACTCCTAAACCTTGTGGACAGCCTTTCCAGAAGAGTTGAAGCTGTTTTGGCTGCAAAGGGTGGGCCAACTCAATATTGAACTCTACTGACTATGACTGGGATGCCATTAAAGTTCATGTGTGTGTAAAGACAGGTGTCCCAATACTTTTGGTAATGATGTGTGTTTCATATATACATCAAATACATGTCACAAGCTTTTTCAGTGAAACAGCTTTCCCATGTATTAAACGTTTAAGTTCTTGTCAATGAATTTGAAGCGTTTCTTGGATCACATCCACTTCATCAGGATCTAACGAGGGAACAAGGCTAACAAGCCTAGATGCAAAAACACAAGATTTATCAACAAAAAAGTTTTTTTTATCTGCTATAAGATTACATAGTTACATAGTTAGTCAGGTTAAAACAAGACCTAAGCCTATCTAGTTCAACAAATAAAAAAAAAAAAATATATATATATATATATATATATATTTATACAATCCCATATACACAATCCTATACCCACAGTTGATCCAGGTTTATACATATCATCACTTTATTTGCACAACCATGTTTGCCTGGGGATCCTCCAAGGGGAGACCAGATGGTAAATGCCCCTACCGGACAACCCAAAAGGAGGGAATCAAATCAGAGCAAGGCAACTCCCCAAGAATGGCAAATCCATTGAGTGACAACACACTGGCTGGTCATTATAAAGGCTGGTGTCTTCATAATTGTCACTTGCATAGTTAATAATATCTACAATAACGAATAGAGCAAATAAAGATATCAGGCCAGTTATTTTATAAAATGTCCAAAATGCATCAAGGTTCATTATAATTGATGCATATTTAAAATATGGTTTTATTTGACTTACTTTGCTCTTCCAGTGCTCCTTGCTGCAAAGGCCAGTTATAGGTGGGTTTAAAACGTTTTATTTAGAGCACAAACGATAAAATAAAGCCAACGTGTTTCAGGGGAACAAGGACTCCCCCTTCATCAGGGCTGCCGTTGAAAGCTATTAGAGAATACTCCTGTTGGGGTCTGCCTTTTGCATATGGATCAGACAGGTAGGTGTCTGAAAGCTGGCTGTAGGTTCAGAGGCAGCAACCTGATGAAGGGGGGAGTCCTTGCTCCCCCACTTCATTTTGTCATTTGTGCTCCAAAAAAATATATTTTAAATCTACATTTACTGGACACCGAGTGCTCCTTTACTTTCACCTTTTCAAAAGCATATGCTGAGTCGACCACTGGACCATACTCCAAGGCAGCAACCCAGGCCCCAAAAGTGCCCACCACCTTTTTCTCAAGTCAGGCACGAACCCATCGAAACAAACCCTTCCTACCTTCCCACATTTCCACATTCCCACAAGCAGCGACTGTTCAAGTCAGTCCAGCATGATCTCCACCCCCCCCCCCCCCCATCCCCAAAAGCCAGTTATAGGTGGTTGCAGTGACCAATGCCTTTGCCCCTGTTTTTAATGCATACTGTTAGACAGGTCGATTTGGTTGGTCAAGGGCTGGTCGGTAAGTTGAGTTTAGAAGTTTCTTTTGAGATGCGTTGTCCTTCCAGTGCTCCTTGCTGCAAAGGCCAGTTATAGGTGGGGGCAAGGGCCATTTTTTTTTTTGTATTTTGATTATATTGGTCAGGCGATGCACTGACACCTTTGCTGCCGTAGTGTAATGTGCTGGGTGGTAGTGTGCCTCTGTGCCTTTAGGAAGGGGTGGCCTCCCTCCAGGCTCACCTACCCTCCATCTATCCATCAAAATGCATGTCTTTCCACTGTGGAGACCCTTAGAAGTTAGAGTTAGGGACTACAGGTAACGGGGTGCCTTGATGGGGCCTGCAACATACGCATGTATTTCCAAATGTGTGCAGACTAAACCCCTGTTTTTAAAGCATACTGTTGGTCAGGTCAATTCAATTGGTCGCAGGCTGGTCTGTAATTTTTGGAAATTTTGGGGGTTTTATTTGACATATGTCGCCCTTCCAGTGCACCTTGCTGCAAAGGCCAGTTATAGGTGGGGGCAGTGATAATTTTATTAGCATTTATTTGTATATTTGAAATATGTCAATGGGGACTAGATTTTGGCTTTGAATGCATTGTGTTATGTTTTTATGAAATATTGATTTTTTTTTCTTGGATAATAATAATTATTGGTTCTAGTTGTGCCTCAAAAATCTCACCAATAACCACTTACCGAAAATCAGCATAGCCCTACATCTGATGAAATAGGTGGTTGTACCGGGGTGATGCCTGCAGCTAGAGGCATTATCCTGGTACCATTTTTTAGAGCCAGCGGTCGTCTTTTAGGCAAGAATGACCGATGCGGCTCAGGAGCCAATCGATCGTTACCCCGATGAGCGGGAGGGGACGCCCCCCCTCCCGCCACCTTCCGCGGCTTTGCCCAAGTCTCCCGTCCCACTGGGAGACCCAAGCAACCAGCCGGCGCATCCACTGGCTGGTTGGAGTCCCAATCAAAGCCGGATGTGACTTTGATCGAGTACATGATGACGTAACCCGGAGGCGGCGTCCATGACGTCACGTCCAGGTTACTCGGCTGCTAAAGGCGCCGAATTTAAAAAGTGACAGTATTCAAAAATGCAGTTTTCAGCATTTTGAATACATTGAAGTGCAGTGGAGGGGTTTGGGGTCTTTTAGACCACCAATCCTTCCATAAAGAGTACCTGTCACTGCATATTGCTGTCACAAGGGATGTTTACATTGCTTGTGACAGCAATAAAAGTGATCAGATTTTTTTTTAAAAAAACCTATGTTAAAATTAAAAAAATCAATAAAATAAATAGGAAAGAAACTATTTATAACCGCCCCCATCGCCGTGAGTTCACGCGCGAAAGAAAATGTATAAGGAAGTCGCGCCTGCAAATTAAATCGCTGTTCAAACCACACATGTGAGGTATCTCTACGCTCGACAGAGCGAGATCATTCATTTAAAAAAAAAAGAGCTACTCTGTAACTCCAAACTGGTAACCGTTAAAAATTTTCTTCTCCTATTATGTGAAAGTGACGTGATGTGATAAAGATATGTAATGTAAAGTGACAGAAGTGCACAATTGACACGGTACAAATATAGATCAATAGATGTATCTTGAATCTCCAATAAATAAAATTAAAAGAGTGTAACAAATATATAAGGTGCTTAATTTCCAAATTACCTAAAAAATAATAACTAAATAATAAGTTAAAAAATAATAACTAAATAATTTAAATTGAATATTTAATTTAATTTAATTTAATAAGTTAAAAAATAATAACTAAATAATTTAAATTGAATATTTAATTTAATTTAATAGAATAAGTTAAAAAATAATAACTAAATCA
The DNA here is from genome assembly GCF_965119305.1 of Pelophylax lessonae. Classification (NCBI taxonomy): domain Eukaryota; kingdom Metazoa; phylum Chordata; class Amphibia; order Anura; family Ranidae; genus Pelophylax; species Pelophylax lessonae. The sequence continues at coordinate 18,319,727 of NC_138780.1, forward strand.
TTTCCAAATATCTTTATTCATCAGTCAGTCACTTTCACACAATAGGAGATTCAGCACTAGTGCGCTTTTTTTTTTGATCCATAATTTTACTTTATTCAATGTAGTTTTGGGATAGTTTATCTGTGATTTAGTCTAAGACTTAGCACACCAGTTTTATAGTCTTTTCATATATTGATTTATTATTATAGAACAGGGCAGCACTATCTTCTCTCTATTACTTTGCTTTAGTTGACATAAGGAATTTGTCATTTCTGGTGTTTGTGGCTATTCTCCTGAGTTTATATTGTTGAGTGTGATAGCGTGTGAGTACCCCCTATTCTTTCCAATATATCAACTATTGGTGGATATTTATGTATAATGCAGTACTTTTTGCAATGGTGGCCATATACTACTAACATCAGGGCCGGGACAAGGGATGGGCAGGAGGAGAAGTTGCCCTGGGCGCAATGGTTTATTGCAGGGATTGGGGGGGGTGCCTTGACTCTAACCCTAAGGGAAGGGGGGGCACAGTTTGGCATCCTTGCCCTGGGCGCTGGATGACCTTGTCCCGGCACTGACTTACATGCCAAAACTGAATGCCTCCACTACATTAGTGGTTTATTATGCCCTAAGGGTCATAAGAGCCTACAGGGTAAAGTTAAAAGGGCAATTAGTGTATTTGTATCAAAAATTTCTATATCTCCCTAGTACTAGTTATATAAAGTGTATACCTTAGTCCAAGATGTATGCTGATATAGGGATGGTAAGTCGGATTCAGAAAGCGGAAAAGACAGGATAAAATACTGTATCCCATCTACTGTAATAGGTCAGAATGTTAGTAAGAATATAGGGAGAGAAACATAAACTGAAAATATAAAAAATATTAGTAAATAGGAACTCTACAAGGAGTCAGAATTGTGAGACAACCACGTCTCAAGGAAAAGTCCAATACAGAGGCAAGGAGAGTAAAACACAAAAGGAGGGGGAGCCGGCAGTCCAGTCACATACCCTATATGGCAAGTATACCTGTCCTTGGTTCTGCCCTCAGTGTCCATTAACCTCCAAAGCAATGGGGGGGGGGGGGATATAGAGGGGACAGCCGTATCCCTTAGAATGCCTGCTTGTTGTTGCTGCTCTCCCCTCAATTAGCAGGTCATCATGCCATGTGCGCTCTCTCAGTTGGCTGTTGGACTACTTATCAGGTCTGCAGGAGTCTTACTTGGACTTGATGGGCAATCTGATGGTCAATGGAAGGAAATTGCATGACAGGATGATGATGGTGCTGCTGATAGAAGGCAATGGCTTAGTGTTGTTAGCTTGCAACAGGAATTGCTGATAGAGGGAGATTTTCAACGTAGGAAACTATGCAACAGAGTCACATTCAATGATTTGCTAAGGAAAACTGCATACAGTGAGATTTGGTAAAAAAAATACATTTGGGGTTTTGCAAAAATACGGCCTGGTCATTAAGGGGGCAAATCCTTCCAGGTCCAGAAGTGGTTAAACCACCTGTTATAGTAATATATCTATAGCTGTGCCAGGTAAAATGAAGGCAAAACAGATAGAGAGAAAGAATAGACTAAACACACTTACAGCATAAAGAGAGACAGAGAAAAGCTTTACATAGAACAAATAAGACCACGACAAAATGTAAATTGTTTTTTAATTGAATGGTTTCTCTCCCCAAGATATTATATTTGTTTCGGACCCTTCCAGTACCAATACCCCGCAAATTCATCACGTCCCTAGAGAAACTTTTGCGTACATGTATTTGGCAAAAGAAAAGAGCGAGATGCGCATATACTCATATGGTAAGGCACAAATCAGTGGGTGGCCTCGGTTTCCCTGATCTCCTCGACTACTATCATGCATCCCGTTTAACACCACTGCGGCACTGGTTCTCCAGTCACCTTAGTCTCCCATGGATTACAATAGAAACCTCGCTATCTAAAGTGGAGGCATTAGGTACACTATTATTAGTGGATAATTGGAGGCAGCTACCATTACACTCTCTTCCCCTACCTACTCAGGCATCACTGATATAGTGGAGACACTTCCTCACCAAAATCCCCAGGTCGCAACTTTTCATCACAGCGACATTACCTTTTACTGTCCTTCATACGCTTCTCCCCTGCAAGCTTTCCAAGTTTACGTTAGCAGGCATATCTGACGTGGCTCAGCTTTACCAGGGGGACACGATCAAACCATTTCCAGTCCTACAACAGGAATTCAAACTGCCTTTACCGGCTACAGAACAGTACAATAGCATTTCCAGTTTCCTACGTAGATTTCCACCTCCCAAGCTACAATTACCTCCCATGATTTGGCAGTTCCTCTCTAGTCTTTCCAACCATGTGAAAGGTATATACCTGTTCTATAATTCTCTTGCCCAGAAAACTACCTTCTGTAAGACACCGCACATGATCAAGTGGGAAAATGACCTCAAAATAACTCCCACGGAAGCACAGTGGAAATTGGCTCTTCGTGCATCCTATATGTCAACCCAGTGTGTTTCCCATTGGGAACAGGCGCAAAAACTCCTTACCTAACTGGTAAGGTAAGCTGGTACCTAACACCATACCGATTATCTAAAATATACACATCTCAAAGCCCCTTATGTTGGAGAAATTGCGATCAAGTTGGCACTGTAAGAATATTTAATAATAATATTTTGCGCTCGTACTTCATTATGTCAGAATATTTATACTGCTCTGAATATAACAGTGTCTATTTATGTCAATAAGCAAAGATCTATGAGAAAGGAGAATCTTCACCTATTTCCACAAATCAATATGTAGTGAATTATTTTTAATTGATTAATTTGTTTCTAAAAGCATATACCAATCTTAGTGAGTACAGTCTACAGTATGGAATATATATAAAATATTTATTCTCAAGACATGTATTCACAATATATGATCAAACAAGAAGTGACACAAAAAGATAACTCTATATAAAATGCTAACTTCAAACAATCAATGCAATTTGATGTTTAGCTCAATAATGAAAGTGAAAGTGAAACAAAGTGAAAGTGAAAGCAAAACAAAAGCAAGATTACCATTTCTCCAGGTATAGCATAAACCATAGATAAGTATTCTATATAAACAGACCACAATTGTCTGCGAATCACACGGCCAAAAGTCATTCCACTGCAGATGGAGTGAGAATAAGCCATGCAAAACAGAAGACTTAAAATTGCAAATAATGTACTAAATCTGATATTAATAAAAATGTATAAAAACAAAAATCAGCTTTTTAGAGAAAAATCTACTATGGTTTATACGGCTGGGGTTGTAATCCTATTACCCTTAAATATGCAATACAAAACATATAAGGAATAAACAATATTGAATAAAATCAAATAATACAGCAAGGCATATTTACCACACTTAAGATGACGGCTAGCTTCAAATGGTCATTACCAGAGTCTTAAGATGGATGCCAGTGAGGGAGGAGTTTCGTTTGGCGTCCCTCAAAGTTTCAGATGAATGATGGAGCAAGATGGAGTATGTCTGGATGAGTCTATAGATGGATGTAGTAGTGTATGTGTGATGTAAGTGTAAGGTGTGTTGTCAGTAGTGATGTGTGTCCTCTCTCATTACTGGGCTGTTCTTTTATATGGTATGAACAAAGGGCTATAAAATTTACCATAAGTTAAACCCAGAGGGATGAAACATTATCCCCATTGGTTGGAATATTCTATACCTTAACTGGTGAGGTCAGAGCCACACCTCTCCTGATAATTAACCCAATGTATAATAATAAAATTAAAGGATGATTCCTCTATATTTAAGATTAATCATATAACACAAAATAAAACTTTGTCCATACTCCAAGTACATACATAAATGCCCATCTGTATCTCCATCATTCACCTTGGCAAGTAATGCCATTTCAATAATTATATTTTTAATACAATATAATATTTCTATATGGGAATATCTGAATAATCCCAAGACTGCATTTATTAGCATCTCCAAAAGGGGGCAGTATGGTACCATTTATTAAATTCAGTGTTTAAAGTAATTAGAATATATTCTTATCTGATGATCTTTGACCTCTTGGCTAGTGAAGATCCATTAATTATTTGACCATGCCACATGTTGTCAGACATTTTGTCTGGCCTGTAATATTTACGATACCTAAAACACTTAGCCTAGTCCATAGCAATTCTTATATAAACACTCCTCCCACATGCCTTAAAATGAAGTAATTAGTATTCACTCTTAAGTCTAAGTAAAATTTGTTATTTAACAAGAATATAAACCTAACATATGGTAGACAAACAATTTCTAAATATGTATGTATATGCCTTACATAATATAATGACATAATTATTGCTAATATCTTCTCACACATAAGAATGTATCTTTTAAAACGTACAGTTTAAATGCACCTATTGTTCATCTTTAGAATACAGACAATTAAGGAGACATCACCCCCTTAACATAGCGTCAGCTTGACTGAGTCTTATCTAAAAGAACGTCAGTTTTCCACTTATTTATGCCCAAAGAAAACAGAGACATCTGCTGAAAGTATAAGACCCTATTGTAAAAGAAAGTTTGCAACAGAACATATATGAACTTTCTTTCACCTTAAAACAAGATGGAAGTTAAACTGTTCAGAATCTTATATGACTGAATATACATGGCTTTTTAAATCCATTTTTTTTTTTACCTATTATTATTTTAATCACCCCCAATAATCCCGACAGCACGATTCTTCATGACTTTTGGTTATGTAAGGGCTTGACCAGTTTTTGGGGTAAGGTGTTTGAAATCATTTCTGATGTGACTGGCATTTTGACACAACCTGATCCTGCTTTGGCCCTTCTCAGCCTGGGACTCGACCTAATTCCGCCCCATATGAGTACGGTCGTGGTTCATATACTGATAGCGGCCAGAACCGTTATCACACGCTATTGGAAACAATCTAGTGTTCCCTCCCATCTGGAGGTTATTAGAAAAGTTAACTCTCAATACTCCATGGAAAAGGCTTACGCATTTTCGCTTCTTCGTGGTCCAAAGTTCCACAAAGACTGGTCAACGTGGTCACAAAGTCATTTCTATGTTCCATCCTGTTGAAAACTCTAATGTTGCTTTTTGCTTTTTGCTCTTGGTTACGATTTACGTTTTGGCATTTGTTGTTGTTGTCATGTACTGCTACTATGTAACGTGACATTTCCTACAATATTGTCTTTGTATGTTTGTTCCCTGTTGTATGAAAAATTATTCAATAAAAACATTGAAAAGTAAATTGTTTTTTAATTGACACTCTCTTCCTTTTTTTTTTTTTTTTTCTAGTGACCTTTGGAGTAAGAGGTAAAAAAAAAAAAAAAATCTTGCTATTAAATTGTATTAAAAAATGTCCTAAAATACTTTATTATAGACTATATTTAAACAAAAAATGTTGAGTAAATTTGCTGTTAATTTTGATAGTAACCAAAATGTACATACCACTAGGTGCACTGCCCAACCCCATCAAGCTGTAGCAGCTGTCAAACCCTCACAGAGTTTGACAGGCTTCTAGCAGCGGGGCAAATTGGCACACTTGTGCCCACCAGGGCCGTCTTTAGTATTGATAGGACCCTGGGTAAATATTTTCTTGGGCCCTACCAAATGCGCTTATCAACTATTTGTGGGTAGTGCGGGCACAAGGGGCTGCTGCTTTGGGCCCCACAACAATGGCTAGGCCCGGGGCAGCTGCCCTTTTTGCTCTGTGTTAAAGACAGGCCTGGTGCCCACCACCGGAAGCTACATTTTGGAACCCCTTGCAACAGGGGCTAAATGTCCAGTGTGCATGGGATTTTATTGATTGGAGAAATACACATCTCCTATATGAGGAACAACTTAAAGCGGAGCTCCAGTCTATTATAATCAATTCTTTTTAAAAGTTTCCCAATGATTGTTAGTACTGGTACATTATTATTTAGATACTGTCCTAACTGCCTTCATGCTTGTTATTTGTAAATCTGTAATAACTTACATGAAGTAAGAAGCAGGCAGGGGCCATCGAGGATGTGGGCATCTGAAGCCCGCTCATGTGTTTTTCCGGGATAAGGTGCAGCTGGCTACCCAGCATGCACCTCCTGATCTCGCACATGGAACATTAATGACACTGAATGGCTCTTCCTCTTCCGGACAGGTTCCGGCGCCAGCGGAAATTTCCACCCCATTGCTCTAGCATCCTGTCAATCAGGACATCACGGACGCCCCCCCCCCCCCGTTCGCATCATTTCCGGTCTGGAAATAACACAAGATTTCGTCACTAGGCGATTCGCAAGGGCTGCTGGAATACATGACGCCGCTATACCAGGAGCCCTTGCGAATCGCCTGGCGTAAACGCCGGGGTAGACGCAGCCGGAAGTGCAGCTGAAATAAGAAGAAAAAAGCTACTTTCATACAAAAAAAAAAAAAAAAGCTTACATTGGTAAAATCATTTTTAACCACTTGCCGTCACTGCACTGCCTATTTACGTTGGCAGTGTGGCAGCCCCAGGCAAAATCACGTCATCTGCCTGGGAGGCCACTAGGGGGCGAGTGCGCGCCGCCGGCGGTGTGCTCCCGCCCCCGATCGTCAGCGGGGAAGCCAGTGCGGGTGTCAGGCGGCTCAGATGGCCGCTTGACACCGGCGATCTCTCCCCGGTGACAGACAAGGATGGACGGCTGATGGGAACACATGCAATGATCATAGAGACCATGCAATCCTGCTATAAAGGATCGCATGTCTCTATGATCATTTCAAAAGCCCAACCCCCCCCCCATAGTTAGAGTCACTCCCCTGGGGTCATATTTAACCCCTTGATCACCAATAGTATTAACCCCTCCACTGCCAGTGTCATTATTACAGCAACAGTGCATATTTTTAGCACTGATTACTGTAGTAATGTCACTGGTCCCCCCAAAAGTGTCAAAAATGTCAGTTAGGGGTCTGATCTGTCCGTCACAATGTCGCAGTCCTGCAAAAAATCGCAGATCGCCGCCATTACTAGTAAAAAAAAAATAAAAAACTGTAAAAATGACAAGTCTTTCCCGTAGTTAGTAAACGCAATAACTTTTGTACAAACCAATCAAAATACGCTTATTGCGATTTTTATTTACCAAAAATATGTAGCGGAAAACAAATTGGCCTAAAATGTTAAAAAAATTAGATTTTTAAATTTTTTTTTTTTTGGGAAGGTTATGTATTGTTTTTTTTTTTTTTTTTCAAAATTGTCGCTCTTTTTTTGCTTATAGTGCAAAAATTAAAAATCGCACAGGGGATCAAATACCACCAAAAGAAAGCTCTGTTTGTGGGAAAAAAAAGGACATCAATTTTATTTGGGTTACAGTGTCACACGACTGCGCAATTGTCCGTTTACCACTTGCCGACCACTTACATTGAGCGTACTGCGGCAAAGTGGTTCGTTATCGTCCAGCGACGTAGGTTTACGTCGCTGGACTCCTCCCCCTGTGGGCAGCGCGAGCGCGCCGCCAGAGGCTCACTCCCGCTGTATTCAGTTACAGCGGGAGTCGGCCCAGAGGAGGAGAGGTGGTGATCACCGCCGCTCTTCCCCGATCGTCGGGGAATCGAGTCTGGAGATCCGCCCACTTGTGTAAACAAAGCAGGCGGATCTCCTATGTGACAGACAGTCACAGATTACAGGATTCAGCATAGCTGAACCTGCGATCTGTCTCTGTGTCACACAGTCCCCTCCCCCCACACACGTCAGTAAGCACCAGGCATACATTAACCCCTTGATCACCAATAAACCCCTTACCTGCCAGTGTCATTTTTACAGTAACAGTGCATATTTTTAGCACTGATTACTGTAGTAATGTCACCGGTACCCCCAAAAGTGTCAAAAATGTCAGTCAAGGGTCCGATCTGTCCGTCGCAGTCCCGCAAAAAAAAAAAAATCACAGATCGCCGACATTACTAATTTAAAAAAAAACAATAAAAATGACATAAATTTCCCGTAGTTAGTAGCTGCGATAACTTTTGCGCAAACCAATCAAAATACGCTTATTGCGATTTTTTTTACCAAAAATATGTAGCAGAATACAAATTGAGCTAAAATGTTAAAACATTCTAATTTTTACATTTTTTGGGGGGGGGGGGATTTCATATAAAAAATGTGAAAAATATTGTTATTTTTTCAAAATTGTCGCTCTTTTTTGTTTGTAGTGCAAAAAGTAAAAATCGCACAGGTGATCAAATACCACCAAAAGAAAGTTCTATTTAATTTGGGTACAGCATCGCACGTCGGCGCAATTGTCCGTTAAAGTAACGCAGTGCCGAATCGCAAAATATGGCCTGGTCAGGAAGGGGGTAAAATCTTCTGGTCTTAAAGCTCTTAAAAATACGCTCATTGAGAATTTTTTTTATCAAAGACATGTAGCTAAATACATTTTGACCTAAATATATGACAAAAATTGAATATATTGGATATTTTTTAACTGTCAAAGTAGAAAAATATTGTTATTTTTTCAAAATGTTCGCATTTTTTTATTAATATCGCAAAAAAAGAAAAGCGCAGAGGTGATCAACTACCACCAAAAGGAAGCTCTTTTTGTGGGAAAAAAAGGACGTAAATTTCGTTTGGGTACGGCGTTGCATGACCGCGCAATTGTCAGTTAAAGTCGCACAGTGCCGAATCGCATAAGTGGCCTGGACGTAAAGCAGGAAAATCCTCCGGTCCTAAAGTGGTTAAAGGGGATATCGTATATAGCAACTTTATAAAAAGGGTGGAACTCCGCTTTAATGATCTGTCAAATCCAAGCATTGCCTTTTCTGTAACACTAGAGCTACATTTACCTATCTTGATTTAAGCAGAGATGAATAAAAAAAAATGAAAAATTCTATACATGTGTTACAGACAAAATACATTTTTATTAACACTCTCTCTTTTTTTCTCTTTTAGTGGTTAATGTTGTAATTTTACGTAAGTGAACCTTCAATCTTTGAAAATCTACCTTAACTAACACCTACATGCAATCATCTTTTTTAGTTTTAGAACATTAGGAAGATTTAGAATTTCTGTTCAATTTTTATTTCTTTCTATCACGTTAGTGAGATTTTCCCCTTGCTTCCTGTTCTTTTTAACCATGTGCACGAAATTATTGTAGCTTTTGCCCCCGGAACAAGAAGATGGCATTAAAAATAATTAAGTTCTAACAACAATATAAACATTATGAGAAGCAGTGGTGGCTGGTGCTCCATGGGCCGGGGGGGGGGGGGGAACAGCAGCTGGACTACACCAGCCTGCACACCACACCCCCCCCCCGGCCGCTGGCTCACTCACCCTGAACATGTGGAGGGCAGGCAGGCAGCGGCGGCAGTGGCAGCTTCCCCCTCAGTCTCCTGCGTCTCCTCCCTCCTCCTCCTCCTTGGCCAATGGCATGGCTTCTCCTTTCGGCAAATCAGGAAACGGGTCTCAGGACCCACTTCCTGATTGGCCAGGAGGAGGATCCATGTGACAATAGCGAATATTAATTCGCTATTGTCACACAGCTGGGTGGGCTCGGGACGCAGTGATCTGTGCCCCGAGCCCACCCTTTTTTGAAGCCTATTAGAGCCTCTGGCTCTAATCATGTGCTTGGAAAAAAAAAAACATTGGAATCCATGCATCCGGCACCCTGCATGTAGATAGGGGGGGCGCCCCTGCACCCCCAATAGACTGGCCGCCATTGATGAGAAGTTCTAATGTAAAACTTTACTAATTTTTTATTTTTGTGCACATTTGGAAGCTTACCACCATTTCCTGTCCTGACAAAGTACAGAACATCTTCCCAATAAGGGCACAAATGGCAAAAAAAAAAAAAAAACTCTGACTCTGTCCAAAATGAAATAAAAGATGATGAAAATGATGATGATATGCTTTAATGATAATTATTTGGCATATTTCTTCAAAAAAATGTTCTTTGTAAAAAGATTGGATTGTTGCAATTTTTGATTTGTAACTCTTTTTCATATCAGAGAAAAGTTCCAAAAATCCATTTTATCGCCAATGCTTATACCGGCTTGTGCCCTCCATTATACAGCACAGCAACAACAGAAGTACCAATGAGGGACTATGTTGGATGGGCATCCAAAAAACATGATTTCTGTGGCACAGAAATGTAGATACATTTAAAACATTTTTTTGGCAGCAGCTTGATTGGAAAATTGCTAAATGTTGCGGTTGACGAAACACTAGCCGGCTTAGATAGTAGGGTGATGTTGCAGTGTGCTTAGGGCAACAAGATGTTCATTGAGGAGTTCTGATTTGGCATGTTAATCATATCTGAGGATCATGAAAGTATTGAGGTGCGCTGTCTGGTTTCCATCCTGCCTATCTGCATGATTCCACTCTTGATCTAGACCAGTGGTGGCGAACCTTGGCACCCCAAATATTTTGGAACTATATTTCCCATGATGCTCAGGTACACTGCAGAGTGCTCAAGCATCATGGGAAATGTGGTTCCAAAACATCCAAGGTTCGCCACCACTGGTCTAGACTGAAGGACCCAAAAACATGCTAAAATAATCAATTTCACCATCAAATTCACCCCTGTTGACTGGGTTCCGTGGATAGCAATTATGTTTCCTGGATGAAAGAGGATTTGCGGGATTGTGTGGAGACCCATCAAGGAGCTTCCAAAGTGGTGTGATTTATAGTAGACCTGTGCAATTTCTTTTGGTCCGAATACAATGGATATTCAGAGATTCGGATACATCCGGATCTCCGAACATCCAAAAATTTGGCCGAATTTGTATTCGGACCGAAAGGAATTGTACATGTCTACTGTAAATGAAATAGTAACAAATTTTGTTGAAATCCGTTAAAATTTGTTTAGTTTATTTGTTTTCTTATGAATTCCATTTTTTTTTTTTTTTCAGAACAATTACAATTAGGATGGGTCGAAAAAACGATCAACCGTTCCGAATTCTGTGTGAAGAAATAGCTGGTTGTTAAGCAGTGGGCTGGGAAGCTGGTCTCCTTAATCGCTAACAACCAATGAGTCATCATCTGTCAGTGGGCTTCCCAAATGACAGATAAATGTAAAGATAAAGAATGCTGCTAAAAAATAAAATATAAAGAATGCCGGCAATAGAAAAATGTTAAAAACCAAGCATAGGGTGTCGTCCCCCCCCAGTCCATACCAGGCCCTTTGGGTCTGGTATGGATTTTAAGGGGAACCACATGCCAAAATGTAAAAAAAAAAAAAAAAAATGGTGTGGGGTCCCCCCAAAATCCACACTAGACCCTTAGGTCAGGAAAGAGGGGGGGGGGGCGCCCCTCCTGAACCATACCAGGCCATATGCTCTCAACATGGGGGAGTAGGTGCTTTAAGACAGGGGGGGGGCTCCCCACCCTAAATCCCCCCACCCTAAATCCCCCCACCCTAAATCCCCCCACCCTAAATCCCCCCACCCTAAATCCCCCCACCCTAAATCCCCCCACTCCAATTAGTTCTGAAATGTTGGAATTCATTAGAAAATAATAAATGAAACTAATTTTAATGAAAACAAAATTGCCGTAGATGTACGTCGCTCGCTCTCGGGAGTTTCGGGGGCGAGCGCGCGCCGCCGGCGGCACGCTCCCGCTCTCCCTCGTCAGCGGGGAAGCCGATGCAGCGGGCAGGCGGCTCAGATTGCCGCTTGACACCCGCGATCGCTCCCTGCTGAGAGAGAAGAATGGTCGGCTGTTGTAAACACAGCTGAACGTTCTTGTCCCTGGAATGATCATAGAGCGCCTGTGATCCTTCTATATAGGATCACATGTCTCTATGGTCATTTCAGAAGCCCCGCCCCCCACAGTTAGAATCACGCCCCTAGGCTCACTTTTAACCCCTTGATCACTCACGCCGTTAACCCCTTCCCTGCCAGTGTCATTATTACAGTAACAGTGCATATGTTTAGCACTGATTACTGTAGTAATGTCACTGGTCCCCCCAAAAGTGTCAAAAATATCAGTTAGGGGTCCGATCTGTCTGCCGCAATGTCGCAGTCCTGCTAAAAATCGCAGATCGCCGCCATTACTAGTAAAAAAAAAATGACATAAATCTTTCCCGTAGTTAGAAGACGCGATAGCTTTTGTGCAATCCAATCAAAATACGCTTATTGCGGGTTTTTTACATATGTAGCAGAAAACAAATTGGCCTAAAATGTTAAAAAATGTAGATTTTTACTTTTTTTTTTGGGAATGTTATATATCAGAATGTGAAAAATATATATATATTTTTTTTTTTTCAGAGTTGTCGCTCTTTTTTGTTTAAAGCGCAAAAAAATAAAAATTGCAGAGGTAATCAAATACCACCAAAAGAAAGCTCTGTTTGTGGGAAAAAAAGGACGTCAATTTTATTTAGGTACAGCGTTGCACGACTGCGCAATCGTCAGTTAAAGTAACGCAGTGCCGAATCGCAAAATATAGCCTGGTCATTAAGGGGAAAATCTTCTGGTCCAGAAGTGGTTAAAGAGCCCATTTTTTTTTTCATCATGAAATTTTTTTTTCTAAAAGGACAGTGTAAAAATAAATAATAAGAGATAAATTAAATAGGAAAAAAAAATGAAAGCGCCCTGTCCCTGTTAGCTCGCGCGCAGAAGTGATCGCATACGCAAGTCGCGCCTACATATGTCAACGGTATTCAAACCACACATGTGAGGTATCACCACGATCGTTAGAGTGAGAGAAATAATTTGAGCCCTAGATCTCCTCCGTAACTCTAAGCTGGTAATCTGTAGAAATTTTTAAAATGTCGCCAATGGGGATTTTTATGTACCAATGTTTGTCTCCATTCCACGAGCGTGCGCAATTTTGAAGCATGACACGTTGGGTATCTATTTACTCGGCGTAACATTATCTTTCACACTTATAGAAAAAAATTGGGCTAACTGTTTTCTTATTTTAAAAAAGGTGTAATTTTCTTATTTTTTATTTCAAAAAAATTTGTAAGACCGCCGCGCAAATACGGTGTGATAAAAAAATATTGCAACAATCTCCATTTTATAATATATATAATGTTTGGGGGTTCTAAGTAATTTTCTAACAAAAAACTGATTTTAATTTGTAAAAGCAAGTGTCAAAAAAAGGCCCGGTCCTTAAAGCGGAGTTCTGCCCTCCCCCCCCCCCCTTCCAAAAAACATACCGTAGCTGCTGACTTTTAATAGTAGGACACTTACCTGTCCTGGAGTCCAGCGATGTTGGCACTGCAGCCGATGTTTTCATGCTGCCGCCGCCATTTCCTGTAAGGGAACCCGGCAGTGAAGCCTTGCGCCTTCTCGGACGGGTCCCTACTGCGCATGCGCGAAGCGCACTGCGCATTCGGATTTCCTTGGGCGGCAGGGGGTAGGAGGAGAGGACCTAACTTCGCCGTGGCGCCGTTTTCCGGAAGTGGGAAAGGGTACCTGTCAAAAACAGGTACCCGTTCCCCCCTCCCCCTTTAACCACTTTAAGACAGGAAGGATTTGTCCCCTTAATGACCAGGTCCTATTTTGCGATTCGGCACTGCGTTATTTTAACAGACAATTGCGCGGTCGTGCGACGCTGTACCTAAATAAAATCAGTGTCCTTTTTTTCCCACAAATAGAGATTTCTTTTGGTGGTATTTGATCACCTGTGCAATTTTTATTTTTTGCGCTATAAACAAAAAAAGAGCGACAATTTAAAAAAAAAAAAAAAAAAACAATATTGTTCTTTTTCTGCTATATGACATTCTCCAAAAAAAAATTTTAAATCAAAATTTTTTAACATTGTAGGCCAATTTGTTTTCTGCTACATATTTTTGGTAAAAAGTTATCGCGTTTACTAACTACAGCAAAGATTTATGTCATTTTTATTGTTTTTTTTTTTACTAGTAATGGCAGCGATCTGCGATTTTTAGCGGGACTGCGACATTGCAACGGACAGATCGGACTCCTAACTGACATTTTTGACACTTTTGGGGGGACCAGTGACATTACTACAGTAATCAGTGCTAATAATATGCACTGTTACTGTAATAATGACACTGGCAGGGAAGGGGTTAATACTGTGGGTGATCAAGGGGTTAAATGTGAGCCTAGGGGAGTGATTCTAACTGTGGGGGAGCGTGGCTTGTGGAATGACCATAGAGACCTGTGTTCCTATATAGAAGGATCACAGGCGCTCTGTGATCATTCCAGGGAGAAGAACGGTCGGCTGTGTTTACAACAGCTGACCGTCCTTCTCTCTCAGCGGGGAGCGATCGCGTGTGTCAGGCGGCAATCGGAGCCGCCTCACCCATGCATCGGCTTCCCCACTGAGAGTGGGTGACTGGCTTGCTGGCACCCTGTGGTGGGTGGCTGGCTGGCTGGCACCCTGTCTGTGGGTGGCTAGCACAGGGGCTGGGGGTGGCTGGCTGGCTGGCACAGGGGCTGTGGGTGGCTGGCTGGTACAGTACCTGTGGCTGGCTGGTAGAGGGCCTGTGGGTGGCCGGTAGAGGGCCTGTGGGTGTCTGGCTTGCTGGTACAGTGCCTGTGGCTGGCTGGTAGAGGGCCTGTGGGTAACTGGCTTGCTGGTACAGGGTCTGTGGCGTGCTGGTAGAGGGCCTGTGGCTGGCTGGTAGAGGGCCTGTTAGTGGCTGGCTTGCTGGTACAGGGTCTGTGGCTGGCTGGTAGAGGGCCTGTGGCTGGCTGGTAGAGGGCCTGTGGCGTGCTGGTAGAGGGCCTGTGGATGGCTGGTAGAGGGCCTGTGGGTGGCTGGCTTGCTGGTACAGGGTCTGTGGCTGGCTGGTAGAGGGCCTGTGGCTGGCTGGTAGAGGGCCTGTGGTGTGCTGGTAGAGGGCCTGTGGCTGGCTGGTATAGGGCCTGTGGGTGGCTGGCTTGCTGGTACAGGGTCTGTGGCTGGCTGGTAGAGGGCCTGTGGCTGGCTGGTAGAGGGCCTGTGGGGGGCCGATAGAGGTTCTGTGGGTGGCTGGTAGAGGGCCTGTGGGTGGCAGGCTTGCTGGTACAGGGCCTGTGGCTGGCTGGTAGAGGGCCTGTGGGTGGCTGGCTGGCTGGTACAGGGCCTGTGGATGTGGGTAGGTGGCTGGCACTGGGCTGCTATGGGTGGGTGTATGGCTGTGATACACTGCCGCGAGACTAGTCCTGACTCCAGACAAGGCTGTCCAAGGCGAGGGAGGCAGCCTAAGAAGGTAGAATGACGTCACAAAAATATCGGCAACATTGGCCAGTCCCGGGGCCGATACTGATATATTGAGGAAAGTGCATATCGGCCACCGATATATCGGCATTGCCAATAATCGTTATTATTTTTGGAATTACATCAGTACACATTCCCAAAAACAATGGGTAGCCAATGGATAATTCTAATTGTTCATATGTTACTTTGTAGAACCTGTGGGAACTCCTGTGGTCACCTTCACTCCAAAGTGGAATACGGTTTTCATAGGAGAAAATATAAGACTGACGTGTGAAGTTATGAATGATAAGGATTTCCGTCCACCTTCAGACAATTCCTATACCTGGTACAAGGACGATAAAACGCTACAGCACACAAAACAGACCTTTGTAATTCTATCTCTAGAAATAACCGACAGTGGGAACTACCAGTGCAAACAAACATATTCGTATTTAACAAGTGACCCTGCCAGCCTGCAAGTCAGTAATGGTGAGTACCTGTAATAACAGACTTGAAAATTATTCTGTTGCTTCCCAAAGAATAACTCCTACAATAAAAGGCTCTACATTTTTACATACTTCTTTGGCAGTTTATGGGTTTAATATTCACTGTGTTTTAAGTGATACAGCCTCAGGCAATGTCTTTCACATTCGACACATTGGGTGTGTCAAATACCTACATCTCCTCCCATTGCATGCTGTGTTTTCTCCCATTAACTCCTATGTCACTACAAGTTGCAGCAGTGAAAAACCAGTGCGGGGTGGGGGAGAATTCAAGCGGTAGTCCAGATATGTGTTGAATGTAAAGACTTTGCCAGAGGCTGTAATACTAGAACAAAGCTAAGTTTTGACTCAGACAGAGACGTATTGATTTTTTTTTTTTTTTGCAAGGATCATTCTTGAATTTTTTTTTGGGGGACACCAAAGTCCTTTTAACCACTTAAGCCCCGGAAGATTTTACCCCCATTCCGACCAGGGGGTATTTTGCGATTCGGCACTGCGTGACTTTAACGGACAATTGCGCGGTCATGCGACGCTGTACCTAAACAAATTTGGTGTCCTTTTTTTCCCCACAAACAGAGCTTTCTTTTGGTGGTATTTGATCACCTGTGCGATTTTTTGATCATGCGCTATAAACAAAAAAAGAGCGTAAATTTTGCAAAAATAGCAATATTTTTCACATTTTTTTATATGAAATTCCCCCCCCCCCCCCCCAAAATGTAAAAATCAAAATTTTTTAACATTTTCGGCCAATTTGTTTTATGCTACATATGTTTGGTAAAAAAAATCGCAAAAAGCGTATTTTTATTGGTTTGCACAAAAGTTATCGCGTTTACTAACAAAGGGAAAGATTTTTGTCATTTTTGTTGTTTTTTTTTTTAAATGCGTAATGGCGGCGATCTGTGATTTTTTTGCGGTACTGCGACATTGCGGCGGACAGATCGGACCCTTGACTGACATTTTTGACACTTTTGGGGTTACCAGTGACATTTCTACAGTAATCAGTGCTATACATATGCACTGTTACTGTAAAAATACACTGGTAGTGAAGGGGTTAACTTTATTTGGGAGGGAGGGGCTGTGTGTCCCTAGGGGCGTGCTTTCTACTGTGATTGGCTGTGGCTTGAGCTGTAAGGACACTGATCAACGGATCTACATAGTAGATCCGTGTGATCAGTGTTTTTACACCGAGGAGAATGACAGGTGGCTTGTTTACACAAGCCGCCTGACTTTCTCCCTCTCCCCCCGCCGATCGCCGAGTGACCGGCGGACATCGGGTCTGCCGGTCACATGCGCGGGGGGGTCCATGACCACGCGGGAGCGGGAGAGCGCCTCCGGGGGCGCGCGCTCGCTCCCTAGACCCTCACAAGCTAGTGACGTAGCCCTACGTCACTTTGCCTGTGAGGGGGTGACTGCCGACGTAGATCGGCGTTAGGCAGTCGGCAAGTGGTTAATCACTTTGGAGGGTTATCTAGAAGTTCAAAAAATGATTAATTATGGCAGAGCTGGTCCACCCAAAGTCAACGCTTCAGTTGGGTGTTATTTTTAATTTTTTTATACAATACTTGTTTTTATATTATCTTCGTCCTTTGTTACATTTCAGTGATACGGATCTGTAGACTCATTGCAGTCATTCCTTGTCTACCTGCACCCCAACAATGGTTGCATGGTAATTCTCAGGGCAGGTTTCCTGAAGGTAACAACGATACAGCAGGCTTAAGCATTGTGTGTTGAATTAACCACTTGTAGCAGTCCCATCAGTCCTTTTGACAGAGTGGCAATGCAGGAGAACAATTAGTAGACAGGGATAGGCTATTGTCACCCTATAACATGAAGTGCCTGAACAAATGATCCCTGAGCGGGGCTTTAGGAAAAGTTTGGTAAAATTTAATCAGATTTCCCTCAAACTTGACAGTACTCCAAACACCTCAGACCAGGGATCCTCAAACAACGGCCCTCCAGCTGTTGAGGAACTACACATCCCATGACGCATTGTAAAACTCTGACATTCACAGACATGACTAGGGAAATGTAGTTCCTGAACAACTGGAGGGCCATAGTTTGAAGACCCCTTCCTCAGACCATCTATGAACCCAATATAAAAATAAGCGCTGATAGTGTAAAACCTCTCACGAGTATTCTTTATTAAAGGTAAACATTGCACTTACATGGTTCACGCTTCAAACAGGCATACAAACCAATTCACTAAATATGGTAACCGCTATCACTTCCGGGTAGTTGCGATGACAAGGATATGTAACTCCGCCCGACCGATTTTGTCACAACAGGACTTCTTCCGGGGCAGGAGCATCACATCCTGTCATTGCTTTATGTATCCATTTCAAATGACCAGGCCTCGCTTTAACCTCACAGGTCATGCAACTCAACAAGGTGATTCACACCTCGTTTCCAATAGGTATCAAGCTTCCTTTTCAACCCGGACATGTTTAACCACGTCCGGACCACCCACTGCAGTTTTACGTCGGTACTTTGATGCTAAATACAGGTGTTATGGCAGCAGATAGCTGCCATAACCCCAGTATTTTCTTACAGGGCGGGAAGTCCTCTTTCACATAAAAGTGATCCCAGCTGCGGATTTTCCACGGAATCACTTTTATGGGCGGCAGGACAGGTGCACCTCCCCCCCCCGCCCCGCCTCTTCCCGGTCATCTTTCCCCGATTACTGGAGCCGTCGGTAGCGGGGAAAGTTATCCAGTCCTCTCAGGTGCTGTGCAGGAAGTCAACTGAGGGCAAGATGGCCCCCACTCGACGCTATGGCCTTGGAGGACCGGGCAATGTCATACGGGCTCATTTGTTTTCTTGCTGGAAAAAAAATGAATTTTTTATTTTTTTTGCTTTTAAGCGTAGATGTGAGATCTGAGGTCTTTTTGACCCCAGATCTCAAAATAACCTGCCTAGCGGTAGTCAAGAGTGTGGCTCGGGGTTAATATAGTGTACAAAAAGCGGTATCCCTGAGCCACACTCAGGTTTACCCCAGAAACAAACTCACCTTCCATGCGTTCCCCCGCCATCCTACCCGCCGTCCTCCCACTGTGTGCTCGGCCGATGGTTCCCTTCCCTACGAGCATTGCACCAAATGACACAATACAAAGCTGTGATCCTAACGGATTACACTGTATCATTCCATTTCACCACAGGATTTCACCTGGTGACTTTTCCAGTGCCCTGCCTGTGCTTTTCCAGTGCTTTGTGCCTGGAAAATTGAGAACGACCATGGCGTCCAAAAAGTGTTCTTTTTAAAAAGCGCCTTTAGATGAACTGGAAAACAGCGCCAGCTAAGCGGAGTTACTTGAAGAACTGAGCGATAGCGATTGGTGGGAAAAGTCGTCATCAGGTATGGAAAGTGACGACAGCGACGGTTCTGATGTCTCTTTCTGACACATCACTCCATTGGAAATTCTGAAGAATCATTTGATATACAGTGAAACCTTGGTTTGCGAGTGCCTTTGTTTACGAGCGTTTTAAAAGACGAGCAACATTTTTTAAAAAATCTGTCTTGATATACGAGCATCGTTTTGATATACGAGCAGTTTAGTACAGTATAAGCATGCCATTTCCTCTGTTAATGCCCTCTGTTACATACCATTATGTGTCCCAGTGCTTGTACTGTATATAAAGATGCCGATTTATACTTTTTCAGAGTTTAAAGATGCCGATTTATACTGTTTCAGAGTGTCTCCCTGCGCTTACTGTATATGACTCCTCGTCCCTCTGTCTCTCTCTCTCGCCTCGTCTCTCTGCTCTCCCCGGCGGGAGGGGCCGATCACTCCTGCTGACGTCATCTGAGGAGGAGGGGAGGAGAGAAGCAGAGGGCTGAGGAGTCACACAGCAGCCAGACACGCTCTAATACAGTATAAATCGGCATCTTTATATACAGTACGGACACAGGGACACATAATGTTATTTAACAGAGGAGATGGCATACTTATACTGTACAGTAATGTACTTTATATATAATAACAGCATATCTTTATTTATACCATTAAATGCTTGTGGAACGAATCATCTGAGTTTCAATGCTTTCTTATGGGAAAACTTGCTTTGATATACGAGAATTATACTCGCAAACCAAGGTATTACTGTACCTCCCAATTTTTTTTTAGTTTTGGTGCACAATGAGTAGTTTGAAAATATTGAAGAATTTGATGAAACTACTCATTCTGCACCAAAACTAAAAAAAAATTGGGAAGTATATCAAATGATTCTTCAGAATTTCCAAAGGAGCGATGTGCCAGAAGGAGACATCAGAATCGTTGATGTCCTCACTTTCCGGACCCGATGACGAATCTTCCCACGAAACGCTATCGCTCAGTTCTTCAAGTAACTCTGTTTCGCTGTCGATGTTTTCCAGTTCGTCTAAAGGCACTTTTGTGCAAAAAGAACACTTTTTGGACGCCATGATCGTTCTCTATTTTCCAGGCACAAAAAACTGGAAAAGCACAGGCAGGGCACTGGAAAAAAAACCTCACATGTGAGGTATCACCACGTTCATTAGAGAGAGAGAAATAATTCTAGCCCTAGTGCTCCTCTGTAACTCTAAACTGGTAACCTGTAGAAATGTTTAAAGCGTTGCCTATGGAAATGTTTAAGTACCAATGTTTGTCGCCATTCCACGAGCGTGTGCAATTTTGAAGAATGACATGTTGGGTATCTATTTACTCGCCGTAAGGTTATCTTTTACATTATCGGAAAAAGTTGGGCTAACTGTTTTCTTATTTTAAAAAAGCTGTATTTTTTTCCCCAAAAAATCAGTTTATAAGACCGCTGCGCAAATACAATGTGACATAAAGTATTGTAACAATCTTCATTTTATTCTCTAGGGTCTCTGCTAAAAAAAAAATATATATATATATATATATATATATATATATATATATATATATAATGTTTCTAAGTAATTTTCTAGCAAAAAATACTGATTTTAACTTGTAAACAACAAGTGTCAGAAATAGGCCTGGTCTTTAAGTGGTTAACAGGTCCACTCCCTCGGGAGACAACGGAAATAAGATGTCCCCATTAGGATAAAATGTAAAGCTTTGGAGAGCCTTGAAATCTCCCACATATAATCTGAGGCTTTCAGCCTCGGAGGGGAAAAACCGGACCCAGTCATTAACACTTTATATGGCCGAAAAAGGTTATCATCTGTGCACCAAATAATAAAACAATTAAAAATTAAATGATACATACATAATTATAAAAAAAAAATATGAAAACTTAAAATAAATACTATACCTTATAAAATCTATTTACAATATATGAAGCAGGCTTTATAAATTATCTATAAAACAGTTAACATCTCGGTCAACATTATAGGGGATGTAAGTTTTAAGTAGGAAAATCCACTTAGTCGCAATTTTGGATAATTCCCTTACCCTCAGACTCCCCCTCCAGTGGGGAGGTCCTGATCTCGTTCGGTAATGATTGTCACCTGACCCCTGATAGGGTGGTCTTTGGTTTATACTCTGTTGGTTTCCGAGGGCCTTTATTATGTCCATGATTCGTTCTTCCATAGGAGTAGTCAGAATTCTATGCCTCCCCAGTATAGGGATCAAACCTATTGTTAACTGGAACGTTGTAATAGTTCTGTTGGTTATATTCATCCCTAGAACCGATCCTTTCTATTTTCCCATGGGGTAAAAAAAGAGATCTAGGAGGTGAGTTTCTGGATTGTAATCTCATATTCCTATATTGGGGGTTAGGGTAAAAAGGCTTATTTTTACCTCTAGGAGACCTCTGATTTGATCTACCTCCCTGTTTATAAGAGACTTGAGTCCAATTCCCAGGATTATCCCTTCCACTGTTTCCACTATTTTTCACCTGTGGGTGAGTATCATGATTCTCTCCTCCTTCTTTCCCCATTCTAATCTTATTTTGCCATTCAGACGCTATTCCGGTTTGATAGTCCCCAATGTCTCTATGATATTTCTTTTTAGTCTTTTGGTTATTCTCTTCTTTTTCTAAAATTTTCTTAAAGCGGAGTTCCACCCATTTTTAATAGGTTGGATTACATGGATGTATGTAATCCCCTTTAAAATGGCTTTTACCAATGGAAACTTTTTTTTTGCTAGTAAATACCTTAATTTCTGCTTTATTCCTCCTCTCCTCACTTCCGGGTCCGATCGGCGATGACGTCATTCGACGATTCGCAGTGTGTGCTGGGATGTATTCCATTCCAGAAATCTCGCAGTATTACCCAGGAGCTGAGCTGTACTGAGCCGTGCTCTGCCCCGCCTCTGCCCCACCTCCTGTCAGTGAGTTGTACTGTATGCATTGTATTCAGGCCGCTCTCTGCCCCGCCTCCGTCCCGCCTCCTCTCAGTGAGTTGTACTGTATGCATTGTATTCAGGCCGTTCTCTGCCCCGCCTCCTCTCAGTGAGCAAGGACTGAAAGCATTATATCCTTACTGAGCTCACTGAGAGGAGGCGGGGCAGAGCACGTCCTGAATACAATGCATACAGTACAACTCACTGAGAGGAGGCGGGGCGGAGGCGGGGCAGATAGCGGCCTGAATACACACAGTACAGATCAGCTCCTGGGTAATACTGCGAGATTTATGGAATGGAATACATCCCAGCACACACTGCGAATCGCCGAATGACGTCATCGCCGATCAGACCCGGAAGTGAGGAGAAGAGGAATAAAGCAGAAATTAAGGTATTTACTAGCAAAAAAAAAAAAAGTTTCCACTGGTAAAAGTAGTTTCAAAGGGGATTACATAGATCTAAAGTTACGAAAATGGGTGGAACTCCACTTTAAGGTTAGTTGAACGTTCCTTATACTCCTCACCATCCTTGCATGGAAGTAACTTATCCTTTATTTCCTTAATCTGGGAATCCAGGGTGGATAACTTCTGTTTCTTCCTATCTTTTAAAAATGTTAATAGACCTAAGCCTTCTTCATTAAAATATTTGAACCATTCATCAAATTGCATTTTTCCCTTTTAGGGGCTAACTTCCCATCGGAGGCTCCTAGGTACCATATCCTCAGAGAGATACTGCTCAAAAAAAGCTATATCCCACTGAGCATGTATTTCTGATATCATCAAATTTTTCAATCTGACAAAAAGACGCAGTAATATTTTGTTGACACGACAGTAATTAATCAGAGCCTGTTGAAAGCTGCAAAGTGGCAGACAAACCATACTGGAGGTGAGAAAAAGGTACAACTCCAGTAATGACTAGTGAGAGCAGGACTTCCCAGTGTGTTCCTGCAGATATATAATGGAACCAGTGAGTCAAGGATCTGGCATAACTCTGTACACATTTATGGCACAACCATGGCTCCGACATGGTGCTGGGCTTATGCATGATGTAGACATAGACGCAAAGGTGTTGAATGCCAGATATGTTAGAGCTAGATGGTAATAAGACCGGTGACTGGCTTTATACACCTGACCCTAGGACCAAGCTGCACTAAAAACCTTAGTAAACACCTGCCCATCATACCCACATGACCAAAGGTATGTCGATACCCCTCCACATCATTGCATTCAGGTGTTTCCAGTAAAGGATATTGGCAGTACTAAAGTATACAAAAACATTTTAGACTTTTTTTGTGCTTCCAACCTTGTTTGGGAAAAGGGTTTTTTTTCTGTACCAGCATGTCTATGCCCTTGTGCAAAAAAACACATATGGACCAGGTTGGTGTGGAGGAGCTTGAGTGGCCTACACAGAGCCCTGCCCCAATTTCCTACTCCAAAATGTTGTGGAAAGCCTACCCAGAAGAGTGAAAAAATGTATGGCCCAATAGGGTCAAATCCAAATGAATGCCCATGGTTTTGAAATGGGATTTACAACAAGCTCATAGAAATATGATGGTCAGGAGTCCATGAACAAGAGGCATAACTAGAACCTTCAGGATCCCGGTGCAAGAAACCATGATGGGGAGAAAGAGCAGATTGGCTCTCTCCCATCTGTGTGAGGGGGAACTGTTAGTGCAGGCTATGTGTTGTATAAGAGAAACGCTCTCAGCACAGAGTCCTGTGGGTTGCAACCCCGCTGGGGATGCCTGACAGTGGTGGCAAACACTAGGGCCTGGCCGCGAAGTGCGACCTTTGCAACCCCTGTTAGTTTCGCCACTGCAATGAACGTTTGACTATATAGTGAAGTAGTAGTTAGCCACATTTAGCTGGACTTGTTCTGTAATTTTGAAAATGTTTTGCTGCTCATCCAAGTAGCTTCCTCAGTTCTGAAGGGTGGCATTCTCTTCTAGCAACCTTGCTCTAATACATATTGTATATATATATATATATGTATATATATATATATATATATATATATATATATATGATTTATTTCTGTGTTTCAGACTGGGTAATCCTGCAGGCTCCTCTCTATATTTATGAAGGTGAAGACATCACTCTGACATGTGCTCATTATCCCGGCTATTCTGCAAGACAGCCTATATTTTACAAGGAAAATGCTGTAATAAGAAAACGAGACAATTTGCTTATTAGAAACATAAGCCTGGAACAAACTGGTAGATATAAATGTACAAAAGAGGTGTATCACCACTTAGCGTATTATCAGTACAGCGGAGAAGCTTCTGTGTCTGTCAAAGGTAAGTTCTGCAGATGGATTTGGGTAGGGGGTGTTAGCATGGGCGTCCGCATGGGGGGGCAAATGCCCCCCCGGATTCTCAACTTCCCCTTTAAAGTGGTTGTTAAGCCACTTTATACTATTCTGTCTGGTCTGTTTAATAATCCTGTGTGCTCGTTCCCCTGTGACCCGCCAGCTCTCTCCTCTCCCTGTCTAACAGATGCCTGCAGCAGATGGGGCCGTGGATTCCCCACTGACCTTAGTCGGGAGAGGGGGGAGGAGAGACGGAGAGGAGGAGAGGGCGGCGGGTCACATGAGCGGTGATCAGCGCTCTGAAAACTGGTAAAGAGCGGCTTATTTTTCCCTTTTAAAAATAAATATTTGCGAGTCGCGGCTTGCGCGGTGACCACTGTCCTCAGCCCCAGGCCCCAGTGCTATCATTATAGGAGAGGGGGAGCCCCGGGCAAGGAAATTGAGGAGATTTGTGGCCCCGTGCAAAGGGGCATGGCACGTGATGTCACAGCACGTACTGACACCAGGTGCATGCATGCGCCGCCTGCACGAACCCAAAACAGAGAGGGTCAGCTTTGCTTATGCATCAGGTTTCCTAAACTTTTGAATGCCTGCACTTTATGTGATAATGACTCCTCCTCTTCATGACATAGTTGAAAAGGGGCGGAGCATGGCTGACCTTAAAATGATGCTCCCCCCCTGGAAAAAGTTCTGCGGACACCCATGGGCATTAGGGTCGGTCCCCTCCAGTGTTGTTTATTATTCACAGAGATTTCTGGAGGCCCTTTTCTGCTACAGTATGACTGTATGTCAGTACCACAAGAATGTACTCCAGCCAATTGCAGGGGCATATTATTGCAGAATTTTGGGTACCTATCTGTACCCCAATTTCACAAGAATGCACTCCAGTACATTGCAGGGACATATTCTTGTGGAATTTCGAGTGCACAACTATCTTAGGAAACAGCAAAAAGGTGTGGGAATGTCACCTATGCCTCATGGAAGGGTTGGAATCAGAGGAGTAACTAGAACCTTCAGGGCCCCCGGTGCAAGAAACCATGAAGGGCCCCCCGGGCCCCTGGCCAGGGCCTTTCCCTTCAAGCTTAGGGCTCTTCCTACTGAACCTGGGGCCCTTTACTCTTGTTGCGGGGCCCTTTATTACGGTCCTACAGCAGGACCCTTTCACAAGTTCTCCAGTGGGCCCCCTTCCTGCCATCTTGGGGCCTCCCCACGGTGGTGGAATTCCAGGGCCCGGTTGCAAGTGTGACTTTTGTGATCCTGGGAGTTCACCCACTGGTGTCAGTAGATTTTATTTTTTGGTATTTTAAATGTATTATTTTTTTATCATTTTACAGTATTTTATTTTTTTACAATGTCACTGACTATGACTCTGTCCATTCAGAAAAGGAAGGAGCTGGTAAATTACATATTTACTGACCCCTTCCTGGTTCTCTATTGTGACACATCCCCTGCAGCAGCTGGCAAGAGAGCAGGGGGGGGGGGGGAGACCAGGGAAGCACAGTAAGGGGGGTGGGGACCAGGGGAGCACACAGGGGCGCAGAGACAGCAGAACACAAGTGAACTGGATAGGAGGAGTTGCGGGGGCAGCATACAGAGGGACCAATCTCCTCCATTTTCCTCCTGCAGCTACATGAGGAAAAAAAGAGGACAGTGATTTCTCTACATTCTGCCCCGCCGCCCCTCCTATCCAGGTATACAGGGGAGCCGCACAGCCCTGGAGCATGGGGCCTGGTTGCAATTGCAACCCCTGCAACCCCTGTAGTTACGCCCCTGATGTGAGAGTGAAGTTCCACTTGGAGTGGTTCAATTTACGAAAAATGTAAAGAAATTTAAACAAAGAACCACAAGCGTTAAAAATTATTTCTGCCTCAAAATGAACAGTTCATCCAGGCCGGCTGTTTACTATTTGTGTTTGTAGAGCTGTTCGACACAAGCCATGAAATACAAGTAAACCCATTTCTTGAAATAGAAGACAATAAATGATAATGAAACGATAAACTACTGTCAGAATTGATAACATACTGAATGTCATGTTTTTTTTTTTTTATTTTAGAGATTTTCACCCCTCCAAGAATTGAAACACGCCCACATCCAGTGTTAGAAAATGACAGAGTGATCATTAAATGTAGGACGACGCTCAGTCCACCTAAATTGGAGAAAGTAATGCAGTTTGCTTTCTACAGAAATGGACAGAATGTTCACCAATACAGTTCTGATTCTTACTATGAAATTCAGTCCTTTAAGCTGGAGGATTCCGGGAATTATTCCTGCCTAGTGAAAGTTGATAGAATAATAAAGAGCGAAACATTTTATATTGAAGCACACAGTAAGTAGAACTATCGGATGTAAAGTGAATAAGGATGGACAAGGGTCTGGTCTAGTGATCGTCCGATATCGGTTTTTCGGTTGGACTCTAATGTAAGGGGGGGCTCTATGGACTCTGATGTAAGTAGGGAGGGGGTCGTAGAAGCTGGAAATATGCACAGTGAGCAGAAATTAAAAGGGGGGGGGGCATGATTCCAAGGGGCACTGTGATAGGGGGGCTGTGATTGCTAGGGGCACTGTAATCATTACAGTGCCCCTTTACAGTGCAGTCCTCTTTATATCACAGTGTCCCCTGTACATTACAGTGTGGAGGACCAAATCTGAATATCCTGCCACCAGCCGCCCCCCACGAATGCCAGGGGTGTGCGCATGCGCCGTCTGGCTAGAGGGGTAGCCAATCAGCATGTTCGGCGACATCCGATGTCCGCCGGGCACCCGGGATCTCTCCTCGTGGACACAAAACGGCGGTCTGCCGATGTAAAAACATGGCAGACCGCTGTTCTGTGAGTGATGAACACAGGTCTCCCCCCCCCCCCCCACATAGTTAGAAAGCACCGCCTGGGCACACATTTAACCCTTTGATCGCCCCTGGTGTTAACCCCTTCCCTGCGAGTGTCATTAGTACAGTAACAGTGCATATTTTTAGCACTGATTACTGTAGTAATGTCACTGGTCCCCCCCCCAAATATGTAAAAAATGTCAGTTAGGGGTCCGATCTGTCCCCCGCAATGTCGCAGTCCTGCTAAAAATCGCTGATCATCACTACCAGTAAAAAAAAAAAATTAAATAAATAAAAACGACATAAATCTTTCCCCTAGTTTGTAGACACGATACGCTTATTGGGATTTTTTATTTTACCAAAAATATATAGCAGGATACAAATTGGCCAAAAATGATGAAAAATATACATTTTTTTAAATTTTTTTTATTGGGAATGTTTTATAGCAGAAAGTAAAAAAAAAAATGTTTTTTTGTTTTTCTCAGAATTGTCGCTCTTTTTAGTTTATAGCGCAAAAAAAAAAAAAAAAAAAATAGCAGAGGTGATCAAATACCACCAAAAGAAAGGTACAGTTTTGCACCAATGCGCAATTTACCATTAAAGTATGTCACAGTTGCCATGGTGCTTATGTTGGCTCTCAACTGAATTGTCCAGCTATCAAATGGCTGGTGCCTTAACTGATCACATGTGCATTTTTTATACAGTGGGGATGTAAACATCCCTTGTAACAGAAATAAGCATAAAATTGGGGGGTTAAAAGAAGACCTCAGATATTACATTTAACCACTTCCGGACTGCTCACGTTGCTGCTACTGCAGCTCAGTGGCAGCCCTGGGTCCAGCGACGTAGACCTACGTCGCTGGATTCCTCCCTGTCTCGGTGGCGCGTGCGCGCCGCCGGAGGCTCGCTGCCGCTGTGTTTAGACACAGCGGGAGTGGGACGGAGGAGGAGAGGCGGCGATCACCGTCTCTCTTCCCCGATCATCGGGGAAAGTGTGAGAAGATCCGCCTGCTTGTGCAAACAAAGCAGGCGGATCTTCTCTGTGACAGACAGGGACAGATCACAGGATTCAGCATAGCTGAACCTGCAATCTGTTGGAGATACAACAACAATAAAGCTTAGCCTATTACAGATTAACTGCAGTTTACAAATAGGACACTAGATGTCGCTAATGCTCAGCGATATGCTATGCATTTCTATGATGTGTTGTAATTTCCTGTACACTGTACTGAACTTGTTGGTTATCTCTTCCTGTCTGTTGTTCTTATTACAATGATGTGACATCTTTGATTTCTGTGTTATGTTCCAATAAAGAAGCCAGTTCCTGTTTACTCCACAATGTCTGATCTGAATGGACTCCGCTGCACCCAGTGATCACACTCTGCAACACAATCTCTGTCTGTGTCACACAACCCCCTCCCCCGACACATGTCAGTAAGCATGAGGCACACATTTAACCCCATGATCACCAACAGTGTTAACCCCTTCCCTGCCAGTGTCATTATTACAGTAACAGTGCATATTTTTAGCACTGATTACTGTAGTAATGTCACTGGTCCCCCCAAAAGTGTCAAAAATGTCAGTTAGGGGTCCGATCTGTCTGCTGCAGTCCCGCAAAAAATCGCAGATCGCCGCCATTACCAGTAAAAAAAAAAAAAACAATAAAAATGACAAATCTTTCCCGTAGTTAGTAACTTTTGCGCAAACCAATCAAAATACGCTTATTTAAATTTTTTTTACTAAAAATATGTGGCAGAAAACAAATTGACCTAAAATGTTAAAAAAATTTGATTTGTAAATTTTTGGGGGGAATGTTATATATCAGAATGTGAAAAATATATATATATTTTTTTTTTCAAAAATTAAAAATCGCACAGGGGATCAAATACCGCCATTTGTGGGGGAAAAAAGGATGTAAATTTAATTTGGTTACAGCCTTGCACGACCGCGCAATTGTCTGTTAAAAATAACGCAGTGCCGAATCACAAAATATGGCCTGGTCAGGAAGGGGGTAAAATCTTCTGGTCTTAAAGTGGCCATTGACAATTTTTTTTGTCAAAGACATGTAGCTAAATAAATTTTGGCCTAAATATATGACAACAATTTAATATATTGGATATTTTTTAACTGTCAAAGTAGAAAATGAAAATTTTTCGCAAAATGTTCGCTCTTTTTTTATTAATATCGCAAAAAATAAAAAACGCAGAGGTGACCAAATACTGCCAAAATAAAGCTCTGTTTGTGGGGAAAAAAAAGACGTAAATTTTGTTTGGGTACAACATTGCATGACCGCGTAATTGTCAGTTAAAGTCGCGCAGTGCCAGGTTGAAAAAAGTGGCATGGTCATTAAGCAGAAAAATCCTCCGGTCTTAAAGTGGTTAAACTTGAAGGCAAAAAAAAAAAAAAAAAGGACTTTTGCCTTTAAGAGATGAAAAAACATCATCCCTTTAAGGAAGTGACATCGGATGTCACTCCTTTCCTCCAAGGCCATAGAGCCAAGTGGGGGGTATCTCGCCCTCACTTGGCTTCCTGGCCAGCCATGGAGAGCATCGGACTAACCGAAAGGTCCGGTAAGCCCGGAGACAGCCGAGAAGCGGTGGGGGGGGGGGAGATGGGGCACCTGTCTTGCCACCTCTAAAAGTGATCCCGTGGGGAATCTATGTGAAAGAGAATCGCCCACTGTATAAAAAAATACCAGGGTTATGGCAGATGCCATAACTGCGATATTTAACGTCAAACTAATGATGTTTATATACAGTAGGATCCCGAAGTGGTTAAATGAGCAAAATGGATACCTTTTATAAATCTTAATAAAAGCAAGGGTTCACATACAGTATATTAATATGCAATGGTAATAAAATGAAAATAAAAATTGGATGGATTACATTTATTCAGAACATATGAAATCAGAGATGAATCTCTTTTCAGAATGGATCACTGATCCCTATATAGAGCTATTTCCACGTCCAGTGATAGAGGGAGACCCCATGGGCATGACCTGTAAAATAAGACGAAGCAGCTGGGATGAGGAACTATACTTTACTTTCTACAAAGATGGACAAAACCTTCAGAATTTCAGCAGATCTGACAAATATGAAGTCCCATTTACTGAGGTGAAGGATTCCGGGAACTATTCCTGTGAAGTGGAAATGCCATCCAGGAATCTAACAAAACGAAGTAAAGAGTTCTATATCCACATACAAGGTATGTAGAATAGAGGCATGTTATCCTATAGTTTTATAGTATCCATCCTTGACATTCACAATAGGTCTCCTGATTTATTGATTTGGTCTTATATAAAGTACTTACATGTGCACTTTAGTCTCAAGCAGACCCAACCAAAATTGGGGTGACCCCATATTTGGTCTTGCCAGGCATTTAAAAAAATCCTATTATTAAGCATGTAAAGCCATGCTGCCGAAGCTGTGGCTTGGGGGGGGGGGGGCCACACACAGATCTTTGGTACCTTCTTTTTGGCCCCCATGGCCCCTGGAGATAGAAAACTGTTTTTCCCTATTGTTGTGTAATAGCAGGAATCTCTAGCAGTCTCATGCAATGTTCCTCCAGTCCACGACTCCTAAAAAAGTACTGTATATGTGAACTCCTTATCTTGTAAAATAACCTATTCCATTTGCAATATAAATGAAAAGCAAAACATACTGTATGTGTATTACACCAAAAGTATTGGAATCCCACCTTTATACACACATAAACTTCAGTGGCATCCCAGTCTTAGTCCATGGGGTTCAATATTGAGTTGACCCAACCTTTGCAGCTATCACGGCTTCAACTCTTCTGGCAAGGCAGTCCACAAGATTTAGGAGTGTGTCTATGAGAATGTTTGACCATTCTTCCAGAAGTGCAATGGTGAGGTCAGGCACTGATGTTGGAAGAGAAGGTTCATTCACCCCATACACTCTCATCCATGTCTTTATGGACCTTGCCTTGTGCACTGGTGTGCAGTCAAGTTTGAACAGAAAGAGGCCATCCCCAAACTGTTCCCACAAAGTTGGGAGCATGAAATTGTCCAAAATGTCTTGGTATGCTCACGCCCTTAGAAGTTCCCATCACCGGAACTAAGGCGCGAAGCCCAACCCCTGAAAAACAACCCCACATAATAATCCGCCCCTCCACCAATTGATTCGGAGCAGTGCACAAAGCAAGGTCCATAAGGACATGGATGAGCAAATTTGGGGTGGAGGAACTTGACTGGCCTGCAACCCTATCGAACACCTCTTGGGATGAATTAGAGCGGAGACTATGAGCCAGGCCTTCTCGTCAACATCAGTGCCTGACCGCACAAATGCGCTTCTGGAAGAATGGTTAAACATTCCCATAGACACACTCCTAAACCATGTGGACAGCCTTCCTGGAAGAGTTGAAGCTCTTATAGCTACAAAGGGTGGGCCAACTCAGTATTGAACCCTAAGACTGGGATGCCATTAAAGTTCATGTGCGTGTAAAGGCAGGTGTCCCAATACTTTTGACAATATAGTGTATAGTATATTAGTACATAGGGAAGCTAAAATGTATTTTAAAAAAAGTGAACTTCTCTTTCAAGGATGATAGCAAGGGGCTGGGTAAATGACATTCCTATATTATGAAGTCAGCTAAGTTAACCAGATATTGGTGAGACAATAACATTGATATATGACATTTCCTCATCAAAAGTATGTAGAGCCAAAACTTTCTTCTTGTTTTGGTAATACTTGGAGACACAAAATCTTATACAGGTATCACCTGATCAGGTTAAAGGATTTCCCCCTCACCTCCTGTTTCTGTCTATAAATGACATGATTGCACATGGTATTATAGCAGTATATTGTGCTGACACACTACTTCAAATGAGATAATAGGGTTGTATATACTGACTAGTGTATGGTTTGGCATGAGCATGAATTCAGGCTGAACATTGGCTGTTCACCCATTTGGCTGCACTTTTACTTCAGTATTATTGAAGTGTGTTAGTGCATGTTTACTGTAGTATATTGAAGTGCCTTAGTGCACATTTACTGTAGTATATCGAAGTGTGTTAGTGCATGTTTACTTCAGTATATTGAAGTGGGTCAGTGCACTTTTATTGCAGTATATTGATTTGCATTAGTGCACTTTTATTGCAGTATATTGAATTGCCTTAGTGCATTTTCACAGCAGTATATTGAAGTGCATTAGTTCACTTTTACAGCAGTATATTAAAGTGTGTTAATGCATTTTCACGGCAGTATATTAAAGTAGTTAGTGCACTTTTACTGCAGTAAATTGAAGAGCATTAGTTCACTTTTACTGCAGTATATTGAAGTGCGTTGGTGCACTTTTATGGCAGTATATTGAAGTGCGTTAGTGCAGTTTTACTTCAATATATTTAAGAGCATTAGTGCACTTTTAGTGCATTATAATGAATTGCATTAGTGCACTTTTACTGCAGTTTATTGAAGTGTGTCAGTGCGCTTTCCTGCAATATATGAAAGGGTGTCAGTGCAATTTTACTGCAGTATATTGTAGTGTGTCAGTGGAGTGTGTCTGTGTAGTGAGTACTCAAGTTAAAGTGCACCAAACACTACTTCCAATTAATTAAATTGCATCCACGTATATATTTCCCCATCTCTATAGCATTTTCGTTATTAGCCCATCCCCCCATCATGTCTGTGAGGTCAACAAGAAGAGGGAGACATTCACATGCCACTATGAGGGGACCAGCAGCGTCTGTGTCCACAGGCAAAGGTGGACGTGGTCTGTCCTCGGGCAGGGCACTATTTCCTCTGTTTAGTGATTTTGCCTGTGCTATCCAACCACAGCATGCAGAGGGAGGTGGTGGACTGGCTTACTAAACCATCCTCATCCTCCTCACCCTCTGTCATCCAAGCAGACACTAGTGCGCAGTCCACCACAGCTGCCAGAGTGGCTTATTCTGCCTCCTTGACCATAGCTACTCCTGCCATATCCCCAAGATCAGGCATGGAGGAGTCAGCTGAGTTATTTGAACACAGCGTTAGCTACCTTCTCCTTGACAATGCACAGCCATTGCTTGATTCAGATCTTGGTTCTGTGGTTGAGGATGTAGGAACACGAGCCTTCAGAGAGGAGAGAACAATAGTAAACAACAAATTGGCAGTCATGTTCCCCCAGCCTCAGCGTTTTGCCAAGTTGGCCCCAGTGATGATGAGGATGGAGGGGATGATGATGATGAGGTCACTGACGCAACTTGGGTGCCATATAGAGCAGAGGAAGAAAGTGAGGGTGAGGCATAACCCTACCAAAAGACAGCCATCATGGAAGAGTAGAGAGCAGCCACCCTTTTTCATCACATTGTGGAGATGTTATCTCCTAGGCCACTTCCCACAACTCAGCTGTCTGGGCCTTTTTTAGTAGCCGATCACACTTTTTCCATTTTTAAACTTTTCCTCAAGCACATCAAGCATTTCAAAAACACCAGCCGTTTTGGTAACGCATGATTGACAAGGCATTTAACCTCCCACCACTCAGCCCACCTGAAAACCACACAAAAGGGATGCAATTCTGCTCCTCTTTAATCCTTACGTGTCAGGTCTACCCCCCACTATATCTGATGACCTCTCAGCAGCCTTCACTGACAGGGATGTTGGTGTAGCAAGCAGTGTGACAGGTCCTTGCAGCACATCTGTCAGTAGCACACCACCAGCTGTAGACTATAGCAGGCAAATCTCTCTGCCCTAGCTGTTGCAGCAAAAAAAAGTCACTGCCACCCACATGCCCAGCATCTAAATTCAAGCTTGTCAAAGCTGCTGGCTTTACAACTCCTGTCTTTTTGTCTGGTGGATTCTGCCCCCTTCCATGAATTTGCAGAATGTGTTGTACCACAAAGGCAGGTTCCCAGTCGCTATTTCTTTTTACTTATGGCCATTCCAGCTCTGTACCAACATGTGGAAGGCAATGCTGTGGCATTGTTGGGCAAGGCAGTCAGCCGCAAGGTCCACGCCACTGCTAACAAGTGGTCCAGCAAGCATGGTCAGGGACCCTAAGTTTCATTCATAGCACACTGGGTAACTCTGCTTGCAACTCAGAAGAATGCAGGACAGAGCTCAGTGCTGCAGCTCGTTTTGCCAACACATCTCCATACAGCTGGTGGTGATAATCCAAGATTTGCCAGCTCCACCCCTTTCTCTTCCTCTTCCATGCCCTCCTCTGCTGAATTGTCCTTTGAACCACCAGTACCCCTAAGCATTCAAGGGGTTATTCAATGAGTCAGGCTTAAAGATGAAAATCAAAAGAGTATGACCACACTCAAGGATAAGATGAAATCAATAATATCCTTTATTCCTGATGGATAAATTCGTACAGAGAGTGCATCAAAGACATGCCATGTTGACGCGTTTCACGATACAGATGATCGCTTACTCATAACCACACTGGTGGAGCATTTCTTAAACAGGTACCGAGGGTTGGAAGATCTGCTAAAGCAGGCCAGAAGAGTCTGTAGCCATTTCAGGTGGTCATATACAGCCAGTGCTTGGTTGGTTGAAACTCAGCGGGAATTCCACCTGCCCCTAAACCGTCTGATTTTGTGAGATGCCTACTAGATGGAACTCAACTTTGGCAATTCTGCAGTGGCTGCACATGCAGCAGAGGGCCATCAACGAGTACATGTGTCAGTATGGCACAATGACAGGCTCAGGCTTTTTTCCCCAAGCCAATGGCTGCTGATAAAGGATGCATGCACTGCACTGTCACTATCTGAGGGGGCGACAAGTACACAATCCCTGTTGTGTTCTTGCAGGAGCAGACTCTGCATGGCATTATGGACAGGGCACTCAAGGCAGAGCAGCTAGAGGAAGTGGAGGACTTTGTTTTCTCTCAATGCCCGCTTTATGCAGACACCATTCTTGCGATGCCACAGAACACACAAAAGGAGGAGGAGGATTATGACAGTTTTGGAGGCATTGAAGCAGAGGATAAGAATACATACGTCAAACCTTAAGAGAAAGTTTTCAGGCCCCAAAACTCTTGGGAGTAGTATGTGGATGGGAGGAGGCAGTTTCAGATACTCAAATTCACAGTGTCCCCGAAGACTCTCATGCCTCCGCAAACTCAAACTTGCAGTGCATGGGCTCCCTCATTCTTCAAAGCCTGCAAAAGGACCTGAGAATTTGTGGCATCAAAGAGAAGGATCACTATTGGTTGGCAATCCTCCTTGACCAATGTTAGGGGAAAGTCACTGCAGTCATTTTGTCCTCACAGAAGGAGCAGAGGATGAAATATCTTGAGGACACCTTAAAGATGAGTTTATGTAACACCTTTCTGGACTCTGCTAGGTTACAGTCTCTTGGAAAGGCTAGTTTTGAGGCTTCTTTTGGTCAAGAGAGGAGCGGTGAAGTAGGGGGGCTGCCTTAATGATGCATTTCAAAATCTTTTTAGTACTTGATGCCCAGGGCTGTCAGCTTCCACATCCCATCTGTAGTGTCTGCATCATATGGTGGGAGATTATCTAGGGACGAAAACAGACATAGAGAGCTTTCCTGTTGAAGATCCACTGGGCTACTGGGTCATGAGAATAGACCACTGGTCAGAACTTGCCCAGTATGCAATTGAGCTGCTGGGTTGTCCTGCATTAAGTGTGCTTTCCGAATGGACGTTCAGTGCTGCCGGAGGTTTTGTGACAGATAAAAGAGTGCATCTGTCCACAGACTCCATTGACCGGCTGACATTTATCAAAATGAATCATTCCTGGATTAGCAGCAGCTATTAAGCCCCTGATGCCAATGTTGCCGATTAAGTGTTTTTGGGATGTGTAATCTGTGCAAGACTGTCTAGGCTGCCTAGCTTTGTGGGTGTTGATTTTATCGTGAATAATTTTTTTTGGTACAGGTTTCATGCGCACAATTAACACCCAAGGACCAATTTTTCCGCACCTGTTTGACAAGTGCATATCTTTCAAGTTTTGACAGCAAGGCCAATTCTTGCATTCATCAAGAGTACCTCTATAGAGTTTCGGTGTGAAGGCACCACCAACACCCAAAGCCCAATTTTTCCACACCTGTTACTTCTACCCAAAGTTTGCGAAACAGACAACAGAATTTATCAAAAAAAATCTCCAATCTTTTTCCGAGTGCACCAAATTGTGGCCTCATTATACAGACTGGCTCCCCAAGCCATTGTTTATAAAATAAAGGAAGCTTGCAGGGAAAATGTAATTTTATTGGCTTTATAAATGTCATTTTTGCTGCAGCAGGTTCTATACATGGTACAGATGTGCCATGTTACAGGCAAACTAAGGGGACCCCCCAGGCACTATATTTAAAGGAATGTTTCAATACCTATTATTTCACTTTCACGTCGCTGAACTTTGGCAATGTTCCAGAGTTCTGGTGTGAACCGAACAGGGGGTTGTTCCGCCCATCCCAAATACTGACACAGGACGTCACATGAGATAACAGAGCGGTATATACTGGCACAGGACATCGTATGAGATAACAGAGCAGTATATACTGGCACAGAACATCGTATGAGATAACAGAGCAGTATATACTGGCACAGGACATCGAATGAGATAACATAGCAGTATAGACTGACACAGGACACCGTATGAGATAACAGAGCAGTATATACTGGCACAGGACATCATATGAGATAAAAGAGCAGTATATACTGACACAGGACATTGTTTGAGATAAAAGAGCAGTATATACTGGCACAAGACATGACGTGAGATAACAGAGCAGTATATACTGACACAGGACATAGTATGAGATAACAGAGCAGTATATACTGACACAGGACATAGTATGAGATAACAGAGCAGTATATACTGACACAGGACATGACATGAAATAACAGAGCAGTTAGACACAGAAGACATATTCTATTTTTTTCTGATTTATGGTATGTGTTCTTTTTTCAGGTCCAAATATCAGAAGATACGAGAATTCAGCATTTTACCAAAAAATGTCCTGGTTGGTGCTTCCAGGATGTACATTGGTCTCATTGTTATCTTTTATAACATTATATGTATAAAGTCTCCTGACCCTGGAACCGGAAGATTCCTCTCTTCATTAAACATAACGGCTTTCTAACTAATGAATACTCGTGTAAAATAACTTTAACTGGATTAATTATGTGTGACTGTTGACTTTAACTATATTAACTACCCTAAGGGTCCTTTCACACGGGGGTTCCGTAAACGGACATAATGTATGTCTATGGGATTGCGTACGTTAGCGGATGACCATACGCTGACATCTGTTTTTGCGTCCATTCCGTTCAGTTCCGTTTTTTGAGACGGAAGAGAACCCTATTTTTCTTCCGTTTAAAAAACGGACGCAAAAACGGATGTCAGCGGATATCATCCGCTAACGTCCACAATCCCATAGACATACATTATGTCCGTTTTTCATCCGCAAACGGATGGATGAAAAACGGACATACGGAACGGACCCTACAAATGTGACATCCGTGTACGTTTAAAAAAAAAAAAAGTGACTGAACGGAAAAAAAACAGACCGTGGCGTGTGAAAGGACCCTTTGTGTATGTTGACGTTAACTAATGGATACTGGTTAAGGCTACACTGCTTAGTATAATTATATATATTGATAACAATGAAACAGATTACAGGTCCCCTGATTTTCTATGCTGGGTGTGTGTGTAAAAAAAATGAAAAAACATACATTTAACTATGAAACCTAAATTTTGGTCTTTTTGTACTAAATGAACTTACTGTAGCTAAGCTTATTTTCAGATTTTGTTATGTATAATATTCAGCAGTTCTTCTTTAACCCCGTTCACACCTAAGGGTAAAAAAAATCGAAATGCCTAAGCCCAATTTTGCAATTTTGACACGTGTCTGCAGCATTGAAGGGCCCAAAGAGCACAGTGGCCTCTATCATTCATAAATGGAAAACATTTGGAACCACCAGGACTTTTCCTACAATGGACCGCCCAGCTAAACTGAGCAATCAGGGGAGAAGGCCCTTAGTCAGTGAGGTGACCAAGAACCTGATGGTCACTCTGACAGAGCTCCAGCATTTCTCAGTGGAGTGAGGAGAACCTTCCAGAAGAACCACCATCTCTGCAGCACCCCACCAATCAGGCCTGTATGATAAAGTGGCCAGACAGAAGCCACTCCTCAGTAAAAGCCACATGACAGTCCACCTGGGGTTTGCCAAAAGGTACCTGAAGAACTCTCAGACCATGAGAAACAAAATTCTCTGGTCTGATGAAAGAAAGATTGAACAATTTGGCCTGAATGGCAAGTGTCATGTCTGGAGGAAACCATGCACTGCTCATCACCTGGCCAATACCATCCCTACAGTGAAGCATGGCGGTGGCAGCATTCTGCTGTGGGGATGTTTTTCAGTGGCAGGAACTGGGAGACTAGTCAGGATTGAGGGAAAGATGAATGCAGCAATGTACAAAGACATCCTTGATGAAAACCTGCTTCAGAGTGCTCTAGACCTCAGACTGAGGTGAAGGTTCATCTTCCAACAGGACAACGACCCTAAGCACACAGCCAAGATAACAAAGTAATGGTTACGGGAAAACTTTGTGAATGTCTTTGAGTGGCCCAGCCAGAGCCCAGACTTGAACCCGATTGAACATCTCTGGAGAGATCTGAAAATGGCTGTGCACCAACACTCCCCTATTCAACCTGATGGAGATTGAGAGGTCCTGCAAAGAAGAATGAGAGAAACTGCCCAAAAATAGGTGTGCCAAGCTGTAGCATCATACTGTAACGCTCCTGCGTTTTTATTATAGGCTGGATTTGCAGCTGCAAAATCTCCACTCAGTAGTCATGTAGAGATGTGTTGAATACCAGATCCAACTCTCCAGGACTCATCACCGTGGGACTGTCAGCTTCAACATACAGATATATACACACTCAATGAGATGTTCCTGGAGTGATAGGATGTATATGATAGTATGAAGGTGATGTGCTGAAGGGACAGGTGTGAACAGTGACAAGGATGGTAATCACTTGATATGTTTTGTATAGGAGAGTTCAAGATGGTATTTAGGAATGCAGATAGGTTAGTATCGAGTATGCTAACAGGTGGTGAGGACAGCAGATGACAAATACAGGATAGACTAACCCAGTGCAAGGATAGATAGTAGTAGACAGGAGAGCTAGCAATCTATGCAGCAGTGCAGATGATAGATGGTAGTAGGCTGAAGAGCTAGCAATCTATGTAACAGTGCAGATGATAGGATAGTATGGATAGGTAGTAACAGTCCTTAATGTGCATAGGTAGATAGTGCAATAAGGTTATGGAGGGTTCCCCTGCGGGGTACTTATCACTTGTAATGTTAGTAGTTTAGAGAGGTCCAGTAGATAAGGAATGATCCGGTAGCGAGATACAGGGATCAGTAGCGAGGTTCCGGTCTGCTCCAGGTAAAGGGAATGGCTGGAGGTTCCGATCGAGAGACAGGCTTGAAAGCATGTGGATAACAAGGCAGGTTGAACGAACAATGTGAGTGAGACCGCCGGCGGTTGAAATAGCCGCTCTGCGGCGCTCAGCAGTGACATCATCGTTCTTAAAGGCATATGCGTACCACCTGAAGAGAACGGTGGGACCCATTACAGAGAAAGTGGTGATTAAGGGTACCGGAGGTACCAGAATCTTACACATACTCAAAAAGACTTGAGGCAGTTATTGGTGCCAAAGGTGCTTCAAAAAAGTATTGAGCAAAGGGTGTGAATACTTATGTACATGGGATTTTTTTTTGTTTTTTTTATTTTTATTAAATTTGCAAAGATTTTAAACAAACTTCTTTCAGGTTGTCATTATGGGGTATTGCTTGTAGAATTTTAAGGAAAATTATGAATTTAAACAATTTGGGATTAAGGCTGTAACATAACAAAATGTGGAAAAAGTGAAGCGCTGTGAATACTTTCCGGATGTACCATACCTTGTTTTTTTCAGGACAAATTGGGCTTTAATTTGGTGGTAAATGCTAATGAATATCTCCTGATTTTTTTTTTTTTTTTTATTATAAAAAGAAAACTAAAAAAAAAAAGAAAAAAAAAAAAA
Organism: Pelophylax lessonae; assembly: GCF_965119305.1. Lineage (NCBI taxonomy): Eukaryota > Metazoa > Chordata > Amphibia > Anura > Ranidae > Pelophylax > Pelophylax lessonae. The sequence continues at coordinate 18,359,719 of NC_138780.1, forward strand.
AAAAAGAAAACTAGCTTAAAATATTTAAAAAAAATCTTTCTAAAAAAATTAGCTGTTTATTTCTTGCTACTATCAAACCCTACTACCAAAGAACAACCGAAAATAAATTCTCCTGCTCCTGACGATCGCAGGGATACCACAAATGTGTAAGGGAACCGGCACTGTATCTTAAGGTTTCCCGCACCGCACCAGTGTGAACCGGGACTTAGTTGTTGTTTTTACATGTAGTACAGCCCAGAAACATTAGCATGCATTTTGCTCTTTTATTATTCCTACCTAAAACACACTGACACTAAAGGCCTCATGCACACCGGACATTATAAAAATGCCAGTAGCTTTGTAGGGAGTTTTTTTTAGCTTTTTTGCATTGGCGTTTTCAGCATTTTTCAGCGTTTTTTTACATTTTTAGCTAAAAATCACCTCTCTGCTATTTTAGTAACTCCGACTTTCCCACAATGCAATGCTTGCCAGAATTGTATCACATGGTGGTTCACACCCATGCGATAAGATTTAGGTGCAGGGAAAAAAGGGTCCTACAACATTTTGGTGCAAATGTGGACCCTTTTTTCCCCGCGTCAAAATTGCATCGCATGGGTGTGAACACCCATGCAATGCGATTCTGTCAAACTTACTGCATTTTTCAATCTGTTTCAGGGTGTAGTTCGTGGAACATTAAAGCCCCCGTTCACATTGGGCAGATTTGACATGCGATTTGACATGTCAAATCGCATGCCAAATCAGAGCCTATTGCCGGCAACGTCACTGTCCGAATTGGAAGAAGTTATTCGGGTTCAGTGTTTACCCTGGGAATTGCCAACATCCCTATTAGATATATCATGGAAGAAGTTCCCCTAAAAGGTGGGACTTTTACGGCAATAACCAGGACTTGAGTATGTTAAGTATAGAATTTATTAAACAAATGTAGTACAAAATATGTATAATACAGAACATGTGATAGACCAAAACAATAACAAAAAACAGTAAATGTGTCATACAAACATGGCCATAAATACGTCTCTGATGCTCGAGGTGTCTGAGATGTCTGGACAAAACCAGACGCGTTTCGGTCAATTTGCCTTTTTCAATAGTCCAACAAGAGAGGCCAGATCTCAGACAGATGAGAGAGTCCTCTGTGAGACGGAGGAAGAAAGGCCATGTAAGGAATTAAAATCTTAACGGGTTGAAGAACCTCAGTTTCCAAACGCCGCTACTGGTATGCACCAAATTCTGGTTATCTGCTTTCGCAGATCTATAGATGTCTATAGAGTTGTGCGTTTCTGAGTTTGGAAAGGAACCCCCAAAAGTTAGTAGGTTGTGGGGAACAGGATGAATATAGCAGCCCCACAAATAAATAAGGGTGGCTGCACTCCTCCAATCAAGATTCCCTCAAGGATCCCAAAAACTGGTCTGCATTAAAGGCGTCGTGAGTATTCTGTGGGGTTTCATGCGTCTTAGGTGGACATCTGTAAGAGGCAGGTATTGTACCGAACTTCACCAGTACATAGTCCCCATGGACAAGTAGTCTTGGTGACTCAGAGCAGATGAGTAATGGCGGCGAAAATTGCCCTGAACAGCTAGCAAATAAATTGCATTTCTTTTTTTTTTTTTATATTTTTATTGAAAAAAATTGTGCAAAGAATAAACATGACATGTATATCCTGTTATATTAAAAAAAAAAAAAATTGCAACAGCCACCGTTTTATTCTCCAGGGACTGTTCTTTCATTTTGGGTAGTTCTAAATCATTATCTTACAAAAGAAAAAAAAAAATAGATTTTAACATGTATGTAAAGAATTTGAAAATTGCCCCGGACAGCTAGCAATTAAATTACATTTAAGCTAAATTCGTTTTTTTTTTTATTTTACAGTATTTAGCAGGAGAATTGTCTCTCAAGGGGAATTTATGAAGCTTTACTTATTCTGGTTGAAAAAAAAAAGTGCAGTGTGAAAATTAATTTTAACATGTATGTAAAGAATTTAAAAATTGCCCCGGACAGCTAGCAAATAAATTGCATTTCTTTTTTTTTTTTTTTTTTATATTTTTATTGAAAAAAATTGTGCAAAGAATAAACATGACAAGATATACATTCATAGTATGAATATGCAAATATTGGATAGAGCACAAGGATGAAAATAACTTAAATAATCAAACAGAACGACTATTGATGCCTTTACATGTAGGTTGTCTCGCATGGAATAAATTAAATTTAAGCTAAATGCTTTTTTTTTTTTATTTTGTTTACAGTATTTAGCAGGAGAATTACCTTTCTAGGTGAATTTATGAAGCTTTATCATTTACAAATATTGCCAATTTATTTATAAGTGATTTGTCATATGTTGTATCACTATATACTTTGATTTATTGGAATTTAAGGCAGCGACATATACCTTCACCCTATGTTCACGATATGATTTGTGTCGCAATTGTATACGCTATATTGTTTTTTTTTTTCTTTATTTGCTATTTTTTCCCCCCACGAAAGTTACCACTTTAAGTGTATTTTTTCCTGAAAATCTGTGTTTGATACAGCTGTACTGTATATCCTGTTATATAAAAAAAAAAATTGCGACAGCCACCGTTTTATTCTCCAGGGACTCTTCTTTCATTTTGGGTAGTTCTAAATCATTATCTTACAAAAAATAATTAATTTTAACATGTATGTGAAGAATTTGAAAAGTGCTCTGGACAGCTAGCAAATAAATTGCACATTTTTTTTTTAACATTTTTATTTTTATTGGAAAAAAATGTGCAAAAAATAAACATGACAAGATATACATTCATAGTATGAATATGCAAATATTGGATACAGTACAAGGATGAAAATAACTTAAATAATCAAACAGAACGACTATTGATGCCTTTACATGTAGGTTGTCTCGCATGGAATAAATTAAATTTAAGCTAAATGCTTTTTTTTTTATTTTGTTTACAGTATTTAGCAGGAGAATTACCTTTCTAGGGGAATTTATGAAGCTTTATCATTTACAAATATTGCCAATTTATTTATAAGTGATTTGTCATATGTTGTATCACTATACACTTTGATTTATTGGAATTTTAGGCAGCGCCATATACCTTCAACCTATGTTTACAATATGATTTGTGTCGCAATTGTATACGCTATATATATTTTTTTTTTCTTTATTTGCTATTTTTTCCCCTCACGAAAGTTACCACTAAGTGTATTTTTTCCTGAAAATCTGTGTTTGATACAGCGGTACTGTATATCCTGTTATATAAAAAAAAAAAAAAATTGCAACAGCCACCGTTTTATTCTCCAGGGACTGTTCTTTCATTTTGGGTAGTTCTAAATCATTATCTTACAAAAGAAAAAAAAAATAGATTTTAACATGTATGTAAAGAATTTGAAAATTGCCCCAGACAGCTAACAAATAAATAGCATTTAAGCTAAATGATTTTTTTTTTTTTTAAGTATTTAGCAGGAGAATTACCTTTCTAGGTGAATGTATGAAGCTTTATCATTTACAAATATTGCCAATTTATTTATAAGTGATTTGTCATATGTTGTATCACTATACACTTTGATTTATTGGAATTTAAGGCAGCGTCATATACCTTCACCCTATGTTCACGATATGACTTGTGTCGCAATTGTATACGCTATATATTTTTTTTTTTCTTTATTTGCTATTTCCCCCCCCCCCCCACAAAAGTGGAGTTAACCTTTAAGTGTATTTTTTCCTGAAAATCTGTGTTTGATACAGCGGTACTGTATATCCTGTTATATAAAAAAAAAAAAAATTGCAACAGCCACCGTTTTATTCTCCAGGGACTCTTCTTTCATTTGGGTAGTTCTAAATCATTATCTTACACAAAAATAATACATTTTAACATGCATGTGAAGAATTTGAAAAGTGCTCCGGACAGCTAGCAAATAAATTGCATTTATTTTTATTTTTTTTTATATTTTTTTTTTTATTGAAAAAAAATGTGCAAAGAATAAACATGACAAGATATACATTCATAGTATGAATATGCAAATATTGGATAGAGCACAAGAGGGTGAAAATAACTTAAATAATCAAACAGAACGACTATTGATGCCTTTACATGTAGGTAGGTTGTCTCACATGGAATAAATTGCATTTAAGCTTAATGTATTTTTTTTTTTTTACAGTATTTAGCAGGAGAATTGAATTTATAGGTGAATTTATGAAGCTTTACTTATTCTGGTTAAAAAAAAATAAAAATTATTTTAACATATATGTGAAGAGTTTCAAAAGTGCCCCGGACAGCTAGCAAATAATTTGCATTTCTTTTTTTTTTTTTTTTATATTTTTTTTTTTTATTGAAAAAAAATGTGCAAAGAATAAACATGACAAGATATACATTCATAGTGTGAATATGCAAATATTGGATACAGCACAAGAGGATGAAAATAACTTAAATAATCAAACAGAATGACTATTGATGCTTTTACATGGGTAGGTTGTCTCGCACGGAATAAATTGCATTTTAGCTAAATGCTTTTTTCTTTTTTTTTTTTTTTTTTATTTACAGTATTTAGCTGGAGAATTACTTTTCTAGGTGAATTTATGAAGCTTTACTTATTCTGGTTAAAAAAAAAAAAATAATTGTGCAGTGTGGTTACCCTAGAAGATCCCTTGCATTGTTCCAGCCATCTGCCCGTGTTTACACCACCTTTCCTGAGCTGGACGGTTCCAAACCTTGAACAGGAAGCCATCATCTATTTTTTTCACCGAGTTCTCATTGTCACTTAATTGAGCTTGAAAAAAAAAAGACAGGCGTCCATCAGAGGGACCTGACGTAACTCTAATACCTTTCTAAAATGAGTCATTATTATGGAGAGCCAACATGTGTTCAGCAGGGTGCTACCATTGGAGGAAACTCCAAGCTAAACATTGAATGTTATGAGGAATGAGACAAAAGGTGGTAAGGCCGAAACAGATTACAGTTTCCGATCTAAATATATCGCTAGATCTTACAGCGTAAATATTTGACAAAAAATTTTAATTTCTCACAATGATACAATCTGCACACCCTTGCTGTACCATATTTTCATGAAAATATTTAACCACTTTACCACCGGAGGATTTTGCTGTCTTACGTCTGGGCCACTTTTTGCGATTCGGCACTTTGCGACTTTAACTGACATTTGCGCGGTCATGCAACGCCGTACCCAAACGAAATTTACATCCTTTTCCCCCCACAAATAGAGCTTTCTTTTGGTGGTATTTGATCACCTGTGCAATTTTTACTTTTTGCGCTATAAACAAAAAAATGCAAACATTTTGAAAAAATAACAATATTTTTCACATTTTTTTATATGAAATTCCCCCCCAAAAAAAAGTAAAAATCAAAATTTTTTATAATTTTTGGCCAATTTGTTTTCTGCTACATATTTTTGGTAAAAAAAATCGCAATAAGCGTATTTTGATTGGTTTGCGCAAAAGTTATTGCGTTTATTAACTAAGGGAAAGATTTCTGTCATTTTCGGTGGGTTTTTTTTTAACGAGTAATGGCGGCGATCTGCGATTTTTTTTTTGCGGGACTGCGACATTGCGGCGGACAGATCGGACCCTTGACTGACATTTTTGACACTTTTGGGGGTACCAGTGACATTACTACAGTAATCAGTGCTATATATATGCACTGTTACTGTAAAAATGACAATGGCAGGGAAGGGGTTAATTTTATTGGAGAGGGAGGGGTTAATGTATGCCTGGTGCTTACTGACATGTGTGGGGGGAGGGGACTGAGTGACACAAGGACAGATCGCAGGTTGAGCTATGCTGAACCCTGCAATCTGACCCTGCCTGTCACTTAGGAGATCCGCCCACTTTGTTTACACAAGCGGGCGGATCTCCACACTCGATTCCCCGTCGATCGGGGAAGAGCGGCGGGGATCACCGCCTCTCCTCCCCTGGCCCGACTCCCGCTGTGACTGAAAAAATTTAAAAAATGGAAATTCTGTACAAAATATGATGTTTAAGAAGGAACTGAATATAATTATTGTAAGTATATTTTAAATCTAAAAATTTATAATCTGCAATTTTTAAAACATTTGAATACAGTCCATGGTGTTGCAATAGGCGTTTTGACATCTTTTCTCAACGAGTAAATTACAGGAAGATGCACAAATGTTATGTTCCCCTTCTAAATGGAGCCTTGTCGTAGGACCAGGGTGGGTAGGAGACGGCGAGACTAAGTTAATGTTGCATACCTGGTAGGAGACTGAATTGATGAGGTCGGCCTCTTGTATCTCCAGCCCAAGCCCCATTGAGGTGGAACAGATCATGCCAAGGGACAGGAGGAACAAAAGTGCCAGCAGGTGTTGATTGCAGAACTTGCAGCAGGAGATGCAGGCATGCAGACTTGAGAAATCAGGCAGAACATCAGGCCAGGAGCAGATGAAATGCACGCTGGACCAGTTGAGGCTAAAGGGTCACTTCGCATGCACTGCAGGTTCTAGAAGCGTGGCTTGTCGAAGCTCTCAGAAAGCTTTAGGCAGGAACACACTGGGATGGCTTGAGCGGTTATGAAGGACAGCTGAAGCAGACACTCAGAAGTAGTATCAAGCTATGTTGGAAGCAGAAGCTATGTCACAGAGGTAGCTGAGGTCAGTAGCAGGCGGGCAATGAGGTACAGAAACATAGGCGGAAGCGTGGTCAGGAACAAAGCCAAGGTCAGAAACAGGTGGGCAGAGGTACAACCAGAATCCAGTTCAGGTCAGTAACAAGCTGGGTCGTCAACAGAAGTCAGATACAGGATACACTTAGAACACAGGGAAATATAAAGACCAGTCAGCACTGACAGTGAGCAAGAGCATTCCTTAAAATAGCCTGTCTAGTGCCAGGAACTGTGGGCATGCTCTCTCGTGCGTGCACACGTGTGTGCGCATGCGCATTCCTATGAGCAATGCATCCATGCTCATTTCTATTAGCAATGAGCCTATGCTTATTTCTATGAGCGATTCAATACACCAGTTGCCGTACTGGAATTCCCACAAGCAGTGGTGGCTGGTGCGCCATTGTTTGAGGGGGCAGCAAACAAACTCCCCCCCATGTCGCTCAGTCAATTGCCCGCGTTTGGGCCTATGGTGGTGGTGGGGTATGATCCCTGTCCCCCTCAGTACAAACCAGTATAGAAGAATCCCCTATAGCGGGGGTATGGTCCCAGTCCTCCCAGTACATACCTGTATAGAAGGGGTATAATCCCAGTTCCTCCCAGTACATACCGGTATATAAGAAATCAGCAGATGCCAGTTGTTGCCAGTGTTGTGGTCAATTGTCCCCATGCGGCTGGTCATGTCCAGTAGCTCGGGGTAGACAGCGGGGTCATCAGTCTCCTGTTCCCTGGGCAGTCAGTGGAGCTGGCTGAGGTTTTTTTCCCCAAGTAGGTCTGGTTGCTGGGAGATAGGGACATTGCTGGGCTTGGAGGAACGGTCAGGTAGGGAAGTATTTGTGGTGCTCAGTATCAGGCCGGTCCCCAGGCTCCCAGCTCCAGTGGATCACCCCCCAGGTGAAGCACTTGACCCAGTTCCCAGGGCCCATATAGAAGAAGCCGGTTCGGGCCAGGTGATGTAGGGACACTGAGCCCGACCAGTCCTGGAATAACCACAGCCGGCTCATCTCTCTCACTATCCCTGACTTCACTGCACCGGAGGGTCCTCAGGAGCCCAACATCTCCTGTACGGAGTCCACGGTTGAGAGCTGGCCACTGACACTGCCCAGAGTCACCCGAGCAGAGCAGTGGAGGATGTTTTGGAAGAGACCCTAGCACAACCCGAGTCCACCCTTTTTGAAGCCAATCAGAGCCTCAGGCTTTAATCATGTGCTTAAAAAATCAAAAACCCTTTGAAATCAATGCGTCGGGTGCCCCGTATGGAGATTAGGGGCCCGGGTGCATGGAGATTAGGGCAGAAGCCGTCACTGCCTTACAGTTAATTTCAGTGCTGGCTAGGATGTCCAGAAGCTCGGGGTAGATGACGGGGTCGTCGTTCTCCTTTTCCCTGGGAAGTCGGTGGAGCTGGCTGAGGATGTTTCCCCCAAGTAGGTCCGGTTGCTGGGAGATCGGGACATTTCTGGGCTTGGAGGAAGGGACAGGTAGGGAAGTATTTGTGGTGCTCGGTATCAGGTCGATTCCCGGTCTCCCAGCTCCAGAGGATCCCACCACAGGAGAAGCACTGGACCCAGTTCCCAAGGCCCAGATAGAAGAAGCCGGCTCAGGCCAGGGGATGTGTAAACACTGAGCCCGACCAGTCCCGGAATAACCACAGCTGGCTCATCTCTCTCACTATCCCCAACTTCACTGCACTGGGGGATCCTCAGGAGCCCAACACCTCCTGTACTGAGTCCATGGTGGAGAGCTGGCCACTGACATTGCCCAGAGTCACCGGAGCAGAGGAGTGGAGGACGTTCTGGAAGAGACCCTAGCACCCCGAGTCCACCCTTTTTGAAGCCAATTAGAGCCTCAGGCCTTATTCATGTGCTTAAAAAAAAAAAACATTGAAATCAATGCGTTCCGGTGCCCCGCATGGAGATTAGGGTCCGGGCGCATGGAGATTAGGAGAGCAGCAGCCATTGCCTTACAGTTAATTTCAGTGCTGGCTGGGATGTCCAGAAGTTTGATGGTAATACATCTAAACTACAGCAAAACAAATTCTTCTTACTATACAACCTTTGAAAGAAAAAAATGCCTATATAAGCTATTAAGAAAAATAAATTCAAATTCTAGATATAGTACAATGTTTAGGAACAACTGCGTAATATTATAGTAAATTTTAGTCTAAATCTTACAATTTCCAAAATGTTTTACAAAGAAGCCATGGTGTTGTAATTCATTTTTTTTCTAAAAATATTTTATTGAAATAGTAGAACCAGGTCTTTTTTTCAGCTGGAACTTGGTTCCACCACCTTTGGCTCAGGCCCTCTGCTCCCGGCTCACCACTATTACTTGTAAACGCAAAAATCCAGCTTCTGTGCTCACCATTGACAGCTTGTCTCCCAATGGCTCCAACAGATCTGATCTCCATAGAGGCTTCCACTGAGTGCAGGATGGGGACAAGGGAGATTCAGGTGCCTGGAGTGGTGCCCAGGGTACAGTGCAGATCCCGACACCCCCGCTGGATGATTTCCCTGCAAGTGAGAGAGGCAAAGCCAACTACAGGGTGCAAGGAGGTACTGGGCCCAGAGCAGGCTGGGTTCTTCAGCCTAATACAGCAACACAAGTAAGACGTGGAAAATGGTGGAGCTTTTAAGGAGGGAAGGAGAAGGTGGGGCAGTGGAACAGAGGGTTGCATGCCGAGGTCAGAGCTAAAGAGGGGTGAGATGTGGATAGGGGATGCAGAGGTAAGTGGCTGTAAAAGCAAGGCCACAGTGCCTTGGTCACTTGTTTGCAATTCTCTGTGGATCTTCCCCCGATTTTTTTATATCAAGACCTGCGAACTAGCACTTGTGTTTTCCATTTTTAAGAGACTTCATGACAGTTTATAATCCTCTGCAACCTTTTTACTGAAATTTTAAGAGTTGACAGTTGCTCGTCCCTCACAAACTTTTTGCAACCAGTTCATATGCTTCAACAATTCCTTCCAGCAGTCCATTGTGAGCATTTGAACATGAACTCTGCACATAGCGCACCCCTAAACTCTGCACTTTGTAACATCCCCCCCCCCCCCGAACTCTGCACTCTGTACGTAATGCATGCCTTGTATTTAATGCCCCTTTCACTATTAGTGAAATTTGACCACACCGACTATTTGATGCGGTTTGGAGGGTATGTGTGTGGGGGGTGGGGTTTGGGGGTTTATGTGACGGTATTCACCGTCACTGGAGGTGAGGAGCAGATACTTAATGGTTTGAATTGCTTCAGTTGGGACAGCAATATTTGTCAGCAATATCTTAATATAGAAATATGAAGATGTATTCCCACTTTACACTGGGAGACTTAGACTGTTATAGACCATTACCATGAAGTCTGCCTCCTAGATAATGTATATTCTTTGTGCTTGTCTGTGAGAGAGACACACAGACTGTCATTGACAGGCTTCCCTATTGTTTGTGTATTGAAATGGAATGTGGATTGTGTCTGTCCCATTGTTAAATGTTAATGACATTGTTCCATCCAGATGGCTAGATAATTCGTTTAGTTCCTGTATACACTTTTATCTGAATATGATACTGTAATCAGCCAGAGGGGAGGGATAGTTTACACTGTATGGGAATGACTGAGTGTAAAACCCTGTTTCTATTGGATTGTGAATGTCATGTCCTGTCCCCAACAAGGTCCACCTGGGCGGCAACCTTGTGGGGGAAAACTGTAAAAAAAGAGCAGCTGTACCATTAAAGTTTGAGTTATACTTCACCCTCAATTTAGAGTCCTGTCTCTCATTGGGGGAATAAGCTACAAGGGAATGCTATGTCCTTAATACTCCCTTGGATAATCACTAAGCTCTTGTAAGAGCTTGTGTAAGAGCTTGTTCCTGTTCCTGCTGCACTCTCTGGAGAAAGAGAGGTTCACCCACTGGAACCTGGAGCCTTGTCGTAGGTTCAGGGTGGGTAGGAAACAGCCAGAACAACCAAGCTGCTGCGGTTCGTGGGGTCTGAAGTTGTTACGGTGTCTGGTGGAGTGCTTGGAGCCCTCGGGAAGCACTAGGAGCATCTGTCAATGGAGGTACCCGGTCGGGGTGCCGGTTGATCCGTTACAGGGTGGTGATTGAGTTCCTGCACCTATTTTCTGAGAAAAAAACCCTGATTAGAACAATACAAAAAATAAAGAGAAGATAACATGATAACAGTATGCTCTATAGTACCTCTCCTCAGTCCGAGAGGTGTCTTGTACACAGATTACAAAACAATGTAGAATATCCTAACAAAGCAAAACAAAACCAAACCAATCCAAGCCCCTCAACACGGAAGTAAGAGTGTGGTAAGAAGTGGGGGGGGGGGGGGCAGTGAGTTAGAGAAGAATTACAAATTTATATTTTGACATCATATTTCATCCTGTAAAATACAGGAAGAGGAGCAGAGGTTATGTTCCCCTTTTTAAATGTTAAGTATTATCTTTCTAGACAGTTCCCAGTCACCATGCATCCAGAATTAACCGTGCTCTTGGTCTGTAAGTAAATTTTAATATATATATATATTTTTTTTTAATCTAGTAAGACATTTATCTTGTCCAACTCCAACCTAACATCTTTTATAGTTTTGGAGAGAATGGAGAAGGATCAACCCCTCTCTTGGGTTTATTGACGATGACTTGCTTATCTACAGACATCGTCAATAGACCGATGTTACCTCACTTCCTGTAGGGTCGCCTAGACAGGAACGGAGGGGGAAAATCTCTTCAACAGATACAAACAGTAACAAAACTTTCTCTTTTAAAAAGCAGGAGGAAGTGAGAACTTTTTTGTTTCAAATTTCTATACTTATCTGTGTTCTTACTGGAGCGATCTCTATGTCTTTGTGGTCATAGCAAGTGAATGACATCCCCACAACAGAAAAACAAATATGGTAACTTTTTCAACTTTAACCAAAAACAAAACTATTATTTGGCTGAAGATGGACCATTAAAGGAAGTTCACGCTTCCACTAAGATGATTTAGGTCATGTGTTTTTAATGCAAGTGTTTGTGCTTGTATTGGATGGAGGAGGGTACCTGAAAATCATAGGGACCCATAGCAATGTTAATGCTACCCCCCCACCCCCGTCAACCTCCCTAGGGTCATTGATCTTGTGATAAAGTATGGCTAAATCAAGGATGGGTAGTAGGAGAGCGGTTACATTCTGCTATATAACATTCCTAAAAAAAAATAAAAATTTTCATCCTTTTAGGCCAATTTGTATTCTGCTACATATTTTTGGTAAAAAAAATCCCAATAAGCGTATTTTGTTTAGTTTGCGCAAACATTATCGCCTCTACAAACTAGGGGAAAGATTTATGTCATTTTTATTTCTTTCTTTTTTTTTTCTAGTAATAGCGGCTATCAGCGATTTTTAGCGGGACTGCGTCATTGCATCAGACAGATGGGACCCCTAACTGACATTTTTAACACTTTTGAGGGTACCAGTGACATTACTACAGTAATCAGTGCTAAAAATATGCAGCGTCACTGTAATAATGACACTGGCAGGGAAGGGGTTAACCTAGGGGTGATCAAAGGGTTAAATGTGACTTTAGGGGGTGTTTTCTAACTGTGAGGGGGATGGGCTTCTGAAATCAGTACAGAGACCTGTGTTCCTAAATAGGAGGAACACAGGAGCTCTGTGATGATATATGAGAGAACAACGGTCTGCTGTGTTTACAACGGCAGACCGCCATACTGTGTTCCAGGGAAGCGATCGCGCGTGCCCGGCGGCAATCGCGGCCCCTTGCCCCGCAGATCAGCTTACCCTCTCGCATATCCACGGGTATTTTTTTTTCGTATGTATATTTAGGGATGGAGGTGTGTCACTGGCAGTACTAAACCTGTTTTTATTCATTTTTTGCACACGTTGCCCCTCGCGCAATTGAGTCAGCGTGCCGCAGTATATATGCGGCGGGTGGTCGGCAAGCGGTTAAAGCTAGCATTTAGTTGAAAACTAATTTTGCTCCTATTGCTGCGGTCACATCACTTACCTGTAATGAAGTGCATCCGACATGTGCCAGGCCACTGGATCCTATAGAAATCTTCTGTGCAGTGATGACAGGTTCTCTTTCCACGTCCGAACCTCCTGTCATTCATCCACTAATTATTCATTATTCATCCCATAATGTCATTTATTATACGGTACATTTATGTATTTATATTATCTTATAATAATAATGTAATTTATATTAATAATAAATAATAATATCATTTATTATACAGTACATTTATATATTTACATTATATAATAATAATAATAATAATAATAATAATAATAAATAATAATGTCATTTATTATATAGTACATTTATATATTTATATTATATAATAATAATAATAATAATAATAATAATAATAATGTAATTTATATTAATAATAAATAATAATATCATTTATTATACAGTACATTTATATATTTAAATTATATAATAATAATAATAATAATAATAATAATAATAATAATAATCATAATAATAATAATAATAATAATAACAATAAAATTAATAATAATAATAATAATGCAATTTATATTAATAATAAATAATAATGTCATTTATTATACAGTACATTTATATATTTATATTATCTTATAATAATAATAATAATGTAATTTATATTAATAATAAATAATAATATAATTTATTATACAGCATATTTATAAATTTACATTATATAATAACAATAATAATAATAATAATGTAATTTATATGAATAATAAATAATAATGTAATTTATTATACAGCACATTTATATATTTAAATTATATAATAATAATAATAATAATGGCATTTATGTTATTAATAAATAGTAATGGCATTTATTATATGGTATATTTATATATTTATATTATCTTATTATTATATTAATAATAATGTAATTTATATTAATAATAAATAATAATGTAATTTATTATACAGTACATTTATAAATTTATATTATCTTATAATAATAATAATAATAATAATAATAATAATAATAATAATAATAATAATGTAATTTATATTAATAATAAATAATACTTTAATTTATTATACCGTACATTTATACATTTATATTGTCTAATAATAATAATAATAATAATAATAATAATAATAATAATAATAATAATAATAATAATAATAATGTAATTTATATTAATAATAAATAATAATGTCATTTATTATATGGCACATTTGTATATTTATATTATCTTATAATAATAATAATAATAATGTAATTTATATTAATAATAAATAATACTGTCATTTATTGTACTGTACATTTATATATTTATATTGTCTAATAATACCAATAATAATAATAATAACAATAATAATAATGTCATTTTTATTAATAATAAATAATAATGTCATTTATTATATGGAACATTTATATATTTATATTATCTTATAATAATAATAATAATAATGTAATTTATATTAATAATAAATAATAATGTCATTTATTATACGGTGCATTTATATTATCTTATAATATTAATAATAATAATAATGTAATTTATATTAATAATAAATAATAATGTCATTTATTATACTGAACATTTATATATTTATATTATCTTATAATAATAATAATATTAATAAAGTCGTTTATATTAATAATAAATAACAATGTAATTTATTATACAGTACATTTATATATTTATATTATCTTTTAATAATGCTCTTTTTTCTCTGTTTTTAGTGTTTTTTGTGGAAAAAGAAGGTAAGTGAACATTATTCAATGGATCTCCCCAGTCATACCCTGGGATATCTTAAAAAATTGTCAGTCATGTTTTGAAAAAAAAAAGATCTTTAATCAACTCATTCAAAACTGTATTGTCCTCCTGTATGATGTCTTGCTTTGTATTTAACCTCTTCAGCCCCAGAAGGTTTACCCCCCCCCCCTTCATGACCAGGCCATTTTCTTTCTGTTATATTAACTGACAATTGCGCTTTCGTGCGATGCTGTACCCAAATAAAATTGTTGTAATTTTTTTCCCCTAAAAATAGAGCTTTCTTTTGGGGGTATTTGATCACCTCTGCAGTTTTTATTTTTTGGGCTGTAAACAAAAAATGACCGGCAATTTTGAAAAAAAAACTGTATTTTTTTACTTCATACTATCAAACATACCCAATAAAAAAGTGTAAAAATCAGATTTATTCATTAATTTAGGCCAATTTGTATTCTGTTACATATTTTTCATTAAAAAAAAATCCCAATAAGCGTATTTTTGTTGGTTTGCCCAAACGTTATCGCGACTACATGTATTGTTCTCACTGGTCCCCAAAAAGTGTCACTCAGTGTTAGTTTGTCCGCCACAATGTCGCAGTCCCGCTAAAAATCGCTGATCGCCGAGATTACCAGTAAAAATAATTAAAAAAATACCAATTCCATCAATATATTCCATATCCCACAGTGCATATTATTTAGCACTGATCACTGTATTGGTGTCACTGGTCTCCGAAAAGTGTCAAAAGTGTCAGTTTGTGTCCAATTTGCTCGCCACAATATCGCAATCCCTCTATAAGTCGCTGGTTGCCGCCATTACTAGTATTAATAAACAAAAATATCCCACAGTTTGTAGTTGAACGTTTGCGCAAACCAATCAATATACACTTATTTGGATTCTTTTTACCAAAAAAATGTAGCAGAATACATATTGAAGAAATTAGATTTTTTTACATTTTTTGGGGGGAATGTTATATAGCACAAAGTAAAAAATATATATATTTTTTCAAAATTGTTAGTTTCTTTTGTTTATAGCACAAAAAATAAAAACCACAGAGGTGATCAAATACCACCAAAAGAAAGCTCTATTTGTGGGGGAAAAAAGACATCAATTTTATTTGGGTACAGCGTCGCACAACCGAGCAATTGTCCGTTAAATTGACGCAGTGCCGAATCGCAAAAAATGGCCGGTTATTAAGGGGGAAAATCCTTCCGGAGCTGATGTAGTTAAAGCATTTGTTACCCCAAAATGTTATATTCCTGATATGTGGTTGCTGTACCATGTACTTGTAGGAAAAAGTATCCTGCAAACCGTTGCGACTGGGGGAACATGACTGCCAATCTGTGTACCAGTGTTCTTCCCTCTCTGTAGGCTCATGTTACTACCTTCCTCAACCTCAGAACCAACATTTGAATGAAGTAATGGCTGTGCATCGTCAAGGAGCAAGTGGCTGACGCTGGGTTCAAATTACTCAGCTGACTCCTCCATGCCTGATGCTGGGGCTCTGGCAGGAGTAGCTGTGGACAACAAGGCCGAATAAGCCACTCTGGCAGCTGCAGTGGAATTCACACTAGTCTCTGCTTGGATGATGGAGGATGAGGAGGATGAGGATGGTTTAGTAAGCCAGTCCACCACCTCCTCTGCATGCTTTGGCTCGAAAGAATGGGCAACATCACTAAACAGATGAAATGATACCCTGCCTGAGGATGGACCCCATCCACGTTTGCCTGTGGACAAAACACAGTTCAATGGGAATGTCTGCCCCTCCTTTTTGGCCTCCTAGACACGATGGGGTGGCTTATTAACAAAATGTAACAAAGATGGGGAAATGTATACGTGGATGCACTTTAATCAAAAGAAAGTGGTGTTTGGTGCAGTTTAACTTGAGTACTCACTACACAGACACACTCCCCTGACACACTACAATATACTGCAGTAAAAGTGTACTGACGCACTGCATTATACTGCATTATACGTGCACTAATGCACTTAAATATACTGCACTGAAATATACTGTGTTAAACGTGCACTAACGCACTGCAATATACTACATTAAACGTGCATCAATGCACTGAAATGTGCTGCTTTAAATATGCACTAATGCACTGAAATATACTGCGTTAAACGTGCACTAACGCACTAAAAAATATTGGGTTAACGTGCACTAACACACTGAAAAGTACTGCGTTAAACGTGCACTAACGCACTGAAATATACTGTGGTAAATGTGCACCAACGCACTTAAATGTAGTGCATTAAACGCGGACCAACGCACTAAAATATACTGCATTAAATGTGTACTGAAATGTACTGCCTTAAATGTACACCAATGCACTGAAATATACTGCATTAAAACTGCACTAACACACCAAAATATACTGCGTTAAACATGCAGTAACGCACTGAAATATACTGCGTTAAACATGCACTAACGCACTTAAATATACTGCATTAAACGTGCAGTAACACATTGAAATATACTGCAGGAAACTTGCCCTGACAAAATAAACTGACACTAAAGTTAAAATGAATGGTCGCACTACATTCACACTGAACTGATACTCTACACTCACAATAGAATCACAATAGCACACTAAAGCACACTAACATGCTAGCAGCACTAAACAGAGCCATCTTCTATCTCTCTCCACACCAATATCAAACTGCAATCGTCCGCTATGAGAACCATATATTTATAGTGTTAGGTGGGACTCAGTGCAATAAGCCTTGATTGGATAGATTTATCATGACAGTTTCCAATCATGGCTCTGACAGCGCTATGTGTCCTGATTGGGCAAAGCTTTAATTTCTTCAGCCAATCAGGGCTTCCAATGCACTGTGCGGAGGTGCAGTGCATTGTGGTTGTTCGGTGGGCCAAACAAATGTTCAAATGCTCCGACAATTCAGATGTTCGACTTCCTGGTCCCACAAGGCATCCATTCCCATCGACACCACCTACAGCTGCCTAGATTCTTTGGTGGTGCCTGCAGGAAAGAGGTATGCAGGGACGGCCCATGCATTGAGGGCGCAGGGGCGCCGCCCCCCCCATCCATGCATTCGGCCCCCTATTCTACATGCAGGGTGCCGGACGCATGGATTCCAATAGGGGATTTTTTTTTTTTAAGCACGTGATTAGAGCCAGGGGCTCTAATAGGCTTAAAAAAGTGGTGCCTGCAGGAATGAGCAGGGGCGGCCCATCCTTTGACGGCGCAGGAGCATGGGGCCCCCCCATCCATGCGTCCGGCCCCCTAATCTACATGCAGGGCACCGGACGCATGGATTCCAATAGGGGATTTTTTTTTTTTTTTATGAAGCACGTGATTTGGATTCCAATAGAGGATTTTTTTTTTTTTTGAAGCACGTGATTAGGGGCTCTAATAGGCTTCAAAAAAGGGTGGGCTCGGGGCGCAGAGCAATGCACACTGAGCCCACCCAGTTGTGTGACAATAGCGAATGAATATTCGCTATTGTCACACTGACTCTCCTCCCAGCCAATCAGGAAGAGGGTTGTGAGACCCCTTTCCCAATTGGCCAGTGACCAGGAAGAGGCAGAAGACACACGGCGGCTGGAGGAGGACAGCGGCTCAGCCATCCACAGCACTCCCCAGCTCCAGGAGGAAGGAGGAGGTGAGGTGGTAAGAAGGCAGGGTGGAGGGGGGGGGAGGAATGTGTCGCCTGCCTACTGACTGACTGACTGACTGACCCAACAACACGACCGACTGGCTGGGAGGGTTGTACATTGGTTTGACCTCCCCAAATTGCCGAGCACCTGCCGTCACTGGAGATGTTAATAATGACGATACGTTATTTTACATTCTAATTTGCCAAACTCTGAGGATGGCGGCCGCTGGTGCATTATTTAATACCTGCTAATTATTATTGACTGTGGAATTTTATGGTATTTATGGTTGGTGTGTTTATGTGTTTATATGTTAGCTGGGCACCCACTATCTGTGTGCCAAAATATCTTTACCCTTACAAAAACTAAATGTACCTAATGCTAGCAGCCTACTGAGGGGCAATACACAGGTAGACAACCATTAAGCTTCACAGCAATTTCTATTTTTATCAACTGTGTTTCTTTTTAAATCAATTAACGGACATTTTGTACTTTGTAGGATGGGCAAACGAGAGACCGGTAGTGACCTTCATTCCATACTGGAACAAGATCTTCCAAGGAGAGACTATAACAATGACTTGCGATGTGAAGCCGGCTGGTCTAGTAAATATGAGCTACTCCTGGTACAAGGATAATAACAGGATACACACAGGACAAAGCTTTGTAATTACAAGTGCAGAAACAGGACACATTGGGAATTATCAGTGTGAAGGCGATTGTACTGAGAAAAGTGACCTTATGCGACTGCATGTCAGTAAAGGTGATTAATTGGATCCATAGTTTTGCCCGTCTGTGGGATATGAACAGAAAATATTTAAAGTATATGTAAACCCAATCACTAAAATTTCACATAAGCTTTAACTTGGTAATATCAATTCAAAAGTAATACCAGGCCTTTTCTGACACTTTTTGTTTACATGTAAATATCATCTTTTTTGGGGGGTTTTTGCTAGAAAATTACTCTATTATTATTTTTAGGCAGGCCCTTGTGGCACTTTATTTTATTTATTTATTTTTTTATATTATTTATTTTATTTAAATGTTTTATTTTTACTCTGGTTCAAAAAAAAAAAAAATGTTAGCACTTTTATTGCTGTCACAAGGAATGTAAACATTCTTGTGATAACAATAAGTAGTGACAGGTCCTCTTTATGGAGAGATCTAAGGTCTATTAGACCCCAAATCTGTCCTCTGCCCTTAAAAGCATCAAATCACACTAAAAATGTCTGGGGAAACTGAAGTGACAAAATATTCCCCAGGATGGGTGTGCCCAGAGAGGCACCAGGGGGCGGTGGGGGCCTCCCCTGCCTTTAAAAGCAATCCAGAAGCTGATTATCTACTAGGATTGCTTTTTTAAAAAAAAAAAAATTGCCTGGAGAAAAAAACAACACCGGGATGATCCCTGTAACTGCAGGTCTCATCACAGTAAACCACTTAACCACTTCTGGACCGGAAGATTTTCCCCCTTAATGACCAGGCCATATTTTGCGATTCAGCACTGCGTTACTTTAACGGACAATTTCACAGTCGTGCAACGCTGTAACCAAATAAAATTGATGTCCTTTTTTCCCCACAATTTTTGTTTTTTGCGTTATAAACAAAAATAGAGCGACATTTCTGAAAAAAACAAAACAATATTTTTCACATTCTGCTATATAACATTCCCCCCCCCCCCCCAAAAAAAAAAAATCTAATTTGTTTAACATTTTAGGCCAATTTGTTTTCTGCTACATATTTTTGGTAAAATAAAATCGCAATAAGCGTATTTTGATTGGTTTGCGCAAAAGTTATTGCGTCTACTAACTACGGTAAAGATTTTTGTCATTTTTATTGTTTTTTTTTTTTTTACTAGCAATGGAAGCGATCTGTGATTTTTTGCAGGACTGCGACATTGCGGCGGACAGATTGAACCCCTGGCTCACATTTTTGACACTTTTGGGGGGACCAGTGACATTACTACAGTAATCAGTGCTAAAAATATGCACTGGTACTGTAATAATGACACTGTCAGGGAAGGGGTTAACAGTGTGGGTGATCAATGGGTTAAATGTGTACCTAGGGGCGTGTTTCTAACTGTGGGGGGGGGGGTGGCTTGTGAAATGATCACAGAGACCTGTGATCCTATATAGAAGATCACAGAGGCTCTGTGATCATTTCAGGGAGAAGAACGGTCAGCTGTGTTTACAACATCTGCTCGTCCTCTCTCAGCGGGGAGAGATCACAGGTGTCAGGCTGCAATCGGAGCCGCCTGACCGGTGCATCGGCTTCCCTGCTGATGAGCGGGGGTGGGAGCGCAGCGGTGGCACGCGACCGACGTTTACCTACAGAGGTTCGCGCAGGAGGGCCAGCCTGCCGCAGTATTTCTGTGCTGGGCGGTCCAAAAGCTGTTAAAAAAATGTTTTTATCACTTTTATTTCTGTCACAAGGAATGTAAACATTATTGTGATAACAATAAGCAGTGACATGTCCTCCTTATGGAGAGATCTGAGGTCTATTAGACCCCAAATCTGTCCTCTGCCCTTAAAAGCATCTGACCACACTGAAAATGTCTGGGGAAACTGAAGTGACAAAATACTCCCCGGGACTGGTGTGTCCAGAAAGGCACCGGAGGGCGGTGGGGGGGGGGGGGCGCCTCCCCTGCCTTTAAAAGCAATCCAGCAGCTGATTATCTGCTAGGATTGCTTTTACAAAAAATAAAAATTTACCTGGAGAAAAAAACAATATCGGGATGATGTCTGTAACTGCAGGTCTCATCACAGTAAACCACTTAAAACAGCCAAAGTAACTGTAAGTAAGGCGATCTTCAAGGGGTTAAAAAAATGTGATCCTGCCATAAAGATCCCTGTTTGACCAATTTGTGTTATAGAGTGACAATGTTCTCTCCTAGTCTCCCAACTGTGATCCTATGTTGCCAATCAGTCATGCAGGCTTTGGATTTAGACTTCAAATGGGCATTTCAACATATATTACATAGGCATGACCTACCATTGTCATCATTAGGTAACCCACTCTGAGAAATGCCGCGCAGCCATTGTGGGAGTGCATGTAGACAGGAAGATGCTGGAATCAGACGAGCTGATGTTTTAGTTCTGGATGGATCTTGTCAGGATAAATCACTTTTTAACTTATTTACATTATCTTTAAGGTTGTCCAGTTCCAATCTCTTATGATAAAGTTATTGACCCTTTACAATGCTGTAACCATCACAAAATCAACCAAAGGATCTGGAGTGTCTATCCAGAACCTGCCATTTGCTGCCTTGATATCTGATCATTGTTAGCTGGCATGAGATACAGCATTATACGGCATGACATGGGGAAGGGTGGGAGCATTTGGTGGGCTAAAGAAAACGCCATAAAGAAGTTGGCCGTCTTTTGGTTATCCTTGCTTATATCATTTTGTCTTTCAGACTGGGTGATCCTTCAGGCTCCTCTCTATGTACATGAAGGAGATGATTTGGCTCTGAGATGTCACAATTTTCCTGGATATTCTGCAAGACAGACTAAATTTTACAAGGATAATGTCAGGATAAGGAACTGGGAATCTGATTCTTTGTTACACATAAGAAACATAACAATGGAAATATCTGGTAGATATAAATGTAGAAAAGAGGTCTATCATAATTTAGTGTATTATCAGCACACTGGAGAAGATGCTATATATGTAAAAGGTAAGTCCCTCATAATTGATTTTGGTGGAGCAGGAAAAGATTTAATATGTTGAAGTGTTAAAAGCAGGGCTTTTTTTCAGCGGGAACGCAGGGCAATGCAGTTCCGGCACCTCCAGCACTGACTGTATGTAATGGCAAGGGGTGCTGGAGTGTGGTGCAGGGTCTATTAATGCTGTCTGCTGGGGGATTTATTCCAGTAGGAGGCGGTATATTTTTCCAAGGGGTTCTGTTGTTGCTGAGGAGGTCTATGGTTGCTGGTGGGGCCCCTAATGTTGCTGGGGTGGGTCTTATATTTCTGGGCAGGTCAGTTCTTGCTGGGAGAGATCTACTGTTAAGGGAGGGATCTATTGTTGCTGGCTGCGGGTAGATCTGTTGTCGCTGCTGGGAGTCTATTGTTGCTAGGGGGGAAATTTTGTTGCGGGTGGTCCATTGTTGTTAGAGGGATCTATTGTTGCTGGCAAGGGGGTATATTGTTGTTGCCTACAGGGAATCTATTTTACTGCTTTTCTTGTTATCATTACCATATTCCCAAAAAATTAACACCACTAAATGATACTTGGTTCTGTATTCTCTAAAAGGGCAGTACTAGGAGGTAGATAGGGGGTAGAACCATGGAATGGTGCTTGGAGGTGGGTAGGGTCCAAGAAAACGGGTGACTTGGAAAGGGGTTCCTGCACCTATTTTGAGAGAAAAAAAGCCCTGGTTAAAAGAAATGTAGCGCTACCCCTGAAGGAGCCGTGGGAAATTGCTCAGATTCCTTTTCCCAATCATAGTAACTCTTTGGCTCAAGGGGGTGTTCTTTTGGTAATTTTATTTTTGAGGTTGCATTGATAGGGTTGGGGGGGAATTGAGTGGGATATACCGAAACAAAACTGTGTACAGGATGAGGATAGTACATTTCCTTCTGTAGCAAAAGCAAACTGTGGACTTGGCTTTGTAGTAGAAGCAGTTAAAAGCACACAAGCTTCTTTCTTTGAGCAATCAGAGCTCCTTCACGCAGAATTAGATAGACTGAGCTCTTCAGAACACCGACCAATGTTCCCTTTAGACAAAACACACATCTGACTCTCTAGCGCCAGAGCGGTGGCAGCAGCCCACAAGTCTTTAAGACCTCTCTCACTGTTCCGCACTCACAATTGTCCTTGGAAAATTGGTTGCCTCCCAACATCCATGTGACACCTTTCTCCCGTGATACCAGACTAGATCTCTAGATGACAGCCCCTCTGTACCTTCAGCATCCAGGCCCTCAGGTTGCCCATCTGAGGCCTCATGAATAGCAAGCACACGGCAGGGCTGCCCAGAGAGCAGCAACCCCTCCAGGCTATGTTCCTCCCCTAAAGAAAAAGTGAAGTTCTGTGTCTTAGAGTATTTATACAGACTCCCAGAAGCCTTCAGGGCCACCCTCCCTGGGATTGGCCAGGGCTGCATAAATATTCATGCTTCTATTTGCATTGCTCCACACCTATATCTAGAGAGATCCACAGTTCTCCAGAAAATATAGGAAACTGTCAGACCTGCAGGCAGTGGCGGCTGGTGAATGAAAATTTAGGGGGGGGGCGACAAAACCAACAACCCCCGGCGGAACGGCTGGCCGACAATCAAATCTACCACCCCCGGGACGGATGGCTGGCTGTGCAGCCGGACAGTCAGCATCCTTACCTGCTCCTTCCCCGAGAGGCTGTGAGTCTCCTCCGGCCATACGTATCCTCCCTCTTCCTGGCCAATGGCCAGTAAAATCACTTTTCTTTTTAGCTAATCAGGAAAGGGGTCTCACAACCTGCTTCCTGATTGGCTGGGAGGAAAATCAGTGTGATAATAGTGAATATTTATTCGCTATTGTCATACAACTGGTTGAGCTCAGAGCGCAGTGCTCTGCGCCCCAAGCCCACCCTTTTTTGAAGCCTATTAGAGCCTCTGGCTCTAATCACGTACTTCAAAAAAAAAATCCCCTTTTGGAATCCATGCGTCCGGCACCCTGCATGTAGATTAGGGGGCCAGATGCATGTATAGGGGGGGCGGCGCCCCCAATGGACAGGCCGCACCAATGGACAGGCCGCAACTGCCTGCAGGACTGCTGAAACATTGAGCAGACCTAACTAATCACATGCAGCTGCACTGATCACAGTTAGCTAGAACTAAAAATGCCTAATCCAAAAATTAGGAGGGTGCTAGAATAACATGTGCTTAGAAAGTATGGAAGCTTTAATTGCCAGTCTTTTCTTCTGGAAATACTACTTACCTGGCTGATAGTGTTTTCTGAGTCACTGACCTGGAACAAATATGCAGATTTCTAACTTCACTCTGACAATCTAGATCACCATGAAGGGAGATAACACTGCTCAGGCTAGTCAAAGTCCATGATTCAAGGTGGGTGCTGAACCTCGGCTCGCCACCAGGAGAAGCATAAAAGACGACAATGGTCACACACCACCACGGAATCCAATGAAGAAAAGTTCCATTACTCACATAAGTGGTACAAGGTACAGCAGGATAGGAAAGTATGTAGCAGTCATAGTGAACAAGCATATATATAGCAGTCGCGTGAAATGCATCTACTGTCCCACCCTGCTGTACCTTGTACCGCTTATGTGAATAAAGGAAATTTCTTCATTGGATTCCGTGGTGGTGTGCGACCATTTTCTTCTTTTATAATCCAGATCCCCATGCTTGTAGGGGGGCAACTTGCATTTTCAGAAGAAGGTAGTGGTCTCGTTTAAGATTTAAGTTTAACTGTTAACCCACTTTTCACTTTTGCTTTCTCTTCTAGAGTTGTTTACCTATCCAGAATTAACAATGTGCCATTATCCAGTATTAGAAAATGATACCGTGACCCTGAAATGTAAGACCAATCTCAGTTCACTAGGACAGAGGACAGAACTGCTATTTGCGTTCTACAGAGATGAACAGAATGTTCAGAAATTCGGTTTATCCAGTCAATATAAAGTCCAGTCTGCTCACATGAAGGATTCTGGGAGTTATTCCTGCGAAGTCAAAACCGAAAAAATATTGAAGAGGAGCAAAGCAATAAATATTGAAATAATAAGTAGGTATAAGTCGAGAGCTGATCATTTGATAATAATAACCAGAGGGATATGGTTTCTGACATCAACACATAAACAGGATAAGGGTAGAGTCAATGTCCACCTAATTCAACACAACCTTTCCCACCTTTTTTTCGTTGAACCCAATAAACAACACCGAACCAGGGTCTGGATTGTAGTGACCTTTTATTAAACAATGCCAAATACAAACACATTACCATACAGTTAGATATCTGCACCCTTACAAATGCCTTTGAAAGAATATCTGCACCATTACAAAGAAGGGCAACCAGCAGCCCAACAGCGACTTAGATATAGTTTCACCAGACTTTGGCAGATACAATTCTGACACCAAATTCCAAAGTAGCTGAGGGGTGCCATACTTGAGATGGCTGCCCTATCTCCATCAAACCTGCATACAAATTCCAATTCCTAAAGGGCCTTAAAGCGATTGTAAAGGTAAAATGTAAAAAAATAAAACACAATAACAAACATCTCTATATTTCTCTGCTCTGTACAATAGAATTGCTCAGAGTTGCCATGAACCTACACCTCGAGGCCCTTGTCAGCACACCTGGCCCTTCCTCTTTGTCCAGTGCCCCCATGGGAAGCCGCTTCCCATGTGAAAACTTGTGCATGCTCGCTCCCAAGCCCCACTGCAGCGTCCATTGACACTGGCTTTGAGTGACAGCACTGGGAGCCAATGCCCAAGCAGAGCCAGTGAGACTCGGAAGTGAGGGGAGAGAAGAGCTGCAGATATGCACAATGCTGGATTGAATGCGGGCTTAGGTAAGTAAAATTGTATGTGTAGCAGCTCCCCCAGGCCCACCACCCCCCAATACTTACCTGAGCCCAATCTTCCTCCAGCAATATGCACAAGAGCCGCGGCTCTCTGAGGGCTCTCCCTTTACATTAGCTGAGACAGTAATGGGATTAATTGGCTCCTGCTGCTGTCAATCACAGCCAATGAGGAGCAAGAGGAGGCGGGGACTAGCCATGGCTCTGTGTGTGGATGGACACGCAGAGCCATGACTCGGAAGCGAGTCTGCTCGGGTGCCCTGTTGCCTCTGGGAGCACTAGGCAGGAGGGAGGGGCTTGGAGCACCGGCAGGGGACTCGAGAAGAAAAGGATCGGGGCTGTTTCGAGAAGAAGAGAATTGGGGCTTTTCTCTGCAAAAACATTGCAAAGAGAAGGTAAGGATAACATGTTTGTTATTTTTTTTTATATTTGAATTTAACATCACTTTATTTGAACAAGCTGAACCATGCATTGCCATGCACAACTGCATTAGATTTTGTACTCTCTTGTAAATCAACCCCATAATGTCATAGATAATATGAGCAAGGCAAAAAGCAGACTTTTAAAAAGGTACCTAAGATGAGATTTGATCATTTAAAAAAAAACATAATTTCATTTTCAACCACGTTTAGACATTACACAGTTCAGCTCTTTGTGTGAACCACATGTGTCCAAAGAGTGAAGGGTTAAACACAAGCTGATGGTTGCAGTAGCCCCCATTTTCTGCCGTATTTATTTGCATTACATGATCAGCAAGACGTTAAGGTGGTATTCATAAAAATAAAATGATTTGGGATGTGTGTTACTATAAAATTATCAAGTCTCCTTTTGGGTATCTTAAAAGTTTGCTTTTTCCTTTGCTTGGATTATCTACAGCAACCTTTCTCAACCTTTTTACCTTGGAGGAACCCTTGAAATAATTTTTGAGTCTTAAGGAACCCCTGTTAAAATCACTTAATTGGGGGTCAGTGGAAAGAGGGCCCCATTCCAGTGCTGGTCAGAATGCCACCCTCAAAGTTAAAAATATCACTGATGCTAAAGCCATGGCATGCCATTGTCTTTGGCTTTGTGGCTTTGGCTCTGGAACAGGGGCTGAATATCAACCTTCGGCCCAGAGGGCAAGCATAGGCCCATAGTGCAGTGAATAGGCATCACTCCCACTCTCCCTCTTCCCGGCCTCCTCCTGACCCCCATTCCAGGCTAAAGCTCCACTCCAGGTACTCTTTACTCACTGGCCGAATCTGGGTTCCTGACCGGGCCAGCAGGGGGCAGTTGGGGGGAGTTTGGACAGCTTAATCGTGTCTGGCCAGGGGAGGAGAGTCTCCAGTGGGGCATGGAATGGGCCTCTGTTTAATCACAGTTTACACCATCCATGCTGGGGGGGAGGACTGCGCTCTGCCCTTGTCTTTATCCCGCACTCAGTAGGTCAGCGGTGGGGAATTTTTACTTCTCTTCACCAGGAATCCTTTAGGCATGTCTGTGGCAGTAGTGGGGCATCAGAGTGGCCTGGGGGGCAATTTCCCCCCCTGTCCCCTGATCCAGTCCTCCCCTGCTCTGGAACTATGCAGGCACCATTAAATAGGAGGTCAAATAGTCACAGCTCAAGGAACCCCTAACAAATTCCCAACAGAGCCCTTGTTGGGAATGGCTGTATGGAATAACAGTTATTATTTGTTTTCCTGAACCCAAATTACTATTGAATTCATGATTTCCTCTTTTTTTTTTTTAGGTGAAATTAAAAAAAAATCAGCAGCTAAGCAGAACATAATCCGGCTAATAATATCAGGATTTATACTGATCATTGCTTTCATTTTCATCTTTTATCATGTAAAATTTATGAAAGGTTTTAAAACTATAAATGAAGGATCCCCATCCCTATGACTGTGATAAAGACTGATGGCTTTCTTTCTACCTACTGGATTGTCTGAGCATGTCTACACTAGAGAGTATACAATGATGACGCCATCTTGGATCACCAGTCCAAATAAAGAACCATAAAGAGCTAGCTTTTCATTTTGTGCAATGTTCTATTCATTCCCATCATTTCCAGTATAGAAGATAAAATGTCCTATTAGACTTTGCTTTAAAAAAGACCGGGATTATTTCCTAAATGTACATGGTATAACTGGATACTAATATTTATAGATAAAATTGATCCAGGGAATATCCGATTGCCTATTGGGGGATCAGGAAGGATTTCTTTCCTCTGCTGGAGAAAATTGGATCAGGCCTTGCTGGGTTTTTTGCCTTCCTCAACTGTGGGAATAGGATTGTGTATATAGGATTGTATATATATATATATATTTTCTACTCCTTTTATTGGTTGAATTAGATGGACTTGTGTATTTTTTCAACCAGACTAACTATGCAACTTACTGCTATTCAACAAGCACCAATTAAGGGGACAATTATTTATCAGCTTTTCATTCACACGTTACAGTGAGATACACCCATTGCATACTGTTGTATTGAGCACTGCAATGAAAAAAAAACATTTAGGAGCAAAAAAAGTTAATTGCGTCCCTGTCTGCATATGTTACAGTGAGATACACCCATTGCATACTGTTGTATTGCGCTTTGCAATAACAAAAACCCATTTAGGGGCAAAAAAAGTAAATTGCGGCCCTGTCTGCATATGGTACAGTGAGATACACCCATTGCATACTGTTGTATTGCGCTTTGCAATAAAAAAACCCATTTAGGGGCAAAAAAAGTAAATTGTGGCCCTGTCTGCATATGTTACAGTAAGATACACCCATTGCATACTGTTGTATTGCGCTTTGCAATAAAAACACATTAGGGGAAAAAATAAATTGCGGGCTAGTCTGCATATTTTACTGTGAGATACACCCTTTCTATACTGTTGTTCTATTCCACTATTCAATAAACACCCATTTAGGGAAAAAAAAAATAATTGCGGCCTAGTCTGCATCTGTACATGTGAGATACACCCTTTTAGATACTGTTGTTCTATTCTGCTATTCAATAAACACCCATGTAGGGGACAGAAAGATATTAAATTGCGGCTTAGTCTGTATCTGTACGTGTGAGATACACCCTTTTAGATACTGTTGTTGTATTCTGCTATTCAATAAACACCCATCTAGGGGACAGAAAAATATTAAATTGCGGCTTAGTCTGTATCTGTACGTGTGAGATACACCCTTTTAGATACTGTTGTTCTATTCTGCTATTCAATAAACACCCATGTAGGGGACAGAAAGATATTAAATTGCGGCTTAGTCTGTATCTGTACGTGTGATATACACCCTTTTAGATACTGTTGTTGTATTCTGCTATTCAATAAACACCCATGTAGGGGACAGAAAGATATTAAATTGCAGCTTAGTCTGTATCTGTACGTGTGAGATACACCCTTTGGATACTGTTGTTCTATTCCGCTATTCAATAAACACCCATTTAGGGGAAAACTTATAATTTTGCAGCGTTTGCTGATTATGTTACTGTGAGATACACCCTTTAAATTAGTTTGGCGCATCTCCTTCCACCACCGAGGATTGCAGGGCGCTTCAGTTTGCCTCCTGTTGCTAACTCCTCCTACTCCGTTTCCTCATCCTCTACCACCTCCGCATCCGGAGCAGTGATCATTTCCAAGGATTTCAGGGCAGTCATTCACAAGTGGCTCCGAGGGTGGGTTCCTGCACCCACAAACACCAGGTACACAATTGTCCAGCAAGGGCACAGTTCTGGAGGATGATGAGGTGGAGGATGATGAGGTGGAGGATGAGGAGGAGGAGGAGAAGGAACCATGTTCACAGCAGGGTGGCACCCAGATAACTGATAACAACAGATACTACACTTGATCTTAGGCAAAAGGTCGAGACTCGAGAAGCGATGCTGGTGGCATTCCCACCTGACAGCGGGGGCACAGTGGAAACACAAGGCGAAGGCAGAGGAGGTCGCCAACGCAGCCAGGGAACCGCCAGCACCTCAGAAGGCAGGGTTAGCATGTATGAAATGTGGAAAAGCTTTGTCAGCACAACACAACAACCAGGACCACCAGCTGTTTTTTTTTTTAAGCCCCTGATGTGTGAACACACTCAGACTATCACCCGGTGGGTGCATAAAAAAGTGCACACCAAAAAAGTGAAACACAAAAAGTGCATAGGGTGTACACATGGTCCTTGACCCTGATCCCCCGGGGCGCAAGGCTCCTGACAGGGACTGGGGTACTTACACTGGCTAACCTGGCCGAAACCAGGTAGCCCCGTTCTTTTGGAGGTCTGCTGAAACAGACCACCCCAAGTACTAGGTGGGGCTCTCCCAAAGAGAGACCCCTGAGAGAGGGCGAGCCAAGCCAGAAGGCCATATCCACCCCCTCCCAAGACTTTTAGGGCCAGGCCCAAGGACCTACACCCTACTAATCACGCTGTGCAAAATAAAGTGTACCGCCACAATAAAAAACACAAAACGTGAGACACACAACAGATAAAAGTGGGGAAAGGGATAATGGAGAAATGCAAGGTTAGTGCCACGTTGCAATACTATGGCAGGCCCTTCGGCCTGACTCCTAACCAAAAGGCTCGGCCCTAGAGGCAGGTGTGAAAAATGTGTGTAGGAAGTGCAGTGTCCTTGGTGCCATACTCATAGTGTTGCCATCCACCGTGAATTATGGCACCCCTGGACTGCCACTCCAGGGGCATATACACCACAGGCTTTTCAGAATCCTGGTCCCTGGCAAGACCAGTGCAGCCCTGTCTCTACCAGAAGGCCTCAGAACTTAGACAGCTTTGGGAGAGCCCGGCCCACAACCAGGGACACATGCCTTTTCCAAGGCCAGACTCAACCCAGAAGGGAGAAAAAAGCCCCCCCCCCCCTCCGCCATCACCGTTCCTTACCATATACCATATACAGTTCCTTACCGTTCCTTACGTACTATACACATACTGAATGATGGATCTGCCCCCTTCAACTTCTGGGTCTCCAAATTGGGCACATGGCCTGAGCTTGCCCTTTACGCCTTGGGGTGCTGGCCTGCCCTGCAGCCAGTGTATTATCTGAACGTGTATTTAGCACGGCTGGGGGCGTTATCACAGACAAGCACAGCCGCCTGTCCAGAGCCAATGTGGACAAGCTCACGTTCATTAAAATGAACCAGGCATGGATCCCACAGGACTTGTCCGTATCTTGTGTAGAATAGACATGTATACCGTCCTTACCCAGCCACTGTTGTATTTGATCTTTCTTACTCTTTTGGGGTGTACCCTAATTTAAAAAGAAATATAATTAAAAACAAAAACCAGTGTTGGCTACTTCGTCCTCCTCCACCGCCGCTTCAACCTACACTGCCACATCCACTGCCACCTCAACCTCCTACTCCATATGGGCCTCGTCCTCCTCCTACATCATTCAAGATGATTATTTTTTATTTTTATGTTTTTTATGTTATTTTAAGTTATTTCCCTATCCACATTTGTTTGCAGAGCACTTGCCATGCTCTTAAGATGATTTTGCTGCCATTTGCAGCCCTCTAGCCCTTTCCATGTTTGTTTTAGAGGCAATTTAGTGCGGGTCTCCATTGACTTCAATGGGGTTCGGGATTGGGACAAAGTTCGGGTTAAGTCCGGTTCACGAACCCGGACTTTTTTTTCAAGTTCGGTTGAACCCGCCGAACCCGAACATCCAGGTGTTTGCTCAACTCTACTCATAACCAGTCCCTTATAATCACTAGATACAAACTTCTTGGGGCTAGGCGAGGATGTGTGGTAGCAAGCAGTACTTTACCGCTCCTGTGAGTCCCTTGTAAGTTTGGGGATCTCCGTCCTGGTTCCTCTTATGAACAAGAGTTGCTGGCCATTATTCGTACACTCCTCTGGTAATGTCAGGATTCTCCTAAGTGGTTATGCCACCCACACAAGCAGCCCCCAGTCCCTGGCATCTCACAAATGGTGTCACATGATTATGTCAATGCGTTTCGCAAGGAATGTAGCGTAGCTTCGTTTTGATGGTGCATATTTAAGAATTTGGGACTGGGAACTGGCCACAAAAAATGTAGCTCTGGGAGAAGGGGGCTGAGAATGAGGCTGGGCAAAAGTGAGGCTGGACTTGGGAAACACTGTTGAAAGATGAAAGCAGCACCGGCGAAGCAGCTCACAATCTCCCACCACTGCCATCTCCCGATAGCCCTGACTGGCGGTGACCTGACATTGGATGGAGGTTCATTTGCCTGGTTACATGCTCTGATCAAGTTGCAATTTGCACGTGCAATTTATAATTATTTTATCTATTAAAATGTGTTTTATCTGTACTGTCTATTGCACTCTGTTTTGTTCTTCTTCCAGTTATTCATGCCTTTGGATATACAGGCGGTCCCTGGGTTACAAACAAGATAGGGTCTGTAGGTTCGTTCTTAAGTTGAATTTGTTTGTAATTCGGAACAGGTCCATTTTTTTAAGTGTAGCTCCCGCCAAAAAAAATAATTCTTACGTTTTTTGGATAGCATAGGGAAGGATTAACACCGCGGTAATGTTTGTGTTTCTGTCTGTGCCCCTATTCTGAATATTTCAACTCACTTTCTGGCCCTATGACAATTGGATAGACAAACAGATAAAAAAATAAATAAATAAAAATAGTTGCAGTAACAAAAATAGAAGGAAGGCAAAAAAAAATTGTTCCAGCAGGGGAAATAAAAATCCCTCCTGATCCCTCCTGATCCCCCAAAGCCAATTATACTGAACTCTCACCTTCCAATTATGCTAAATACTGAAAAATATGTTTATCTATGTGACCTGCTATTAGAGGGCAACTAACCAGTTTCGCCATTTTTACATATTCTTTATTTTATAATCAGTCTGCAGATTACAGACGTTTCTGAAAAATAAGTTTCCACATGTCTGCTTCCTTGGT
Source organism: Pelophylax lessonae (assembly GCF_965119305.1). Classification (NCBI taxonomy): domain Eukaryota; kingdom Metazoa; phylum Chordata; class Amphibia; order Anura; family Ranidae; genus Pelophylax; species Pelophylax lessonae. The sequence continues at coordinate 18,392,032 of NC_138780.1, forward strand.
ATTAAATACAGGAAGAAAGAAATACTTTTTATTTTCCTTTTCAGATGTTCAGCTTTACTTATACCCACATTTTCTAGTCAACATGAGTCCAAACTTTTCCGTTCTGTTGGTCTGTAAGTAAATCAAACTTTATTTATTTTATTATAATATCTTATATATCATCTCATAGTAGGAAAAGGGGAAAAGGACAATATATCATAACCCATAACCAATCATCTTTCATCATTGTGAATGTACTACAGGTATCAATCTAATTGGGTGTTATGGGTTATTATGTATCATCGCTGCTTTTTGTATTGCATGACGGAATCAGGCTTAGTTAAAAGATATTTAACAAAATGGAATGGGACTTTAAAGGCACAGATATCAGAACACAGATTATAAAAATCATACAAATTTTATTCAACAAATTTCATTAAAATCATATAAAATAAGAGAACAGGTATAATAGTGACCATGATGCTATTTGGGTGCAAATTTCCATTCCAAACCGATTTTGTTAAATGCTTCCATTTGGGAATGCGGCATGGTTTATCTTGGGGGTCAAAATATTCAATGCTATTGTACATTAGTTTAAAGATGCCAGCAAATGGAATTTTTCTTAAAGTTTATCTAAAGCCAGAAGTTTTTCTTTTTGGATAGACACAGACAGGGTTAAAATTATAGTCATGTTTTTATTGTTATCTGTGTCCCCATCTTCTTTATTTTATTTGACCAATATTATCACCAAGGCTTTTACAAACCAACCTGGACACCTGTTCAGATGACAATTGCCTAAAAGGGGATCTCTTTAGAGAGGATTTATATGACTTGCTATTGCGTCTTAAGTACAGAAATTGAAGGTAAATGAAGCCAACCAGAGACAGCAACTCCTTCGTAGGGTTCTAACCCTTTTCTACTCTACTGAAAACTAAAACATAAAACATTTTGACTTCAATGATTCCCCACACTCATGCACCAAAAGGATACTTTCTCTGAGGACTTTTAGGATATCAAATTAACATACTGGAAATCATAAAATATCTGAATAAATCTCTTTTTTTGGGTTATTATTTTAAAACCATATTAACTTTTTTTTTTTTTTTTTTAGATTCATACAAACACATGTATTAGAGAAACACATACAGTATCTCACATTTTTGTAAATATTTTATATATCTTTTTATGTGACAACACTGAAGAAATGACACTTTGCTACAATGTAAAGTAGTGAGTGTACAGCTTGTATAACAGTGTACATTTGCTGTCCCCTCAAAATAACTCAACACACAGCCATTAATGTCTAAACCGCTGGCAACAAAAGTGAGTACACACCTAAGTGAAAATATTTAAATTGGGCCTAAAATGTCAATATTTTGTGTGGCCACCATTATTTTCCAGCACTGCCTTAACCCTCTTGGACATGGAGTTCACCAGAGCTTCACAGGTTGCCACTGGGGTCCTCTTCCCCTCCTCCATGAGGACATCACGGAGCTGGTGGATGTTAGAGACCTTGCGCTCCCCCACCTTCCATTTGAGGATGCCCCACAGATGCCCAATAGGGTTTAGTTTTGGAGACATACTTGGTCAGTCCATCACCTTTACCCTCAGCTTCTTTAGCAAGGCAGTGGTTGGCTTGGAGGTGTGTTTCGGGTCATTATCATGTTGGAATACTGCCCTGCAGTCCAGTCTCCAAATGGAGGGGTTCATGCTCTGCTTCAGTATGTCACAGTACATGTTGGCATTCATGGTTCCCTCAATGAACTGTAGCTCCCCAGTGTCGGAAGCACTCATGCAGCCCCAGACCATGACACTCCCACCACCATGCTCGACTGTAGGCAAGACACACTTGTCTTTTGTACTCCTCACCTGGTTGCCTCCACACACACACTTGACAACATCTGAACCAATTAGGTGTATCTTGATCTCATAAGACCACAGGAGATGGTTCCAGTAATCCATGTCCTTAGTCTGCTTGTATTCAGCAAACTGTTTGCGGGGTTTCTTGTGCATCATCTTTAGAAGAGGCTTCCTTCTGGGATGACAGCCATGCAGACCAATTTGATGGAGTGTGCGGGGTATGGTCTGAGCACTGACAGGCTTACCTCCCACACCTTCAATCTCTGCAGCAATGCTGGCAGCACTCATACATCTATTTCCCAAAGACAACATCTGGATATGACGCTGAGTATGTGCACGCAACTTTTGGTTGACCATGGCGAGGCCTGTTCTGAGTGGAACATGTCCTGTGAAACCACTGTATGGTGTTGGCCACCATGCTTCAGCTCAGTTTCAGGGTCTTGGCAATCTTCTTATAGTCTAGGCCATCTTTATGTAGAGCAACAATTCTTTTTTTCAGATCCTCAGAGAGTTCATTGCCATGAGGTGCCATGTTGAACTTCCAGTGACCAGTATGAGAGAGTGAGAGCGATAACACCAAGACCGAGATCCTGTAACACTAATGAGTCACACGATGCCAGGGAGGGAAAATGGCTAATTGGGCCCAATTTGGACATTGTCACTTAGGAGTGTACTCACTTTTGTTGCCAGCGGTTTAGACATTATTGGCTGTGTGTTGAGTTATTTTGAGGGGACAGCAAATTTACACTTATATAAAGTTATACAAGCTGTACACTCACTTCTTTACATTGTAGCAAAGTGTCATTTCTTCAGTGTTGTCACATAAAAATATATAATAAAATATTTATAAAAATGTGAGGGGTGTACTTACTTTTGTGAGATACTGTATATTAATTAATAATAAATAAAAATAATTTTAACATATGTATTCCCTCAACCACACCCTGGTCAGTGAACTTAGTTGTCTTTACTGACCTGATCATAACTGAAGTTGGAGCAGTTGAAGCTGGTTCTTCCAGTGGGTTGAGGGTAACATGTTTCTCAGATCATAGAACTGCTTCATCAGAAGGCATATACGTATAGGACTACCAATCGACCATGTCATGAACCAAGAACCTGCTTCCATGCAGAAAAAAAGGGGGATCCAAAGCCAGAGCTTAGATACCAAACCAAATAATCTGTGATATTTTTATAACATCAACAACTCAAAGTTTCAGATATATATTAAAGTAACAGTGATAGTTTCAATCACAAACCAACTTTTAGGCAGCCTTCCAGCTTCTCCTGTCAGCTGAGGGCTTCTCAGAATTCTAGCCGTTCCCATCAGGTGCAGAGTAATGAGTTTACTTGGTCTCCTAGCTGCTTCCATCAGCTGCAGGGTAACAAATCTTGCCTCATGCCCCCCTGGGTGGATTGGTCCTCGGGGCAGGAGGTGCCTTATTTAAACCTCATCTGTCTGTGCCTCTTCACTTGTGAAAGCATTTGAGTCCTGGCTCCCTGTCTGTTTCCTTGTCTGAGGAATAGAAAGCAGGAAAGAGCAGCGCCGGCTTAGTGTAGCATAACATTATTCAGCAATAATGAATGTAGCAACTTACTCTGAGGTAAGGTTAGAAAGGTACGATGGGTGTAGTGGGCTCATCCATCTTCTTCTCCTGGGGAAGTGCCGTAGAGGAGGGTGGTTTGGTGCTGGTGGTGTGGGGAAGCTGTTGTTCGGCAGCCAGTCCGTAGGATGCAGCGGCGGTGGTGGATCGCTCACAGCAGGGCTCCGGCTACCTGCTTCCAGTCTGACCAACATCACTTCCTGGTAGGAAGAAGATAGGGGTTGCACGCATTCGGAGCATCCGTGCTCCTTTGACTGCCTGACGAAGGAGCACGGTTGCTCCGAATGCGTGCAACACCTATCTTCTTCCTACCAGGAAGTGACGTTGGTCAGACCGGAAGCAGGTAGCCGGAGCCCTGCTGTGAACGCTCCGCCGCTGAATCCTACTGACAGGCTGCCGAACAACAGCTTCCCCACACCACCAGCACCAAACCACCCTCCTCTACGGCACTTCCCCAGGAGAAGAAGATGGATGAGCCCACTACACCCATCATACCTTTCTAACCTTACCTCAGAGTAAGTTTTCATTATTTCTGAATAATGTTATGCTACACTAAGCCGGCGCTGCTCTTTCCTGCTTTCTATTCCTCAGAGCCTCTCTTCGCTCCAGTTGGCAGCCGCCAAACGTGGCCCCCCCCCCCATCACCTTTTGGATCCGCTGCTCCATATCCCCTTCTCATCCCCCTCCCTTGTACCACCCAGCTATATTAGAGAGCACCATGACATCACCCACATCCTTGTCTGACCCAGCTATACTATTATCTTGGATTCTCTTTTTGCTGATCTTTGCCTTATACCAGGACTACTCTTTGGATTGCCAACTGAACTTGAACTCAGATTGTTAACTGAACAACATTTGCTTTCTACCAGCCCTAAATTTTGGAACTGTTTTTGGACTATGCTTTCTTTTTACCAGTCCTGACCTTGGAACTGTTTTTGAACTGCACCTGTTTTCTACCAGCCCTGACCTTGGTACTGTTTTTGGACTATGCTTGCTTTCTATTAGCCCTGACCTTGGTACTGTTTTTGGACTATGCTTGCTTTCTATTAGCACAGGCCTTGATACTGCATTTGGACTATGTTTGCTTTCTACCAGCCCTTACCTTGGAACTGTTTTTGGACTGCACTTGCTTTCTACCAGCCCCAGCCTTGGAACGGTTTTTGGACTATGATTGCTTTCTACCAGCTTTGGCCTTAAAACTGTTTTTGGACTGTGTTTGCTTTCTACCAGCCTCGGCCTCAGAACTGTTTTTGGACTATGCTTATTTTCTACCAGCCCTGGTCTTGATACTGTTTTTGGACTATGCTTGCTTTTTACTAGCCCTAACCTTGGAACTGTTTTTGGACTGCACTTGTTTTCTACCAGCTCAGGCCTCTGAGCTGTTTTTGGACTATGCTTGCTGTCTACCAGCCCTGGCCTTGGTACTGTTTTTGAAATGTGCTTTCTTTCTACCAGCTCCCACCTCTGAACTGTTTTTGGACTGCACTTGTTTTCTACCAGCCCCAGCCTCAGAACTGTTTTTAGAATATGCTCACTTTCTACAAGCCCTGACCTTGGAACTGTTTTTGGATTACATTTGCTTTCTACCAAGCCTGGCCTCAGAACTGTTTTTGGACTATGCTTTCTTTCTTCATTGTCTTTTGGTCTAGAAGTGGACTTTAACTATTTTCTAACCGTGCTATAGCTGAATGACGGCAACAGCACAGTCGTCCAGTTCTGGGGGCGTGTCTATTGATATCCTTCCACAACCCTGCCCCCACCCCGCACACCCCTGGGGCGTGCATCGGTCGTACTCTGTGATCAATGTGATCTTTGGACACAGCTGATCACAGATTGAACGTACAGGTCCGATCACAGCAGTCTATTACCATGTGATCTGTAAACAAATGCTGGTTATCTGCATTTCCTTTCTTCAGCGCTGTCACTGTCTGGGGGAATGAAAGTCGACAACCGGCGATCCTGTGACAGGGCACACTTACATTGGTAATCAGGGCACTGATCATCAGTGGAGCCCCATCAGTGTACATTAGTGCAGCATATAAGTGCACATATCAGTGCCCATCGGTGCCACCTATAAGTGCCCATCAGTGGCATCTCATCAGTGCCCATCAGTGCCGCTACATCAGTGGCCATCAGTGCAGCTTGTTAGTGCCTATCAGTGCCGCCTCATCAATGCCCATCAATGCAGCCTATAAGTGCCCATCAGTGCAGCCTCATCAGCACACATCAGTGAAGAAGAAAAATTATATAACGCATGACCGCACAATCGTCATTCAAACTGCAACAGGGTTGCAAGCTAAAAATTGACCTAGGCAGGAAGGGGATGAAAGAGCCCAGTAGGCAAGTGGTTAAACAGGCATGATAATAACATATTATAGTTGTGATTTTGTTTACCTTTATAGGGTTTACTTTATGTTTTTTTTTTTTTGCATCCATGAATATAACAAAATGCAAAATCTTGAATGAATGAAGTAACAGTCAGGGGCTTATTGAATCTTAGGTATAGTTAAAGTGGAGTTCCGGCCTATTTTGCAACTTTAGTGATTCCTGGAGTGCTTGCTATGCTGATCAACAATTGGGCATTTTCAATTTTTTTCGGGGGTCCCTTACCTTATTTTCAGGGCATTTTTGATTGTACTTCCTCCTTCTCCCCCCCTCTGTGGCCACGGCCACCGACATCACTTCCGCCTTTGCATTGCATCCTGGGAGCTGTTTGTCATCACTCCCAGGAGGCTGGAATCAGGAAGAACTCCCTGGAATCAGGAAGAAGGACACAGCAGATTACACTGCGGCTTCAGATGCCCACATCCAAGATGGCCGCACTCAGACAGCGTTTTTAAAAGTAAGATTTTGACTAAAATCCAATACTGTACACCCTGCAAGTATGAGAATAGCGGTTTTGTAAAGGGCGATGGATTAGTATTATAGGGGTATTTTTAGTTAAAAAAGGTATTTGAGGCCGGAACTCTGCTTTAACTGTCATTCAGACAGAAGATGAACAATAAAATAAATTGCATGTAATAATTGGCAACATAAAAATAAAAATGTATATTAACTTTCTCTTTTGTCTTTTTTTTTAGTGACTATTTTAGAAAATGCAGGTAAGTGACCCTTCTTTACTAGATAATCAAAGCAGTAATGACCGAAACAAATTCAATAATGACATAACTGACAAACATTTTTTTAAATATGACAATAGGTGTATTTAGTCTGTAGATGTGGGTTTGAGTGTTAAATTTTATTTTGGAACATGTATAATTGCGCTGTAGGTCACATGTAATTTTAGTGATTTTGGAAGACAAATTTGCTCTTGCTCTTTTGATTTTGACTTTGGCTTGATTTTGGGTAAAGTAGATTATAACTTAAAGAGGAAGTAAACTCTTCATCAAAACTTTTTTACATTCTAAGCCACATTAGTAACACTATTCATTGCCGTCTGTGACACTCTCCTTACTTGTATAATCTTCTTACAATCCGTCCTGCAGTATTTCCTTACGTCATCGGCACATGAGCTTTCTGCCATTTGATTCACGGCACGCTATGTGTGCCGTTTCCCCATCTACATCCTCTGACAGCGGTACAGCTACAAAGACTCGCGATACTGTCCTTTCCCTCTCAGCTTACTGGTTCTCCTCCCGCAGTAACGCCGATTGTAAAAGAGGCTTGGATAGCATGCGCTCGCGCATGCGCGACATTTCGGGTAGGGAAATGAGGAAGGGCGGAAATTACATCCACAGGGGAGGCAGAAATCATTACTGAAGATGGCATCTATAAGTATGTGTATCTATAAGTATGTATTCATAATGTATTAAAGCGGAGTTCCGGGCACAAAAACTACCTTTTTTTTGTGCCCGTCCGCTTGGTCTTCTTAACCTGAAAAGGAATTGGATAGTTAGGTTTTTTTTTTTTTTACACTCACCTTGTAATTTTTGATAGAATATACTCACCTATTCTTCACTTCCTCCCTCAGCGCCACGGCTCCGCCGTCACTTCCTGTCTTGCGATGATTCCTGGGAGCTGAACGTCATCGCTCCCAGGAATCAATGCGACGGCACCGGCCCCGCTTTCCCTGCTAAACAGCTTCTGGGCATGCCCAGAAGCTGTGGAGGAATGCGGCGCCGCACCGGAAGTGATGAGAGGGGCCGGTGCAGGCGCATTCTGGGAGAAGAAGACGAGGAAGAAGACGCCGAAGAGGATCGCGCCGGCTTCAGCTGCCCACAAGAGAGATGGCAACGCTGTAGAAGAAATTTTATAAGTGAGTATTTCTTCTTGCAGGTAAGTGCGAACCGGGACAGATCAGAGGCTAGCCATTGTGGAATGTACTAGCCCTGACTGTCCCGGGGGTATGTTTATTAAAAAAATGTTTCTGTGCCCGGAATTCCGCTTTAAGGTGAAAAACCATGAGACTTTACAACTCCTAAGTTTTGATAAAAAAAAAAAGTAAGCTGATTGACTTCTTTGGAGAGATGAACCAGATTTTGCACTCTCAAGTTTTAGTAAATCAACCCCATAGAGTCCAGATTGAATTTTATTCAGACTCTCATATCAGAAAATCCAATAGGTTTCAGGAGTTCAAATCAAGGCTCATTCAACCAGCATTAAGAGCAATTATATCAATTACCCCTCAATATCCCACCAATTTTATCAATTCAGCGCATGCTTTGCTCAACATTACACAGCCCTGATGAAAGTGTTTTGAACCCCCCAAAATGCATTGGCTCTAATATATATATATATATATATATATATATATATATATATATATATACACAGTGCCTTGCAAAAGTATTCGGCCCCCTTGAACTTTGCGACCTTTTGCCACATTTCAGGCTTCAAACATAAAGATATAAAACTGTAATTTTTTTGTGAAGAATCAACAACAAGTGGGACACAATCATGAAGTGGAACGAAATTTATTGGATATTTCAAACTTTGTTAACAAATAAAAAACTGAAAAATTGGGCATGCAAAATTATTCAGCCCCTTTACTTTCAGTGCAGCAAACTCTCTCCAGAAGTTCAGTGAGGATCTCTGAATGATCCAATGTTGACCTAAATGACTAATGATGATAAATAGAATCCACCTATGTGTAATCAAGTCTCCGTATAAATGTACGGGGGGAGGGGCAGCAGCGCTATCCCACAGTACATAGTCTACAATGTAACTCAGGCAGGCTTGATGGAAAACCTTGAAAAGTTGCCGTGCACAGCAGTGCGGAACATGTCGTCACGGCAACCCTGATGCGTTCCAGGCCGGGTCCCGACGCTTGCTGACGTCACTTCCGGGTAGCGGCCTCCACTGTGGATACCTCTGGGTGGCGGCTCCGCGGCACGTCTACACTGCTTCGGTGCGAGCAGCCACACTATCGGGTGGGAGGAAGACACGCCACCCTACCGGCTGGTCCGGTCTGCTTTTGGCACATAAGATCCTTTTCCCTCCTGCCTGGTTCCCTGTTGTGATCATCTACACAGTTCCAGCTCACCCAGCGGCTCAGTCATCCTGTGACCCCCAGCAATTCCACAGATCTGGTTTGGAACACATTCTATTATGTTTTAATCATCACTATATATTTTTTTATAAATAAACTTTTCAAGGTTTTCCATCAAGCCTGCCTGAGTTACATTGTAGACTATGTACCGTGGGCTAATTTTTGGGGCCTATAGTGGTCGACACTTCTGCATCCTGTGAATGCCTACTGTACCTCCAGCCACCAAATACTACATTCTTAGCTGTCAGGTAAACCCATGAGGGCTAATTTTTGGGGCCTATAGTGGCCAACATTTCTGTATCCTGTGAATGCCTAATGAACCTTCAGCCACAGAATACTACGTTCTTTGCTGTCAGGTAAACCCATGTGGGCAAATTTTTGGGGCCTATAGTGGCCGACACTTCTGTATCCTGTGAATGCCTAATGAACCTCCAGCCACAGAATACTACATTCTTTGCTGTCAGGTAAACCCATGTGGGCAAATTTTTGGGGCCTATAGTGGCCGACACTTCTTTATCCTGTGAATGCCTAATGAACCTCCAGCCACCAAATACTACGTTCTTAGCTGTCAGGTAATCCCATGTGGGCTATTTTTTGGGGCCTATAGTGGCCGACACTTCTTTATCCTGTGAATGCCTAATGAACCTTCAGCCACAGAATACTACGTTCTTGCTGTCAGGTAATCCCATGTGGGCTATTTTTTGGGGCCTATAGTGGCCGACACTTCTGTATCCTGTGAATGCCTAATGAACCTTCAGCCACAGAATACTAAGTTCTTAGCTGTCAGGTAAACCTATGTGGGCTAATTTTTGGGGCCTATAGTGGCCAACATTTCTGTATCCTGTGAATGCCTAATGAACCTTCAGCCACAGAATACTACGTTCTTAGCTGTCAGGTAAACCTATGTGGGCTAATTTTTGGGGCCTATAGTGGCCGACACTTCTGTATCCTCTGAATGCCTAATGTACCTCCAGCCACCAAATACTACATTCTTAGCTGTCAGGTAAACCCATGTGGGCAAATTTTTGGGGCCTATAGTGGCCAACACTTCTGTATCCTCTGAATGCCTAATGAACCTTCAGCCTAGGAATACTACGTTCTTTGCTGTCAGGTAAACCCATGTGGGCTAATTTTTGGGGCCTATAGTGGCCGACACTTCTGTATCCTGTGAATGCCTAATATACCTCCAGCCATAGAATACTACATTCTTAGCTGTCAGGTAAACCCATGTGGGCTAATTTTTGGGGCCTATAGTGGCCGACACTTCTGTATCCTGTGAATGCCTAATGAACCTTCAGTCACAGAATACTAAGTTCTTAGCTGTCAGATAAACCCATGTGGGCTAATTTTTGGCGCCTGTACTGGCCGACACTTACTTCTGTATCCTGTCAATGCCTCATGTACCTTCATCCACAGAATACAATGTTCTTAGCTGTCAGGTAAACCCATGTGGGCTAATTTTTGGGGCCTCTACTGGCCGACACTTACTTCGGTATCCTGTCAATGCCTAATGTACCTCCAGCCAGAGAATATAACGTTCTTAGCTGTCAGGTAAACCCACGTGGGCTAATTTTTGGGGCCTGTACTGGCCGACACTTACTTCTTCATCCTGTGAATGCCTTATTTTTCAGACTGGAATTGAAAATCAATTGGCCTTTAAAAGTTCCGCCAAATTGTGGAATGGATGCGGACCCATTTTACAGATGTGTGAATGGACCCTATATGTATTTGACATGTATTTACCGGCTGCTGTCAGTTCTGGCTGATTTATGAAAAAAAGAAAAAAACATTTTTGCTGTAAAAAAAAAAGAAATTTTTTTTTAGGGCAACTTTTCCAATCGCAATACTTCTGTTATGACATTGTCCATGTGCTGGGACTATTTGTGCACAGCTAGTACGTCTTTTGTGACTGCAAATATGACCTAAAGGTTTTTAAAGTTCGCCTCCCATTAAAGTCAATTTGAGACATTTGAGAAAATTCACGGCTGATGTTCGTGAACCGCCCTGGCCGATGTTCATCCATCACTACTCCTCTGCACTTAAAAGCATTCAAAACAGCCAAGTTTGGCTGTTTTGAATGCTGTAATTTTTTTGAATCTGGCGCCAGTACCCGGAAGTGATGTCATCACTTCCGGGTTTTTAAATGGAGACCCGATCAGAGCCGAATGAGGCTTTGATCGGGTCTTCTCTTCGGGGGCCATGGAGATAGGATGCCCGGTGGGATGGGAGACCCGGGCGACCTGCGGAAGGCGGTGGGGGGGGGACGTCCCCTCATACTCCTTGTAATGACAACCGAGTGCCCCGATCAGAGCTGAATTCAGTTTTGATCGGGTCTTCGGCGGCCGTGCAGGCTGGTTGCCTGGGTCTCCCGGTGGGACGGGAGACCCGGGCGAGCTGTGGAAGGCAGCGGGAGGTGGCTCCTTGTAATGACAGCTGAGCGGCTTCTCAGCCACATCGGTTGTCATTACAAGACAGCCGACCGTCCGCTATGGACACCGGTACCGGGGTGATGCCTATAGCTGCAGGCATCACTCCGGTACAACACTTTCCTGGAATATTGGCAATATGGGTAACCTCAGGGGCCGATTCCGAGATATCGGGGAAAGTGTATATCCGCCCCCGATATATCGTCACTACTGATAATCAGTCGATCCCTAGTTCTAAGTAATTTTCTAGCTAAAAATACTGATTTGTATATGTGAACAGCAAGTGGTAGAAAATGCCCGGACTGGAAGAAGCAATGCAGTGGGGGGGGGGACTAATAGAACCAATTGTTACCCAAGCTTAAAATGAAACACTTATTAGCCAGAAATAATTCATTTTATCTGCTGAAAAATAATTTATAAGTTCGAACTAATATTTGTCATGTACAATGTTCTATCTTGTAGGATCTTCGGTGAGACCTGTGGTGACCTTCAACCCAAACTGGGACAAGATCTTCACAACGGAGACTCTAACAATGACCTGTAATGTGAGGTCACCTATTCCTGCAGATATGAGCTACACCTGGTACAAGAATACTAAACCAATACACTCAGGACAAAGCTTTGTAATTGGATATGCAGAACAAGTTAACAGTGGGAATTACCAGTGTAAAGGTACCGACACTGATATAAGTGACCCTGTCAGACTGGAGGTCAGTCATGGTAAGTAAAATAATGTGATGGTCTGAGGGTTTGGCACAAGAATCCTCTGGGAGGCGGTGATTTATATAAAGGGTGGGAGCTACATGGGTAGAACACTCTTTAGTTATCTATGCTCTAATAGGTTGCCTATGGTTCTGTTTTTCAGACTGGGTGATCCTGCAGGCTCCTCTCCATGTTCATGAAGGTGACGATGTAACTCTGAAATGTCACCATTATCCCGGATATTCTGGAGGACAGACTATATTTTACAAGGATAATGCTATCAAAAGAAATTGGGGATCTGTTTCTAAGTTGCATATTAATAACATCAATCTGGGAGAATCTAGTAGATACAAATGTAAAAAAAATGTTTATTACTACTGGAGTTATTGGAAAATCGGAGAAACTTCTATATCTATAAAAGGTCAGTCCTGCAAACTGATTGGGGTGGAGTGGGGGAGATTTGACCTTCTCAAGTGTTAATTATTCCCAGAGATCTCCTCTAGCTTTGAATCCGGTTACTGCCTCACTTTGATTCTCCACATTCTCAGTCCCAAGGAAAAGTCAGAAAAAAATGAGGGTCACACAGCAATGTTTATTATATACTGTATTTTTAAAATTAAAATTGCAGACCCTAAAGGCAGAGGGGTTAATTTACTAAAGGCAAATAAGCTGTTCACAGGAATTAGCACCGGAGTTTAGTGAATGTGGTGACTTTTCACTTTGTAAAGATTTTGTCTAATTTTGTCTAATTGCATGCATGGAAAATAAAATAAAAAAAAAAAAACAGCATTTTTGCTTGCACATGATTGGATGATGGAAATCAGCAGAGCTTCACCTCACCTGTGTCAAATTCCCTTGCTAAGTGAATAGTCTATTTACTTTTAGTGAATCCACCTCATAGACTCTTGGTTTCTGATAGCATTTAGCTAACTGTCTCCTGTACTGAGTGCCCTATGCTGGATTACTTCCATTTGTTTGATACCCCATGCCCCCCCCCCCCCCAACTGGATAACAGATCACACTACTGGTTGCCATCAGTGGCGACTTTACGACTCTAGGAATAATATATAGGGGGGGGGGGCACATAGGATCCCACAGTCAAAACTGGGGGGGCACTCATTATTTTTAGCACTATACCTTACCACTGAAAAAAACGAAATAAGTGTATATATATATATATATATATATATATATATAGATTTACAAAATACAAAAGTAATGCAGTATGCAATGATACCTTTTTATTGTACTAATTTAATACCTAAATGACAAGCTTTCAAGAGTTTTCCTTTGTTCATCAGGTATTGCTTCAGACTAGGGATCGACCGATTATCGGCAATGCCCATATATCGGGGGCCGATATGCACTTTCCCCGATATATATCGGAATCAGCCCCTGAGGTTACCGATATTGCCGATATTTCGGGAAAGTGCTTGTACCGGAGTGATGCCTGCAGCTAGAGGCATTGCCCCGGTGTTCATAGCCGACGTTCGGCTGTCTTGTAATGACAACCGATGCGGCTGAGAAGCAGCTCGGCTGTCATTACAAGGAGCGGGAGGGGACATCTCCCCCCTCCCGCCACCTTCTGTGGCTCGCCCGGGTATCCCGTCCCACCGGGAGACCCGGGCATCCTACCTGCACGGCCGCCGAAGAGAAGACCCGATCAAAGCCGCAATCGGCTCTGATCGGGTCTCCATGTAAAAGCCCGGAAGTGATGTCATGACATCACTTCCAGGTACTCGTGGCAAATTCCAAAAAATGCGAGCATTCAAAAGAGCCAAACTTGGCGTTTTGAATGCTTTTACATAAGTGCAGAGGAGGTGGATCCCCAGAGTACCTATGAAAAAAAAAAAAAATGTTTTAAATGTCCGTAAATATCGGCCAATATCAGCCGATACCGATATCCAATGACCAAAATATCGGCAATAAAAAAACTATATCGGTCCATCACTAATTCAGACCTGAGAAAGAGAAAAACCCTTAAAAGCTTCTTTTTATAGTTTCAAGCAATTTCAGCAAACAGTTTACGCAGTAATAGCCCCTAGTATTGGTGCCAGTTTACGCAGTAATAGCCCCTAGTATTGGTGCCAGTTTACGCAGTAATAACCCCTAGTATTGGTGTCAGTTTACACAGTAATAGCCCCAAGTATTGGTGCAAGTTTACACAGCAATAGCCCCTAGTATTGGTGCCAGTTTACGCAGTAATAACCCCTAGTATTGGTGTCAGTTTACACAGTAATAACCCCTAGTATTGGTGGCAGTTTACACAGTAATAGCCCCTATTATTGGTGCCAGTTTACACAGTAATAGCCCCTAGTGTTGGTCCCAGTTTACACAGCAATAGCCCCTAGTATTGGTGCCAATTTACGCAGTAATAACCCCTAGTATTGGTGTCAGTTTACACAGTAATAACCCCTTGTATTAGTGCAAGTTTATGCAGTTATAGCCCCTAGTATTGGTGCCAGTTTACACAGTAATAGCCCCTAGTATAGGTGTCAGTTTATGCAGTAATAAAGCTTAGTATTAGTGCCAGTTTACGCAGTAATAAAGCCTAGTATTGGTGCCAGTTTATGCAGTAATAGCCCCTAGTATTTGTGCCAGTTTATGTAGTAATAACCCCCCGTATTGGTGCCAGTTTACACAGGAATAGCCCCTGGTAATAGTGCAAGTTTACACAGTAATAACCTTTAGTATTGGTACCAGTTTACGCAGTAATAAGCCCTAGTATTGGTGCCAGTTTACGCAGGAATAGCCCCTAGTATTGGTGCCAGTTTACACAGTAATAACCCCTAGTATTGTTGCCAGTTTACGCTGTAATAACAGATAACATTGGTGCCAGTTTACGCAGTAATAGCCCCTAGTATTGGTGCCAGATTACACAGTAATAGCCCCTAGTAATGGTGCCAGTTTATGCAGTAATAACCCGTAGTATTGGTGCCAGTTTACGCAGTAATAGCCCCTAATATTGTTTCCGGTTTACGCAGTAATAACCCCTAGTAATGGTGGCAGTTTATGCAGTAATAGCCCCTAGTTTTGGTGCCAGTTTATGCAGTAATAGCCCGTAGTATTGGTGCCAGATTACACAGTAATAGTCCCCTAGTATTGGTGCCAGATTGCACAGTAATAGCCCAAAATATTGATACCAGTTTATGCAGTAATAACCCGTAGTATTGGTGCCAGTTTACGCAGTAATAGCCCCTTGTAATGGTGCCAGTTTACACTGTAATAACCGTTAGTATTGATGCCAGTTTATGCAGTAATAGCCCCTAGTATTGGTGCGAGATTACACAGTAATATTCCCCTAGTATCGGTGCCAGTTTATGCAGTAATAACCCCTAGTATTGATGCCAGTTTACACAGTAATAGACCCTAGTATTGTTGCCAGTTTACGCAGTAATAACCTTTAGTATTGGTGCCAGTTTACGCAGTAATAACCCCTAGTATTGGTGCCAGTTTATGCAGTATTATTCCCTCTCAGGGGATGCAATGCTCTCAGCATGGAGGAGGTAGGGAAGAATAGTGAGACCTGCCAACCACAGTGATGAACATGTTAAGGCCAGCCACGACATTGGCGGTGGTCTTAACATTTTTATCAACTTCATGGGAGATCTTTGTGATCTCCCCTCGGGTCACCTGAGTACAGTGCTACAGTAAAGCTCACCTCTCTATCTGGGACTCCTTCCCTCCACCACACACCATGGAGAAACTAAGTGGGGAGGCTGCTACAGCGCACCTCTCCATCCTGAAGTCATGCTCCTATAGCAGGTCTGCCCAACCTTTTGAGGAGTGAGGGCCACTTTTGCGACTTGGTAACCAGTCGCAGGCCACAATGAGCGAAGTGGGCAGATGACAGGTCTGTGTCCACTCAGCATATGCAGAGCAGACATAGAGACAGCCCGCTCTACTCTATGGGCCCTCTGATCTGATACGTCCAGACAGAAGGGAACAGATCCCCTTCTGTTTTTTGAAGTGGATCGGATTGGAGATAGGCGGGTGTAAATGGACACAAGTCAGTTTACATCTGCCGCTCTATAGAGGTGAATGGAGGGTCCATTTGGGTCCAACCGAAAAACAGACAGGGGGACCTAATTGGACCGATCGTGTAAAAGGGGCCTAAGGCTGCTTTCACATGGATGCACTGCGGTTTACCTGCACCATAACTGACCTTCTTCCTCAGAATTCCTGCAGGTATCGCTGACTGCTGCTGCTGTCCCCCAGGCGGGTATGGCTGGTGGCTGCTGCTGGCTGTCCTCCAGAGCTGGTACTGCTGGCTGGTACTGCTGCCAGGTACTGCTGGCTGGTTCTGCTGGCTGGTACTGCTGGCTGGTACTGCTGGCTTGTACCGCTGGTGGGCACTGCTGGCGGGTACTGCTGGTCATTCTTCTCCTCTCTCGGTCCTCTCTCCCCTCCTCCTCCTCCCTCTCCTGCTTGGCATGCTGGAGGTGGCAGTCCACTCCCAGGAAATTGTCCTGGCCTGCTGGTGCCCAGAACTATATGTCCCATAATACTCTGGCTGTTAGTTTCCCATTGGATTTAAATGTGGCCAATAGGAGCAGGCATTGCCAGGCTGGGTGAATGAGAGCCGTTTGGCATGAGGAGGAAAAGGAGGGGTGGAAATCTCCCACAGCTGCACCTGTGCCTGTGTCCCTTCGCAGAGCCTGTCAATTTCGGTGCCACTGCCCTGTGTCCTGTGGCTGCAGCGGCTGATGGAATGTGCGAGGGAGGGGATGCCATGTCTTTATGGACCTTGCTTTGTGCACTGATGCGCAGTCATGTTGGAACAGGAAGGGGCCATCCCCAAACTGTTCCCACAAAGTTGAGAGCATGAAATTGGCCAAAATGTCTTGGTATGCTGACGCCTTAAGAGTTCCCTTCACTGAAACTAAGGGGCCAAGCCCAACCTCTGAAGAACAACCCCACACCATAATACCCCCTCCACCTATTGATTTAGACCAGTGCACAAAGCAAGGTCCATAAAGACATGGATGAGCGAGTTTGGGGTGGAGGACCTTGACTGGCCTGCACAAAGTCCTGACCTCAAGTCCTGACCTCAATACCTTTGGGATAATTTAGAGCGGAGACTGTGAGCCAGGCCTTCTCCCCAACATCTGTGCCTGATCTCACAAATGCCCTTTTGGAAGAATGGTCAAACATTCCCATAGACACACTGCTAAACCTTGTGGACGGCCTTCCCAGAAGAGTTAAAGCTGTTATAGCTACAAAGAGTGGGCCAACTTTACATTGAACACTACAGACTAAGAATGGGCTGCCGTTAAAGTTCATGTTCGTGTAAAGGCAGGCGTCCCAATACTCTTGGTAATATAGTGTATATACAGTATATCCCATGAAAAAATAATTGTATTTATAAAAGGGGAGAAAATTAAGAGAGGGGGGAATTATGTGATATCACCTGTGTATCAAACAAGAGAGGCATATAAGCAGGAGGGAAGTGCAAGGAAGCCCATCATATACCACAAACAAAAAAGAATAAACAACAAAGTCATTCATAATAATATGAGACATCCCACTCAAAGTTTAACCCGAATGGGATGCGAGAGCATACATGGAAAATCCAATGCACTTCCCACCTACAAAGCAACTTAAACAAATCCCCCCCTCTGGCTGGAAGTTTAACTCTTTCAATGATCGGTACAGAAAATAAACTGCTGCCCCCACCATGTTGTCCATTAAAATGTCTGGCCACATTAGTTGATTTATTTGTCCTAATGTCACGGAGATGCTCCGGGAAACAATCCCTTAGTCTCCAGATAGTGCGTCCCACATATTGCACCTTACAAGCTTTACATGAAAATACAAAAATGCCAAATTTTGTATTGCAATCGAAAAATTGTTTCAAGCTAAAAGATTTGTTGTTACCAGTCGATGTGACCACTTCACCTCCAAGAATATGGGGGCAAGATGGACAATCCGTAGCCCCACATTTAAAGTTACCTTTAAAGTGTAACCAGGTTGTACTCTGTTTAGGGGTAGAGTGAAAGAAACTGGGGGATAGGGAGTTTGCTAGCTAGGGGATGTGCTCTATTAGCCCTGATCATTACCTTAGCCCCTTAAAGCCATCTGACATGATACATGAACTTTATCTATCTTCAAGGGTTGCTGGGGAATGTCCTGGTTCTGCAAATAAAGCACCATGCCTTGAGTCCTGGGGCATCCAAGTACTGGTTGTTCTACTTGCCTTAAGGGCAGGGGTGTCCAAACTTTTGACCTTCCTGGGCCACATTGGAAAAAGAGGAATTGTCTTTGGCACAAAAAATACATTAGCATTAAAGCTGGGTACACAGGATCCGAATATTAGCTCATTCAGCAGGAAATGGCTAACATTTGGTATGTGTGTACCAGTGGCGGCCCGTCCATTGGGGGCGCAGGGGTGCCGCCCCCCCTATCCGTGCGTCCGGCCCTCTAATCTACATGCAGGGCTCCAGACGCATGGATTCCAATAGGGGATTTTAGCATGTGATAAGAGCCAGAGGCTCTAATAGGCTTCAAAAAAGGGTGGGCTCAGGGCGCAGAGCACTGCGCCCTGAGCCCACCCAGTTGTATGACAATAGCAAATGAATATTCACTATTATCACATTGATTTTCCTCCCAGCCAATCAGGAAGCAGGTCATGAGACCCCTTTCCTGATTGGCTGAAAAGAGAAGCGATTTTACTGGCTCACAGCCGCTCGGGGAAGGAGCAGGTAAGGATGCTGGCTGTCTGCCGCCCTCCCCCAAATTATCATTCACCAGCCACCACTGGTGTGCACAGCTGCCTTTCCAACAAAACTCACAACTGGCTTCTGTCAAATGGGCATGCTGTAAAACCAGCATCCAATCCGCATCCGATCAGCAATGGCAGCCAATGGGTGCGAGCGCTGATCAGTAAGGTCTTGGGTGTGGGCTATCCCCGTGTCAGAGCACAATAGCACAGTGGTGGAGATCACCAGGCTTACATCGCTTGTGTTAGTATGGTGTTCAGTTTTTTGGGCCGCAGGTTGGACACCCCTGCCTTAAGGGAAAGGCAGTTGCTAAAGGTGAAACCGTGCTAAAGTCTTGCTATTTTTGCAGAACAGAATGCAAACCAGCAATCCTTTCACCAGCTCGTGTGATTGGAGGGAAGACCCCTTTAAAAAAAAAGGTATGTATATAGCAATTTAACCTCTTGCTGACCACCCGTCGCAGATATACTGTGGCAAGGTGGTTTGCCTGCGCGAATCGATTTAACCATACGTCGCTCCTCGGGAGCGCGCGTGGGGGGCGCGCGCGTGGAGATTTGCGAGAGGGGAAGCTGATCTGTGGGGCCAGTGGGGCAACCGCGATCACTCCCTGGGAAGAAAGAACGGCGGCCTGCCAACATAAACACGGCAGACCTTTGTTCTGTAAGCAATCAACACAGGGATCCTGTGTTCCTGCTATTTAGAACCACAGGTCCCTGTGTTGATTCCATAAGCCCACCCCCCTCACAGTTAGAAAACACCCCCTAAGGACACATTCAACCCTTTGATCGCTCCTGGTGTTAACCCCTTCCCTGCCAGTGTCGTTATTCAGTGGAGTATTGATAATCGGTCACTTGTGTACATCTATAACCACCACAGCTCATCTATAAGGCTATCAATTACATCATATCAGGTCATTGAGTATCTATTGGTCAGTTGCGTATACCCTATATTGATCTGTATCAACATCATGTCCAAAAGGCCGACAAGGATAGGCCGACGCTCACAGGCCACAAAAAGAGGGCAAGCAGCCTCTGTGTCCATTGTGAAAAGTGGTGGTCAGCCACAGTGGACATAGTCTATCCTCTGCAGGCGGGGCACGCCCATCATTTATTTCCGGTGCTGCCTGTGCTATTCATCCACAACATGTGAAAGAGTTGGTGGAGTGGATCAATAAGCCATCCTCATCCTCCTCTTCCTCTGACACCCACGCTCAAAATAGTTTGCCTTCCACCGCAGCTGCCAAAGCGGCTCGTTCCACAGGCTCCATCTCCATAGCTACTCCTTCAGTTGCCCCACCATCATGCACGGAGGAGTCACCTGAAAAATTTGATCATAGTGTCAGTGACATGCTCCTGGAGGATGTGCAGCAATTTGAAAGCTGTGATGTTGGTTCCCAGGTTGATGAAGGGATCAGTGGGTTCAGGCACCACCAACACCAAAGGCCCAATTTTTGGCACCTGTGTAGCACATGCGATTTTAAATTTGCATGGAATTCTTACCAGCAGGTCCCATTCCTGCACCCAGCAAGAGTAACTGCTAGGCCTTAGTTATCGTGTTCAGGCACCACAAACGGCAAAGGCCCAACTTTTGGCACTTGTATAGCACATGCAATTTCAAATTTGCATGGAATTCTTACCAGCAAGTCCCATTCCTGCACCCAGCAAGAGTAACTGCGAGGCCCTGGTTACGGTGTTCAGGCACCACCTTCCGCAAATGCCCAATTTTTGGCACTTGTATAGCACATGCGATTTCAAATTTGCATGGAATTTTTACCAGCAGGTCCCGTTCCGGCACCCAGCAAGAGTAACTGAGAGGCCTTGGTTATGGTGTTCAGGCAACACCTACCGCAAAGGCCCAATTTTTGGCACTTGTATAGCACATGCAATTTCAAATTTGCATGGAATTCTTACCAGCAGGTCCCATTCCTGCACCCAGCAAGAGTAACTGCGAGGCCCTGGTTGCGGTGTTCAGGCACCACCTTCCGCAAATGTCCAATTTTTGGCACTTGTATAGCACATGCGATTTCAAATTTGCATGGAATTTTTACCAGCAGGTCTCGTTCCGGCACCCAGCAAGAGTAACTGCGAGGCCTTGGTTACGGTGTTCAGGCACCACCTTCCGCAAAAGCCCAATTTATGGCACTTGTATAGCACATGCGATTTCAAATTTGCATGGAATTCTTACCAGCAGGTCCCATTCCTGCACCAAGCAAGAGTAACTGCGAGGCCTTGGTTATGATGTTCAGGCACCAGCAACACCAAAGGCCCAATTTTTGGCACCTGTATGACAAGTACATGCGATTTCATATTTGTATGGATTTTTTAGCAGCAGGGCCCGTTTCGGCACCCAGAAAGTAACTGCGAGGGGTTACAGTGTTCAGGCACCATCAACAACCAAGGCCCAATTTTTCTGCACCTATATGACAAGTACATGCGATTTGAAACTTATATGTATATTTGTATATGACATTTTTTGCTTTAGAAATGTCAGTATAGCTGCAGCAGGCTACATACATCGTAGAGATGCACATTAAGGGGGACCCCCCAGGCACGATATTTGAAGGAATTTTTCATTTTTATAGTTTCACTTCAAGCCTCATTAAAATCAGTAAATCAGTGCTCCTTTAAAATCGATCGTTTTATAAACTATTTTTTCATTGCTACATGTTCCCCAGGTCAGGACCCCCATACACGTTTTTGGGGCAATATCTTGCATTTAAGCCTTCAAAATGAGGCCGTTTGATTTTCGAGTTTTGAGTCCCATAGACTTCAATGGGGTTTGTTTGTTCGAATGAACTTTTCCTCTGTTTGCGGTGTTCTGGTGCGAACCGAACCGCGTGGGGGGGGGGGGGGGGGGGTAGTTCGGCTCATCACTAGTGACCACACAAAATATTGACACTTTGGGACCAATGTGGACATTTCCACATTCCAGTGTACTCACTTTTGTTGCCAGCGGTTTAGACATTAATGGCTGTGTGTTGAGTTATTTTGAGGGGACAGCAAATTTACACTGTTATACAAGCTGTACACTCACTACTTTACATTGTAGCAAAGTGTCATTTCTTCAGTGTTGTCACATGAAAAGATAGAATAAAATATTTACAAAGATGTGAGGGGTGTACTTACTTTTGTGAGATACTGTATATAATATATATATATTCTATTATCACTGTGATTGATATTCATACTGCTAATATATATATATATATATATATATATATATATATATATATATGCAGTATGAATATCAATCACAGAGATAATAGAATTCTGAGATACATATGTCCTTAGGCAGAGATGCAGTGCCTCCTCATTTAAATTTGTATTTTACAGAACTGTTCACAACTCCAGAAATAAAAGTGACCCCATTTCCAGTAAAAGAAGGAGATAATGCAACTGCAACATGCTACACGAAGGTGTCTCCGTACAGACCAGAGACAGAGCTGCGGTTTGCTTTCTACAAAAATGGACAGAATGTTCAGAGTTTTGGTTCCTCTAACCAATATGGATTCCAGTCCGCTAAGCAGGAGGATTCTGGGAAATATTACTGTGAAGTTTCTGGAAGAAGGATTAAGAAGAAGAGTAAAGCGTTGAACATTGAATTAAATGGTAAATATAAATTAAGAATTCACAGATATGGTGAACTATCAGACAACTGGTAAGGTTGATGAGAGAGAAATACTTTCTGAGAGCGACATATAGACAGCTTGGATGTATATAGTAAATATGTAGTGTAGCATTGTCCCCGTAAGGACTGCTTGATGTTCCCAATGGTTACCAGCACACGACCATAATTAGAGATAAGTCATTAATTCTCCTTGGCTCACACTCCAATAATCAGTCCAGGGTTATTTGGTTGTTTTTGTTGTTTATTGTAGACTGGGGATGTGAGAAGGAAAAAGTGGGATGCTCCAACTTTAGCTATTCACAGTGATAGAGGACTCCTATCTTCTCTACTTTACATTAGATTTGGAACAGCCAGGCTGCTGATTCATCCTTCCACTTTGGATGAATGTGGATTCAGTCTTTTAGCTTTAAGATGACTTGGTGAACAACTAGTTATCTTCAGGACACTCTCCCTAGTATCCTCTCTCGCTCTCTTCCTCTGCTGACACCCGTTCACTGGCTGTCCTACTAACAGGGGTGGCCCCCCTCAGGTCAGGCCCCTTGACACGAGTCCCTGTACTCACGATACTGCAGTCCCAGGGTCACCAGTGTCCCCCCTCTGAGTCAACTTCCCTGGACCTCTGGGTTCAGCTCCTCTCAACCTCTCCTCCGGCCCTTGGGACAGGACTCTGCTCTCCAGTCAAAGACCTCACAGCACATGTGCTCCTGGATTTTATACAGTATCCCAGAATGCACCGAGGCGACCTGCCCTCTGCCAATCATCAGGACTGTATCAAAAGCCCATGCACCCATTCGTCAGGTTTGCTCCCACTGTCCAACATGCCTCCCTGTTGGACCAGAGTGAAACAGTCCTCAAACTGAATGAATCTCTTACTGAGCACAATGAGCAGATCTCACTAGCAGATCCTGCTCTCTGGTAGGCAGAGAGCAATATTGATTTGCCTTCAGCCTCTCTGGTAAGCAGACAGAGCCCAAAACTATACTTTCTCACTACATAGTTACATAATTTGTGAGTTTGAAAAAAGACATCAGTCCATCCAGTTCAACCTAAAATGTGTGTGTGTGTTTGCTGTTAACCGTACATTGTATACCCCTGTATGTTGTACATTGTATACCCCTGTATGTTGTACATTGTATACCCCTGTATGTTGTGGTCTTTAAGGTGCCCATCTAATAGTTTTTTGAAACTATCGATGCTCCCTGCCAAAAGTACTGCTTGTGGAAGAGAATTCCATATCCTTACTGCTCTGACAGTAAAGAACCCTTTACATAATTTAAGGTTAAACCGTTTTTCCTCTAGTTTTAGTGAGTGGCCACGTGTCTTATTGTATTCCCTTTCTCTGAAAAGTGTGTTTCTTATGCTAGGGTCGCCAGTACAATATTTGTACATTGATGTCATGTCCCCTCTCAAGCGTCTCTTCTCCATAGAGAATAAGTTCAGTGATTGTAGTCTTTCCTCATAGCCGATGCCCTCCATTCCCCTAATTATTTTTGCTGCCCTTCTCTGGACTCTCTCCAGTTCCAGCACATCCTTCCTGAGGACCGGTGCCCAGAACTGGATGGAATACTCCAGATGTGGCCGGACCAGAGTCTTGTAAAGTGGGAGAATAATCTCTTTATTTCTGGAGTGAATCCCCTTTTTTATACATCCCAGTATTCTGTTGGCTTTGCTTGCAGCGGCTTGGCATTGCATGCCACTGCCAAGCCTGTTGTCCGCCAGTACCACCAGGAGGTTCCCCCCCTAGTGAGTAGCTTGCTTTCGTGTTTCTGACGCCCAAGTGCATTACTTTACATTTTTCAACATTAAACCTCATCTGCCATGTAGTTGCCCACTCCATTATTTTGTTCAGGTCTGCTTGTAAGGTTTCCACATCCTGCATAGAAGATATTGGCATGCTTAGTTTAGTATCATCTGCAAATACTGAGATTGTATTCAATATCCCCTCCTCTAGATCATGTATGAATAAATTAAACAGGATTGGCCCCAGGACAGAACCTTGGGGGACCCCACTTTCCACACCCGCCCAATACGAGTACTCCCCATTAATCACCACCCTCTGGACTCTCCCCTGGAGCCAGTTCTCTATCCAGGTACTCACCTTGTGGTCCATACCTACCTTCCTTAGTTTGTACAGTAAGCGTTTGTGGGGAACGGTGTCAAAGGCCTTTGCAAAGTCCAGATACACCACATCCACAGGCTTACCTTTATCTAGATGGCAACTCACTTCATCATAGAAGGTTAATAGATTGGTCTGGCAAGAACGATTTTTCATGAATCCATGCTGATTACTACTAATAATACTGTTTTCATTACTAAAGTCTTGTATGTAGTCTCTTAACATCCCCTCCAAAATCTTGCAGACTACAGATGTTAGGCTGACAGGTCTATAGTTGCCCGGGATATATCTCGGCCCTTTTTTAAATATTGGTACCACATTGGCTTTTTTCAAATCAGCTGGCACTATACCCGTCTGTAGACTATCCTTAAAGATCAAGAATAACGGTCTGGCTATCACCTGGCTGAGCTCTTTAAGAACCCTCGGGTGCAAGCCATCCAGTCCCGGTGATTTATTTATGTTAAGTTTCTCTAGTTTAGTTCTAAGTCTATCCTCTGTTAGCTATGGCGGTACTTTCTGAGGTGTATTATTTAATTTATCATTACAAGCTGGGTTAGTGTAGCCCCCCAATTATTTTGTGAAGACTGAAGAGAAGAAATTATTTAACACTTTCGGCTTCTCTCTATCCTCTGTGGCCAGCTTCCCTTCATCGTCTTTTATGGGGCCACTGTGTTCTGGTCTCACTTTCTTACTATTTATATACTTATAGAATTTCTTGTTTTTTTTTTACTCTCTTCCGCTATATGTCTCTTGTGTTCTATTTTAGCTGCCTTGATTTTGCCTTTAAATTTCTTATTACACTCTTTGTAATGCTTGAATGCTGCCAATGACCCCTCAGCCTTGTATTTTTTGAAGGCCTTTTCTTTAGAATTAACCACTTAACGACCAGCCACGTAGACCTACATCAGCTGATTTTAAGTGGTTGTATCGGGGTGATGCCTCTAGCTAGAGGTATCACCCTGGTACCATTTTTTAGAGCCGACGGTCGGCATTTTAGCGGTAATGACCAATGTGGCTCGGGAGCCGCTCAATCGTTACCCCAGCGAGCGGGAGGGCATTCCACCCTCCCGCCACCTTCCGCGGCTCTGCCCGGGTCTCCCGTCCCACCGGGAGACCCGAGCAACCAGCCAGTGTGTCCGCCGGCTGGATGGAGTCCTGATCAAAGCTGGATGTGGCTTTGATCGGGTCTCCGATGACGTAACCCGGAGGCGGCGTCCATCCGGGTTACTCGGCTGCTAAAGGCATGTATTCAAAAATGCTGTTTTTGGCGTTTTGAATACATGGAAGTGTATTTATAAATACATTTTTAGCCACCCACGTCGCCGTGAGCTCGCGCGCGAAAGAAAACGTATATACGGAAGCCGCGCCGCAAATGAAATCGCTGTTCAAACCACACATGTGAGGTATCGCCGCAATCGCCAGAGCGAGAACAATAATCTAAAAAAAAGAGCTACACTCTAACTCCAAACTGTTAACTGTTAAAAATTTTTACAGCTTCGCCAATGGAGATTTTTATTGACCGTAGTTTGTCGCCATTCCACGGGTGTGAGCAATTTTAAACCATACCATGTTGGGTATATATTTACTCAGCGTGACATCATCTTTCACAATATACAAAATGGGCTAACTTTACTGTTTAGTTTTTTTTAAGTGCAGTGAAATGTAATTTTTTTTAATTTTTCCCCAAAAAATAAAGTTTGAAAGACCGCTGCGCAAATAACGCGAGACAAAAAATATTGCAATGACCGCCATTTTATTCTACAGAGTCTTTGCTAAAAAAATATATATAATGTTTGGGGGTTCTAAGTAGTTTTCTAGCAAAAAATACTGATTTTAACTTGTGTCAAAAATGGGCTTGGGGCTAAAGAAGTTAATATGCATTTTTATGTTTGGGTTTAGTTTTGCTCTTTTAAATTTATTTCCCTTTGGAATGCACTGGCCAATCCCTTTGTTTAGTATGCTCTTGAAGCACTCCCATTTTTCCTCAGTGTTCTTTGTTCCCAGGGTTCTATCCCATTTGATATTTTCTAGCAAAGACCGTAGTTTTGGGAAATTGGCTCTTTTGAAATTCAGTGTCCTTATATTGCCCTTGTGTTTCCTATTACTATGATTAATACTGAAGCTAATTGACCTATGGTCACTATTTCCTAAGTTGTCCTGTATTTCTATGATCAGGTCTGTATTGTTGGTAATCAGTAGGTCTAGTACCGCATTGTTTCTTGTCGGTGCGTTTACCATCTGACCCATGAAATTGTCCTGCAAAACATTTAGGAACTGCCGAGCCTTGGCTGAATGCACGGTTCCTTCTGCCCAGTCTATATCTGGATAATTAAAGTCCCCCATTATAATGACATTTTCCATCCTTGCTGCCAATCCAATCTGTGAAAGGAGGTCCGCCTCCCCCTCCTCCCTCTGGTTAGGGGGCCTATAGCATATGCCCAATATTACTTTCCCCATAGTGCCTTCCCTTTGAAGTTCTGCCCATAGGTATTCTGCCTCGTCCATAGCTCCATTATTAATATCATCCCTCGTATTTACCTGTACACTGTTCCTAATATACAGACATAACCCTCTCCCTCTGTTTTACCTTCTCTATCTCTGCGATAATGGGAATACCCCTGAATGGTCGCCAGCCAATCATGAATGATGTCGAACCAAGTCTCTGTAATCCACAAAAAATTTAAGTCCTCCTCATACATCAGCAGCTCCAGCTCTCCAATCTTGTTGGCCAGGCTTCTAGCGTTGGTATACAAACCACGTAATTTTGACCGGATGCATACTATATCCTGTTTGATGTTGTTTTCAGGCTGCTCTTGCGATTTTTCCCTATACCCACCACCTTGCATTTAGGAACTCTGAACACCCTACCGCTAATGTCCCCATTTGTGCCCGCTGAACCTTGCTCCCCGCTGGCTGATTCTACATCTGTACCCTCCCCCCCATCACCTAGTTTAAAAGCCGCTCTAACTTGTTGGCCATCTTCTCACCCAGTACAGTTGCATCCTCCCCATTTAGGTGCAAACCGTCCCTACTAAAGAGAAGTCAGCCCAGTTCTCCAGGAACCCGAAACCCTCCTTACTACACCAGCTCCTCAGCCACTTGTTTACTTCCCTAATTTCCCGCTGCCTCTCTGGTGTGGCTCGAGGTACAGGTAGTATTTCTGAAAATACTACCTTGGCGGTCCTACTCCTCAACTTAGCTCCTAAGTCCCTGAAATAGTTTTTTAGGACTTTCCATCTCCCTCTGCCTATGTCTTTGGTACCCACGTGTACCATGACAGCTCGGTCTTCCCCAGCCCCACCCAGTAATCTGTCCACCCGATCCTTGATGTGCCGAACCCGAGCGCCCGGTAAACAACAGACAGTTGGGCACTTACGGTCTTTGTGACAGATTGCCCTGTCTGTCCTTCTAATAATTGAGTCCCCTACCACCAGAACCTGTCTTTCCTTTCCCTTTCTCCCGCCCTCACTGGAGGAGTTCTTCTCCTGGCAGCTAGGGGCTTCTCTCTGCTCCAGCAATGCTGGTCCCTGACTGGTTTCCCCAACATCACGCAACAGGGTGTATTTATTGGGGCGCTCCAGCCCAGGACCGGCCTCCTTGCCTTGTTCCCTTCTACCCCTCCTAACTGTCACCCATCTACTCTGCTCTGATGCCTGCACTCTTGTATCTCCGCGCTCCTCTGTGCAGACCCCTGCCTGCACCTGACGGGTAGGTTCCCAGCTCTCCTTCAGTATGGAGATTCTTCTCAGTGTTGCCAGTTGCTTCCCTAGATTCAGGAGCACTAGCACCTACTCAGGAGGGTGCTACAGTTGAAAACTGACCACTGGGCGGGAATTAAAGAAGAAACACAAATTATGGAAATAAATATATTGAAAAATATGTAAGAAACAAAAGTAAGCAAGAGCAAAAAAGAACAGGAAAAAATCCTGCCATGGATCGGACTTTAATGGCACCCA
This sequence comes from Pelophylax lessonae, assembly GCF_965119305.1. NCBI lineage: Eukaryota > Metazoa > Chordata > Amphibia > Anura > Ranidae > Pelophylax > Pelophylax lessonae. The sequence goes on from NC_138780.1 coordinate 18,420,506, forward strand.
CATGAGAAAGATTTTTTTTTATGTAAACAAATAACAATCTTTATTTACAATCTTGAAGCATAAAACATACTTTTGTATACAAACAGTATAAATAACGTATAGTCCACTATATATCGCATCTAGGTAATAAAGTATATACCCCAATGGGCCCTATTAGTATTGCAACGTATCTTATATTTATTGGGTAAAGGTGTATGGGTCCCATCCAACGGTCGACATAGTTACATAGTTACATAGTTACATATTTAGTGAGGCTGAAAAAAGACACAAGTCCATCCAGTTCAACCTATGATGTGTGTGTGTTTGCTTTTAACCGTACATTGTATACCCCTGTATGTTGTGGTCTTTAAGGTGTCCATCCAATAGTTTTTTGAAACTATCAATGCTCCCCGCTGATACGACTGCTTGCGGAAGAGAATTCCACATCCTTACCGCTCTTACAGTGAAGAACCCCTTACGCACTTTAAGGTTAAACCGCCTTTCCTCTAGTTTTAGTGAGTGGCCACGTGTCTTATTGTATTCCCTTACTCTAAATAGTTTGTTCCTTATGCTAGGGTCGCCAGTACAGTATTTGTACATTGATATCATATCCCCCCTCAAGCGTCTCTTCTCCAGAGAGAATAGGTTCAGTGCTTGTAGTCTTTCCTCATAGCCGATGTCCTCTATTCCCCTAATTATTTTTGTTGCCCTTCTCTGGACTTTCTCCAGTTCCAGCACATCCTTCCTGAGGACCGGTGCCCAGAACTGGACAGCATACTCCAGATGTGGCCGGACCAGAGTCTTGTAGAGTGGAAGAATAATCTCTTTATTTCTGGAGTGAATCCCCTTTTTTATACAACCCAGTATTCTGTTGGCTTTGCTTGCAGCGGCTTGGCATTGCATGCCACTTCCAAGCCTGTTGTCTACCAGTACCCCCAGGTCCCTTTCCATCCTAGACTCACCCAGAGGTTCCCCCCCTAGTGAGTAGCTTGCTTTCTGGTTTCTGGCCCCCAAGTGCATGTTTCGCTAACTGCGTAGCTTCTTCAGGACCATAATAGCTGGAGTAACAAAGTCTGAATAAACAAATGCAGAATATATTACTCATTATACGCAAACAATACAATATATATAAAATATGTTCTGGATACTATATTCTCAACACTCACATGCAACATGTGAGTGTTGCATGTGAGTGTTGAGGAATAGTGCCCTATCATTGTTGTCAGTGGAAGGAATGATGCCCCATTGTTGGTGCCCAAGGGCCCTTTCAATCAATACTAGGGCCCTCTTCATTGCTCCGGGGTCCCTTCCCTCCTAGCCCGGAGCCCTTACCACTTTACTCCCATCATGGGGTCCTTTATTATGGTCCTGCAGCAGGACCCTTTTACATGTTTTGCAGTGGACCCCTTCCTGGGATTGGCAAAGAGGGGTAGAAGACGCTGAGCGATTTGTCCAGTGGATGAGCCTTGCAGCATTCATGATGAACTGAAGGGGATTTATTTAAAGGAAAAACCAATGAGGAGGGAGTTGCAGTAGTCAAGACGAGAGGTGACCAGGGAGTGGATTAAAAGCTTTGTGGTGTCATTGGTTACGAAGGGGCATATCTTGGAGATGTTGCGGAGTTTGAGGTGGCAAGCTTTGGACAGTGACTGGATGTGGGGCCAAAAGGATATTTCAGAGTCCAGGATTACACCTAGGACCTTGGCATGGGGGGACAGGTTGATAGTTGGGCTGTGGATTTTGACAGAGAAATCAGGGAAAGAGGTACATGGGGAGGAAATATCATGAGCTCAGTTTTGGATAGGCTGAATTTGAGGAAGTGATGTGACATCCAGGCTGATATGTCTGTTAATAAATTGGTGATGTACGAGGAGACTGATGGAGTGAGCTGAAGGGTGGAGAGATACATTTGGGTGTCGTCAGTGTAGAGATGATATTCAAAACCATGGGAGGCAATTAACTGACCCAGGGAGGAGGTGTAGATTGAGAAAAGGAGAGGTCCAAGAACAGAACCTTGGGGGACCCCAATGGAGAAAGGAAGAAGAGTTGTAAGTGACACTGAAGGTGCGATGGCACCGGCATCACTGTTGTGGGCACCCGGCTGTGACAGTTTGCGGCTTCACAGCCGGGTACCCACTGCGCATGTGCGAGTCGCGCTGCGCGTCTTGATTGGCCGCCAATCTTCTGGGACCTCTGACATGTCCCAGAAGATTGCAGGGAGGGAGGGGGAGAGGAGAACTTCCGTTCAGGGCGCCGCGGCGCTCTGAGCAGAAGTGGGAGCGGGTACCTGTCAAAACTAGGTACCCGCTCCCCCCCTCAGAAAATGACATGCCAAATGTGGCATGTCAGGGGGTTAGAATACCTAAAGCGGAAGTTCCACTTTTGGGTCGAACTCCGCTTTAAGGAGAGCAGTTTCCATGGAGTGTTAAGGGCGAAATCCAAAATGAAGGGGATCAAGAAGTTTGTTCCTAGTCAGATGGTCGCTCAGTCAGTTGTAGACCAGTTATTCAAGGAGTTTGGAGGAGAAGGGGAGTAAAAAGATGGGGCGTAGGTTGTGAAGATTGATGGGGTCCAGTGAGGGCTTCTTAAGGATGGGGGTGACTAGTACATGTTTTAGAGAGTTGCGGAAGATGCCAGAAGAGAGGGAGAGGTTGAAAATGTGAGCTAAAAAGTGTAGAATAGTGTCAGACGGTGAGCGTTGCAATAGCAAGGGAGCAGGATCCGGGGGGGCATATGGTTAAATGGGTGTTAGAAAAGGTTTAGCAACCTTGTTAATACTAACAGGGTTGAATGAGGTAAGTAATGATTTTACATCTGGACATGGTGTGTTAAGTGGGGGAGTTTTCTGCCAATTGGAGATCTCCTCATGAATTGTGTCAATATTATATTTGAAGTGATTGGCAATGTCCTGGGCAATGAGTGAGTTAGTGGGTGGAGGCAGTGGAGGACAGATTAGAGAGTTAACCCTCCTCTTATGTTAGGGTCAGAACCGACCCGTTTTCAGATTTTGAATGTCTATAATTATCACATACATTTGTTTATTGCATCAAGATTTTTTTACTTTGTCAGGAACCTCTATTTAAACAATGTAATAGAAAAAGAATCCTTTTCACTAAATTATAAAATACTGTGGTGAAAATTAAGACGTTCATGGTGTTAGGGTCAATTCTGACCCAGTTATAATATAGGATTTTAGGACACTAATAAGTTCCAAAACTGAAATCATAAACACTCTCTCTGCTTAGTAACACTGACAGCCAATCCCCTCTCAACCCTGTGAGCTGTAGTTAGGGAGGGGCCTATCTCTTTTCCTGCTGGTCTGGTTCTCTAAATAAAGTGAAGAAACATAGGACAAATTCATTTCAGAGTTGCTGACTTTATTTTACCATTTTTTACATTTGAAAATGAGAGGCATGCTATCAAAAGAAAGGTCTAAGGGGTCACACCAAAAATATTAAAACCAATCTTTTCAAGGATAAAGAAGCCTAACAAGGTAACCAAGAGGTAAGAAACAAATTTGATGATAAATAATTATTCAGAGGGTATTTTATGGCTGATTTAAAACATGGATCAAAACCGACCCTAACATCATGGATAGTAACAGAATTCTAACATAAGAGGAGGGTTAAGGGTAGAGAAGAGTTGATGGGGACTAGATGAGAATGTGTTAATGAGAGTGATAAAATAGGTCTGCTTGGCAGTGAGGAGGCAGGAATAGTATTTTAGAAAGGTCAGATTTATATTGGTTGAAGTCTTCCAGGGATTTAGGCTTACGCCACGGGCGCTCAAGAGCGCGGCTATGTTTTCTGGGACTTCTGGTGTCATCTGTTTGCCAGGGTTGTAGTGGTCAGGGTCTGATTCTGTGTGTAGTGAGGGGTGGGCTTGTCTAGGGAGGATGACAGTGAGCTGTTATAGACAGAAGTGGCTAGGTTGGGGTAGGACATGGGTGAGCTTTTGAGAAGACAAGGTCAAGGGTGTTGCCATTGGAGTGTAGGAGCCTGTATCCATTGCTTTAGGTCAAGAGATGAGGTTAGACTGAGAAGTTTAGAAGTAGTAGTAGTATTAGCATTACCAGGGATGTTGAAGTCACCAAGAATGATTGTGGGGATTTTAGAAGAGAGAAAGTAGGGTAGCCAGGCAGAAAAGTCACCAAGGAAGGTTAATACTGGTCCAAGGGGCCGGTAGATGACAGCAGTTCTTAGAGAAAAGGAGAAAATAGAAAAATACAATGTGCCTCAAAAGAAGAGCATTACTGCGTTCTCTACTGCACACAATATGAAGGCCCATCTGTAAGTCGGTGAACTGCCCTAATGTTAGACTTTTTAAATGATCGCAGTCTCGGTCTGTTCCCGAGCATTGATGAGCGCAATCCACGCCAAAGGTGCCCCAGCGTGCAAGGTGAGTAGACCCTGCCCCACAAGCAGAACAGGTGCCATTCTCTTTTACTATTTACTATACTGTCCATTTGTGAATTGTGCTATATAGTGTGTACTTTTGTATACTAATCTTGTCTGTAATGCTTACAACTATTTTATGTTCCTCTACAGACCTCTTCTCCCTGCCGGAAATTAAGATGATCCCAGATGTGGACACAAAACGCAATCAAAGGATCCTAACATGCAATACAAGTGTAAGGAGAAATGACATTAAATTGCAGTTCGCTTTCTATAAGGATGAACAGAAAATTCAGGAATTCAGTTCATCTCATCAGTATGTAATCCCATCAGCTCAGGTGGACCATCCTGGGAAATATTATTGTGAAGTAACAACTTCATCCAACAGTGTAAAAAAGAGGAGTGAGGAATTAACTACGGACGTACAAGGTGATCAGAATTTTCTTTTAAATGGAAGCCTCAATATAAATGCTGTGCTTATCATCAAGAAAGCAAAACACGTTGGAGCCATTCTCTGAAGCAGCACAATACGCTGCATTTCTGGTAAAACTCATTCCCTGCTGGGGTATGTTGGTAAATCTGGGAAAGCTAAATATATAATTGCAGAGTATTACAAGAACACAAGTAACCTGAAATGTAAAAAAAATCCCCCAAACTTAGGTCTCCTCCATGGAAATAAAGATTAGAGATGAGTTAATTTCTTAAAAACTTCAATAGGGTTCACAATAGAGTTGCCACCTGTCTGGGATTCATCCGGACAGTCTGAGTTTTGAATTGTCTGTCCGGGTTTCAGACCACCTGAAACCCGGACACAATATTCAGAATAAACTGTGGCTCCCCAAGTAACCAAGTCACAAAGGCCCCACCCCATACGCACAGAGGAGAGGAGAGAGGGCTTGATCTGTTCCTCCTCCTCCTGCCCCTTCCCCTCCATCTGCCCACCCACACTCCAATCCCCGAAATTCTTTGCCTCAGGAAGGGGATGTATAGGCTGGACGTTTGAAGCTCAGCAACCGACAAATCCATCGTGAATGAAAGGTGTCGATGCCTGAGCCTCCATCCTCAGGTGAGTGAGCTCACCATCCACTGTCACTGGCTGAAGTCTCCCCCTCCCTCCCGTCTCTCTCCTGCCTTCAAGCAAGTGAGTACACTAAGGTAAAGGGACTCGAATATGTAAGGGGTGCCCTATGGATGTAAGAGGGGGCTTGGGAACCCAAATTTAAGGGGGAATGCTGGGAACTCTGATGTAATTGGGAAGTTTGGTGACCCTCACAGTTCCCCTTTACACCACAGTGTCCCCCCTTTAAAAAAAATTGTTTGGGTTTGGCCTGAAGAAAATGTGGCAACCATAGTTCACAACAAAGTTTGACTTTCGCTGATTTCAAGCAGGATTCCCCCAAATCCTGCTTGAAATCAGCGAAAAACAAACTTCACTATTGACCCCTATTGAAGTTTATAAGAGGTACACCTAGATACAGGCAGTCCTCGGGTTACAAACAACATCTGTAGATTTGTTCTTAAGTAGAGAGATGGCCTTGCGGTTCGCCCAGCGGTCGGTTCGCAGCGAACTTTACTCATTCGCTGTTTGCCGAAAATGCGAACAATATTCGCATATTCGATATTCGTGACCGCCATATTCTTTTACATTGTGAAGAACTTTGACCCATCACACATCCATCAGGTGGTACAGGACAGCCAATTGAGACATTTCAGCACATGGACATACCCCCTACCTTATAAATAGACCTGATCTGGCTGCCATTTTACATTCTGCCTTTTGTCAATGTAGGGAGAGGTTGCTCTGAGGAGCAGGGACAGACTGTAAGTGACACAAATCGCTAGCTAATAGGTCCACAAATATCCTTTTAAGGACTGGTATAGGTGTACTATTGTTTGGTGTGCAGTATATAGGGGTGTAATATACTTTTAATATACTTTCTAATATAGAAAGCATATTATAGTGGATTTGTATTGTGCAGCATTGTGACTGGTGAGCGGTTCTGCAGCGATACTACAACTACAAAGAGTGACAAACGCAATTAGAAAAAAGTATTATAACTGGTATGATATAAATAAACTTTTTTATAACTGATGTGATAGACCAATGGCCTCCCAAAACGACAGATTGAAGCGGTGTGTTAAATACCTTCTTCCACATATACTGCGCTTCTCTAGAGACATTTGGCAATGGGTCATTCCCTCCCTATAGCAAATTGACGGCGGGATTGTGGTTGTATTATCCTGACCGGACGTCATATGACGGCGACAGGATAATACAGCTCTGCGCCCCCCCCCGGGCCATTTCAGAAGATCTTACACAGCCATGGCTCGCCTTGCTGACATTTAGCGGTGACACAACCTGCCCGTCATACGTCTTATTTGTGACTGCCCGACGTGATGGAACTCAACTTCATCGTGTCATTGATCAAGCCATCGAGGAGCAGGAAGATGAGGAAGTTGCAATGCTGGATGAACTCCCAGGGGGGGCTACTCCATCTGAGACAAGTCAACAACAGGAGTCTGAAGAGGAGTCAGAGGAGGATGGTGCCGGGTTTGATGAGGAGGAGCAATTAGAGCATGCATTAAACCTTTCTGGGATCCCTGGTGTTGTCCGTGTATGGGGGGAGGAGAACGAGGACGACATTATCCTGAATGATGAGCAGGAGCCAGGCCACTACACCGCTTCCAGTTTAGTGCAAATGGGGGGCCTTCATGCTCCAGTGTTTTAAGAGGGACCCCCGTATAGAAAGCATAAAGGGAAAGGACCAGTACTGGGTAGCAACATACTTAGACCCCCGGTACAAACAAAAAATGGTGGAAATGTTACCAGAATCACAGAGGGCAGTCAGAATGCAGCACTTCCAGACCTTGCTGCAAAGGGTTGGCAGGCTTGACCTATGGCCAGAGCTTGCACAATTTGCAATGAAACTGCTTGCCCCTCGTCCAGTGTCCTGTCTGAAAGGACGTTCAGCGCAGCAGGAGGGATCGTGACCGATAAGTGCACTCGCCTAGCTCACGACAGTGTTGACTACCTCACATTTCTAAAAATGAATGAGGCATGGATCTCTGAGGAATTTAACACATGTGACCAGTACACCAGGTTTGATTCAAATTCCTCATGAAAGGCCACAAATATCCGCCACCACCCACAACAATTCATGGTCCCTGTCTTAGGTAAATACAGCGGCATAAAAGGCCTTTTATGCCCGTTGAATGCCTAATTTTTGGGGCCTGTAATGGCCGACACTTATTTATCCTGTGGATGCCTAATGTACCTCCAGCTACAGAATACAAAGTTCTTTGCTGTCAGGGGGTTGCATGTGGGCTAAATTTTGGGGGCTGTAATGGCCAACACTTACTTCTGTTTCCTGTGAATGCCTAATGTACCACCAGCCACAGAATACAAAGTTCTTTTCCTGTCAGGTGAACGCCTGTCGGCTAATTTTTGGGGCCTGTAATAGCCGACACTTACTTATTTATCCTGTGAATGCCTAATGTACCTCCAGCCATAGAATACAAAGTTCTTTGCTGTCAGGTGAACACCTGTAGGCTAATTTTTGGGGGCTGTAATGGCCAACACTTACTTCTGTTTCCTGTGAATGCCTAATGTACCACCAGCCACAGAATACAAAGTTCTTTTCCTGTCAGGTGAACGCCTGTCGGCTAATTTTTGGGGCCTGTAATAGCCGACACTTACTCATTTATCCTGTGAATGCCTAATGTACCTCCAGCCATAGAATACAAAGTTCTTTGCTGTCAGGTGAACACCTGTAGGCTAATTTTTGGGGCCTGTAATGGCCGACACTTACTTCTGTTTCCTGTGAATGCCTAATGTACCTCCAGCCACAGAATACAAAGTTCTTTGCTGTCAGGTGAACGCCTGTTGGCTAATTTTTGGGGCCTGTACTGGCCGACACTTACTTCTTTATCCTGTGACTGCCTACTTTTTCAGACTGAGATTGAAAATCAATGGGTCTGTAAACGTTCCGCTAAATTGTGGAACGGATGCGGACCCACTTTATAGATGTGTGAATGGACCCTATATGTAATTGACATGTATTTACTGGCTGCTGTCAGTTCTGGCTGATTTAGGCCGAGCTATTACACTAAAACCGAGCAATATTACAAAAAACAAAATACACGTTATAACTGTATATACGATTTATATAACTTATTAAAAAAAATTATTTTATGGCAACTTTTCCAATAGCAGGATCATCTCCTGCACCCTCTTCATAGCCTGCCGTTGCCTCTCCTCCATGGCCTTCATGCGCTCCTGAATTGACGAAATTTCGCAGATAAAAAAGAATGCTTATCGATCGCAGATTCGATACTTCTGGTCAGTTTCCATGTTGTGGGACTATGTGTGCACAGCTAGTAAGTATTTTGTGGCTGCAAATATGACCCGGAGGTTTTTAATGTTCGCCTGCCATTAAAATGAATGAGACCCGCGGGGAACCTGCGGTTCGCGAACATTTGAGCGAGTTTGCGTTCGTGAACGATCCCATCAGATGTTTGTCCATCACTATTCTTAAGTTAAATTTGTATGTAATTCGGAACAGGTGCATTTTTTAAGTGTAGCTTCAGCCAAAAAAAGAATTATTACATTTTGTTGGATACCATAGAGAAGGTTGAACACCCCTATAACATTTGTTGTGCTGTCTGTGCCCCTGATCAGAAGATTTCACCTCGCTTTCTGTCCCTGAGACAATTGGATTTTGAAAATGTTGGGTTGTTGTGGAAACAAGGATTGGTGATAAAGCTTCAGTGGAGACACCTTTTTCCCATGAGAACTCTTCCAGGTGTGAATTTCCTTTCCTAGGGGTAGCTTTCCTCTCACTTCCTGTTGTCTCCCTCCATTTGTAAGTATGGGTCGAATGTAAGTCAGATGTTTGTAACTTGGGGGCTCACTGTACTGAAATCTGACCAATCTAAAGGAGAATAGGCAAGCTATTGTCAAAAAAGGGCATTGGGAGCTTTTTTTAACAAAACAAAATACATTTTGTATATACTGCAGAGCGGTAAGAGGGTCTTTTTAATGTGACTTCGAGAGTGGCATAGAAAAAACACCAATCCACCATATTACATGCTTATGAGATGCCTTTAAGCTCTATGCGGTGTTGTGGAACAGTACGATTCCCACACTCAGCATTAATACCACCATATTCTGGCTTAAATACAGCATACAGCAACATCCCAATCTGGTTAATTTTAACTTGAAAAAAGGCTTTTTGCAATAGTTTTGGCTGCAACACCCCATTTTTTTTGATCAAACAGTGATATTCCTTAACTGACTAGTGAAAGTAGCATCCACAACAGTTCTAAAACCCCTAACTGACATTTTTGACACTTTTGGGGGGGACCAGTGACATTACTACAGTAATCAGTGCTAAAAATATGCTCTGTTACTGTAATAATGACACTGGCAAGGGAGGGGTTGACCCAGAGGCGATCAAAGAGTTAAATGAGAGCCTAGGGGTGTTTTCTAACTGTGGGGGGGATGGGCTTGTGAAATCAATACAGAGACCTGTGTTCCTAAATAGAAGGATCACAGGAGCTCCGTATTGATTCCTGAGAGAACAACGGTCTGCCGTGTACAACAGCAGACCGCCATTCTCTCTTCGTGGGGAGCGATCGCGGATGCCTGGTGGCAACCGCGGCCGCGGATGCCTGGTGGCAACCATAGATCGGCTTCTCCGCTGGCGCGTAGACGCGCGCTCCCCAGGCAGTGCATGCGCACCCCCGGGATTGCTCCTGCGAACCGCCCTACACGTATGGCGATTCGCAGGAACCTGCCGCCCTATATACGGCGGCTGGTCGGCAAGTGGTTAAAGATGTTTTTCAGCCACCCTTTTTGTTGATGCTGGAAACATGTAACCTATAAAAAATGTTAAAGCGTCGCCTATGGAGATTTTTAATTACTGAAGTTTGGTAACATTCCACAAGTACTGTATTTTCTGGCGTATAAGACTACTTTTGAACCTCAAAAAAATCCCCCAAAAATGGGGGGTCGTCTTATACGCCGAGTATAATATCTCCAAGGTAACCTAAGTATAACTATTACGGGTAGATCATGTAATAGGGGGGTCGTCTTATACGCCCAGTCGTCTTATACGCCGGAAAATACGGTATTTGCGCAATTTTAAAACATGACATGTTAGGTATCTATTTACTCGGTGTAACATCATCTTTCACATTATACATAAAATATAAAAAATCAGGCTAACTTCAGTGTTTTTTTTATTTTTTTTTATTCATGAAACATTTTTTCCCCCCCCAAAAAAAACACATTTCAAAATTGCTGCGCAAATACTGTGTGATATAAGAAGTTGCAACTTTCAATGACCACCATTTTTTTCCCTATGGTGTCTGCTAAAAATATATATATTGTTTAGGGGTTCTGAGTAATTTTCTAGCAAAAAACATGGGGATGGAAGTATCATGAGCTCAGTTTTGGATAGGCTGAGTTTGAGGAAGTGATGTGACATCCAGGCTGATATGTCTGGTAGTAAGTTAGTGATGAACTGAGGAGACTGATGGAGTAGGCTGAGGGATGGAGAGATAGATTTGGGTATCATCAACGTAGAGATGATATTCAAAGCCATGGGAGGCAATCAACTGACCCAGGGAGGAGGTGTAGATTGAGAAAAGGAGAGGTCCAAGAACAGAACCTTGGGGGACCCCAATGGAGAAAGGAAGCAGAGGAAGTAGAGTTGTAAGTGACATTGAAGGTGCGATGGAATAGGTAGGATGAGAACCATTGATGAGTACAGTCACAGAGACCAAGGGAGTGGAAGTTTTTGAGGAAGAGGGGGTGGTCCACTGTGTCAAAAGCAGCAGAAAGGTCAAGGAGGAGCAGTACAGAATAGTGTCCATTGGTTTTAGCCGTTAGTAGGTTGTTTGTGAGCTTAATGAGAGAAGTTTCCACGGAGTGTTAAGGGCGAAATCCGAAATGAAGGGGGTCAAGAAGTTTGTTCCTAGTCAGATGGTCGCTCAGTCGGTTGTAGACCAGTCATTCAAGAGTTTGGAGGAGAAAGGGAGTAAAAAGATGGGGCTTAGGTTGTGAAGATTGATGAGGTCCAGTGAGGGCTTCTTAAGGATGGGGGTGACTAGCACATGTTTTAGAGAGTTGAGGAAGATGCCAGAAGAGAGGGAGAGGTTGAAGATGTGAGCTAAAGGGTGTAGAATAGTGTCAGATGAGCATTGCATTAGCGAGGGAGCAGGATCCAGGGGGCAGATGGTTAGCTGGGTGTTAGAAAAAAGTCTAGCAACCTTGTTATTACTAACAGGGTTGAATGAGGTAAGTAATGATTTTACCACTGGATATGGTGTGTTAAGTGAGGGAGGTTTCCGCGCATTGGAGATCTCCTCACAGATTGTATCAATATTATATTTGAAGTGATTGGTGATGTCCTGGGCAGTGAGTGAGTTAGTGGGTGGAGGCACTGGGGGACAGAGTTGAGCGTTATTGGTAGAGAAGAGTTGATGGGGACTAGATGAGAATGTGTTAATGAGAGTGATAAAATAGGTCTGCTTGGCAGTGAGGAGGCAGGAATAGTATTTTAGAAAGGGCAGATTTATATTGGTTGAAGTCTTCCTGGGATTTAGGCTTACGCCATGGGCGCTCAAGAGCGCGGCTACGTTTTCTGAGACTTCTGTTGGCCAGGGTTGTAGTGGTTGGGGCCTGATTCTGCATGTAGTGAGGGGGTGAGCTTATTAAACCAAAAAGTAGTGTTGCGCCAGTCAAAACTCAAAATCAGTGTCCATACATGTTCCAATGTCCATACAATCAATCAAATAAACGGTGAATCCACGTGTCCAAAAGAATCTTGTGCGAGACTTAATTAGTGCTTTCGTGATTAGTGCAATCCCACCACCAGGTGAATTGGTCTCTCACCTCCACTATTGACCCACTGCTGGGTCAATCACAGCTTTGTATATACACAGGGACCTTCAGATAGTAAAGGCTATGGATAGCCTATCACCTCCAGAGGGATTCTCACCGATAGACATAAAAGGGGAACAAAGGAAGAGATCTAGTGCTCTCTGTATGGTTGCAGTAAACCACTTTATTGAGTAAAAGGAATGGTACTCACAAAGGTGGCGCTTCCAAAGCAGCATAAACGGTATCTAGGAAGAGACAGCCTCCAGCACGCAGGCTCTGTCCCCTATACGCGTGACGTAGAAGCCCAACCACAGGCGTTGACTTCCTCAGTAGGGGGGTGAGCTTGCCTATTGAGTATGACAGTGGGCTGTTATAGACAGAAGTGGTTAGGTTGGGGCGGGACAGGGGTGAGATTTTGTCATAGAGATGGTCAGTAGCAGAGTAGAGAGGAGAAGGGTTGAGGTGGCGAAGGTTTCTATGGGTCACTGTTAGGCAGTTCGAGGGAGAGAGGGTGGAAGACAGAGAGAGATGGAAACTAAAAGGGTGGTGTTTAGAGAGTGGGAGAGAATTGTTGGAGAGGTTGCATTGAGTGCATAGATAGAGAAGACAAGATCAAGGGTGTTGCCATTGGAGTGTGTAGGAACCTGAACCCATTGCTTCCGGTCAAGAGATGAAGTTAGACTGAGAAGTTTAGAAGTAGTAGTAGTAGTATTAGCATTAACAGGGATGTTGAAGTCGCCGAGAATGATTGTGGGGATTTCAGAAGAGAGAAAGTAGGGTAGCCAGGCAGAAAAGTCATCAAGGAAAGTTAATACTGGTCCAAGGGGCCGGTAGATGACAGCAGTTCTTAAAGAAACAGGAGAAAATAGACAAATACAAAGTGCCTCAAAAGAAGAGCGTTACAGTGTGTAGTGACATGGGACAGCACTTTTACAGATATATTCTGCATTCTCTACTGCACACAATGTGAAGGCCCATCTGTAAGTTGGAGAACTGTCTTAATGTTAGACTTTTTAACCGGTTGCCGACCGCCGCAAGTACATATACTGCGGCGGTCAGCCCCGGCCAGGCAAAGTGACATACCGGTACGTCACTCACCTGGAAGCCAATAGCGGGCCGGCGCGCGCCGCCGGAGGCGCGCTCCCGCCTCGGCTCGTTCACGGACACCTCCGTGCATGTGACCGGTGGACCCGATGTCCGCCGGTCACTCGCGATCGTCCGCTGTGAAGGGAGAAAGGCACCTCCGTGCGTGTGACCGGTGGACCCGATGTCCGCCGGTCACTCGCGATCGTCCGCTGTGAAGGGAGAAAGGCAGGCGGCTAGTGTAAACAAAGCCGCCTGTCATTCTTCCCTGTGTAAAAGCACTGATCTATCGATCCTGCTATGTAGGACCGTTGATCTGTGCTGTTACACACACAGCCACATCCCTGCACAGTAAGAAGCACGCCCCTAGGGACACACATAGTCACTGCATCTCTAATAAGGTTAACCCCTTCCCTGCCAATGTCATTTTTACAGTAACAGTGCATATGTATAGCACTGATTACTGTAGTAATGTCACTGGTACCCCCAAAAGTGTCAAAAATGTCAGTCAAGGGTCCGATCTGTCCGCTGCAATGTCGCAGTCCCGCAAAAAAATCGCAGATTGCCGCCATTACTCGTTAAAAAAAAAAAACACAAAAAATGACCAAAATCTTTCCCTTAGTTAGTAAACGCAATAACTTTTGCGTAAACCAATCAAAATACGCTTATTGTGATTTTTTTTTTACCAAACATAGGTAGCAGAAAACAAATTGGTCAAAAATTTAAAAAAAAATGGATTTTTACATTTTTTGGGGGGGGGGGGGGGGGAATTTCATATAAAAAAATGTGAAAAATATTGTTATTTTTGCAAAATTGTCGCTATTTTTTTGATTATAGTGCATGATCAAAAAATCGCACAGGTGATCGAATACCACCAAAAGAAAGCTCTGTTTGTGGGAAAAAAAGGACGTCAAATTCGTTTAGGTACAGCGTCGCACGACCGCGCAATTGTCCGTTAAAGTCGCACAGCGCCGAATCGCAAAAAGTGGCCCAGACGTAAGACAGCAAAATCCTCCGGTGGTAAAGTGGTTAAAGTCACGCAGTGCCGAATCGCAAAATACCCTCTGGTCAGAAAGGGAGTAAAATTTTCCGGGGCTTAAGTGGTTAAATGACCGCAGTCTCGGCCTGTTCCCGGGCATTGGAAAGCGCAATCCACGCTAAAGGTGCCCCAGCGTGCAGGGAGAGTAGACCCTGCCTCACAAGCAGATCAGCTGCCATTGTCTTATTATATAGGAAGACAAACATATCTTTACGATTTACTATACTTGTCCATTTGTGAATTGTGCTATATAGTGTGTACTTTTGTATACTAATCTTGTCTGTAATGCTTACAACTATATTACGTTCCTCTACAGACTTCTTCTCCCAGCCGGAAATTAAGATGATCCCAGATGTGGACACAAAACGCAATCAAATGATCCTAACATGCAATACCAATGTAATGAGAAATGGCATTGAATTGCAGTTCGCTTTCTACAAGAATGGACAGAAAATTCAGGAATTCAATTCATCTCATCAGTGTGCAATCCCATCGTCTCCGTTGGACCATTCTGGGAAATATTATTGTGAAGTAACAAGTACAACTTCATCCAACAGTGTAAAAAAGAGGAGTGAGGAATTAACTACTGGCTTACAAGGTGATCAAAAAGTTATTTTAAATGGAGGCCTCAATATAAATGCTGCGCTTATCATCCAGAAAGCAAAACATGAATCAAAAAATCTGGGGAAACTAAATATATAATTGCAGAGTAATACAAGAACACAAATAACCTGGAATGTAATAAAATCCCCAAAACCTAACCACTTCTGGACCGGAAGGTTTTGCCCCCTTAATGACCAGGCCATTTTTTGCGATTCGGCACTGCGTTACTTTAACCACTTAAGCCCCGGAAGATTTTACCCCCTTCCTGACCAGGGGGTATTTTGAGATTCGGCACTGCGTGACTTTAACGGACAATTGCGCGGTCGTGCGACGCTGTACCTAAACGAATTCGACGTCCTTTTTTTCCCGCAAACAGAGCTTTCTTTTGGTGGTATTTGATCACCTGTGCGATTTTTTGATCATGCGCTATAAACAAAAAAAGAGCGACAAATTTTGCAAAAATAACAATATTTTTCACATTTTTTTATATGAAATTCCCCCCCAAAAAAATGTAAAAATCAAAATTTTTTTAACATTTTAGGCCAATTTGTTTTCTGCTAGCTATGTTTGGTAAAAAAAAATCACAATAAGCGTATTTTGATTGGTTTGCGCAAAAGTTATTGCGTTTACTAACTAAGGGAAAGATTTCTGTCATTTTTGTTGTTTTTTTTTTTAACGCGTAATGGCGGCGATTTGTGATTTTTTTTGCGGTACTGCGACATTGCGGTGGACAGATCGGACCCTTGACTGACATTTTTGACACTTTTGGGGTTACCAGTGACATTACTGCAGTAATCAGTGCTATACATATACACTGTTACTGTAAAAATGACACTGGGAGGGAAGGGGTTAACTTTATTGAGAGGGAGGGGTTAAGTGTGTCCCTAGGGGCGTGCTTCTAAGTGTCATTGGATGTGGCTTGTGGTGTAATAGCACAGATCAACGGTCCTGCATAGCAGGACCGAGTGATCTGTGCTTTTACACAGGGGAGAATGACAGGCGGCTTTGTTTACATTAGCCGCCTGCCTTTCTCCCTCTCTACCCGACAATCAGAGTTGTATAAAGTACTCGAAACCCATACTTGAGTAAAAGTGGAAGTGCTCGATCAAAAAGTGACTTGAGTAGAAGTACTAAAGTAGTCAACATTTTTTGTACTTAAGTATTGCAAGTAGTTTTTTTAAAAAATTTTGCTACTCAAGTACTGAAAGTAAAAGTACAAGTACTGTGTTATGTAGTTATTAAAGAAAGAAGTCAAAAGTTTGAACATCATATTGTTTTTTATTATTTCAAATGCAGCTTTTATTTATACATACAGTAGCTTTTATTTTCGTATGCGCTGATAATACACATGTTTTCAGCTTCATGAAACCTGCCATCTACTGTTCTGGCAGTGGTAATTTTTATAATTGTAACGAGTAACTATGCAGCACAAAAAAAAAATATCGGAGTAGAAGTATTGAAATCATTGAAAAAATGTAGTGAAGTAAAAGTGGAAGTAGGAGAAAAAAATTCTACTCTAGGAAAGTACAGATACCCCCTTTCGGTACTTAAGTACAGTAGTGAAGTAGTTCTACTTAGTTACTATACATCTCTGCCGACAATCGCGAGTGACTGGCGGACATCGGGTCCGCCAGTCACACGCGCCTGCTCGCCCCTATTCGCTCCCAGGCTAGTGACGTACCGGTACGTCACTTTGCCTGGGAGGGGCTGACCGCCGCCGTATATAGTCGGTCGGCGGTCGGCAAGTGGTTAATGACCAGGCTATTTTTTGCGATTCGGCATTGCTTATTTTAACGGACAGTTGAGCAATAGCGCGACGCTGTACCCAAATAAAATTGATGTCCTTTTTTCCCACAAATAGATTTCTTTTGGTGGTGTTTGATCACCTGTGCAATGTTTTTTTTTTTTTTGCACTATAAACAAAAAAAGAGCGACAATTCTGAAAGAATATTTTTCATTTTCTGCTATATAACATTCCCCCCCCCCCCCCAAAAAAAAATGTAAAAATCTATTTTTTTTCATCATTTTAGGCCAAACTGTATTCTGCTACATATTTTTGGTGAAAAAATAAAAATACCAATAAGCGTATTTTGATTGGTTTGTGCAATAGTTATTGTGTCTTCAAACTAGGGGAAAGATTTTTGTCATTTTTATTTATTTATTTATTTTTTACTAGTAATGGCGGCGATCTGCAATTTTTTTGCGGGACGGCGACAATGCGGCGGACAGATTGGACCCCTAATTGACATTTTTGACACTTTTGGGGAGACCAGTGACATTACTACAGTAATCAGTGCTAAAAATATGCACTGTTGCAAAAAACGTGATAAATCACAAAAATACATATACGAATGCTATAACCCAATAAAGGGTAAAAAAAAATAAAAAAAAAATAGTGAAAAATACGTTTATATAAAATATTGTGAAAAATGTAAAAAATATTTACGGGAGGCAGCATGTATAGGGGGGTACATTCTATGTAGGTAAAAAAAAAAAAATTCCCCATCAAAAATGATCAGGCCATTTTGTTTAGTGAGCTAAGAAGGGTATTAATATCTCTAGTTAAGACTCACAAAAAAATGTGATAAATCACAAAAATACACATACGAATGCTATAACCCAATAAAAGGTAAAAAAAAATGATGAAAAATAAGTTTATAAAAAATATTGTGAAAAATATGAAAAATATTTGTCTAGGGGGGTACATTCTATGTAGTTAAAAAAAAACAAAATCCCCATCAAAAATGATCAGGCTATTTTGTTTAGTGAGCTAAGAAGGGTATCAATATATCTAGTTAAGACTCAAAAAAAATGTGATAAATCACAAAAACACATATGAATGCTATAACCAAATAAAAGGTAAAAAAAAAAAAAAATGGCGAAAAATAAGTTTATATACAATATTGTAAAAAATATAAAAAAAATATTTATAGTGGGGCAGCATGTATAGGGGGGTACATTCTATGTAGGTAAAAAAAAAAAAAAATCCCCATCAAAAAATGATCAGGCTATTTTGTTTAGTGAGCTAAGAAGGGTATCAATATATCTAGTTTAGACTAAAAAAATGTGATAAATAACAAAAGCACATATATACGAATGCTATAACACAATAAAAGGTAAAAAAAAAAAAAAAAAATGGTGAAAAAAAAGTTAATATAAAATATTGTGAAAAATATAAATAATATTTACATTGGGCAGCATGTATAGGGTGGTAAATTCTATATAGCTAAAATAAAATTCCCCATCAAAAATGATCAGGCTATTTTGTTTAGTGAGCTAAGAAGGGTATCAATATATCTAGTTAAGACTCACAAAAAAATGTGATAAATCACAAAAATACACATACGAATGCTATAACCCAATAAAAGGTAAAAAAAATGATGAAAAATAAGTTTATAAAAAATATTGTGAAAAATATGAAAAATATTTGTCTAGGGGAGGGGGGTACATTCTATGTAGTTAAAAAAAAAAAAAATCCCCATCAAAAATGATCAGGCTATTTTGTTTAGTGAGTTAAGAAGGGTATCAATATATCTAGTTAAGACTCAAAAAAAAATGTGATAAATCACAAAAACACATATATGAATGCTAAAACCCAATAAAAGGTAAAAAAAAAAAAAAAAAATGGTGAAAAAAAAGTTAATATAAAATATTGTGAAAAATATAAATAATATTTACGTGGGGCAGCATGTATAGGATGGTACATTCTATATAGCTAAAATAAAATTCCCCATCAAAAATGATCAGGCTATTTTGTTTAGTGAGCTAAGAAGAGTATCAATATATCTAGTTTAGACTCAAAAAAATGTGATAAATCACAAAAACACATATATACGAATGCTATAACCCAATAAAAGGTAAAAAAAATGATGAAAAATAAGTTTATATAAAATATTGTGAAAAATATTAAAAATATTTGTATAAGGGGGTACATTCTATGTAGTTAAAAAAAAAAATCTCCATCAAAAATGATCAGGCTATTTTGTTTAGTGAGAAGGGTATCAATATATCTAGTTTAGACTCAAAAAAATGTGATAAATCACAAAAACACATATATACGAATGCTATAAACAAATAAAAGGTAAAAAAAAAAATAGGGAAAAATAAGTTTGTATAAAATTGTGAAAAAAAATAAAAATTATTTGTCTAGGAGGGTACATTCTATGTAGTTAAAAAAAAATTCCCCATCACAAATGATCCGGCTATTTTGTTTAGTGAGCTAAGAAGGGTATCAATATATCTAGTTAAGACTGACAAAAAAATGTAATAAATCACAAAAATACACATACGAATGCTATAACCCAATAAAAGGTAAAAAAAAAAAATAATGAAAAATAAGTTTATATAAAATATTTAGAAAAATTGTAAAAAATATTTATGGGGGCAGCATGTATAGGGGGGGGGGGTACATTCTATGTAGGTAAAAAAAAATTCCCCATCAAAAATGATCAGGCTATTTTGTTTAGTGAGCTAAGAAGGGTATCAATATATCTAGTTAAGACTCAAAAAAATGTGATAAATCACAAAAACACATATATGAATGCTATAACCCAATAAAAGGTAAATAAAATGATGAAAAATAAGTTTATAAAAAATATTGTGAAAAATATGAAAAATATTTGTCTAGGGGGGTACATTCTATGTAGTTAAAAAAAAAAAATCCCCATCAAAAATGATCAGGCTATTTTGTTTAGTGAGCTAAGAAGGGTATCAATATATCTAGTTAAGACTCAAAAAAAATGTGATAAATCACAAAAACACATATATGAATGCTATAACCAAATAAAAGGTAAAAAAAAAAAAAAAAAAATGGCGAAAAATAAGTTTGTATAAAATATTGTGAAAAAAAATAAAAAAAATTTGTCTAGGAGGGTACATTCTATGTAGTTAAAAAAAAAAAATCCCCATCACAAATGATCAGGCTATTTTGTTTAGTGAGCTAAGAAGGGTATCGATATATCTAGTTAAGACTGACAAAAAAAATGTAATAAATCACAAAAATACATATACGAATGCTATAACCCAATAAAAGGTAAAAAAAAATGATGAAAAATAAGTTTATATAAAATATTGCAAAAAATATAAAAAATATATATAGAAAATGACAAATGAACTATAGAAAAATATAGATATATATCTTTAGACCAGTTTATTATTTTAGTATGCTTGTACTGTTGCGGACAGAAATTATTATTCCAGACTTGGTCATAAAAGGTAGAGCACTGGTTGATATAAATCTAAATCCCACCTACATACTTTTATTATTTTAGAGTCTGCAAAGATTACAGCTTCTGATTGGTTCCCTATTTGGGAGATTTTCCCCTCACTTCCTGTCACACCATACCAACAGATTCAGATAAACTGCAAGTTATTTTTTTGGTATTTGAGAGCTCAAAATTATTATTTTTTTTTTCTTAGGTGGATACAATCCAGTGGTGATACAGAACATGATCCGCATAATACTGTCAGGATTTCTGCTGATAATTTGTTTTCTTTTCATCTATTATCACATAAAATTCATCAAATCTCTTGAATCTGTAAAAAAAAAGGCCAACGTCTCCAAGACAGTGATACCAATGATGATTTACTGCCTACCGGACTGTCAGATTACTCCCCCATACGATAATTACATCCTGTTGGATCACCAGTCTAGTCAATGTTGAGCTAATTTTGAAACTGTGCTATAGGCAATGTCTGTACTTAAATAAAATGAGGGGAGAGGGGTAAAAGCATGAACAAATGGCAAAAGTTATGGCAATCTTTGTGTGAATTTCATTGTGTCTAATGGCCTGCAATGTATATCATTTGTAGCTCTGGCAGTTTCTTGTTTCAGGACAATAGGATGGAGAAGTGCGCAGCTAATAAGTTCAGTATCAAGTATTTAACCACTTGCAGAAATACTACAGCACTATAAAGAAAATTTGTTGGTCGCGTCTGCTGGGAAACAGTCCTCAATCTTGATCTTGATGGGCGAAGAAGGAAAAGGGAATGGATGGACTTCCACTACCGTGCAAATGCACCACGCTGGCACTGAGGACAGCTCTTGAAATTGGTAGAAGCAGTTCCAACTATTTAGGCAAAGAAAGAAAAAGGCGCCTTGGAGTGCAGCTAATGTCGCACTTCTCCATCCTATTGTGGGCAATAATGGGCACTGGTGGGCGGCACTGATAGATGGCAATAATGGGCACTGGTGGGCAGCACTGATAGATGCAGGGGCTGACTGGCAACTTTCATCCCAGGGGGCAAGTACAAACCATAGGCCCATGGTGCAGTGACTCGGCCCCCCTCCCACTCTCTTTCCGGCCTCCTCTAGACCCCCATTCCAGGCTGAAGTTCCGCTCCAGGTACTCTCTACTCACCGGCCAAATCTGGTTTCCTGAACCTGGCCAACAGGGGCAGTTGGGGGGAGCTGGGACAGCTCGGTCGGGGCTGGCCGGAGGAGGAGGGTCCCCAGTGGGGCAGGACACCGGCCTCTGCTCAGACACAGCTTACACCATCCATGCTGGGGGGGAGGGCTGCGCTCTGTCCTTGTCTTTATCCCGCACTCAGTAGGTCAGCAATGGGGGGTTTTCACTTCTCTTCACCAGGAATCCTTTAGGCATGTCTGTGGCAGAAGCTGTGCAGTCTTTTTATGGGGCATCAGAGTGGCCCGGGGGGCAATTGCCCCCCTGCCCCCTGGCCCAGTCCTCCCCTGGATAGATGGTATTGGTGGGCAGCACTGATAGGGAGGGTACCACTGGCAGGCTCTCTGAGCCCTGATTGCCATCCCTGGTGGCCATGGTGGGCCTCCCTGGTGGCTCTAGTGGCACCCCCCCCAGGGCTGCACTGGTAATCGATGTTCTGATTAAAAGCACAGACCCCCCCTGGGATCAGTGAATAATTAGTAAAACTCACTGATCCCCTGGCTGCAGCACAGATCGTCTTCTTCTCCTCACTGACAGGATCTGTGTGAGTAGAAGAAGAGATCAAAGCCTTTACAACGGCTGTATTTACATTACATGATGGCTGTGATTGGACACAGCCGTCATGTGATCAGGAGGGCCAATCACAGGGCCCTCCTGGCAAAGCTTGTTGCTCTGTGTCCGAGGGACACAGGCACATCGAGATTGCGCCACTGCGTGTGCCCGCGGCGGCACGATCTCGCTCCTTCTGCAGGACGTTCGGGAACGTCCGATCAGAAGGACGAGACTCCCACCCGGCCGTATATGTACAGTGGCCAGGTGGGAGGTGGTTATTAAGGAAGGTAGCACACATTCCTGAAGGGGCTTGGAAATGGGATTCCTATAGTATGAAGTCAGCTAAGGTAACACCATGTCAAGGTCTTACCTTGCCTTCCTGTTGGCAGCCATCTTGGACATGTGCAGACTGCTGCCTCTTATAGACTCTGATTGCATCATCACTTCCTGCTGCCTGGACGTCGCACATTGATGATGTCACCCACCTGACTATATCTATATCTGAGTTGCTATCATTGCCATTGTGTTTGTGCTCCAAGGTGCATCTCTGCTAGCAGTCTTTTGTTCTCTGTGTTCCTCTGTGCATGACCTGGCTTGACTGATGACTCTCCTGGACCTCGACCTGGCATCGGCTGACGACCCAGCTTTGACAGAGGACCCGGCTTCGGCAGACTACCCACTTCTGGATCCGACCCCGGCTTGGATTGCGACCCGCTCCTTGACTTGACCCCAGCTTGTTCCTGCTCTCTTTTCCTCACTGTTGCTGTGTGATTATTATTATTATTGTTGCTTCCTCCAATAAACTACTTCATTTTACCTGCATTCCCGTGTGGTCTGGTTTCCTAGCACACTGACACACCATCCTTATCTGTCCTTATATAGCCCTTTAACCAGGTTTTGAATGCATTATTCCCAACACACACATTCCTGTAGAAAGGGATGTGCATATACTGTAGGTGAGTGCTGAAGCAACCACTGGTTGGAACTGTGAATAGTCAGAGGAAGGACTCGGGGGCATACAATGCGATTAGAGGAGAAGCGTTTTAACCTCAGGCAACGTGGGGGGTTCTTTACTGTTAGGGCTACAAGATTGTGGAATTCTCTACCACAAGAGGTGGTTTCTGCGGGTAGTATGGTGGCTTTCAAAAGACTCTTAGACTTACATCTCAAGGATCAGAACATTCAGGGGTATGCGAGATGATTACAGCCACACACACCTACACAGGTTGAACTGGATGGACTATGGTCTTTATTCAACCTCACCTACTATGTAACTATGTAACTATGTAACTATGAAGAGAATGTTACAAGCACACCATGGGTCTCCAGAATGGGTCCAGACTGCACTCTTCATCAGGACTGCACATAGGAAAATATGAAATGTTTGGGGCATCAAAGTCAGACCAGGTTCACTTGGACTGTACAAGAGAGAGCTTAGAGCAGAATGGAATAGGGAAGACACTTTCCCATTTTTGACCTGTACTTTTACATGATCTCATATTGCAATGAGGGACTTTTCTTGAGCCAAGGATTGACGGCACAGTAAACACAACAAGACAGGCATAATTGCCAAAAAATATTAATTGTTTTTAAATAAAGCATTTAAAAACACTGCACTATGTTAGCGCTTTTCTTCTCTTGGAGATACCTTGGCGTCTCATAAATTATCTTGAGTGGTTAAAGGCTTATGGTTCCCTATTCCCTTATACTTGAGGTGACCACCTATAACTTAGTGGTCCACAGATTCCGGTAAGCAGTTTTAACCACTCATTTAGGGTGTGAGGTGGATTGGTTCTTAAGTCACCCTATCCTACCTGGCACATCTTTCTCGTTGGTGTATCACCTCCATTCACGTGGATGATCTGGCCGGGACTGATCTTTTGTACATATTATATATGGACTCAATCTTCTCCCTTTTTAGTACTGGGTATATTGAATGTCTATTGTAGTGCTAATTTTTGTACTGAGAAATAATACATAAATAATAATAAATAAATAATAATAAATCATTATATTTTATAACACACAAACTTGTCAGTTATTGCAAACTTCATTTCTGTTTTGCCTTCCGCAGCTTTGAAGTTGCCCCCACTCACCAGGGCACAGCTGCTCTATACGCAAGGCAATCAGTTTGTATCACCAGACACCAGTGGTGGCTGGTGGTCGGCAATTCGGGGGGGGGAACCATTTCGGGGTAATTCAGGGGGGGTAATTCGGGGGTGCCCCCCCAAACAGCCAGCTGGCCGGCCTTTCTCTTCACCTCCTCCTGTCCAAGCCAGGGAGTGCTGGATGGCTGAGCCGCTGCCGTGTGTCTCCTCCCTCGTCCTGGCCAGTGGCCAGTAAAATCACTTCTCTTTTTGACCAATCGGGAAAGGGGTCTCACAACCCTCTTCCTGATTGACTGGGAGGAGAATCAGTGTGACAATAGCGAATATTTATTTGCTATTGCCATACAACTGGGTGGGCTCAGGGCGAAGTGCTCTGCGCTCCAAGCCCATCCATTTTTGAAGCCTATTAGAGCCTCTGGCTCTAATCATGTGCTTCAAAAAAAAAAATCCCCTATTGGAATTATTGCATCTGACACCCTGCATGGAGATAGGGGATAGGGGGGGGGCGGCGGCCCTGCACCCCTAATGGACGGGCCGCCAATGCCAGGCACAATACCTAATAAATGTGTTCAGTATCTCTGCATATGCACCTCATCATCATAGAGCTCTCATGATTGCCAAGGTGGTTTATGATTTTCATACTTCCTCATTGTTATCCTCAGTACATCTGTGGTGTATTACAACTTTGTTGCTCTGAGCACAACTGAGTCACACAGTGTCGTAGTTCCTGCTCATGTAATTGCAATGTATCACTGCAGCACACTTCACTATTTTTGTAACTTTTTAAAACCTCTTTAGCACTCTCCTAGTTAGGTTGCTACAGTTGAAGTAAATTTTGTTTTTTGGCTTCCATGTAGCAGGGGAGCAGTGTTCAATTCATTTTGTTTTTTCTAGGTTCTGCTTGGGCAGGGTCAACTACTTCCCCCTGTGTCCCAACAAATTCCAGCAAGTGCTAGAATACAGTGAACAGGTGAGGCAGACCCTGACCTGAATATTCATACTGCCTCAACCAATCCCTGCATGGGAGAGGGACCAGCAGGGGGCTGAGAGGGGTATAAATGGTCTGGGGCCTAGAGCAGCAGTCCTGTAAAGTCCTGTAAGGCAGTGGTCCTCAACCCCGGTCCTCAGGGCCCACTAACAGGCCAGATTTTAATTTTTACCTTGGGGAGATGCAGACTAGAGTACTGCAATCACTGAGCAGCAAATTATATCACCTGGGATGCATTTCAGTTATCTTGCAAACCTGGCCTGTTAGTGGGTCCTGAGGACCAGGGTTGAGGACCACTGCTGTAAGGGACTTTTGACCTGGACGGCTAGATGGACTCCCTACGAATATTCGGGAACACACAGAGACACACACACAAGGGTAGAGTCAAAGCATGTTAGTTTATTTAAGGAAATGTCCCGAGCATTCTGGCTAGCTCACTAGATTGCTTTAAAAAAAGGCCTGGATTCTTTCCTGGGTGTACATAATATAAATGGGTACTAATATTTATAGGTAAAGTTGATCCAGGGAATATCCGATTTCCTCTTGGGGGATCAGGAAGGAATTTTATGCTTTGCTGGGGTTTTTTCGCCTTCCTCTGGATCAACTGCGAGTATAGGATTGTGTATATGGGATTGTATGGTTGGGTTTTCTTTACTGTTTTTTGTTTTTTTATTGGTCGAGCCAGATGGACTTGTGTCTTTTTTCAACCTGACTAACTATTGGCACTTTTCCACTGCAAGTACCGGCTAGTACCGGCTCGGCTCTACTCGGCCCTGCTTGGCCCGGTTTGCTTTTACACTGCTGGTACCGCATGGTATAGTGTCGGAACGGTTCGGTACGGTACGGTATAGGTTTGCTTTTCCACTAAAGTAGTACTAAAGTTAAGTGGGTGGGATAACAACGGGGTGGGTGGGATTCTCTGACCAATCAGTGGCTAGTAGCGACTGCATGCAAAGGATTGTGGGATATGGTGCCAGTTTGGTACCTGTTGGAATCACAATCGAGTAGGTACTGTTTTTTCAGAGCCGTACCGTACCGTACCATTCGGTTCCATGCAGTGGAAAAGCAAACCTATAACGTACCGTACCGAACCGTTCCGACCCTATACCATGCGGTACCAACAGTGGAAAAGCACAAAAGCGTGCCGAACCGTTACGGTTCCATGCAGTGGAAAAGCGCCATATGTAACTATATATAGTTAGAACAGCCTTTTTCAACCAGGGTCTGCGCCGTTGGGACACGAGTCGACCGCCATAGAACCGGGATGCAGAGTCTGGCCGCATTGACCAAGTGCATGTTTCTTGGATAAGGAAGTATGGTGCAGAAGGTATTGTTCAGGTGTGAAGTCAAGTGTATATATGGTGATTTCCGCTATGGTATCATGGACCATTGCCCAAAAAGGTTTAATCTTATCACACCCCCACCAGTTGTGTATTAAAGTCCCCACCTCCGAATCGCACCGCCAGCGCACCTTTGGCGCTGAAGGTGAGAATTTGTTAATTAGGGCTGGAGTTCTGTACCAGCGGGACCTGATCTTATATCCATTTTCCTGTATGGCACATTCAAAGATCCTTTGTGTATGTAGGTATGAAAGTCATCCCATTCTTCGTCTGTCAGGGTATGTTGCAGGTCTTTCTCTCATGCTTGTCTCGCATCAAGAGAGAATAAATAATTGACACCAAGTGTCTCTGGGGCGTACTTGAGAGGCATCATTTCTCAAACCGAGTCAGGGGTCTCGACCAAGTAGCGAGTTTAGAGGAGTGCATTAAGAAGTGGCAGATCTGCAAATATCCCCAGAAAGGGAATGTACAAGTGGCAGATAGGGCCTTAAATTGGTCATAGGAAGGGAGATGTCCTTCAGAGAAGAATTGGTGAGCCTCCTTGTGTGGCCATTCCTCTACTAGAAAGGCGGGGGACACTCCAGGGGGAAAGTCCGGGTTTTTTTTTGTTTTTTTAATATCAATAAACTGCATTTTTATACATTGGATGTCTACCTGGCTTTTTCCCTTGGATTTCGGTGCCTCTATGCGCGGCTATTAAATGTACTTTTCCCTGTGTTAGCATCTATCCTATGCTTACTGGCTGGCAGCATAGCGACCTCTCAGGAGGCCGTTTTTACCCCCTACCCAACAATCACCCCAGGAGCGCCTGGTCATTTGGATACCTATGGACCCCTACGGAACGACAGGCCTCACAGAGACTAGAAATATACATGAAGGCTGGCTTTCAACAGCAAAGCAAAAGTAGTGTGTCCTCCATCAGGCATGCAGCAGTCTGTGTTAAGGACGTTGGCTACCACCAGCGGTAAGTTTCCTCAGGCTTTTTCTACTAAACTACCACATAACTTCATAAAATATCCCATGCGGTATTTTAGTAGCGTTTTTTTTAATGAAAGCCAAAAAAAAAAACCTTATTTAAAAACGCCGTGCAGTATCTTACCGCATACTCGGATTTGGTAATGGAAACATACTGCTTTGTGAACAGAGCCCATTGTTCTTTGGACATATTATTAAATCATTTGGAAATTCCCATAACTTCATCCAGCCAGTGAGCAGCAGTCAACCTAATTAAATTGTTTCAACATTCTGGTTAAAGGTTTTGTTTCATACATTTGCCAATACATATGAAGCCACACTGCTGTGTCACGGCACCTCTGCAAAGTGCATTTACCTAACTGTAAACTTTCTGAGCTTCCTAGCTGGAAAGTAGTGTCATCATTCCTAACGGTACCAAAACACACCAGAAACCCTACCTGACTAAAGATAGCTAAAGAACCCCTGTTTGTGTCTACAAGATATCCAACAGTGATTACGGTATTCCCCTACCCATGTATTTGATAAAGAGGCAAAGAAAACAAAAAGGAAGAGGCTAGGCCTCGAAACGCGTCAGCCGTCATCTCATTGGTTATGGACAATTGTATGGACTACACCCGGACATTCGAGCAATCTAGCTTGATATGATTTACTTATATCTACGTCTGTGAGTAGCCATTTTGAATGTTACATAAATAAAGCCTTTTATTGAGGATAATGTGCTAGGTCGGTGCGCCCTTTTTGTTTTCTTTGCTTCTAGTACCAGTGGACTACCCCAGTCCGATATGGGCAGCAAGACCCTAGCCATCTGAGAAGCCAGTTGTGAGTCCCGTCAGGAGTGTGGTCGAGGGGTTTGGATACCAAGCGCAGGAGAAGGGTGGTCACACCTTATTGTTATTTGATAAAGAGGGCCATGTCCATTGAAACGCGTTATGCTTATCCCCTCCTGATATCACCATAGGATTCTACCAGCTGTCATCTTCACAGTGCAGCTGGAGAGGCAGCCAGTCCACGCTACCTGCTGGAGATTTGGAGCCCTTGCTGCTGCATGCTTGGCAGCCATCCATTGCCTCTGTGTATCTTCAGCTAAACAGCTCTGGTTTCTCTGTTCCCCCCAAAAGCACCTGAGGGGCCTGGTATGTATTGAGGGGGGGGCCCCCAATGCTGTTTCTTAACCACTTTAGCCCCAGCCCTATTTCGGACACTTTTTGTTCACAAGTTAAAACCAGTATTTTTTCCTAGAAAACTACTTAGAACCCCCAAACATTATATATATTTTTTTAGCAAAGACTCTGGAGAATAAAATGTCGGTCATTGCAAAATTTTTTGTCACGCGGTATTTGCGCAGCGGTCTTTAAAACGCCATTTTTTGGGAAAAAATTTGAAAAATCACATTTCACTGCATTTAAAAAATACTAAACAGTAAAGTTAGCCCATTTTTTTTGTATATTGTGAAAGATGATGTCACGCCGAGTAAATAGATACCAAACATGTTACGGTTTAAAATTGCGCCCCCCCGTGGGATGGCGACAAACTACGGTCAATAGAGATCTCAATCTGTGACGCTTTAAATTTATTTAACGGTTACCAGTTTAGAGTTAGAGTGTAGCTCTTTTTTTTTAATTATTGCCCACGCTCTGGCGATCGCGGCGATACCTCACATGTGTGGTTTGAACAGCGATTTCATTTGCGGCTCGACTTGCGTATACGTTTTTTTTTGTGCGCGAGCTAACGGTGACGGGGACGGCTAAATTTTTTTTTTTTTTTTTTTTCCTATTTATTTTTTCTTTTTTTTTAAACTTTATTACAGGTTTTTTAAAAAAAAAAAAATCTGATCACTTTTATTGCTGTCACAAGCAATGTAAACATCCCTGGTGACAGCAATATGTCGTGACAGGTACTCTTTATGGAGGGATCGAGGGTCTAAAAGACCCTAGACCCCTCCACTACACTTCCCTGTATGCAAAACGCCGAAAACGGCATTTTTGCATACAGCCGTTTTTCAAATCTGCCGCCTTTTGCAGCACAGTAACCCGGACGTGACGTCATGGACGCCGCCTCCGGGTTACGTCATCGGAGACCCGATCGATGCCGTTTCCGGCATTCATCGGGACTCCATCCAGCCGGCGGACGTGCCGGCTGGGTGCTCGGGGCTCCCGGTGGGACGGTAGCCCCGAGCAAAGCCGCGGAAGGCGGCGGGAGGGGGGGGACGTCCCCTCCCGCCCCCCCGGGTAACGATCGAGCGGCTCCCGAGCCGCATCGATCTTTACCGACAGAAAGCCGACCGTCGGCTTCAAACAACGGTACCGGGATGATGCCTCTAGCTAGAGGCATCATCCCGGTATAACCCCGCAAAGTCTGATCACGTAGAGGTTACGTGACTGGTAGTAAAGTGGTTAAATATTCATTGCCGGCAATTCTCTTTTTACGCTGACAGCTGATGATCACCCATCAGTAATTAATTAAGTAAATGCTTCAGCAATAGATTTGTGTTGACCAAGAGGCCAGGGTGCAAATGACCTCTGCAAAGAGCTAGCTAGTGCAAGCACAAAGAAAAAAAGAGGATGTAGCAACTACAGATAGTTGTAAAGTGAAGGGTGTGAAACCTAATTATAGAATAAATAGATCGGCAATGTAAATTAAGTGAATGTAACTAAAACATGTCAGGGTGCAAATTGCCTCAGTAAAGTTCTAGATAATGCAAATGAAAAAAAATCAATAAATATAGTGTAGCACCCTCCTAGGTAGGTGCTAGGTAACCTATAGGGGAGACCTTGTCTGCTTATCAGCAGGGTCCAATTATTCAGTCAGGCTGTCATGTGTTCTCAGGTGTGACAGTTGAGTTGGGGAGTCTCCCCACTGTATCCAATGAGGGCTCTCATTGGGCAGTGGAGCAAACCTGACCAATAGCACACCATGGCTTGTATCCATCCCAGAGGGCAGATTCTGCCGCAATGCATGCTGGGAGGGGGATTTATGTCTGAGGGGAGCACATAACAGGGTGTCTTTGGTGGGAAGCAGAGTCCCAGGAGGGAGGTGACGGCTGTCTCTCCTCCTGTCAGTGTGGAAGGGATGTCCTAGGTGGCTGGCCTAGAGGACAGAAGGTTGAGCTGAGCTGCAGAGAGGGATCCAGTGTGCTGAGAACCAAGCGGAGCTGTGGGGGTCGGAGTTTCCAGGAAAGCAGTGTCGTGAGTACTGTAAACTGCCCCAGGGCCTGCCTAGGATAGGGGACCACTCCGGAAGGTCAGAGGGATCCCGGAGCCAGCCAACCTGTACAGAAGTTATAGAAAGGGGGTGCCAGTGTTTAGACCCTGAAGAGAACGAGGGTGCCAGTGTGTGTGGGCCCTGAAGAGTTAAGAGTTGCAGCAGTGCTTACAAATAGCTACCTCAGCCCGGAAGGCAAATGAGAGCAGTACAATGGACTTTTGAGCCACAAGGATGTTTCAGAAGTCAGTTTAAGTTCACAGACAGCAAGTCAGTGTTAACAAGTGCCAACCGGCATTGACCGGCATTAAGCTGGCGTCAAGTCATGGTCAAAAGGTGTTTTCTCAGTTGTCCCATTACATTGTGTATAGTCGAGCCAGAGGAGTATCCCACTCATTCCCTTCTCCTGTCCAAGTTCCTAAAATAAATACAAAAACCAAAGATGCTGGACTGGTCATTGTCTCAGTGCTCACACTTGGAGAACATGCTCAAATGTTCTGTTGTTGCTAGCGGTAACCCTGGCAGACCCACATCCAGCATAAAGGCTGGAAATCCTGTTACAATAGCAAATACAAACAGTAATAAAGTGACAAGTGTAAAAAAGTGACTTTAATGCAAAAACATAAATCGTATATGTATAAAGTCCAGAAAGTCCATATAAATATAATATGTAAAGAATTGTAGATGGTGATCTTCAGTGGTGACTGGTGAATGTGAAAGACATTCGTGCTCCCCTCTCTCCCAGGACCGCACTCACCAGATAAACGAACTCCTACAGGGGTAGCAGGCACCACTGATTTTTAGGGATGGTTCTTGTATATCTCCAAGTATTAAACCATGATGCCGGAAAGTGGCAGGTTGGATCCCAAATGTCCAGAGTATGTGAGAATAAAGACATCTTCATAGTGTGATAACATTTTAAAGACCATTTATTTATAAAAATATATCGTACGCACAAGCGTGGATAGACAAGAAGCAATAAAATCAATAAAGCAGAGTCTTTCTGGAAACAAGGAACACTACCGGAACGCTCGGGCATTACAAGCACCTGAAGTTTGCAGAAGTGACGTAGTGACGCTCTACGCATTTCGTTGATGTGACGTCATCAGGAGCAGCTTGAAACACGTAGAGTGTCACTATGTCACTTCCGCAAACTTCTGGTGCTTGGAACACACCGCGTTTCGGAAGTGTTCCTTGTATCCAGAAAGACTCTGCTTTATTGATTTTATCGCTTCTTGTCTTTCCACGCTTGTGAGTACAATATATGTTTTTTTAAATGGTTTTTAAAATGTTATCACACTATGAAGATGTCTTTATTCTCACATACTCGGGACATTTGAGATCCAACCTCCTGCCTGCTGGCATCGTGGTTTAATACTTGGAGATATACAAGAACCATCCCTAAAAATCAGTGGTGCCTGTTACCCCTGTAGGGGTTCATTTATCTGGTGAGTGCAGTCCTGGGAGAGAGGGGAGCACGACTGTCTTTCACATTCACCAGTCACCACTGAAGATCACCATCTACAATTCTTTACATATTATATTTATATGGACTTTCTGGACTTTATACATATACGATTTATGTTTTTGCACTAAAGTCACATTTTTGCACTGGTCACTTTATTACTATTAGTAGTTGCTATATTTATTGATTTTTTTGCATTTGCATTAGCTAGCACTTTATTAAGGAAAACTGAACCCTGACATTTTTTAGTTACATTCACTTATTTTACATTGCCGATCTATTTATTCTATAATTAGGTTTCACGCCTGTCTCTTTACAACTATTTGTATCAGTAAGGGTAATAGCGCCTCACTATACCACATTTCTATTTAAGCACACACTTAAATTGATGGTGAAATTACCCCAATTTTTCACACTTTAAGGGTAGGCACGGCATTTCATATATACAATTTGTAGTTGCTACATCCTCTTTTTTTCTTTGTGTTGGCACTAACTAGCACTTTGCAGAGGTCATTTGCACCCTGGCCTTTTTGTCGACACAAATCTATTGCTGAAGCATTTATTTAATTAATTCCTTATATTTCAATCCCTCCAATACTAGGCAGCGCCATATACCTCCCCTTTATTCCATGTGAACTTTATTTCTCTCTGCAAGGAGAGAAAGGTATCTTTCCTCTCCATTCACAGAGAGGAAGCCTGACCTTTGATGGTTATAAATGGAGAACCTGACATTTTATCTTTGTAACACTTAACGTTTTCTAAAGAACTGTGCATCATTTTACAATAAAATACTTATTTTCACCTTTTTTCATCCTCTGTTGCATCTTAGTACATTCATTTTCTGCAGCCACTTGTCCTCATACTCTCCAGCAATGGCTGCTTGGCATTTCTCAGGACGGATTTCATGAGGTTGACAAATGAAGACAATGCCTGTGTAATGTGTGTTGATATAAGCACTTGTTGTCTCCAGCAGAAGCCCATGTCAAAGAGTGACAACACGGGAGAACAATTTCAAAACAGCAGCAGAGCATTGTCACCTTATTAACAGGGCTCTTTTTTAGCTGGAACTTGGTGGAACTGAGTTCCACCACCTCTGGCTCAGGTCCTCTGTTCCCTGCTCACCACTGTCACTTGTAAACACAGAAGTCTGGTCTATGTTTACACAGCTTGCCACCCAACGGCTCCCACAGATCTGATCTCTTTAGCGCCCCCCCTGAGTGCAGGATGGGGAAAGGGAGATGCAGGTGACTGCAGTGCAGTGCAGATTCCGACACCCCCACTGGAGGATCTCCCTGCAACCTGCAGTGTGCAGGAAGGGAACTTGTGGCGGCAGGGTGCTTCAGCTTAACACAGCAACACAAGTAAGACATGTGGAAGATGGGGAATCTTTTAAGGAGGGAGGGAGAAGATAGGTGCAGTGGAGAGGGAGGTTGCATGCAGAGGTCAGAGCTGAAGCGGGATGAAAGTCAGATGAGGATAGGGGGCGGCAGAGGTAAGCAGCTGTGGAAGAAGGCTAAACTCTGCACTCTATGTGTAGTGCACCCCTGAACTCTGCACTCTGTATGCAGCACACCTCTGAACTCTGCACTATGTACGTAGCACACCCCCGAACTTTGCACCTAGCACACCTTTGAAATCTGCACTCTATGTGTAACATCCCCAAAACACGGCACTCTGTATGTAATGCACTCCTGGTATTTAATACCTCTTTAATACCCTTCCATTGCTAGTGAAATTTGACCACACCCAGTTTTCGATGTGGTTTGGAGGGTGTGTGGGGTGGGGAGGGGAGGGTGGGGTGTTTTGGGGGGTCGTGGATGGGGGTTGGGTTCCTTCACCTATTTTCTGAGAAAAAAAGCCCTGACTATTACAAGAAGTGCTTGATCACAGATCTTCATGGCAGGGAAACAAAGTATTATTTTAAGAGAAGTTGCAGATATAAAATTAAAAATGACTGAAATTGCATGAACACGCTACAACTTGTATGAGATTTTAGTGATTGGCTTTACATATACTTTAAACATACCCTTCACATGTTTTAGCAAAACAAAATATAATTTTTGTTATTTTTGCTGGGCAAAAAACTTTTTTTAAGCCCTTTGCACCTAAGGGTAAAACAAATCTTAATGCCTAAGTACAATTATGCAACTTTGACACGTGTTAGTAAAACTGTACATGTCATCACAACTACTTTGTGCATCCAGGTGGAATATATTTTGCTTTTTTCAGGACAAATTGGGCTTTCATTTGGTGGTAAATGGTAATGGATATCTCCTGATTTTTTTTTTTATTATCGAAGGAAAACTGGCCTAAAATAGTAATTTTTTTTTTCTTTAAATTTAGTTGTTTATTTCTTGTTACTACCAAAAAATCACCAAAGAACACAACAACCCAAAATAAATGATCCTACTCCTGATGATTGCAGCGATACCATCTATGTGTATGTTATATGTTGTTTGTATCCGTAGTGCAGCCCAGAAACAATAATGCGCATATATATATATATATATATATATATATATATATATATATACACAGTATCTCAGAAAAGTGAGTACACCCCTCACATTTTTGTAAATATTTTATTCTATCTTTTCATTTGCTACAATGTAAAGTAGTGAGTGTACAGCTTGTATAACAGTGTAAATTTGCTGTCCCCTCAAAATAACTCAACACACAGCCATTAATGTCTAAACCACTGACAACAAAAGTGAGTACATCCCTAAGTGACAATGTCCAAATTGGGCCCAAAGTGTCAATATTTTGTGTGGCCACCATTATTTTCCAGCACTGCCTTAGCCCTCTTGGGCATGGAGTTCACCAGAACTTCACAGGTTGCAACTGGAGTCCTCTTCCACACCTCCATGATGACATCACAGGGTTGGTGGATGTTAGAGACCTTGCGCTCCTCCAACTTCCGTTTGAAATGCCCCACAGATGCTCAATAGGGTTTAGCTCTGGAGACATGCTTGGCCAGTCCATCACCTTTAACCTCAGCTTTATTTTTATTTTTGTAGAACCCTCTTAGGTAGGTGCTAGAGAGTGAGTAAAATTGTTGGCTCTGTCTGCCTATCAGAGGAGCAGTAGGTAAATTCTATATTGCACTCTGCCTAACAGGGAGCAGGATCTGTGAGTTAGGTCTGCTCAATGTGCCCAGTGTGTGATTCATATGGTCTGAGGGAGTGTCCCCACTGTGCCCAATGGGGAGGCACATTAGATAGTGGAGGAAACCTGGCCAATGAGGACACAGGCTTTTTATACAGCCCCTGGGATTGGCACAGACTGCTGTCTTGGTGCATTGTGGGGTGGGGTATAAAAATCCAGGGGCACGTGTGTACGAGGTCTTTGGCGGGAAGCAGAATCCCAGAAGGAGGGTGGCGGCTGCCTCCTCTTCTGAAGTGGTTGGTGCATGGTGACGGGCAGTCGGCCTGGTGAACCAGAGGTTTGCAGCTGAGCCCAGGGGTCCAGGAGAGCTGACTTGAGGAGTCAAGGCACTGGGAGAATCTGGAAAGCAGTATCGTGAGTACAGAGGATCTTGCCTAAGGGTCTGCCCAGGAAGGGGACCACTCCGGAGTAGTGTAGTCAGTGGACGGGTGTCAGCTGGAGGAAAGGGGGTACTAGGTGAGTGCCCTGAAGAGAAATACTATAAGGAACATTTACCCCAGATTCTACCAGTGGCAGGAGGAAGTAGCAGCCTTGCCGCATCCTCAAGTTAGAACTCCTCAGAATTGTGAATAGTTCAAGCGTTGGAGTATCCCACTCATCCCTTCTCCCATCCCAACATAAAATAAAAACAACAAAAACATCAACCCCTAGACTGATCATTGATTGAGCCAAGAATGTAAAATGCTAAGATTTCTGCTTGCAGGTGCTACGGGTAACCCAGGGGAATCCAAAAGTGTTAAACATCAGCAGCTCCTAAGGGGCAGTGCTACATTTTTATTTATTTTTTTACTAGTAATGGCGGCGATCAGTGATTTTTAGCGGGACTGCGACATTGCGGTGGACAGATTGGAACCCATAACTGACATGTTTTACACTTTTGGGGGGGGGGGGGGACCAGTGACATTACTACAGTAATCAGTGCTAAAAATATGCACTGTTACTGTAAAAATTACACTGGCAGGGAAGGGGTTAACCTAGGGGTGATCAAAGGTTAAGTGTGAGCCTAGGGGATTGTTTTCTAACTGTATGGAGGAGGGACTTGTGAAATCAACACAGAGACCTGTATTTCTAAAACAGGAGGATCACAGGCGCTCTGTGTTCATTCCAGAGAGAACAATGGTCTGCTGTGTTTACAACAGCAGACTGTCCTTCTCTCTCAGTAGGGAGCGATCACGGGTGGCCGGCGGCAATCGCGGCCGCCATTCCTATGGATCAGCTTCCCCTCTTCCTAATAGGGGTGGCACGGTCCCCCCAGGCGCGCTCTTGCGAACCGACGTATGGGTAAATCAGTATATCTGCGATAGGAGGTCGGCAAGTGGTTAAAATATATGTTTTATAATGAGCACCTCCCTCTAGTGGTATAAATGTAGCATAGGATTAGTCCCTGTATCTTGCTATGAAGAAGGAGCGTGGCTGCCTGACTACTCACAGCACGCACGCTCGGAAACGCATCGCGTCCCGGTGACATCATCCAGCCACGCCCCCACACCTTCTGCCTTTCAAGCCTCGCTCTTGATTTCCACCCACCACTCAGTCGGCCCTACAGTGACCAGCGGGGAGTAGTTTGCAGGGCGCTGCCGTGACAGCGGATGGCTACATGCCAACCGGAGAAAATCCTGACTATCCTTTCACCCCGAAGTGCTCTTAAATACCTACTCCATGAGAGTTGATATTGTTTATATTGTGCATTAAAACGTCTACAGTCTACACTTAAAGGTGCCTCTTCCTTTGTTTGTCCTTCACAGCCTACTGGAACCTTGGCTTGTTCCCATTGATGGCAGCCCTAAGTCTTTGGACTTTTTATCCTTGCTATACTACCATTTAACATTTTCCCCTTATATGGACTTTTTAAATGAACTTTAACCACTTTACGACTGCTCACAGTAATATTACTGCGGCAGAGTGGCTCGTTATCGTCTGACGACGTAGTACTACGTCGTCAGACACTCCCCCTTCTGGGCGGCGCTTGCGCGCCGCCGGAGGCTCGCTCCCGCTGTTTTCATTCACAGCGGGAGTCGGGCCAGGGGAGGAGCAGCGGCGATCGTCCGCCGCAATGTCGCAGTCCCGCAAAAAAATCGCAGATCGCCGCCATTACGCGTTAAAAAAAAAAACACCAAAAATGACAGAAATCTTTCCCTTTGTTAGTAAACGCAATAACTTTTGCGCAAACCAATCAAAATACGCTTATTGCGATTTTTTTTTATCAAACATAGGTAGCAGAAAACAAATTGGCCAAAATTTTTTAAAAAAATTGGTTTTTACATCTTTTTTGGGGGGAATTTCATATAAAAAAATGTTAAAAATATTGTTATTTTTTCAAAATAAACGCTCTTTTTTTGTTTATAGCGCAAAAAGTAAAAATTGCACAGGTGATCAAATACCACCAAAAGAAAGCTCTGTTTGTGGGAAAAAAAGGACGTAAATTTCGTTTGGGTACGGCGTTGCACGACCGCGCAATTGTCAGTTGAAGTCGCACAGCGCCGAATCGCATAAAGTGGCCTGGACGGAAGACAGCAAAATCCTCCGGTGGTAAAGTGGTTAATATGGACTTATTTGGGGCCTGCAGCCCATGCGCCTGGTAAACCTTGGTTAATGATATTGTAACTGGGAATATGTTGAATGTATTTAGACCACTATGAAAAATACAGTTTTCATCCATTAGAGCAACCTTTCTCAACCTTTTCAACACAGAGGAACCGTTGAAAAAAATTTCTGGTCTCGGGGAACCCCTGCTAAAAATGAAAAATCTACAACTCATGACACATTAGTGTGACAGTCAGTGGGAGGAATGCTCCTTACTCTTGTCATCATTGGGAAGAATCACCCCTTACAGATAGCTAAAAGGAACAATGGTGTCATTGGGAACTTATCTGAGAGGCAGAAATTGCCCATTGCTCAAGGAACCCCTAGCAAACTCAGGAGGAACCCTAAGGTTCCATGGAACCCTGGTTGAGAAACCCCGCATTAGAGTTATTATTTTAGTTACACAGGTTGAAAAAAGACCCAAGTCCATCCAGGTCAACCGATAGAATAAGTCAATAAATAAAAAATTTAAAAAAGTTGTAATAATTATTAATAATAGAAAACCTTTTTATACAGAACCCTATATTCACAATTGATCCAGAAGAAAGCAAAAATCCCTATATAGCGTTCTCCAAATTTGTTCCAACAGGGGAAATAAAAATCCCTCCTGATTCCCCCAAAGGCAATTATACTGAACCCTCACCTTCCACTTATGCTAACTACTAAAAAATATATATTTATTATTTATATGACATTAGAGAGCAGCTAACCAGT
This sequence comes from Pelophylax lessonae, assembly GCF_965119305.1. Classification (NCBI taxonomy): domain Eukaryota; kingdom Metazoa; phylum Chordata; class Amphibia; order Anura; family Ranidae; genus Pelophylax; species Pelophylax lessonae. The sequence goes on from NC_138780.1 coordinate 18,458,984, forward strand.
TTTGCCATTTTTATAAATACTTTTTTTTTTATTCTCAGATTGCAAACGTTTCTAAAAAAGAAGTTTCCACATATCTGCTTCCTTCCTGTTAAATACAAGAAGAAAGAGACTTTTTTTTTCTTCTCTTTTTAAATTGTTCAGCATTACCCTGCCACATTTTCTAGTCAACATGAGTCCAAAATTCTCCGTTCTGTTGGTCTGTGAGTAAATTACATTTTGATTATTTTCTTATTATATCTTATGTATCATCTTATAGTATTATTTGTTTAATTAATAAGGAAAGGACAATGTATCATAATGCATAACCAATCAACTTTCATCATTGTGAATGCACTACAGGTATCAATCTAATTGGGTGTTATGGGTTAAATATGTATCATCGCTGCTTTTTTTGTATTGGAATCAGGCTTATTTAAAAAATATTTAACAAAATTGGTGTGGAATGGGACTTTTAGGGCACAGATATCAGTACACAGATTATAAAAATCATACAAATTTTATTCAACAAATCTCATTAAAATCATAGAAATTAAGAGAAATGGTATAATAGTGATCGTGATGCTATTTGGGTGCAAATTCCCATTACAAACCAATTTTGTTAAATGTATTCAATTGGGAATGCGGCATGGTTAATCTTGTGGTCAAAATACTGAATTCTATTGTACATTCGTTTAAAGGTGCCAGCAAATGGAATTAGCTTAAAGTTTATCTAAAGCCAGATTGTTTTTCTTTTTGGATAGACACGGACAGGGTTAAAATCACATATTTTTATTGTTATCTGTGTCCCCACAGATTCCTCTTCTCTATTTTATCTGACCACTATAATCACCAAAGTAGAAAGGCATTTGGAATCCAATGGGGACACCTACTCAGATGACAATTGTCTAGAAGGGGGATCTCTTTGGAGAGGATTTATATTACTTGCTTCTGTGTCTTCATTATGGAAAATGAAAGGAAATTACACCAACCAGACACAGACTGCAACCCATTGGCAGGGTTCTAACCCTTACCTACTACACTGAAAATGTAAAAAAATTTGACTTCAAATACAAGTGAATAATTTCACCGGGAAGATACTTTCTTTGAGGGCTTTTAGGATGTCAAATAAGCATACCAAAAATCATAAAATATCTGATGAAATCTCTTTTTTGTGTTATTATCTTAAAACCATATTAACTTTTTTTGAGATTCGTACAAAGACACATATGAGCAAAACGCGTATATATTATTAACCATTTAACCACTTGCCGACCAGTCACGTTGACTGTACTGCGACAAAGTGGCTCGTTATCGTCTGGCGACGTAGACCTACGTCACCAGAGATTCCCCCCTCTCGGCGGCGCGCGCGCGTCGCCGGAGGCTCGCTCCCACTGTGTTCAGTTACAGCGGGAGTCGGGCCAGGGGAGGAGCGGCGGAGATCACTGCAGCTCTTCCCCGATCGTCGGGGATCTAGTGTGGAAATCCGCCCGCTTGTGTAAACAAAGCGGGCGGATCTCCTAAGTGACAGGCAGGGTCAGATTGCAAGGTTCAGCATAGCTGAACCTGCGATCTGTCCCTGTGTCACACAGTCCCCTCCCCCCACGCACGTTAGTAAACACCAGGCATACATTAACCCCTCCCTCTCCAATAAAAATGAACCCCTGCCAGTGTCATTATTACAGTAACAGTGCATATGTATAGCACTGATTACTGTAGTAATGTCTCTGGTCCCCCCAAAAGTGTAAAAAATGTCAGGCAGGGGTCCGATCTGTCCGCCACAATGTTGCAGTCCCGCTAAAAATCGCAGATCGCCGCCATTACTAGTAAAAGAAGAAAAACAATAAAAATTACTTAAATCTTTCCCGTAGTTAGTAGACGCAATTAGTTTTGCTCAAACCAATCAAAATACGCTTTTTGCGATTTTTTTGTTACCAAAAATATGTAGCAGAAAACAAATTGGCCTAAAATGTTAAAAAATTTTGATTTTTATATATATTTTTTTGGGAATGTTATATAGCAGAAAGTGAAAAATATTGTTTTATTTCAGAATTGTCGCTCTTTTTTTGTTTATAGCGCAAAAAATAAAAATCACAGAGGTGATAAAATACCACCAAAAGAAAGCTCTATTTGTGGGGAAAAAAGGACATCAATTTTATTTGGGTACAGCGTCGCACGACTGCGCAATAGTCCATTAAAGTAAAGCAGTGCCAAATTGCAAAAAATGGCCTGGTCATTAAGGGGGCAAATCCTTCCGGTCCAGAAGTGGTTAATAGTTAATAAAAATAATTTTAACATATCTATACCCTCAATCACACGCCAGCCAGTGAACTGTCTTTATTGTCCTGATCATAAATCCTATTTCTATTCAGTTGAAGCTGGTTCTTCCAGTGAGGTGAGAGTTAGGCCCCTTTCACACAGGCGGACCGTTCAGATCCGCCTGTCCGTTTTTTAGGCGCATCTGAACGGTCCCCCCATGCATTCCTATGGGGCATCGGATGTCAGTGGAGACATGTCCGCTGACATCCGACCCGATCCGATTGGATGGGATCGGGTGAGAACGGACTGACTGTCCGTTGACATCCGATTTCCCCCATAGAGATGCATGGGGAACTGTCAGCTGTGTCTCCGCACACAGCGCGGAGACACAGCTGTCCTCCTGCTGCTCAGCGGGGGATCGGCGGCTCGATCCCCCGCTGAGAAAAACGGACTCCGTTTAACGGACGGAGTGTGTGAAAGGAGCCTAAGGCCCCTTTCACACATACAGTCCGTTCAGTTCATCAGTTCAGTCACGTCAAATGTATCAGTTTTTCATCCATTTTTCGTCAGTTGTCATCAGTTTTTCATCCGTTTTTCGTCAGTTGTTATCCGTTTTTCATCCGTTTTTCATCCGTTGTCGTCCGTTTTTCATCCGTTGTCATCAGTTGACATCCGTTTTTCATCCGTTGTCATCCGTTTTTCGTCCGATCCGTTTTTTTGACGGATAAAAAATAGGGCATTCATCCGTTCAAAAAAACGGACATTGACGGAAGTGGATGAAAACGGATGTTAACTGATGATCATCAGTTGTCATCCGTTTTTACATAGAGATGCATTGATGTCCGTTTTTCATCCGTCAACGAACAGCATGTGTGAAAGGGGCCTAGCATGTGTGAAAGGGGCCTAACATGTTTCTCAGATAATATATCTGCTTCATCAGGAGGCATATGTATAGAGCTACCAATCGACCGTGTCATGGACCAAGAACCTGCTCAAATGCTAAGGAAAAAAAGGGATCCAAATGCCAGAGCTTAGATACAACACCCAAGTCTTTCCCATCCTATGGAACTTCCTAGCGAATCTGGCCACATGCCCCCTGGTTGGATTGGTTCTCAGGGCAAGAGGTGGCTTATTTAAACCTCATCTGTCTGTGCCTCTGCGCTAGTGAAAGCATTTAATTCCTGCCTCCCTGTCTGTTTCCTTGTCTGACCCAGCTCTATTATTATCTTGGATTCCCTTTTTGCTGATCTTTGCCTTCTACCTGCTCTTGAATTGCCACCAGACCTTGAACTCGGGTTGTTAACTGGGCTACATTTGCTTTCTACCAGCCCTGACCTTGGAAATGTTTTGGACAATGCTTGCTTTCTACCAGCCCCGACCTTGGAAATGTTTTTGGACTATGCTTGCTTGCTACCTGCCCTGACCTTGGTATCTTTTTTTCTGGACTATGCTTGCTTTCTAGCAGCCCTGACCTTGGAACTGTTTTTGGACTATGCTTGTTTTCTGCCAGACCTGGCCTTGGAGCTGTTTTGGGACTACACTTGGTTTCTACCAGCCCCGACCTTGGAATTGTTTTTGGACTATGCTTGCTTTCTACCAGCCCCGACCTTGGAAATGTTTTTGGACTATGCTTGCTTTCTACCAGCCCCTACTTTAGAACTGTTTTTGGGCTATGCTTGCTTTCTAGCAGCCCCGACCTTGGAAATGTTTTTGGACTACACTTGCTTTCTACCAGCCCCAACCGTGGAACTGTTTTTGGACTATGCATGCTTTCTACCAGCCCCAACCTTGGAACTCTTTTTGGACTATGTTTGATTTCTACCAGCACCTACCTTGGAACTGTTTTTGGACTACACTTGCTTTCTACCAACCCCAAACTTGGAACTGTTTTTGGACTACACTTGCTTTCTATCAACCCCAAACTTGGAACTGCTTTTGGACTATGCTTGTTTTTTACCAGCCCTAAGCTTAGAACTGTCTTTGGACTACGCTTTCTTTCTACCAGCCCTGACCCTGAAACAGTTTTTAGTCTACGCTTACTTTCTAGAAGATCTAAACTTGGACCTGTTTTTGAACTAGGCTTTCCATTCTCTGGTGCCTGACCACCCTCTGGGCTCTCCTTCCTAGTCTCTCACTCAGTCCCAGTGCCATCTGACCAGGAAAAGCATCATATTCTAAGACTTGGGGGCAACTAAGTATCCACAGGCCTGATAGCCTAAAGGGAATAGGGGCTGCTATAAGCATAAGAAACACCAGCTAACTATCGTTTCTAACCTAGGCATCAGGATGTGCATTAAACTGACCTTGAAATCCATGTTAATATGTCTACATTAATTTCCTGATAATGGTGACTACACAGGAACATTTTTCAAAGATTAACGAGGAGCTTAAATGATCCATCACAAAAGAAAAGGAGCAAACTCCCCATTCTCCTTTGCCAGCTTAAGCAGAATGTGCTTTGTAAATACATTTTACATTCAGTACCGCAAAGACAACCACATTCACTGATTAGTGTGTGGTTGAGGGTATATGTATGGGGACATTTACTGTATGTAATGTATGTGTTTTTCTTAACACACATGTTTGTATCAACCTCATAAAAAGTATTTTATATTTAAAAGAATAACCAAAATAAAAGAGATTTAATTACATATTATATAAATTGAAAGTGTCTAGTACATAATTATTTGAAGTGATGTGGTGTGGATAATTCACTAGTTCAATACATTGAGTGCTATATTAATTCATGTGTATCACTGGGATACACAACAATAAAAATAATTGTGGTCTAGAACTGGACTTTAAACAGGCATGATAATAATAAACTATATTTGTGATTTAATTTATCTCTATAGGGATTATTTTGTGCTTTTTTGTATCCATGAATATAACGAGTAAAATGCAAAATCCTGAAAGAATGAAGTAACAGTCAGGGGCTTTTTGAATCTTGGGTATAGTTAACTTTCATTTAGGCAGAAGATGAACAGGGAAAAAAAACCTTCACATGTATTAATTAGTAGGATAAATAGACAATTTTATATTAACTTTCTCCCTTGTCTTTTTTGTAGTGATATTTTTGGAAAGAGCAGGTAAGTGTTTCTTCTTTACTAGATAACAAAAGCTGTAATTACTTCAACAACTTCAAAAATGACATGACTGGTTAACATCTTTTATAATATGACAACAGTATAATTCCTCCTGGCATTATAAAAAGAAATTGTAAAAAAGAAAAAAAAAACCCAAGTAGTGATTATATACCACCAAAAGAAAGCTGTATCTGTCTCAAAAAATTATAAAAATTTCATTTGGGCACAGCATTGCATGATGGCGCATTTGTTATTTAAAGTGCAAGAGCGCTGAAAGATGAAAATTGGCCTGGGCAGGAAGGGGGTGAAAGTGCCCGGTATTAAAGTGGCAAAAAATAGTTGAAAATGACTGGGTGTGCAAGGAGAAAAGAGTCAAAAGAAGAACATGTAAATCTCAGACTTAATTTTAGGGAACAAACGTGTGGATATCTTTAACTCGACTGTGAATAAGTATCAGGAAATAGATGCAAGACCGTTTAGTGGTAAATTACTGTAACTCAATGCAATGGTATGGGTTAGAGGAAATGGCAGTTTGAGCATAAATGAGCATACAGAAGGCAGGTTCAGACACAGTCTGCTAGACAGTATAATCAATGTCAAAGTACCACTGGATTGGAATACATCAGCAAATCCAGCAAAAAACAGTGTATATCAGCATTAAATGCAATGTAAATATTTATACCATAACTAGTCCAGAGTGCAGTCTAGGAGAATGGCTAGGATATGGTGCAATAACCCTTGAAAGGTACCTCTTAGCATAAGCAATAGGGGAAGGTCTCTGTGTAGCAGCTTTAAAGGGGAAATCTTTAGTCCTAACTCTCCAGTCAGCTAGCTTTGGGGCCCAGTTGTATCGTTGGTGCACGTAAGAATAGTCCCAGTCAAGTCTGCAGGCAGCAATAAGGCTACTAGATGGCTTTATGGTCAGTTCCTAAAGACCTCTATTTCTCTAGCAGCAGATAGTAAATCTCCACAGCAGCAGATCACCAGTCCAAGTGACATTACAGCTCACCATGCAGTCACACACAGCAATTAGTCGACTCTCTGCTCTGCACCCAAATTACTCTGTCTGTCATCACCCCCAAATTTGGCACTCCAGATCCCGCTCAGGCTGCCGATGTGCAGCAGTAGTGGTGCACACTGGACAGCGATGTGCACTCTCCAGCCCCCCTCATGGCAAGAGGAAGTTGAGTCCTGTACAGCCTGAGAAAATGCAGGTCTTTCCCCTCCTTCTGGCAATCTCCCTCTGGGAAATGCAGTTCAAAAGCTCTTGATTACAGTAAAGTTTCTCTCCTTTGGACTACAGGTCACACAGTGCAGTGATGCCCGCCTCAGTCTATTGAACTCTTCCTGCTCAGCAGCTCCCTGCTCTTGCTGATATAGCTGTTAACCAGTTCAGCACTGCAGGACAGCAGCTACGAAGAGAGCAGCTGCAGCCAGTGTTTCTCTCACTCTCCATTCTAAGCCAGGCACCTGGTTACAGGGGGAAACAAATCGAACAAAGGGTTACTCATGCAGATAATGAAATAATTTAGGGGCAGAAAGACTTCATTCTATATGCTGAAAATAAAATCTTAAAGTTCTGACTTATAATTGACATGTACAATGTGCTATCTTGTAGGATCTTCAGTGAGACCTGTGGTGACCTTCAACCCAAATTGGGACAAGATATTCACAACTCAGTCTCTAACAATGACCTGTAATGTGAGGTCACCTATTCAAGCAGATATGAGCTACACCTGGTACAAGGATAAAAACCCAATACACACAGGACAAAGCTTTATAATTCGAGATGCAATACAAGATAACAGTGGGAATTACCAGTGTAAAGGCCCCAACACTGACATAAGTGAATCTGTCAGACTGGAGGTCCGTTATGGTAAGTAAATGCAGAAATATACCCTCTTTAGGATTACCCAAAAGAACATGAAATATAAATAAAGGTCCTTACATTTAGTGCTTTGTGACTCACTTGCCTGCAATGAGCACTTTTTGGGCTCTCATACTTCTGGGATTCTCCACCCACAGTATCCCCTAGATGACTTCATTGCTCATTCATCATGTAGCCATGGTGGCATCAGGAGAATTGACAGTTGTTCTTTAAATTTGCCAATAAATTTGGCTTATCTTAAAGTAGAAGGTCCAGTCACATACTAAAGTGTTAAACCTACTCCCACCCTCATTCTAAGCCCCATTTTAACTACCCTATAAAGGAAAGAAGTCTATACTTACCTATTCTGAAGGCGCTCCAATCCGGACACATGATCAGCTCCAACCCCTCAGTTTCAGCATAGAGGTATAGCCAACAACAGATTCCCCATAGTAAGCCTATTGGTGACATCACTGCATAGGTATTGAAGCCATTATTGGTGATGTCTTCTCTTCACTGAAGAAAGCCACTGGGGGTTCATGTAACCAGAGTTCCTTCAAAATAGGTAAGTACACACATCTTTTCCCTACAGGGTACAAGGTTTAGAATGGGGGGTCGGAGTAGGTTTAGGCCTAGATAGTATTTGACTAGACTTCTACTTAACTGGACTTCCACTTGATAAATAACAAGGATGGTGACGTGTATGGTGGGGGCAGGAAGAGAGGGGAAAAAAGTGGTGGATGAAAGGGAGTCAGTGCACCAGGGGCAGAGCCACCTCAGGATTCTGTGGGGTAGGTAAACCGGAGTACACTGCCAAGGCAGAATTTAATTTTGGGAAATTTTTGATTCTCTGCATACTGTACAAATCGTCATGCATTTACTTATGAGAATTAAAAAAATCTAAATATGGCGAATAGTCTGGGTTCATACTTTGAGTAACCCACATTTACGTCAATAAACCAATTAGTGACAACTTAGCAACCAACAGTTGTTGAGTCAATCAAATAATGTAAAATACAAAAAAGTGTCTAGCATGCAGGAGTCAGGAATATGTAAAGTAAAATATAGCATATAGAGTGCAGGGGTCAGGAGTATATCATGTACAACATAGCATTAACAATTTACAGTGCAGCAGTCGTGATTATGTAACGTACAAAATAGAGTATAGGGTGCAGAAAACTGGACTATGTTATACTACTGTTCAACATAACATGGAATGTGCATGGGGTCAAGACTCTGTAAAGTACAACAAAGCAGGGCTTTTTTCAGCTGGAACTTGGTGGAACTTAGTTCCACCACCTCTGGCTCAGGCTCTCTGCTCCCTGCTTGCCACTATCACTTGTAAACACAGAAGTCCAGCTTGGCTTCCACAGATCTGATCTCCTGAGTGGCACCTACTGAGTGCAGGATGGGGACAAAGGAGATGCAGCTTTGGTGCCAAGGGTGCAGTGCAGATGCTGACACCCCCACTGGATGATCTCCCTGCAAATGAGAGAGACGGAGCCAACTATAGTGTGCGGGGAGGTTTAGATTAATATAGCAACAAAAGTAAGACATGTGGAAGATGGTGGAGCTTTGGGGGGGGGGGGGAGGGGGCAATGGAGGGGGGGGGGGTTACATGCAGAAGTCAGAGCTGAAAAGGGACAAAAGTGAGATGTGGATGGGGGATGCAGAGGTAAGCAGCTGTGAAAGAGGGCTGAACTTTAAGTGTAGCGCATCCCTGAACTTTGCACTCTGTATGCAGCACACCCCGAACCCTGCACTCTGTACTTAATGCACTCCTGGTATTTAATGCCCCTTTAAGACCCTGCCACATGTTTGAGGGGTCCTGATCAAGTTCCTGTACCTATTTTCTGAGAAAAAAAAGCTCTGCAACAAAGAATATACTGTGTAGCGATTGGGACTATGAAACATACATCATAGCATTTATTAAGCAGGGGTCCATTGTTGTTAAGTGGCCCTTTCACTGGTGGTCTGTGCTACTTGCGCCTGTAGTGTGTGTGTCATTTGCAATGATGATCCGCAGTCTGTGCTCTTTGTGTTGGTAATCAGTTGGAGCTTTAGTGTTTACCCACTAGGGAGAGATACAGTGGTCCAATGCCGTTTCCTCCCAAATCCTGGGTCTTCTGAGTGACTTCAGGCAGGGTCAGGCTTGAAAATGTTCCACCAGGCACTGCTGGCATACTGCAATGAATGTCACCATGACAGTCATAGGGACATGCACTGCTAGAGATCTTGGTAGACAATGGGGCACTGGGCAGAAGTCTCAGGGTAAATGCTTCAGCATTTGTTGAAGACAACAAACAAAACTTCTCCTGCGCTCAGGTGGTATGTAAGAAAGGATACGTGTTCATATATGGTCTTTGCATGCACCACTATGGTCTTGCTGCCCCCTTAGGACCAAGGGTATCCAAAATACACTGAAAAACAACAACATAAAAAGAAAGGCGTACCGACCTTGTGCATTACCACTAAAAAGGTTTATTAAAATCTGAAGACAATGTTGTACTCACAAACAAATGATGATTGCACACATAGAACACAATGGAACCAATGGTCTCCAAAATGGCCATGGAGCCCCTGTACTGGATGATGTGCTGGTGTCTGCAAATGTCTGGCTGGGCTGAAGCGTTTCGAGGTAGAACCCTCTTCCTCAGAGCCAAAGCATGCTACTTAATGTTTCAGCTGCCCAGGTCTAACAATACTACAAAAATGAGCAAACAGTATATTGCCTAATAAAACACCCTTTAATCAATAAAATAGGGATAAGTTGAACCTACAAAGGTGTGACTGGATCAGAGTATGTAACCAAAAAACTTAACCTCCATTAGATGTCAGATCACTGTGCAGATACAACAACCATTTCTGGAAAGCCTAAAAAAGGAGAGGTAGCATGCAGATGGAAAATCACAGCAAATGATACTGAGCACACCAGGGGGTAAAACTGCTAAAACTCCACCAGAATGGTGAACACTGCTAAGGGGTCGAGTTTGCAGAATGGACTTAATGGTCCCCACCTACATGTTTGTGGCCCTAATCTTTCTTCAAATTGGGGGGTAAGAGGTACATAGGATTAGGGATGATCGAATGGTTCGGGTCGACCATCCGTTCGACCAGAACATTGGCTGTTCGAAATTCGGCTGAATTCCGAACTCGGAACTTTGCGGTAAAAGTTCGGAATTCGGCCACCAGAACCGCCCAAAATGCAATGGGACAGGAACTGGGCTTTAAAAGCCCGTGATTGGCCCAGAAACATCAGTAAAATGTGATTGGAGTGACTACAGGGTCCAGAGGCCAATCAGGAGTGAATACGCCCCCATACGCCCCCCAGTATATAACATAGCCCCGCCAAACCTCTAGCACTGTGATACAGGGGCTGTGGAAGAGAGTGGAAGCATTTGTGTTACTCCTGCTGTATGGAGCTGTTCTTTTAGTGTGAGGAAAGGGATATGCAGTGTAGTTAGGGTACTATATACCACTATAGTTAGATTCAATAATCTAGTTTCTGTAGGGATACCTTTAGGTGTCAGGGTGACCGTAGTGTAGTTTAGGTGACCTGACTCTGCCATGTCAGGGTGACTGTAGTGTAGTTTAGCTGCCTTTGCCTGCCATACCAGGGTGAGCGAACTCTGCCATGTCAGGGTGACCCCACTATGCAGATCTTGGGTTAGGGGTATACATACACATATATATATATATATATATACACACACACACACACACACATATATATATATATATATATATATATATATATATCAAAAAGTAAAACACACTGATACATTGCAAAATAAAATAAATTCACATTAGTATGCCCCCCAGTGCCCTTTCCTGCATTTTTATATGTATATATATATCTATATATATATATATATATAGATATATATACCCCTATACAGAAGTTCAGATGTCATGCCTGCCTCCAAATGCCCAAAAAACACCTGAAAAACGCCTGAAACAAAAACGCCCAGGTGTGAAAGGAGGGTAACACCATCCCTGCTCTACTGAAATTCTAAGAAAAATAATCTGTTTTTTTTTTTTTCTGGTTCTAGACATGTTACAGAGCTGAAACTTCACAGGTACACTTTTTAGACCCCCCAGACACTAAATCCAAAGAAATCTCTTTTTTTTTTTTCAATAATTTTTTCAATAATTGGCTCTCTATCAAAAACGACAATTTTTAAGAATTTTTTTTTGTGTGATTAATAGTCCCTGGGGCATGACCCAGAAGCCTAGGCACTTTTTAGGGGCATTTATTCGGTTTTAGAGCTTCAAAATGGTGTTTTTTGATTCCAGAAGTTCGGGTCCCATTGATTTCAATGGGGTTCTGGAATCCGAACCGAACTTTTTGGGAAATTCGGGTGTTCTGGCCTAACCGAACTTTTCAAAAGTTCAATCATCCCTACATATGATGCTTATATAAAAATTAGGGACTAGGAACTAGCCATAAAAATTGAACTCTGGAAGGAGGGGGCTGAGAATAAGGTTAGCGAAAGTGAGGTTGGACGAGGTAGCACTTTTGGAAGAAGAAAGCAGCACCGGCAAGAAGCTCACAATCTCCTATCTATTCCACTTGTCATCTCCTGATAGCGCTGACTGGACATGACCTTACATCTGATGAAGATTTATTTACGCGGTGACATGTTCTAATCAAGTTGCAATCTAGCCTTATTTAATCAAATAAAGGGTGTTTTATCTGTACTGTTCAGTGTGCTCTGTTTTATCCTACTTCTGCTCCCAGTTATACTATATACGCCTCTGGATGCACATGGAGATTCCACGTAGGTGTGCTACCTCTGAAGATTTTACCCTTGGTCTAGCAATGCCTATGCACAGCATTATGCCATGTCTTGGGCAGAACTAGCACAATGTGATGATCTGAGGGTTTGGCACAATAATCCTCTGGGAGGTGGTTATTTATATCAAGGGTGAGAGCTGCATGAAGGGTTAGAACACATTTTAGTTATCTTAATAGGTTGCCTATGGTTCTGTTTTTCAGTCTATGTGATCCTGCAGGCTCCTCTCCATGTTCATGAAGGTGACGATGTGACTCTGAGATGTCACCATTATCCCGGATATTCTGTAGGATACACTATATTTTACAAGGATAATGCTATCAAAAGAAATTGGGGATCTGATCCTGAGCTGCATATTAAAAACATAAATCTGAAAGAATCCGGTAGATATGAATGTACAAAACAGGTTCATCTCTACGGCTGGAATTATGAGATAAGAGGAGAAACTTCTATATCTATAAAAGGTAAGTCCTGCAAACTGATTGGGGTGGAGTGGGGCAGATTTGACTTCCTCAAGTGTTTAATATTCCCAGAGATCTCCTCTAGTCCTCTAGCTTTAAATCTGGTTAGTTCCTCACTTTGATTCTCCACACAGTCCTGGGGAAAAGTCAGAAAAAAATGAAGGTCACACAGCAATGTTTAATATATACTGTATAATTAAAAAATACATTTGCAGCACCTAGAGACAGAAGGGTTGATTTACTAAAGGCAAATAAGCTGTTCACTTCGCAAGGGAATTTGCCCCAGAGTTTAGTGAATGTGGTGACATTTCACTTTTGCAAAGAATACTCAATCACTGGCATGGAATATAAAAAAAATATTAAAAATAAACAGAATTTTTGCTTGCAGATGATTGGATGATGGAAATCAGCAGTGCTTCCCCTCGTTCACTAAGCTCTGCGTCAAAATCCCTTGCTAAGTGAACAGCCTATTTACCTTTAGTGAAAAAAAAAACCCACGGACTTAGGGTTTGTGATAGTGTTTAGCCAACTGTCAACTGTCGCCCTATGCTGGATTACTTCCATTTGTCTGAGCCCCCTGACTGGATAACAGATTACACTCCTGATTATCACCTGCCTTGACCCTTACATGGATAACAGATTATGCTACTGGCTGCTGCCTGCCCTGGTCCCTCTCTGTATAATGGATAATGATACTAATTGCTGCCTTCCAGATCCTGGCATAAGAGTTTCACCCATTCCGGTAAAGTCTGGGAGACCAAGGTGATAGCAAACACTGGTCTCAAAATTTTAACCCGCCACGGTGAAAAAGTATCAGACCAGAGCCTCAGTTCTCTTGTCCACCGGAAGAAGCGTGGCCTTAGTTCATCTGGAAACCTGAGAGTCCCCCGCTGGTGGAACCATCTGCTACTTCAAAAGAGAATGCTCAAAGGGATATCTCCTAGCGAAACGCTTAGGTATTCCAACCATGCTCAGTTGGGGACCCCACTGACTAGCGATAATCTCGTCGTAATAGGCAGGAAAAAGAAACATCTTAGTCAGCTTGGATGGCCTACGAGTGCCAAATTACACCGACGCAGGATCAGCTGTGTCCTGACCCTTTCCTGGATATTGGATTACACTATTGTCTGCTGTCAACTCAAACCACTGCTAGTTCAAGATCCAGCCAGCCACTAGCCCTGATCATTATCGCACAGAGGACTTGACTTAAACCTTGAAGCCATCTGACATGATTCATGAACTCTCTCTGTCTTCAAGGTTTGCTGGGGAATGTCCTGGTTCAGCAAATAAAGCACCATGCCTCGGACTTCCAAGTACCGGTAGTTCTACTTGCCTTAGGACACGGGTAACCAACCTTTTGCCCTTTCTGGGCCACACTGGAAAAAGTCTTGGGCCACAATAAAAATATGCGAACATTAAAGCTAGGTAGATATGATCCAAATATTTGGTACATGTGTACTGCTGCCTGTCCAACAGAAGCCGATCTCACAACCGACTTCTGTTGAACAGGCATGCTTTAAAACAGCATCCAATCCACATCCAATCAGCTCTTGCAGCCAATGGCTGTGAGCGCTGATCAGTGTGTTCTGTCGAGGAGGAGGGGGGGTCAGTACCTCTGTCAGACCACAATAGCACAGTTGCAGAGATCAACACACTTACATTGCTTCTATTAGTACGCCGATCTGTCAGGTTTTATTTTGTTTAGCCCACTGGGTTGAGTGTGTGTGCCTAGTGGTGTGTTTTGGTTTTGTGCTGTCCTAGGCAAGACTAAAAACGGGCGCCCCCTCCGCATCTAAATTTGTCCCACCCCAACCACTTTAAAATTAAAAGCAACGGCGATAAACAACGTAAAATTTGCTATCCATAGTCAAGGCTTTAAAAGTCTTTACAGGTTACCACTTTCGATTTTACAGAGGAGGTCTGGTGCTAGAAATACTGCCCATGATCTGACGTTCACGGTGATACCTCACGTATGGGACAATCGCTGTTTCCATTCATGCGGGACCAACACATGCATTCAGCTTTGAGTGCAGGCTTGGGAGAACGGGGGAACTTTACTTTTTTTTTTTTTTAATTTTTAATCTATTTTATTATTTTTTTTTTTTTTACACTGTTGCTTTAATTATTTTTTTTTTATCACTTTTATTGCTGTCACAATAAATGTAAACATCCTTGTGGCAGCAACAGGCATATGAGAAGTACTCTTTTTTGAGAGATCTGGGGTCTCTAAGACCCCAAATCCCTCCTCTGCTCTTAAAAGCATTGAACACATGAAGATCTGCGTTTTTGAATGCTTTAGATTTTTAAAAACCGGTGTTGATGGTTCCCGAATAAACTGGAAGTGATGTCATGTCATTGCTTCTGGGTTGGTTCTGGGAAACAGCCAAGCATAGCCCATCCCAGCATTGCTTGGCTGTCCGGCCAGCCGGAAGACGTGCTGGCTAGTCACTCGGGTCTCCTGGTGGAAAGGGAGAGTTGAAAGAGCCTCAGAAGGGGGGGGGGGGTTTGTCCTTCCGCTGCTTGTAATAGCAAACGAGCGGCTCTGATTGCTATTACAAGGGATCTGACCGCTGGCTCTAAAAAACGTCAATCCAAACCTTTAATGTCTCCCTAAGGGAAAGGCAGGTGAAGTCTCTGCTAAAGTCTTGCTATTTTTAGAGAACACAATGCAAACCAGCAAGCCTTACACCATGAATTCATGTGATGGGAGCAAAGACCCCTTTAAAAAAAAAAAGGTATGTATATAGCAAATAATGACTCTGAAGAAGAGACTCTGAACAAAAGTGAGTACACCCCTCACACTTAATGTAAGTATTTTATTATATCTTTTCATGTGACAACACTGAAGGAATGACACTTTACTACAATGTAAAGAAGTGAGTTTACAGCTTGTATAACAGTGTAAATGTCCTTCCCCCTAAAAATAACTCAACACACAGCCATAGATGTCTAAACTGCTGGCAACAAAAGTGAGTACACCCCTAAGCAAACATGTCCAAATTGGGCCCAATTAGATGCCATTTTCCCTCCCCGGTGTCATGTGACTCTTTAGTGTTACAAGGTCTCGGGTGGGAATGGGGAGCAGGTTTGTTAAATATGGTGTTATCGCTCTCACTCTCTCACACTGGTCACTGGAAGTTCAACATGGCACCTCATGGCAAGAAAGCAAATAAGGATCTGAAAAAAAGAATTGTTGCTCTTCATAAAGATGGCCTAGGCTATAAGAAGATTGCCAAGACCCTGAAACTGAGCTGCATCATGGTGGCCAAGACCATACAGCAGTTTAACAGGACAGATTCCAACTCAGAACAGGGCTCACCATGGTCGACCAATAAGGGTGGGTGCACGTGCTCAGCATCATATACAGAAGTTGTCTGTGGGAAATAGATGTATGAGTGCTGCCAGCATTGCTGCAGAGGTTGAATGGGTGGGGGATCAGTCTGTCAGTCTTTCAGTACTCAAACCATACGCCATCAAATTGGTCTGCATTGCTGTCATCCCAGAAGGAAGCCTCTTCTAAAGATGATGCACAAGAAAGCCTGCAAACAGTTTGCTGAAGACAAGCAGACTAAGGACATGGATTACTAGAGCCATGTCCTGTGGTCTGATGAGACCAAGATAAACTTATTTGGCTCAGAAGGTGTCAAGCGTGTGTGACGGCAACCAGGTGAGGCATACAAAGACAAGTGGGTCTTGCCTACAATCAAGCATGGTCGGGGGTGTGTCATGGTCTTGGGCTGCATGGGTGCTGCCGGCACTGGGGATCTACAGATCATTGAGGGAACCATGAATGCCAACATGTACTGTGACATACTGAAGCAGAGCATGATCCCCTTCTTTTGGAGACTGGTGATGATATACATGATAACAACTCCAAACACACCTCCAAGAAGACCACTGCCTTGATAAAGAAGCTGATGGTAAAGGTGATAGACTGGCCAAACATGTCTCCAGACCTAAACTCTATTGAGCATCTGTGGGACATCCTCAGACGGAAGGTGGAGGAGCGCAAGGTCTCTAACATCCACCAGCTCCATGATGTCATCATAGAGGAGTGGAAGAGGACTCCAAAGGCAACCTGTGAAGCTCTGGTGAACTCCATGTCCAAGAGGGTTAAGAAAGAGCTGGAAAATAATGGTGGCCACACAAAATATTGACACTTTGGGCCCAATTTGGACATTTCCCCCTTAGGGGTGTACACACTTTTGTTGCCAGTGGTTTAGACATTAATGGCTGTGTGTTGAGTTATTTTGAGGGGACAGCAAATTTACACTGTTATACAAGCTGTACACTCACTACTTTACATTGTACCAAAGTGTCATTTCTTCAGTGTTGTCACATGAAAAGATAGAATAAAATATTTACAAAAATGGGAGGAGTGTACTCACTTTTGTGAGATACTGTATCTACTTTTCTTACTGAGAACATTTTAGCACTCTAGACAAGTTGTTGTAAGGAAACACAGCATGTCCTTGCAAAGCTATGGGAAAAAATGTGTTTACCACCTATAAAGTAAAATCTAATTTAAAAAATGCAGAGAAAGTTAAACAACTATGCAACTTTTGGAAACTCTTAAAACAGTCTAATTCACAGATGAATCTTGTAAAACCCAATAGTTCCTTCCTCTACTGATAAAATAATAGAGGTTTACTTTTTGTATTTTATAGAACTCTTCACAACCCCAGAAATAAAAGTGACCCCGTTTCCAGTAAAAGAAGGAGATAATATAACTGCAACATGTCACACCAATGTGTCTCCATACAGACCAGAGACAGAGCTGCAGTTTGCTTTCTACAAAGGTGAACAGATTGTTCAGAGTTTTGGTCCCTCTGAGCAATATGGATTCCAGTCCGCTAAGCTGGAGAATTCTGGGAGATATTACTGTGAAGTTTCTGGAGGAATGATTAGGAAGAAAAGTAAACGGTTGAACATTGAAATAAATGGTAAGTATAAATTAAGAATTGATAGATATAGTGAAAAATCAGACATTTGGTAAGGTGGACTAGGGACAAATACTTTCTGAAAGCAACAAATAAACAGTATGGAAGTATAACGTAAATAGCTAGGAAACTGACCATTTGGGCAGGAATCAAAGAAGGATACAAGTTATGGGAGTACGTTTATCTAAAAGGACATACTATATGTGGGTTTTCTATTGCTGACCTCCTTCTGAACATGTTAGCAAATAGGGGTTGATTTACTAAAACTGGAGAGTGCAAAATCTGATCCAACTGTGCATGGTAGCCAATCAATTTCTAGTTTCAGATTTTTCTATTAAGCTAAAACTCGGAAGCTGATTAGCTTCTTTGCAGAGCTGCACCAGATTTTGTACCCTCCAATTTTAGTAAATCAACCAACTGGTATAATACCAATTATGCACTAAAGCCCGTAAACACGATCAGATTATCGAACGATCTGTCGTCCGTTTTTTGTGGCATGCTGATGTGGAAAGTGAAGAGGTTATTTTCATACAAATTTTCCCGTACGACAGAATTCTACTTCAGAAGTGATGTCATGTGTTGGACTGATTTGTATGCGTTCTTTCGTCTCTGAGTCTTGCTCTTAAGATTTTTTTTCCGTCAAAATCTGTACTAATGAGACGAAAATCGGACGTTGTGTTGACGGACGACAAAAATTTTATAGCCTGTACACCAGGATTTTTTCGGCCGAAAAGTCGGAGTCGGCTGGCGAAAGCACCATACTAACAATTTGAAAATCGGCAGATCGGTCATCGGACAAAATTTCCCTTAAGATTTTCTTATCGTGTGTACGGGCCTTAAGTGAAGCCAACCTCTATAATTGCTCTGGGTCAGTGACCTTAAGTTAATTAAATAAAAGAGATTAACATGAAAACCAACCAATACTTCCGAAAGAAGGTTACAGTG
Source organism: Pelophylax lessonae (assembly GCF_965119305.1). Classification (NCBI taxonomy): domain Eukaryota; kingdom Metazoa; phylum Chordata; class Amphibia; order Anura; family Ranidae; genus Pelophylax; species Pelophylax lessonae. The sequence goes on from NC_138780.1 coordinate 18,477,314, forward strand.
GTAGTTACATATTTGATTTTCTTAAAACTAGGGATGAACTGATCTGTCCTGGGTTTAGTTCAAGCAGGGTTCGGAAAAATTCCTTGGGAACCAGTAAACAGCGGGAAGCTGTAGAAAGCAGTAGAAATAAAGCCAAAGTGCAGATGGAATTGCTGGCTCATCCCTACCTGAAACGAAATTTAATATAGGCATATGATGACAGATGTGGATATTTTCTAATGTCCACGGCTGCAGAAGATGTAATTTTTTTGTCCATTGCAAAGAACAGTCAAGTCACTTAAAAAAAACTTTGCCCAATCACCATTGGTCCTTTAGCTCCATGAGCATCTGGTCACTACTTCTCATCTGCTTTCCACTAATGTAAACATGTATGTTTGGCCAAATTGAGAAGACATATTTCTGAAGAACTTTCCTCGGACTTTCACCAGACTACCAACTAAAGTCTAATTTGTACAATGCAAGATGACATTTAAAATTATTTTTTTTTTTTCCCAGTGGAAAAGTAGACTTTATTTTATGCCCGCCACAACAAAATATAACCACCAACAATTTCTTCTAAATTTATAACAGTTATTTTTATCATGTACACATTCGAAACATATTAAAGAGAATAGTCTATTAATTTTATTACAACATTTTAACCCATCTAAGAAAAACAGTGGTTGTTCCCATACTGTATGTTTTGTAACAAAACAAATTCTCATCACAAATTCTTCAGCCAGCCAGTCAAGTCAGTGTTCTGTAAAGAAATCAGGTGCGCTGCCCTAGTGCATATGTGCAACATACAAAATGATGCAAACAAATGAACCAAAAATGCAATAATAATGCAAAAAATGAAAACGTTTGCAATTCGTGTAAAACAAAAAATGTCCAGACAGTGACTAGTGATACACCAATGTGCAATAAACGTCCATGTTAAAAGTCCATAAATAAAGTGCAAAAAATGGTGACAAAAACTTCCAGCTTGGAGAAAGGTGAACTGTGATTGGAAGGTGCAAAGTCCCGCCACCAGCTTGGCCTCTTACCAGAAGTTAAACGTTAAGGGCATATATGAATATGACCGCTCCAAAGGTCATGCAGCCAGGTAGAAAAGTTCCCAGAAATACAGAAGGCACTCTGACACACTCGTGCTCCCTAGACTCTTACCGGACAAAAGCCAAACAAGAAGCCTGGTTCTATGGTGATGAATGGTCCTGCCGGGGGTTACTGGACTCTAGGATGGCTGATGTAGTTGCTTGTGTCCAAGAGGAATAGACCCAGTCAGAAAGCCTGAACTAAGTTCCAGGAGGGTAAGCGAACGGCTGTGGGACTCGGGACTCTGATGGTGAGATCTCTGCAGTTGAGTTTCAGGTGAACGTGTGTTGTGTTTTCATGGGCCACTCCTCTATGAAGCAAAGGATCTTCTTTCGTCAGGCTTTCTGACTGGGTCTGTTCCTCTTGGACACAAGCAACTACATCAGCCATCCTAGAGTCCAGTAACCCCCGGCAGGACCACTCATCACCATGCCGCCGTCATGACATCACTTCCAGGTACGCGGCGGCGCCAAATTCAAAGGAATGGAGACCCGGGTCAGACAGTTGTGAAGGTAAGATTCCCGGGTCTACCGGTGGGACGGTAGACCCGGGCGAGCCCAGGAAGGCGGCAGTAGGGGGGGATGTCCTCTCCCGCTCCTTGGAATGACAGCCGAGCGGCTTCTCAGCCACATTGGTTGTCATTACAAGACAGCCGACCGGCGGCTATGGACACCGGTACCGGGGTGATGCATCTAGCAGCAGGCATTACCCCGTTACAAGCACTTTCCAGAAATATTGGCAATATCAGTAAACCAAAAGCCGATAACGATATATCGGGCAAAGTGCATATCGGCCCTCGATATATCGGCTCTGCCGATAATCGGTCGATCTTTAGTTATCACATTCATTTAGGTTGCATTTTCCCACCACTAATGCTTTTAATTATTTGTATTTTCAGCGATCTTCACTCATCCGGAAATCATAATGACCCCAAATCAAATGACAGAAGGAGACAATATGACCCTGACCTGTCAAACAAAACGTAGTGAACTCATTCCTGAAACAGGTTTGGAATATGCGTTTTACAGAGATGGAGAAAATGTTCAGGAATTCAATTTATCTAATCAATATAAAGTCCAGGCCGCTGAGCCAAAATTTTCTGGGAAATACTCCTGTGAAGTGAAAAGTTCTACCACTGATTTAACAAAGAGCAGTGAAGAGTTACATGTCCAGATACAAGGTGAGCAGAACCGGTACCATTTTCTTATCGGAGGAAAAATAGGTTTACTATTTACTATACTCTCCATTTGTGAATATTTATGTACAGCCACAGGCCAGCAGCTGAAGGCGCAGCATAAGGGAATGGCCTACATGACTGGGTTCAGGGGAGGACTGGGCCCAGGGGGCAGGGGGGCAACTGCCAGCTGGGCCGCTCCGATTCCCCGTACAAAGGCTGCACCGCTTCTGCCAGACATGCCTAAAGTTTTCTGGTGAAGAGAAGTAAAATATTCCCCACTGTTGACCTACACAGAAGTTGCCAGTCAGCCCCTGACTGGGTTTGACGGAATAGGCGAGAGTGGAACCAAGGGTTAATAACATAAGGAAGGGGATTTATTCCAGAGATAAAGCTATAATCCACTTTATAAAACCCTGGTCCGGCCACATCTGGAGTACTCTGTCCAGTTTTGGTCGCCAATCCTTAGAAAGGATGTGTTGGAACTGGAGAGAGTCCAGAGAAGGGCAACTAAACTGATTAGGGGATTGGAGGGCCTTAATTATAAGGAGCATTTGCAAGCATTTGATTTATTCTCCCTGGAGAAGAGACACTTGAGAGGGGACATGTTAGCGATTTACAAATACCTCAATGGTGATCTCAGCATAGGAAAAAAACGTTTTAGTCTCAAGGAGTGTAAGAGGACATGTGGCCACGCAATGAGATTAAAGGAAAGGCAGTTTAACCTTAAGCTACGTAAGGGTTTTTTTGCTGTAAGGGCGATAAGATTGTGGAACTCTCTTCCACAATTGGTGGTAACTGCAGTGAATATAGCTACTTTTAAAAGACTCTTGGCTGTGTTTCTCAAAGATCACAACATTCAGAGTTATGGGAAATGAATACGTCCACACACACCTACACAGGTTGAACTGGATGGACTGTTGTCTTTATTCAACCTCAACTACTATGTAACTATGTAAATATAACAATAAGGGCTAAAGAAAAATAGAGGACTTACTTATTGGTGGAGGATGGGGTGGGGCAGGGTGTGGTCCTAGGAGTCTTTTGGTGGGAGGTGCTGCTTTTAGCATCAGTTAGCAGGGGGACAGCGGAGGACAGTATTTCTCAACTCCTGTCCTCAGGGCACACTAACAGGCCAGATTTTAAATATTACCTTGGGTAGATGCAGATTAGAATACTGCAATCACTGAGCAGCAAATGATATCACCTGCGATGTTTTTCAGTTTTCTTGCAAACCTGGCCTGTTAGTGTGCCCTGAGGACCGGAGTTGAGAAACACTGGCGTAGGACAAGATTCTCCCGCCCTCCTGCCCCTTTTTTTTATTGGTTATACTGGGTTTCCTTTTATGGAGTAGGATGGTAATAGTGTTGTCATAGCAGCAGGTAGAGGTCGCTGAGTTTTTAAAGGCAGGGGATGGTTACGTTCTTTGGAGAACGAGGATCTGGGCCCATCTTTGGTTTGGATGTACCTGCCCTAATAAGTGTCTGAAGTAATATGGCAGTGGTTAAGCTGGCTGTACCGGCTGGAGAATGGATAAACGTTTGTCCCTGAGCCAACGTAATTGTGGCTGGGGGCCCCTGGTTACGCAAGTTGGTGCCAGATACAGCCGGTTGGTCATTCAAGGGTGCCTTCAAAAATCTTAAGACCCATTAGAAGAGCAGGTAGCTATATCAGGCTGTTTATGTTCTGTTATGTTTTTTGTTGAAAAAGAATGTAATATTATGTAATGAAGAGTTTTGGTTTTTATGGTTGTTTAATAAAAGGGCTGCTATGGTCATTAAAACCCAAAAATTAGGATGTTTTGCTATAAAGTTATTTTAAGTCTGGTGAAATGGTTGAAGGAAAATGGGTGGTAGTGGGTAGTGCCATGGCAGCCATAACATTGGGCAATACCCCAGTCATGATCTTGTCTGATATGCTTACAGTTATATTACTTTCCTATACAGAGCTCTTCTCACATCCAAAAATTGAGATGATCCCAGATGTGGTCAAAGAAGGCAACCAAATGATCCTAACATGTAATACAAGTGTAATGAGAAATGACATTGAATTGCAGTTCGCTTTCTACAAGAATGGAACAAATATTCAGGAATTCAGTTCTTTTCATCAGTATGAAGTCCTATCAGCTCAGCCGGAAAATTCTGGGAATTACTACTGTGAAGTAACAACTTCAACCAACAGAGTAAACAAGAAGAGTAAGGAACTAAATGTGGACATACAAGGTGATCATAAATTATTTTTAAATGGAGGCCTCAATAACAGTTGACTATGTACATGCTGTGCTTACCATCCAAAAAACAAAGCATGCTTGGAGGTCCTAACTCTAATTCATTATCTGTTGGGGGTAGAAGGGGGTATGAGCCTGTCTCTGAAGCAGCATAGAAAGCTACATTTCCGGCAAAGCCCTTTGGCTGATGGGATACATTGGTGAATATGGGATATCTATATACACTGCTCAAACAATGAAAGGAACACTTTTTATTCAGAGTGTAGCATCAAGTCAAGTAAACTCCTGGGATATTGATCTGGTAAGTTAAGCAGGAGAGGGGGTTGTTAATCAGTTTCAGCCGCTTTGGTGTTAATGAAATTAACAGGTGCACTAGGTGGGCAACAATGAGACGACCTCCAAAACAGGAATATTTTTACAGGGGAGGGCACTGATATTTTTTTCCCTACTCATCTTTTCTGACAAGTTTTGCATTTGGCTAAGGTCAGTGTCACTACTGGTAGCATGAGACTATACTTGGACCTTATAGAGTTTGCACAGGCAGTCCAACTTCTCCAGGATGGTACATCAATACGTGCCATTGCCGGGTTTGCTGTGTCTCCCAGCACAGTCTCAGTATGGAGGAGATTCCAGGAGACAGGCAGTTACTCTAGGAGAGCTGAACAGGGCCGTAGAAGGTCCTTAACCCATCAACAGGACCGGTATCTGCTCCTTCATGCAAGGAAGAACAGGATGAGCACTGCCAGAGCCCTACAAAATGACCTCCAGCAGGCCACTGGTGTAAATGTCTCTGACTAAACAATCAGAAACAGACTTCATGAGGGTGGCCTGAGGGCCCGGTGTTCTCTAGTGGGCCCTGTGCTCACTTCCCGGCACCGTAGAGCTCGATTGATATTTGCGATTGAACACAAGAATTGGTGTCATGTTATAACATCACTTCCTGTTTACTGGAGCCTTAAAAGCACCAGATTTAAAAAATGGCAGTATTCAAAACAGCCGTTCTTGGCATTCTGAATAGGGATGATCGAACTTTTCAAAAGTTCGGTTCGGCCAGAACATCCGAACTTCCCGAAAGTTCGGCCCGGATTTCAGAACCCCATTGAAATCAATTGGACCCGAAACTTCGGTAATCAAAAAACACCATTTTGAAGCCCTAAAACCCAATAAATGCCCCTAAAAAGTGCCTAGAGTTCTGGGTCATGCCACAGGGACTATTAATCACACAAAAAAAGTTCTTAAAAATTGTCATTTTTGATAGAGAGCCAATTATTGAAAAAAAAAATGAGATTTTTTGATTTTGACTTTGGATTTAGTGTCTGGGGGGTCTAAAATGTGTACCTGTGAAGTTTCAGCTCTGTAACATGTCCAGAACCAGAAAAAAAAAGATTGTTTGTATTATGTCACTTATAGAACAGGGATATGGCTTCGCTATTTTCACACCTATATATATGTAAGTGTAAAAATACATACAAGAATGTGTGTATATATACCACTATACACAGGTTCAGATGTTTTGCCTGCCTCCAAAAACCCCAAAAAAATGCCTGCAACAACACACCTGGGCGTTTTTTTTTTGGCGCTAGCGTTTTTTGGGCATGTTTTTGGGTTCTTTGGAGGCTGGCAAAACATCTGAACTTGTGTATACGGGTATATATACACACATACTTATATGTATATATACACCTAGATATATATAGGTGTGATAGTAGCAGAAATATATGCTTGCGCTAATTAAATAATTAACATTAATATGGCTCTGCTCCTATAACACCTATATATGTTTAAGTGTAAAAATACATACAAGTATGTGTGTATATATACCACTATACACAAGTTCAGATGTTTTGCCTGCCTCCAAAAACCCCCAAAAAATGCCTGCAACAACACACCTGGGCGTTTTTTTTTTTTTTTTTTTGTGCTGGCATTTTTTTTGGGCATTTTTTTGGGTTCTTTGGAGGCAGGCAAAACATCTGAACTTCTGTATAGGGATATATATGTACACACACCCTTATATGTATTTTACACTTACACATATATAGGTGTTATAGGAGCGGAGCCATATTGGTGTTAATTATTTAATTAGCGCAAGTATAGTGTTCTGCTCCTTTCACACCTATATATGTCTAGGTGTATATATACAGACATGGGTGTGTATATATACCCCTATACACATGTTCAGATGTCATGCCTGACTCCAAACATGTCCTCAAAAAATCCCTATAAACGCCTGCAGCCAAAAAGCAAGCTGACCGTTGAGAAGCCATATTAGTGCTCTGAATGTGACTTAAGAGAAACAATCTTTTCTCTATAGCGGTCACCCTGATATGGAAGGGTTTGGTCACCCTACCATAGCAGTCAGAGTCAGTTCCCCCTACACTACATTACGGTCACCCTGGCACTTAAAACTTTCCCTACAGAAACTAATTTTTTGCATCTAACTAAAGTGTAAAAGAGCACTCAAACTACACTAGATATCCCTTTCCTCACACTAATAAATGCTAAATGACACTTTTGAAGCCAATTTAACAGAACTGCTTCCACTCTCTTCCATGTCCCTGTATTACAATGCTAGGAATTTGCCGGGGCTATCTTATATACTGGGGGGCGTATTCACTAATGATTGGTCTAGGGACCCCCTAGTCACTCCAATCACATTCCTAGCATTCTCCTGCCCCCTCAATTGGCTTTTACTAATGGTTCTGGTCCAATCACGGGCTTTTAAAGCCCATTTCCTGTCCCATTGCATTTTGGTCGGTTCTGGTTGCCGAATTCCGAACTTTTTCAGCAAAAAGTTCTAAATTCGGGCTGAACCTCGAACAGCCAATGTTCGGGTCGAACCGATGGTCGACCCGAACCGTTCGATCATCCCTAGTTCTGAATGCTTTTAAGTGCAAAGGAGGGATTTGGGGTCTTATAGACCCCAGATTCCACCATAAAGAGTACCTGTCACTTCCTATTCCTGTAAACATTCCTTGTGACAGCAAAAAAGTGATCAAAACTATTTTTTTAAAATTTAAAGGGACAGTGAAAAAATAAAAAAATAAAATAAAATAAATTAGGAAAGAAAAAATGTAAGCGCCCCATCCTTTCATGCTCGCATGCAGAAGTGAACGCATATGTAAGTCAACAATGTTCAAACCACACATGTGGGGTATCCACCCGATTGTTAAAGTGAGAACAATAATTCTCTCACTAGACCTCCTCTATAACTCTAAATTGGTAACCTTTAAAAAATTTTAAAATGTCGCCTATGGAGATTTTTAAGTACCGTAGTTTGCCTCCATTCCACAAGCATGCATAGCTTTAAAGCATGACATATTACTTGGTGTAACATCATCTTTCACATCATACAAAAAAATGGGCCAACTTTACTGTTTTGTTTTTTTTTTTAATTCACAAAAGTGTATTTCTTCCAAAAAAAATTGCATTTGCGCAAATACAATGTGACATAAAATATTGCACCGCCATTTTATTCTCTAGGGTCTCTGCTAAAAAAAATATATATATAAAGCGGTAGTATTTTTCCACTTTTAACTACAGGTAAGCCTATAATAAGGCTTACCTGTAGGTACAATTAATATCTCCTAAACTGGGCCTCGGGATCACTGCTACACGCCCTTTCACCCCCTAGACCCCAAATTTGTATCAGCTGTAGGGGAGCGTCTTGGCTGCCTGCGATACAAATTTGGGGTCTCCAGCACCTTTGGTTCGCTCGTGACAGCAATTTTCCCGCGACGGTGTGTGTGCATCCCACCTCAGCCCCTCCTCCTCTCAATCAGCTGCTAACTAAGTCAGAATTTCCTCGGACCTTGAAAATGTCTTGTGCGCATTCCCACAGGGGCACGCACCAGCCGGAAGTGACGAGGTCTGGAATTTTCATGGGTCCGACAAAATTTTAGAACACCGGCACGGTTTAGGAGATATTTGCACTGTCCGGCGATCCTTCAGCTTTCCTTGCTTGCCGGAAAATGACTCCCGCGCGCATGCGTCATCACGGCTCCGGCCAATCACAGCGCCGGAGCCGCCGAACCCGGAAGAGACTCCGAGGGATCATGTCAGCTCCCACAGCGGTGTCTGGGGGTCCGTATCAGGGCTTCGTTCTAAGGTAAGTAATTCATAATGAGCTAGTATGCAATGCATACTAGCTTGTTATGCCTTTGTCTTGCAGGGTTTTTTTTTTTTTTTAAGTTTACAACCGCTTTAATACTGGTTGGTTGCATAGCTACTGCTACCCTAAATTTACCAATGATGAAGACAGTGATGAGAATTGTCTCCCTACAGGCAACAGTAGCACAGAGCTCCTCACAATTCTTCCGCTGGCTCTCGGAATGTTACTCCTTCTTGTTGCTATCCTGGTGACCTTCTTCATTTGCAGAAAACGCCGTTCTTTTGTTAAAACCCAAGAACCAACATCAGGTAATTCTACTTTTTTCTATCTAATTCTTGTGTAATTAATTAAACTTGTGCTGAGACAAATACATAGGACACCATTGTGACCTTCTTCTGAAAAAAATAGTTGCCTGGTTGTCTTTATATTGTACAGGACACTGGGTATATGTCCTGAACGGTAGGTATATTTCCCCAATATTTGAGTTGTGGGCCTTTAAAGGGGGGCAGTTGGAAGACTTGGTTGAGCATGCGGGGGTTCTCACCCATACAGGGTAAGGGGTTTCCAGGGTAGTCTGGTTGGAAAGAGAGGACTGATTGTCAGTACTCTCTGAATTGGTATGTTTTTATCAGGGACCTGGAACTCTAGAGGTTCAAAGAGTCTTGGGAGTGAAGAACCTCCAAACACTGACTACAAGGACTTTGGGGGGTTAAGCCTCAGCAAAGGGAGCCTTAAAAGGCATCATGGGATCAACACCTTTGTCAATGAGGCAAAGTGGAGTCCTTTTCAGGTTGTAAGCAAGGTGAACCCTCTGGAAACTGAACTGCTGCTTACTGAACCCCCGGAGCCTGTCCAGCACCCTGAAATGAGGAGGAACCCTAACCCCAGTGTGGGACCAAGAGATTGGTGGTGAGCCTGTGGGGTGAACCCTTTAATACCTGAACTACAAACTGTCATTGCTTTATTTTTGGCCGAAGAATGTTCGTTGTGTTAACTTGTTCTGAAGATACCAATAAAGGTGCTGTCCAAACTAGGCTGGCTGAGGCCAGGCTACCTCATATGACAATATTCAAGACTTTATTTGACACTGATCTGAAACAAGTAGGCAGCCAGTGAACACAAAATGAAGACAGGGCCAGCTTGCTCACTCCTGAGCCACCTCTGGGTGTCAAGGAGAGCCCCGCCTCCCACTCCCTCCTTACTTGCTGATATCAGAGGGAGCTAATGCCAAGTTTCTCAACCAATGAAAAGAGAGAGGCCAGGGAGAGCATCTGCTGTCATGCACATTGCTGGATTGGGATTGGACTCAGGTGAGTATTGGGGGTGGGGGGGGGGGGTGTGAGCAATGAGCTGCACACTTAAGGTTTTTGACTAAAAACGTTCAGCCTTTGTAACCACTTAAAGTGACACCTTCTCTCTTTGTATCTTAGAAGAGCCTATTTCATCCAGTGACATTAATGGTGATGTACAACCTGAGGCTGCATACTCTGTTCTCACCAGGTTTCCTAATTCACAAAGTAAGTAATCTGTATATGTACAGTATATGTTGTCATATTTCCTTAATTTCAATAAAACTGTCAGTTTTATTTCACAGTTCTTATTTGTCATTGAAAGGAAGGAAGTTGAAGGGAGTGGATCTGTTGCTAAAAACCTGGCTAAAATGTTAACTCTTCCCAGCTCTATGGATTCACTTGTCTAGAACTGAATGGCCCCATGCACACTGGACATTTAGCCCTGGTACATGAGGCTCCAGGGTTTAGCTGTGGGCCTATTGCACAAATGTCCCATCCAGTCCCTCTGTCAGCAGGCTATGAAACACTAAGTCTTGGCACCTGTTCCAGCTAGATGGGGCACCTAGTGGTATGTAAATTTAGTGCAATATGAGCCCAGGGACAAATGTCTGGAATGCAAGAAGTCTGCTTTCTGGGTATTCATCCCTGGGCACACATTGCCCTAAACGGAACTACCGCTAGGAGCACCGTTCAGCCCCGTCCAGCCACAGCAGCTGTCAGACTCTCATAGAGTTTCCAGCAGTGGGGCTTGATGAGGCACCTGTGCCCTTTATCTACAGCTAAAACCCAGAACCCCATGTACCAGGGCTAAACGCCCAGTGTTTGGGGCCCAGGAAGTATACTGACTATTCTCAACAATCCTACAATTCATTTGCTACATAGTGGATAGTTGTATTGTTAGGCATAATTTTTCACCAGCTGATAGAAGAGGCAAACTAAAGGGAAAAAAAAGGTTAAAATTTTAAGGTCCCCATATGACCCTTGGTTTCCATTATGGTAAATACAGTTCTGTCCGTTGTCAGTCCTGAGATTCAGAGCATTCAAATGTGGGTGACTGTAGACCAGCCTTTCTCAACCTTTTCAATACAGAGGAACCCTTGAAATACATTTCTGGTCTCAGGGAACCCCTGCTAAAAATTTAAAATCTACAACTCATGACACATTAGTGTGACAGTCAGTGGGAAGAATGCTCCTTAGTCTTCTCATCATTGGGAAAAATTACCTCCTTACAGATATCTAAGAGGAACAATGCTGTCATTGGAAACTAATCTGAGAGGCAGAAATTGGCCATTGCTCAAGGGACCCCACAGCAACCTCATGAGGAACCCTAGGGTTCCGCGGAACCCTGGTTGAGAAACCCTGCTGTAGACTGTACTGAATCAACGCATTCTAAAATAGCTGACAGTGACCTTCACAAATCAGCCTATGAAGCCAACACCAAAATTACAAAGTTACCAATCTAGACACCAGTCCTCATTTTTATATGTAACTATATACTGTTTAGTATATCAATGTAAGTCTTGTGTATATATTAATTACATTCTTTATACATTACATAACAATTTTAATTTCAATCTTTCAGATGCTCCAGTGACAACAAAGGATAACAAGGAAAATGTAAGTATTGGAAAAGGTGGTTGGTGTATTGGATGGTGGACATAGCAGACTTGACTATTGGAAAAAAAAAGGGCTTGAGCCATAACAAAACATTTAGGCCCAACCTTCCAAGAATCAACAATAGGTCTGATTGCAGGTTGGGAGGAGGGGAAATAGAAAGCGGGGTGACTAGCATAATACACAATCTGATGTCTGCAATTTAAAATGCCAGTAATGTTCTAATAAGTGCCAAATAAATATAAAGTGCAAAAGTGGAACGTAGGACCTGTGACTGCGCCAATACGTCCCTGTCAGGGATGTAGGACCTGTGACTGCGCCAATACATCATTTCCGACTCCCGGTGGAACGCAGATGGAACACGGAAGGCATTCCTAACCCGGAGACCGCGATCATCCTTAATGCCCTGATATCATTTATGTTTGTAAGTGCATCCATTTTTTAATACATTACTTTATATTAACGTACTTCACTATCAAGATCCTTTTTTCCTTCCTGGTATACTGTGTGGGAGCCTATCCCCAGGTCTAATAGTATTGGAGGAGGAATCGCTTTGGAGTATGTGAAGTTGATGCCTATTTTAAAGACTGGTGTCTATTACATCCACTCGCTTTATAGACCCCCAATAATTGAAGGGGTCCACGGATCTGGTAAGCATTTATACACTCTGGGTGTTCTGGTGGAGGTGTATATTGCTACCAAGCTGGTTTTCCTTCATCTATACTTGGATATTCATTGTCAATGCATGGACTATTTGGTAATTTATGGACATTTTGCAGTGATTTTGCACATTTTGGGAATAATTTATATTTTCCACTATTGTACTTTATATTTATTTGGCTATATTGTATTTGTTTATATTAGTGATTTAGTTGAGCGCAATATTTTAATTAGTATTAAGCATTGATTTTTTCACCTTTCAAGGATCACGTCTTGATTGCTGCTTCTAATTTAGGATTTTCCTACACTATTAATACTGATTTTAGTGATTTTTACTCAATATTTTTTATCCACTATTTATATACATTCTATTTCCTTTGCGCGGGTAGTTGGGTCATACCACATTTTATCTTTCAATGTTCTAATAAGAATTGGTGTTGTATGAGGCAGAAGGTTAGACAGCAAAAATGGTTGGACAGAATATAGACATGTCTCCAGGGAGTATCAGTTTCATATTCAACTATACTGCATAGGGCAACTGAGGAGCTGGCAGAAGCTGATATCTCTAAGCTGTAGGTTTCCAACCTTTCCTGCTTATGTTTCTGGCATTGAGAGATGATATGTTTGGGAGAGAGTGATGTTCTAACCTAAGGTCCTGCTCACTGTAACCCTCACACTAACCCTTCCTTTATAGGGAACCAGTGTTTTGCTGATAAAACGCAAATAAACAGGTCCCCATAAGTGGTGGCCCTCACCAGCTGTACATACCTTCCTTTCCTTTGTCCCCCCTCCTCTCCATTAGGTCATCAAAAGTTAGTAGAAGATGCCCTTTGAAAAAACCAAGTCATGACTTGAAGCTTACACAGGGCTGAGGACCCATTTCCAACCCTGATGGGACAGGCTGCAAGAGCTTGACCAACCACAAGTAACATGGGAGGAAGGGTGTAAGTCACTTGCTACCTCATACCCCGGCCCAAAGTATTTGGTTGTTTTCTTCTTCTGAGTAGCCTAACAGAGTGGCAGAGGAGTGAAGGGAAGGGAGGTTTTTGCATCTAGTAGGACCATAATTTAAGAATTTAAAGGGTTTGTTTACATTTAATGACCTTTCATGGCCATTTTTTTAATTCCCCATGCATTTCATAATCCCTGCCACATTACATAACACTTTTCTGCTGTTCAAATAATTGCTCCTGTACCCCTCAATACATGTAGGCTATGCACAGACTGTCAGATAAAACTATTAAGTAACTGACTCCTCTTATACCTGGACTGGATATTAGAAGTGCGCCCCTAGTGGCTGCTCTGGCTTTTTCAAACAGTGTGCTCCATCTGTAGCTGCAGAGCTCAGCAACTGTGCATGCACTTCTCAGAACAAACCAGAGTGGCCACGAGTGGTGTACTTCTAACGTTCGACCCATATTACCTTTAAGGTAGGATAAGTCATTAAGGAGGTATTTTGGTCAGGCTGTGCACAGCATACATATATGGAGGGGGGCATTAGCAACCACTTGAACGGCAAAGGTGTGGTGTGTACTGTGCTGGGGATGCTGTAATGCACATAGGTTTTTTTGGAAAATGGCCAATAAAGGTGAACTGACCCTTAGAAGAGAACCTGCTGCTTTGCTCCGCATGGGCAAACCATGGGTTGACCTTGAGAAAACCTAACAATTTGTTTTGATCCTCTGTGCCAGGATCCAATCTAGTAGAAGCTAACTGTTTTTTTTTTTTTTTAAATGTCTTTAGTGCATGTGTAATCCTTGTCTGATTTTTGTAATAATTATTTGGTGTTTTTTATTTTGTTAGAATGTCGTCTACGCTGCGGTGAAGACCAGATCGAAAAGGCAACCTGCTGCTGACCCTGATAGCATTTATCAGAACATCTAATACTGCAATATATACCGCAGTATATCTGCGGCGGGTGGTCGGCAAGTGGTTAAAGCAGAACAAATAGACTCTTTGAGCTAACATGGGCAGAGAGCACAGGAGAGCTCTGATTTTTTAATGGAATATTTTACAGACTAAAATGGAGCAAATAAGAAAGGTTTTTGTTAGTGCTAACATACAATTTAGGTACCTGTCTTGTATAAGTGTATATATACATTGTATTTATAATGGGTATATGTATATTGCTATTGCCTTGTATTGCCTTGTATTTTATAAAGAAAAAAAAAATTAAATTAAAAAATTCAGTTTTTCAAAACATTTGCCTACATTCTCATTCTGGTCCAGAATGTTTGGGTTACTTCAAACCTTACGTCATCTTATAGTCCCCAAAATAGCTTCCCTACCTCAGTCTATCCCAGGGCTCTTCTCACATCAGCAGAGACTGACCATGTACCTGTTTATAGCTGCTAAGAAGATGTCACACCCTTCTAGTGTAGAGTAAGCTGCTAGGTAAGTTTAGTCATCTCCACTGTAATCAGAGGTTGAGTATTTAGGGCTGCTTAGTGTTTCACAGGCTGCTGCTCTGTTACTTCCCCCTGTCCTTCAAAGGATTCTCGAATCATAGTAGGAAGAAGGGCAGGGCATGCAACCTGGATTTTTATGGAGTGCCAGCCAATCCCTAGGGAGGTGTACCCAAAAGGCGGTGAGAGAGCTCATAAATACATTGAGGCCTGAGCAGCAGGAGCAGAGTTCTTGTGTCCAGTCTAGTTGGAGGAGACCCCTGTACATGGGCTTTGCTCCTGGAGCAGATTTCTAGAAAAATCCATCAGAAAGACTCAGAGGTCCCAGCTAGGCTTAGCTGGGAGGCCTATTCGCAAGCTTGAGTCCGGAGATCAGATTGGGTAGAAGAAGCTCACTGTAAAAAACCAAGAGGAAGTTGATGGGAAGCATTCTAGCTGTCCTATGGTGGTGTGAGTCTACATCTCAATCACTGGAAAGAGCCTGGTGGATATCGGCAGGAGGCAATTGGTAATCAGTGTCGGAACAAGGTCATCCAGCGCTCAGGGCAAAGATGCCAAACTGCGCCTCCCTCCTTCCCCTGGGTTAGGGTCAGCTCGGCCACATCCTTGCAATAAACCATTGTGCCCAGGGCAGCCGCCCCTCCTGCCCACCCCTTGTCAGGGCCCTGTCGGTAATAATCCTGTGGCTATGTAAGTAAATCTCCCCAGCGCTGAAGAGTAGTGACTGTGTATAGCTTTTAACTCCGGGAGGAGTGCAGATCACCTTCACCATACAGAATATTTTTGTTTTGTACAGTTCAGCCAGAAGGGAAGGGTCCTCAAGTTGTTCAGCTCTACAGCTCACTGGGGTATTCCATGCTCCCTATCCCCATCCAAGTTTATTGTTCCCATAAAACCCCCCAAAAAAACCCCTAGACTGTTCTTTAGAGCCAGTGGAAGAGTGCAGGAAATGTTGTGTGTCTGGTTGTGTGTGCTCTAAGACAGTGTTTCTCAACCGTTTTTTAGTCAAGGCACCCTTTAAAATGTATGGACAATCTTGAGGCACCCTTTTAAAATTATGGACAGTCTCGAGGCACCCTATTCTAAAATGTAAAAACTATTCTAACAGTTTTACATAATGTAGCAACATCCACAAGTCCAACGTTATAGGTGATGTATTCTTCAAAGCAAATACAATATTCAAATTTTTCTCTTCTCCCTCAGTTTTTATCAATCACTCAGCTAATGTGACCCCAAAGCTGATGGAGAGGGGCAGGGGAGGGTCAAACAAGGATGGTGTGCAGGCGACTGACATCCTCCTTATCAGCTGATGTCATTGGTCGTTAGGACACCGGCAGCTAGAAGGTTGTAATGGTGCACAATGAAAACCTGTGGCTTTGTGTAACTAAACACCGGCTTGTAGAAATTTTTTGGGCAATTTTTAGGTATTTTGCCAAGGCACCCTTAAAGAAACCTCAAGGCACCCCAGGGTACCTGGGCACACTGGTTGAAAAAGGCTGCTCTAAGAGGGAAAAGGGACCATAAATCACTAGTGGCTCTTTATGATGGTGCTCCACATGGACAATAGCCAATAGAAACCTTCTGTCCTCTTCCAAGCAGTCAAGGACCACATGAACATGGTAATCAATGAGAAAATTACCAGTATCCTTGGGGACACCCAACCTAAACTTCTTAGAATGTGGGAGCCATGGCTTTGTTATTCCTTACCAACTTAGACCTGACCTACCTCTAGTCCCTCTCTCTGATCTGAGTCTGTGGGGATTACATCCCAGATCTCTCTCCTTTGCCTTCCTTTCTTTGTTTTTCCCTGTCTCCTCTTTCTTAAAGATTTCTATCTTTCCCACCTTCACCTTTCACCCCACCAGACTTGTAGTTCCTGAAACAAATTGTATTATACTGAAGCTCCTTCATTTCTGGATTAAATGCCGTGAGATGTTTTTTTTTCTTGGAACTGAACAATGTTTGGGTTATTTACTGGTTACAACCTTAATGTTCCAATAGGATTTTTCTGACACTTTGGCACCTGCGTAGGCGTGCATTTTTCTATTACCTTATTCTTAAAACCAATAGAAGACTTGAAAAGAAAACATTTTTTTGCAAATCCTTTGGCTTAGATTATTTGGCAAAGTAAGCAATGTATCATATTTAAAGATGACCTTCATTTCCCCCTATTAAAAAAAAATCTCCAATAATATGTAAAAAGTTGTCCCTAAAAAAGTACACTTACATAAGTCCATTCTTTTTTTTTTTTTTTTTCACTTTTAGCCCTTTTCAAGCTGCCTCTGTGCTGTCTGTCCTCCTCCAGCCAACACCACCATTTTGAAAATAATATCAGGTCTCTGCTCGCAATATTGTCATTGTATACGTGAGATGGAGATCACGACGTTATGCCCCTTGCATTGCCCATGCATCAAAAGACATTGCATTTATCTGGTAAAAAAAAGACCTTGCCCAAAAATCTGGGGGTGGGGGTTGGTCAGAGACCACAAATGGGTGTAATGTCATATGACGTATGCATGAGATGAGTCATATGAAGTCATGTGCTTCACCTGGCGCATGCACAATTTAACCATACTACAAGATCCCCCAGCTTATGTACGAGATTTCCTTCCCAGGGGCACATATGTGGTCGTGTCTACGTCATCACCAGTACCCTCAGGGAAATCAGGAAGTTTGGAAGAAGAGGAAAGGTCAGGACTTTATATGAGATGTGTTGATGGTGGTGGATAATTGGTATCACATGTGGATCTAATGAAGATTCATGTATGGAAAAGAAGGGGATAGTATTTGTAATAACAAATATTTATTTGTCTTGTTGGCGGATAGTAAAAATGAATATACATCATGGTTACAAAATTTCATATGGTTAAACATTTACATGAATACATAATTAAACCATACCACAGTAACGTGGAAATGTAAGATAAAAAGCTGATGACGTAAAGGGTCACAATAGTATTACAATATACAGTATCTCACAAAAGTAAGTACACCCCTCCGTTTTTTTGGTAAATATTTTATTCTATCTTTTCATGTGACAACACTGAAGAAATGACACTTTGCTACAATGTAAAGTAGTGAGTGTACAGCTTGTATAACAGTGTAAATTTGCTGTCCCCTCAAAATAACTCAACAGACAGCCATTAATATCTAAACCTCTGGCAACAAAAGTGAGTACACCCCTAAGTGAAAATATCCAAATTGGGCCCAAAGTGTCAATATTTTTTGTGGCCACCATTATTTTCCAGTACTGTCTTAACCCTCTTGAGCATGGAGTTCACCAGAGCTTCACAGGTTGCCACTGGAGTCCTCTTCCACTCCTCCATGACGACATCACGAAGCTGGTGGATGTTAACCAGTTCCCGACCAGCTCCTGTATATTTACTGCGGCAGGCTGGCTCGTACAGGCAGAATTGACATAGGTCTACGTTGCTCGCCGGGGAGGAGCTAGGGGGCATGCTCCCATCCCCGATCGTCAGCAGGGAAGCCAAGGCATGTGTCAGGCGGCTCTGATTGCCGCCTGACATCCGTAATCGCTCCCTGCAGAGAGAGAAGGACGGTCGGCTGTTGTAAACCCAGCCGACCGTTCTTCTCCCTGAAAAGATCACAGAGCTCATGTGATCCTTCTGTATAGGATCACATGTCTCTGTGGTCATCTCAGAAGCAAGGCCGGCGCTACCAGTAAGGTGACCTAGGCAGCCGCCTAGGGCGCAACTTAGTAGGGGGCGCTGGTGGAGCCTGATCCGAGGTACGTGACATACAGTAAGTCACTGAAGGGATTTTCCAGTGCCGGCTGGCCCATCCATTAAGGGTGAAGGAGAGCTGACCCCCCCCCCCCATCCATGCATCTAACCCCCTAATCTACATGCGGGGTGCCGGATGCATGGATTCCAATGAGGGTTTTTTTTTTTTAAGCACGTGTATAGAGCCAGAGGCTCTAATAGGCTTAAAAAAAGGGTGGGATCGGGGCGCAGAGCACTGCACACTGAGCCCACCCAGTTGTGTGACAATAGCAAATGAATATTTGCTATTGATACACTGATTCTCTTCCTGGCCAATCAGGAAGCGGGTCCTGAGACCTGTTTCCCAATTGGCCAAAGGAGAAGGCATCCTATTGGCGGAGGAGGGAGGAGACGACTGCCGAGAGGGGACATGGAGGAGACCCAGGGGGAAGCCGTTGCCATCTGGAGGAACAAGGTAAGTGAACTGGCGCCCAGGGGGGGGGGGGATATGGTTTTGGACTGAACTCTGGAGTGACGGTGGGGTCCATCTTCCCCCCCCCCCAACCAATGGAGCACCAGCTGCCACTGGTTTTAACCCCTTCAGAAACTTGGGATGGGGGTGGGAGAGCATATGGGGGGGGTGGGCGGCAATTTTTATTTTGCCTAGGGCAGCAAAAATCCTTGCACCAGTCCTGCTCAGAAGCCACGCCCCCCCCCCCCCAGTTAGAATCACTTCCCTAGGGTCACATTTAACCCCTTGATCACTTATACTGTTAACCCCTTCCCTGCCAGTCTCATTATTACAGTAACAGTGCATATTTTTAGCACTGATTACTGTAGTAATGTCACTGGTACCCCCAAAAGTGTCAAATATCTCAGTTAGGGGTCGGATCTGTCCGCCGCAATGTCACAGTCCCGCTAAAAATCGCAAATTGCCACCATTACTAGTAAAAAAAAAAAAAACAATAAAAATGACATAAATCTTTCCCGTAGTAAGTATCGCTTACTGCGATTTTTTTTACCAAAAATATGTAGCAGAAAACAAATTGGCCTAAAATGTTAAAAAAAAATGAATTTAAAATTTTTTTTGGGGAATATTATAGCAGAATGTGACAAATATTGATTTTTTTTTTCAGAATTATCGCTCTTTTATTTTTTGTGTATAGCACAAAACATAAAAATTGCACAGGTAATCAAATACCACCAAAAGAAAGCTCTATTGTTGGGAAAAAAAGGGACGTAAATTTTGTTTGGGTACAGTGCCGCACGACCGCACAATTGTCAGTTAAAGTCACACAGTTCCAAGTTAAAAAAAGTGGCCTGATCATTAAGGGGGTAAATCCTTTCCGGTCTTAAAGTGGTTAAAGGGGTAAAACCTTCCCGGGCTGAAGGGGTTAATAGAGGTTGAAGATTCAAAAATTTCAAAATGGACTTTTGAAATTAAATTAATATGTTACAGCTTGTAAGAGAATGTACTTAGACCACTGTGGAAAATACCTTTTTCATTCAGTAAATATGAGGTATTATTTTAGCTACACAAAAAGGTTGAAAAAAGATGTCTATCCAGTTCAACAATTTGAATAAAAAATAAAAAATAAAAAACCTCCGTATACAAAAAAAAAAAAGACATCTGTCCATCCAGTTCAACCTATGATGTGTGTGTGTGTGTTTGCTGTTAATCGTACATTGTATACCCCTGTATGTTGTACATTGTATACCCCTGTATGTTGCACATTGTATACCCCTGTATGTTGTACATTGTATACCCCCTGTATGTTGTACATTGTATACCCCTGTATGTTGTACATTGTATACCCCTGTATGTTGTACATTGCATACCCCTGTATGTTGTGGTCTTTAAGGTGCCCATCTAATAGTTTTTTTAAACTATCGATGCTCCCTGCTGATACCACTGTTTGTGGAAGAGAATTCCACATCCTTACTGCTCTGACAGTGAAAAACCCCTTACGTATTCTAAGGTTAAACCGCCTTTCCTCTAGTTTTAGTGAGTGGCCACGTGTTTTATTGTATTCCCTTTCTCTGAAAAGTTTGTTCCTTATGCTAGGGTTGCCAGTACAGTATTTGTACATTGATATCATATCCCCCCTCAATCGTCTCTTCTCCAGAGAGAATAAGTTCAGTGCTTGTAGTCTTTCCTCATAGCTGATGTCCTCCATTCCCCTAATTATTTTTGTTGCCCTTCTCTGGACTTTCTCCAGTTCCAGCACATCCTTCCTGAGGACCGGTGCCCAGAACTGGACGGCATATTCCAGATGTGGCCCCCAGGTCCTTTTCCATCCTAGACTCACTCAGAGGTTCCCCCCCTAGCGAGTAGCTTGCTTTCGTGTTGAAATAAAACTTCCTTCCTGTTCCCACGAAGACAATAATACTGAAATCTTATCTTCTACTTAAGCCAACTAGTAAAAGAAAATATGTATCTACTGTATATAATCTGACATTAGGGAACAGATTTTTTATATTCAGTTTGTAGATTGCAAAACTAACCAAAATAAGAAGTTTCGACACGTTTGATTTCCCCTCCTTGGTAAATACAGGAAGAACGCAAGATTTTATTTTTCTTCTTTTAAAACATTCATCATTTCTTATATTCACAATTTCTAGTCAACATGAGTCCAAAATTCTCTGCGCTGTTGGTCTGTAAGTAAATTACATTTGCTTTTTCTTATTATAAAGTAAATCTGTGATCTTATAATAGTGATGGTTTAATTTTTAAGGCAAAAACCATAGAACAATGTACCATAATCCATAAACAATCGTCATTATGAAGGCACTAAACGTATCAAAGGAAAATCTAATTGGGTGTTATAGGTATTTATGGATGTTTGCTACTTTTCGAACTGCATGATGGAAGCAGGCTTAGCTAAAAGACTCCAGCACAATGAATTGTCTTAAAGTTTATCTAAAGCCAAAATGTTTTTTTCTTATTATGGATAGACATAGGAAGGGTTAGAACCCTTGTGTTTGTGTCCCCGTTGGAGAGATTTACCTTCTCTATTTATTCTGGTGATATTGTTCTCACCAAGGTAGAAAGGGATTTAAAATATAAACTATTAAAGTTTCACCAGAACAGTATTAATAGAGTCATTTTCCAACGGGGACAAACTTTTAGATGCCAACTGTCTAGAAAAGGATCACTTTGGAGAGGTTTTATCTTATTTGCTTTTTTTGTATCCAGGACAGAAATTGAAGGGAAATGTCGCCAACCAGACATAGACAGCAACACTTTGACAGGGTTCTAAACCTTCTCTACTCTGCTAAAAACAAAAAATTAAAAATACAGCAGGGTAAAGGGTCTCCTTAGTCTCGTAGCTACTTTCCTCAGCTGTGGGGTAAAGCGTTTAGCCACATGTCCCCTAACTGTCCCAAACTGGATTGGTTCTCAGCTCAGGAGATGCCTTTAAACCTCATTTGCCTGTGCCTCTGTGCTTGTGATAGTGTATGTATCCTAGCTCCCTGTCTGTTTGCTTGTCTGACCCAGCTCTGCTATGATCTTGGATTCTCTTGTTGCCAACCTTTGACTTATACAGATTACTTCTTGGATTACTGCCTAAACGTGGTTCCCTGATCTTGGAACTGTTTTCGGCTTAGGCTTGCTTTCTACCAGCCCTGGCCTTGATACAGTTTTCGGACTATGCTTGCTTTCTACAAGCCCTGGCCTTGATACTATTGATACTATTTTTGGACTATGCTTGCTTTCTACAAGCCCTGGCCTTGATACTATTTTTGGACTATGCTTGCTTTCTACCAGCCCTGGCATTGATACTGTTTTTGGACTATGCTTGCTTTCTACCAGAATAAACAAAAAGAAAGCAGCGCTAGCTTAGTGAAGCATAAGGTTTATTAATACAAAAAACACATAGTGACTTACTCTTAGGTAAGTAAAGGCCGGTAGGGTAGGTGAATGGGATCATCCATCTTCTTGTCCTGGATACCGTTGCAGAAAGGAGGGGTGCGGAGTGCCGGTGGTGCGTGGAGGCTGTTGTCTGGCAGCCTGTCTGATGGTGCTGTGGTGGTGGAGGACTCTCAGTGGGGCTCCACTTCCTACTTCCTATCAGCCCGACATCACTTGGGCTGACTGCCTAATGAAGGAGCACGGATGCTCCGAAAGCTAGCAACTCCCATCTTTCCCTCCACCTCACAGGAAGTGATGTCGAGCTGACAGGAAGTAGTAAGTGGAGCCCCACTGAGAGTCCTCCACCACAACAGCACCATCAGACAGGCTGCCAGACAACAGCCTCCATGCACCACCGGCACCCCACACCCCTCCTTTCTGCAACGGTATCCAGCACAAGAAGATGGATGATCCCATTCACCTACCCTACTGGCCTTTACTTACCTAAGAGTAAGTCACTATGTGTTTTTTGTATTAATAAACCTTATGCTTCACTAAGCTGGCACTGCTTTCTTTTTGTTTATTCTCCTCAGAGCCTCTCCTTGCTCCAGCTGGCAGCCACTTTTCGTGGGCCTCCTCCCCCTTCCACCTCATCCTTTTTTATATTTTTCTTCCCATTTTTTACTTTCTATATTTTTATCTCATGGTATTCCACCCACCATCAGAGAGCGCCATGTAATCATTGACTTTTTTCTTTCTACCAGTCCTATTCTGGGAACTGTTTTTGGACTAATCTTGCTTTCTACCAGCTTGGACCTTGGAATTGTTTTCTGACTAGGCTTGTTCACTTCCTGCCCTAACCTTGGCTTGCCCCAGGATTTTGCTACCAGCTGCTGTCTACTACATGATCATCCTCAGGGCTGCAGGTCTCCTTCTCCATCTCTTGCTTAGTGGCTTCTGTGCAAGAGCTGTAGTATCATGTTCTAAGACCTTGGGGGCAACCAATTACCCATAAACTCGCCTAAAGCAAATGGGGCTGCTATAGGCAAACTCCATATGAAACCCCATATGAAACTCCAGCTAGCTATAGTTCCTCACCTAGGTTTTAGGCTGTGCATTATATAAACTTTAGAATCTACATCAATACATCTACAGTAATTTCCTGGTAATGGTAACCACACAGGAAGAAATTTCAGAGATTAACCCGGAATCTAAATCCTCAAACTCCCTGTACTCCCATATCGGCTTCCACAGAGTGAAAAATTGTACATTTAAAGCTGTAAAGACAACTCCATTTACTAATTTGTAGTTGAGGGTATAAGTATGGGGACATTTATTTAATGTACAGTATGTTTTTCCTAATAGACAAGTTAGTTTTAACCTTATAACAAGCATTTGAAATTTATTTGAAATAATAACCCAAATAAAAGAGATTTAATTGAATGTTATTTGCATTTTTTGCATGTTAATTTGACATTCTAAAAGTCCCTGGTTAAAATAAATGTCTGTCTGGTAGATAGTAATTTGATGATGATGTGGTATCTGGATGATTCACTAGTGAAAGGCATGTAGTGCTATATTACTGAGTGTCTGGTACCGGGACAGACAACAATAAAAATCTGACAAAATCGCCAAAACTAAACGAAAAGTTTGGTCTAGAATTTGACCTTACACTTTAAACAAGCAGGATAATAATGTACTATAGTTAGGATTTATTTAGTTTTTTTGCATTTACTTTATGTTTTCCTGTATTCATTATTACAAAATATAAAATGCTGAATCTTAAATGAGGTAACATTCAAAGGCTTTTGTAATCTTGGGGACAGTTAACTGATTTAGATGAACAGGAAAAAAAACTTTACATGTATTTGTAATGTAAACATAAAATGTTATATTACCTTTCTCTTTTGTCTTTTTTTAGTGATTATTTTGGAAAAAGCAGGTAAGTGATCTTTCTTTGGAAGACAATAAAAGATGTAATAACTTAAAATACTTCGATAATGACATAACTGATAAACATATTTAAAACATCGCAACGACATAATTACTCTTCAGTAGGTTTTATTTAGTCTGTAAATGTACGTTTTTTGGGTGTTAAATTTTATAAATGTATGTTTGTCGTGTGTCATTGGATATTGCTCTTTTGATTTTAACAAATCTTTATTTCATGAATAAATAAAAAATAAATTATAAATAAAGTTCAGCGAACAGTTCAAACTGAGCAAAAGTTCGGCCTGAACATCACCTGTTCGGCGAACACCTGAATTTGTGGGGCGCTCGGCGGAATGTTTGGTCGGTGACGTCACAAGTGGGGGTGATGCCACCAGGTGATGTCACCTGGTGGCCCTGCCCCTTACATATTTAAGAGCTGTCAAACGGTGGAGCAGGCATTCGGCGGTTAGCCTTCATTGCAGGGGGAGCTTTTTGAAGTTTTTTTTGAGGGTGGGGGGCATCATGATTGACGATGGATCTACCCCATACTTATTCACATAGGGAGGGAGTCAAAATCTGATGGCCCCCTTGGTAAAGGGGGCTTCCAGATTCCGATAAGCTCCCTGCCCACAGATCCCCACAACCACAGACCCTGGTTGTCGGGAAGGCCCTTGCAAAGAGCCCCACAGGGCTGGGGGTGCTCCTCATGGGCTTCTTCCGGACAACTCAGGGTTAAGGTTATGGGGATCTGCGGGCAGAGGGCTTATTAGAATTTCGAAGCAATGTGGACTGATATGGTTCGGGGGGGGGGGGGGCGCTCACTCGTACGTCTACCTTTTCCTGACCTGCCAGGCTGCATGCTTAGATAAGGGTCTGGTATGGACTTTGGGGGGGGACTCCACACCCTTTTTCTACAGCACGGGGTTCCCCTTAAAATCCATCCATCACTGCTCCTGTAAAAACTTTTTTTAATAAAAAATTTTGCATTGATACATGTCCCCCAGGACACTACCAGAGCCCCCATACCCTTTTTATGACCAATAACTTGCATATAAGCCTTCAAAATGGGCACTTTTGATTGTTTGAGTTCCGGGTCCCATAGACTTTATAAGGGTTTGTGGTTCGGGTCAGAACTTTTGGAATGCTCGGGAGTTCTGGCGTGAACCCAACCTGGGGGGGGGTGTAATTATGTTATAAATATGTACTACTCTGAATAATTACACTAGAGGAATCCACGCACACGATTTGGGAATGAGGAGATAGGAGTATGCACTTACACCATAGGTCTAGGTTGAAGCTTTTTTTATGATTGGACACAGCGGGAGCCAATTAATAGGATGTCCACCTGGACCTGCCGATCAATCACAGGGGAGGCAGAATGGCGGTCTGCCCATGGAAACAAGGGAGAACACCATTCAGTCAGAGAGGAAGATGGATATCTTGTTTTTCTACTAAGCAGGAACACGGATCTCTGACTTCCTCCAGTTAGGCCATCCCCCACCCAGTTAGAAAGCACTCCATAGGAGCACACCTAACCCTTTGATCACCCCTGATGTTAACTTCTACCATGCCAGTGTAATTAGTACAGTGACAGTGCATTGTTATAGCACTGATCACTGTATTAGTGTCACTGGTCCCCAAGAAAGGGTCAAAAGTATCAGTTAGGTGTCCAATTTGTCTGCCGCAATGTCACAGTCCCGCTAAAAATTGCTGATCGCAGCCATTACTAGGAGGAAAAAAATTCCATAAAAATATCCCATGATTTGTACACACTATACCTTTTGCGGAAAACCAATCAATATACACCTATTGGGATTTTGTTTAACCAAAAATATGTATCACAATACATATTGGCCTAAAATGATGAATAAATTTGATTTTAAAAAATGTTTTCATTGGGTTTGTTTAATAACATAAAGTAAAAAAATATTTTTTAATCAAATTTTTTTTGTTTATAGAGCAAGAAATAAAAATCACAGAGGTGATCAAATACCACCAAAAGAAAGCTGTATTTGTGGGGGGGGGGGGGGGAACATACATTTTATTTGGGTACAGCGTTACACGACTGTGCGATTGTCAGTTAGAGTAACGCAGTGCCGTACCGCAAAAAAATGGCCTGGTCATGAAGGGGGTAAACCTTTCAGGGCTGAAGTGGTTAAGGAAGCAATGTACAAGGGGAAACTAAGAGAACCTAGGGTTATCAGTGCAGAGACTTTAAAAAATCATAGGCAGTAAGACCAGGGCTTTTATTCTCCGAGAATAGGTGCAGGTACTGACCTCTTCTGAGTCACCCCTTGTCTCCACCCCCTACCCACCCCTGAGCGGTGTCCTTTGGTTCCACCCCCTACCCACCTCCCAGTACCTCCCCCCCCCCCTTTTAGAGAATACAGAACCAAGTATCATGTTGTGGTTCTAGGTAATTTGTATAGAATTTGTTAATGATAACTAGAAAAACAGTAAAATAGATCTCCTGCAATCAGCAACAATAGACCCCCAACAACAATAGCCCCCCAGAAACAATAATTCCTCCCCTGCAACAATTGCCCCCCCCCCAATAAATCCTCCCCTGAAACAATAGACACCCCCCCCCAACAACAATAGTCCCCCAGCAACAATAGTTCCCCCAAGCAAAGATAAATCCTCCACTGCAACAATAGCACCCCCCCCCACAACAGAATGCCCTCCAGCAACAATAGATTCACCCCAGCAACAATAGATCCCCAACAGTCAGTCACAATAGGCCATTCAGCTCACCCCACTGACCCCAGCACCTCTTTGCCATTGCATACATTCAGACTGGAGGTGCCGGAACTACGCTCTCCCGCATTCCTGCTGAAAAAAAGCCCTGAGAAAGACTTAATTTTCATGAAAATTAAATCTTTTTATTAGTTGTCACTAATAATTGTCATGTACAATGTTCTATCTTGTAGGGTCTTCAGTGAGACCTGTGGTGACCTTCAACCCAAACTGGAACAAGCTCTTTACAACTGAGTCTCTAACAATGACCTGTAATGTGAGGTCACCTATTCAAGCAGATATGAGCTACACCTGGTACAAGAATAATAAATGGCTACAATCAGGACAAAGCTTTGTAATCAGAAATGCAAGAACAGTTGACAGTGGGAATTACCAGTGTGAAGGCACCAAAACGGAAAAAAGTGACCCTGTCAGACTGGATGTCATTAATGGTAAGTAATTGCAGCTTTTTACCCGCCATAAGATTACATATAGGTACAAAAAAAATAGTATTAAAGGTCCTTCCATTTGGTTGTTTACTTAGGCAGACCATAGATTATTCATTTGGTTGCAGGAAAGAAAATCGCTCGATTTCCCCATCGACACAGTCAGTATTGATGGTGGAATCCGTCCCGTGAAGCTAATGTGTTATGCCGATAGGGAGCCTTCCCAGCAGGCAAAACGCAATGATTACAGCTTATTTGTCTTTTTTTTTCACATGATTGTATATTTATTCAATGGTCTTTACATTATTGATAGTGATTTTTATTTGAGAGCACAAGGTGTTTGTCTCAGGTTGAAAAATTTTAGGGGAATAAAACACAGATTTTATCTATCATCTCTATACAGTGTAGTGGTCATGACTGTGCGATGTACATCATAGAATTTATCATGCAGGGGTCAGAACTATGTAATGTACAATCCAATGTATGAAGAGCAGCAGTCAGGACTCTGTAATGTTCCATATAACAATGGAGTGCCGTTGTCAGGGCTATGTAATAGACAACACAGCATATAGAATGCAAGTGCCAGGGCTAGATAACATACAATATAGGGTACTGAGTGCAGGGGGTTTGGACAATGTAACATCCACTATATCTTCTACAGTGCAGGGGTAAGGACTATGGGATGCAGTGGTGAGGAGTAAGTGCATCATTACACTACTCTTTAATGGTGAGTGACCATTTTTTTATTGGTTTCAGTGGTCAGTGCACTTTATTACTTTGGTGCTCTGTGTTCCTTATTACATTGTTACTAAGTGGTCTTTGCACCTTTCATTTGTGGTCAATGCCTTGTGCCCTTTTCATTGGTGACTGGTAGAGATGGACGAACATCGGCCGGGGCGGTTCGTGAACGTCAGCCGCAAATTTTCTCAAAAGTCCGCGAACCGCAAGTTCGCGGCGGGCCCCATTGACTTTAATGGGAGGCGAACTTTAAAAACCTTTAGGTCATATTTGCAGCCACAAAAGACGTACTAGCTGTACACAAATAGTCCCAGCATATGGACAATGTCATAACAGAAGTATTGCAATTGGAAACGTTGCCCTAAATTTTTTTTCTTTTTTTTTTACAGCAAAAAATATATATATATATTTTATTCATAAATCAGCCAGAACTGACAACAGCCGGTAAATACATGTCAAATACATATAGGGTCAATTCACACATCTGTAAAATGGGTCTGCATCCTTCCCACAATTTGGCAGAACCTAAACAGACCCATTGATTTTCAATTCAAGTCTGAAAAATTAGGCATTTACCGGATACAGAAGTAAGTGTCGGCCATTCCAGGCCCCAAAAATTAGCACAGATGCGTTTACCTGACAGCTAATAACGTTTTATTCTGTGGCTGAAGGTACATTAGGCATTCACAGGATACAGAAGTAAGTGTTGGCCAGTATTGGACCCAAAAATTAGCCCACATGGGTTTACCTGATAGCTAAGTACGTTGTATTCTGTGGCTGAAGGTAAATTAGGCATTCACAGGATACAGAAGTAAGTGTCGGCCAGTATTGGCCCCAAAAATTAGCCCACATAGGTTTACCTGACAGCTAAGAATGCTGTATTCTGTGGCTGAAGGTACATTAGGCATTCACAGGATACAGAAGTAAGTGTCGGCCTGTATAGGCCCCAAAAATTAGCCCACATGGGTTTAACTGACAGCTAAGAATGTAGTATTTGATGGCTGGAGGTACATTAGGCATTCACAGTATACAGAAGTAAGTGTCGGCCTGTATGGGCCCCAAAAATTAGCCCACATGGGTTTAACTGACAGCATAGAACGTAGTATTTGATGGCTGGAGGTACATTAGGCATTCACAGTATACAGAAGTAAGTGTCGGCCTGTATAGGCCCCAAAAATGAGCCCACATGGGTTTAACTGACAGCTAAGAACGTAGTATTTGATGGCTGGAGGTACATTAGGCATTCAAAGGATACAGAAGTAAGTGTTGGCCTGTATAGGCCCCAAAAATTAGCCCACATGGGTTTAACTGACAGCTAAGAACGTAGTATTTGGTGGCTGGAGGTACATTAGGCATTCACAGAAAAAAATAATTGTCAGCCCTGAAAGGCCCCAAAAATTTGCCATTCAATGGACATGAAATGCCTTTTATGCCGCTGTATGTAGCGAAGCCAAGGACCAGGAATTGCTGTGGTTGGATGGCGGTCTGGCAGATATTTGTGGCCTGGCATGAGGAATTTCAATGAAACATGGTCTACTGGTCACATGTGTTGAATTCCTCAGAGATCCATGCCTCATTAATTTTTATAAATGTGAGGTAGTCTACACTGTCATGAGCTAGGCGAGTGCGCTTATCGATCATGATCCCCCCTGCTGCGCTGAACGTCCTTTCGGACAGCACACTGGACAGGGGGCAAGCCAACATTTCCATTGCAAATTGTGCAAGCTCTGGCCAGAGGTCAAGCCTGCCACCCAGTAGTCCAGGGGTCCATCACTCCTCAGAGTGTCCACATCGGCCATTAACCCGATGTAGTCGGACACCTGTCGGTCTAGGCGTTCCTTGTTGCTGGATCCAGAGTACAGCTGTCGATGGTTCGGCTGAAAGAATGATCTCATATCTGAAGTTCACAAGACATCTTCAAACCGCCCTCTTCTTGCAGGCGCTGTTGGATTGCTACCCACAACTGTCTCTCTGTGACTGGAAATTCCTCTGCCAGCGCACGCAAAAGCAGAATGCAGCATTTCCCGCAGCAAGGCCTGGAAGCGCTGCATTCTGACTGCCCTCTGTCATTGTGGTAACATTTTCGCCATTTTATGTTTGCACAGGGGGTCTAAGTATGTTGCATTTGATATGGGGGGTCCCCCTTAAAACACTGGAGCATGAAGGCCCCCATTCGTACTAAACTGGAAGCGGTGTAGTGGCCTGCTTCCAGCTCATCATCCAGGATAATGTCGTCCTCATTCTCCTCCCCCCATCCACGGATAGCACCAGGGATCCCAGAAATTTTTAAAGCATGCTCTTCTTGCTCCTCCTCATCCCCCCCAGCACCATCCTCCTCTGACTCATCTTCAGACTCCTGCTGTTGATTTGTCTCAGATGGAGTAGCACCCACTGGGAATTCATCCAACATTGCGACTTCCTCATCTTCCTGTTCTTGCTCCTCGATGGCTTGATCAATGACACAACGCAATGCACGCTCCAGAAAGAAGGCGTAAGGTATGATGTCACATATGGCGCCCTGGCCATGATTGACCAGTTTGGTTATTTAATCGAATGGCCGCAGAAGTCTGCATGCGTCCCGCATGAGCAGCCACTGGCGAGGTGAAAAAAAGCCAAGCTCCCCAGAACCTGTCCTGCCGCAGAGTTCATACAGGTAGCCGTTAACTGCACATTTCTGCAGGAGCAGCCTATCAAGCATATGCAACGTTGAGTTCCATTGCGTCAGGCAGTCACAAATAAGAAGCCTAACGGGCAGGTTGTGTCGTCGCTGAATGTCAGCAAGGCGCGCCATGGCTGTGTAAGATCTTCTGAAATGGCCCAAGATTTTCCTGGCCGACCGCAAGGCGTCCTGGACCCCAGGGTATTTGGCCAGGAATCGCTGCACCACCAAGTTCAGGATGTGTGCCATGCATGGCACGTGTGTTATTTTGCCCTGTTTCAGCACTCTCAGCAGATTGGCACCGTTGTCGCACACCACTTTACCAACTGTCAAATTCAGCAGTGTCAGCCACTGATCTGCCTGTGAACGCAAAGCTGAAAGGAGTGCAGGACCAGTGTGGCTCTCGGCTTCCAGGCACAACAGACGCAGCACAGCATGGCAACGTCTCACCTGGCATGTGGAATAGGTTCTGGGGATCTTGGGCGGCGCAGCGGAAGAGACGGTAGCAGCAGAAGAGGAGGAGTCAGCCGAGGAGGAGTGGGAGGATGGAGGAGGAGGAGGAGGAGGAAGAGGAGAAGAAGAGGCAGGCCTGCATGCAATCCGTGGCGGTACAACCAAATCTACATGGCTGCCACGGGTTACATGCTTGACGGCCATCCGAAGGTTCACACAGTAGGCAGTAAAAGTGATATACCTTCCCTGTCCGTGTTTGCTAGACCATGTGTCTGTGGTCAGATGTATCTTGGCACCAACACTGTGTGCCAGAGATATATTCACTTGCCGCTGAACATGGCCATACAGCTCTGGAATGCCCTTCTGCGAGAAATATTTCCTGCCTGTGACCTTCCATTGTGGTGTTCCAATGGCCACAAATTTACGAAAGTCCTCCGAGTCCACCAGTTGATATGGCATTAGTTGGCGGGCTATCAGTTCCGACGAGCCAGCAGTCAAATGTTGGGCAAGAGGGTTATCCGGCGTCATCATTTCTTTACACTCCAACATTTGGGCCACAGAAGCCTGCCCTTTTCCAGAACAACGTGACGACGGCATCACGGAAGGTGGAGTGGAGGACAAATCTGAGGAGAGAGGAGAAGGAGAAGGGGCTGAACGGTGAGAGCCTGGAGTGTGGCTTTGTGGGTTCTGATAGTGTTGCTCCCACTGGGCTCGGTGATGGGAGTTCAGGTGCCTTCTTAAGGCGGTTGTCCCTAGGTGAGTGTTGGGCTTACCGCAACTTATGCGTTGACTGCAAAGGCTGCAGATGGCAACACTGTTGTCAGCAACGGACACATTATAAAAAGCCCACACTGCGGAGCCATGTGGCGGCATCCTGGGAGCGCCAGATGTGACTGTACATGGTTGATGGCTCGCTCCTGATACATTTGCAGTCTGCTTTGTACCTCTTGTGCAATGCAAGCTCTGCCTGCCTCTCCTCCCTATCTGCCGGTCCGTCTCTCCCTCTGAACTCCCCTTCTCTTCCTCTCTTGTGGCCACCCACGTGACGTCCCTAGACACGTCATCATCCACGTCACCTTCCCCACCACTAACATTCGAGATCTCTGAGTAAGCAGCAACAGCGGGGACCAACCTCCTTGGGCTGATCTGGGTACTGTCGTCAGACTGCTGAGTGGTGGCTGTTGCTACCTCCTCTTCCTGATTCGATGCCAACAATGGCTGCGCATTGCAAACGTCTTGTGATGGATCAGAAAATAATTCCAGTGAATCAAGCGGAGGGTATGTGTTGGTGGTGGTGGTGTTTGTGGTGTTGTCTGTGGGGGTGCACACAGCAGAGAGTGAAGAGGGTGCAGATAGAGAGGATGAGGAGGGTGCAGAAGAGGAAGGCTGAGTGAGCCACTCAACCAAGTCTGGTGCGTCCTTTGACGTAATGGCACGCGGCTTTTGAAACTTCACACTTTGGCTCCGGCCTACTGCTCCTGCCCTACCCCTACCACCCCTGCGTAAGTGTCTGCCTCTTCCTCTGCCTGTCATGTTTTTAAATTACCCTGTGACAAAAGTCTCTAGAGAATTGCAGTATATCTGGAAAAAGGTATATAACACCCCGCTTCAATCTGTGGTATTGGGGGGCCACAGGTTTATCACACCAGTTCTACAAATAATTGGCCAGAGACTGTTGTCACTGTGTGTAGCATAGTTAACACAGCAAAAGAGGCCAAATTTTTACAGGACTAAAATACAATCTTAAAAAGTATACTGTTAAATAACACCTCACTTTGATCTGTTGTATTGGGAGGCCACAGTTTTATCACACCAGTTCTACAAATAATTGGCCAGTAACTGTTGTCACTGTGTGTGTAGCACAGTTAACACAGCAAAAGAGGCCACATTTTTGCAGGACTAAAATACACTCTTATAAAAGTACACTGTTAAATAACACCCCACTTCAATATGTGGTATTGGGGTGCCACTGGTTTATCACACCAGTTGTTCAAAAAATTGGCCAGTGAGTTTGGCACTGTGTGTATCAGACTTAACTCAGCAAAAGAGGCAATATAGTTGCAGGACACAAATACACTTATGAAAGTATACTCAGATAACACCCCGCTTCAATCTGTGGTATTGCGGAGGGCACAGGTTTATTACACCAGTTCTATAAATAATTGGCCAGTAACTGTTGTCACTGTGTGTAGCACAGTTAACACAGCAAGAGAGGCCAAATGTTTGCAGGACTAAAATACACTCTTATAAAAGTACACTGTTAAATAACACCCCACTTCAATATGTGGTATTGGGGGGCCACTGGTCTATCACACCAGTTGTTCAAAAAATTGGCCAGGGAGTTTTGCACTGTGTGTATCAAACTTAACTCAGCAAAAGAGGCAATATTGTTGCAGGACACAAATACACTTGTAAAAGTATACTTAGATAACACCCCACTTCAATATGTGGTATTGGGGGGCCACTTGTCTATCACACCAGTTATTCACAAAATTGGCCAGGGAGTTTGGCACTGTTTGTAGTTTTGCTGCAGCAACGCTCAGTCACCACACCTGTCACAATGCTGCACAGTGCACAATAATACTACTAATATACTATAATATGCTTTCTACAAAGTATATTATACTGTGGATTACCCCCTCCCCCCATCCTATATAGTGCACTGCACAGCAATACCAAAAAAATTGCAGCTCTTTAAATGACTTTTGTGGACATTAACAGAGCGATTTGTGTCACTGCTACCGATCTCTAACTGCCCCTAAAGCACCGACTGGATACCTGTCCCTAACCTGAAAAGATACTGTAGTAGACCTATACCGAAATACCAGCCCTGAAAAGGACTTTTGTGGATCTTAACAGAGCTATTTGTGTCTGGCAATCTCTCCCTGATGCATAGAGCTGACCTCTCCCTCTGCTGACAAAAAGCAGAATGTGAAATGCCCGACAGCTCAGGTCTATTTATAGGGTAGGGGGCATGTCCATGTGCTAAAATGTTTTAATTGGCTGTCCCGTTCCAGCTTACGGCTGTGTCATGGGTCAAAGTTCTCCCCAATGTAAACTAATATGACCGCCGTGAACAACGCAATGTGTTCGCAAATTTGGCGGGTAGCGAACAAGCAAAATTTGCCGCGAACCGACCGCCGGGGCGAACCGCAAGGTCATCTCTAGTGACTGGTGGTTTGTGCCCTTTTTGTTGCAGGTCAGTGCTGCTTGTGTTGGTGATTAAGGGTCTAGGCTGCTTGTATTGGTAATCAGGGGTCTGGGCCACTTGTTTTGGTGATTAGGCGTCTGGGCTGCTTGTATTGGTGTTTAGGGGTCTCTGCCGCTTGTTTTGATGATTAGGGGTCTGAGCCTCTTGTTTTGGTGATTAGGGGACTCTGCTGCTTGTATTGGTGATTAGGGGTCTCTGCTGCTTGATTTGTTGATTAGGGGTCTGTGCTGCTTGTTTTGGTGATTGGGGGTCACTGCTGCTTGTTTTTGTGACTAGGGGTCTGGGCCGCTTGTATTAGTGATTAGGGGTCTCTGCTATTTATTTTGGTGATTAGGGGTCTGTGCCACTTGTTTTGGTGTTTAGGCGTCTGGACCACTTGTATTTGTAATTAGGGGTCTGTGTCGCTTGTATTGGTGATTAGGGGTCTGGGCCGCCTGTTTTGGTGATTAGGGGTCTGGGCCGCTTGTTTTAGTGATTAGGGGTCTGTGCCTCTTGTTTTGGTAAAAAGGGGCCTGGGCCGCTTGTTTTGGTGATTGGTGGTCTGTGCCACTTGTTTTGGTGTTTAGTTGTCTGGACCTCTTGTATAGGTGATTAGGGGTCTGTGTCGCTTGTATTGATGATTATGGGTCTCTGCCACTTGTGTTGGTGATTAGGGGTCTGGGCCACTTGATTTGGTGATTAGGGGTCTGGGCCGCTTGTTTTAGTGATTAGAGGTCTGTGCTGCTTGTATTGGTGATTAGGGGGTCTCTGCCACTTGTTTTGGTGATTAGGGGTCTGGGCCGCTTGTATTAGTGATTAAAGCGGAGTTCCACCCGAAAATGAAAGTTTGTTCCATCTTCTTGGTCCTGGTCACCTGAAAAACAAATGGATAATCCAATTTTTTTTTTCTTTTACTTACCTTGTTTAGAAGATAATATACTTACCTTACTTCCTCTTCCTCCCCTCGGCGGCCACGGCGATTCGTCACTTCCTGGCTTGCAATGATTCCTGGGAGCTGAACGTCATCGCTCCCAGGAATCAATGCGCCTGCACCGGCCCCGACGTCAGTTCCGGTGTAGGCGCTGTCATACCTTGCTAAACAGCTTCTGGGCATGCCCAGAAGCTGTGCAGGGATGATGCTGCAGACCCGGAAGTGACGGCGGGGTCGGCGCAGTGCATCGTGGGACCGAAGAGGGCAGAAGAGGATCGCGCTGGCTTCAAGCTGCCCACACCTGAGATGGCAGCGCTGGAGAAGACATTTTCAAGGTAAGTATTTCTTCTTGCAGGTAAGTGCAACCCGGGACAGTTCAGAGGCTATCCATTGTGGAATGCACTAGCCCTGACTCTCCCAGGGGTATTTTTATGTATTTTTTTGTTTTTTAGATGGAACTCCGCTTTAAGGGTTTTTGCCACTTGTTTTGATGATTAGGGGTTTGGGCCATTTGTATTGGTGATTAGTGGTCCATGATGTGTGTCCCCTTTATATTGGTGGTTAGTGGGATCCTATTTGATTACTTACTAAGTTACCAGGGAGAGCTGCGGAGGTCCCATGCCATTTCCTCTTAGATCCCCGATCTTCAGTGACATTGTACCAGAACTTTGCAGGCAACATCAGGCTTCAAATTTCTCCATGCGGTGTTGACGGCGTTGTGCAGTGCATTGCAATCTGACAGTCAGTGCAGTGCTTTTGCACAGAGCAGCCTGGATCCTCCTCTTCTTGGGTGCCTGGCTGGAGCTCCTAGCCCCTCCCTCCTGTCAAGTGCCCCCACAGCAAGTATCTTGCTATGGGGGCACCTGAGCTGAGCTGCAGCGCCGTGTGTCCATTTAGATATGGAGCTGCTGTTTGGCTACACCCCCTCTCTCTCCTGATTGGCCAACTAACTTTGATGGACGGCCAATGGCACCTCGCGACTGTATCTCAGCCAATCAGGAGGGAGAGTCCCAGATGGCTGAGGAACTCGTGGACATCGCTGGATAGAGATTGGGCTCAGGTAAGTATTAGAGGTACTGGGGAGGCTGCTATACACAGAAGGCTTTAATGCATAGTATGCATTAGGATAAAAAACCGTCTGCCTTTACAACCCCTTTAAACTGGTTGTAAAGGTAAAGAAACAATTACAGTGAGCTCCTCTATTCTAATATTCTCTCCTACACAGTGTACATTTTTCAAAACGATGTCTGTAAATACTTTATCTTGGATCTCTTCTGGCCGTTTACGTGACCTCCAGCTGCTCTATTCCTCTGATCTATGGGCTACAACAGGGAGGGGCCAATATTTTTTACATTCTGCTATAAAACACAGCCAACAAAAAAAATGTAATCACATTTTTTATCATTTTAGGCCAATATGTATTCTGCTATAAATTTTTGGTAAAAGAAATTCCAATAGGTGTTTGCACAAAAGTTATCACGTCTACAAACTAGGGGATACATTTATGGCATTTTTTTTCTCTAGTAATGGCGGCAATCAGCGATTTTTAGCGGGACTGCGACATTGCGGCGGACAAATCGGACCCCTAACTGACACTTTTGAGGGAACCAGTGACATTACTACAAATACTAAAAATATGCACTGTTACTGTACTTATGACACTGGCAGAGAAGGGGTTAACACCAGGGGCGATCAAAGGGTTAAGTGTGTCCCTAGGTAATGCTTTCTGTGTGGGGGAGGGACTCACTGGATGAACACAGAAATCCGTGTTCCTAAATAGCAGGAACACAAGATCCCTGTGCTCATCTACGACAGAATGGCGGTCTGCCTTGTTTACATAGGCAGACCGCCGTTCTGTCTCTCTGAGGAGCGATCGCGGGTGGTACATGTACGTCGTTTCATGCAATAGCCAGTGGGGGCGCGCATACGTGTGCTGATTGGCCAGAGGGGGAGCCAATAAGCGGGTCCGGCGGACACACGCACCCACTGGCTATTGCACAAAACGACATACTGTATATGTACGTCATTTCGCGCAATAGAGCCAACCTGCCGCAATATATGTACTGATGGTGGTCAGCAAGTGGTTAATCTGCTATAAGGAAACAAGAGCTCCTTTTTCTTTCTTTTTTTTTTTTTTTTTTAGGGTTGAGCGAACACGTACTGTATTATTCGTGTTCGTACCGAATAATTGGATTTTTGTTACCCGAACACGGACCCGAAAACTTTACTGTATATTTGGGTAAAAATCCGTGTTGATCGTTTTATTTCCGGGTTTTGTATGCATTGGCGCGCTTTTCATGGCGGGCTTTCAACAGCCAATCAACAAGCGTTTAACTGGTGTGCCTTAAGCCATCCCAGCCATGCCTACAAATGTATTTGTAGCTGTGATTGGCCATCTGAAGCATGTGACCAAGTCTTTAAGTTCGAGACCGAGTGCCGCTGCGTCATTATGCTGTGTAGTACAGGGACAGAGTACACATCATACGTGCTGGCTGCTGATTAGGGACAGACAGGCAAAACTCATTTGTGTCCGCATAGAATTGAGGGACAGGTCGGAGTGTGTTAGGTAGGGCGAGTTGTAGGGCATTTTAGGGAGAGGCTGCTGATTTTTAGGGTCAGTTTTCTACAATCGATTTTGCAGTGACCGATCTTATCAATCCTTTTAGGGAAAGGCTGCTGATTTTTAAGGTCAGACAGTGTGTTCTACAATCGATATTGCTGTGTGGGGTGGGGTTTGCAGTGACCGATCTTATCAATCCTTTTAGGGAGAGGCTGCTGATTTTTAGGGTCAGACAGTGTGTTCTACAATCGATATTGCTGTGTGGGGGGGGGGGGGGTTTGCAGTGACCGATCTTATCAATCCTTTTAGGGAGAGGCTGCTGATTTTTAGGGTCAGACAGTGTGTTCTACAATCGATATTGCTGTGTGGGGGGGGGTTTGCAGTGACCGATCTTATCAATCCTTTTAGGGAGAGGCTGGAGATAGGCAGGTGTCAGTGGTCCACATCGATTTTGCAGTGAACACAATCTTTTTTGCCCACTGAGGAGGAGGGAGAAAAGTATTTTTCTATCAGTCACTGTGTGCAGCGTTTTTCCTTCAGCTGTGCTGTGTTGACTCTGATCATACACTGCTGTGTTCAGTGTTCACATGTGCTATTATTGAGTGGTTTCAAAAATCATACACTTTTTTCTATTCCACTATTCTTGGGTTAAAAAAATTAAATTGTGGCCTGCAGCAGAGCTGAATGATATAAGACACTGCTGTTCACATGTGCTATTGATAAATCACACCAATTTTATATCATATTTTCTATTCCGCTATTCAATAAAATCCTTTGGGTATAAACAATTAAATTGCGGGATAGTCTGTGTTGGTACGTGTGAGATATACCTTTCCAATTTTTGGAGTTCATCTCATACTTCTGAATATTTGAGGGTGCTGCCTGTTCCAAACTCCTTCTACTCCTCATCCTGCCTTTTAGGGGTACAAAAAATAGTAATTGGGGCCTAGTGTGGTTCTGTACGTGTGAGATACATACACTTTTTTTGATCATATTTTCTATTTCGCTATTCGATAAAAACCTTTGGGTATAAACAATTAAATTGCGGGATAGTCTGTGTTGGTACGTGTGAGATACACCTTTCCAATTTATGGGATTCATCTCATACTTCTGAAGATTTGAGGGTGCTGCCTGTTCCGTACTCCTCCTACTCCTCATCCTGCCTTTAGGGGTACAAAAAATAGTTATTTGGGCCTAGTTTGGTTCTATACGTGTGAGATACATACACTTTTTTTGATCATATTTTCTATTCCGCTATTCAATAAAAACCTTTGGGTATAAACAATTAAATTGCGGGATAGTCTGTGTTGGTACGTGTGAGATACACCTTTCCAATTTATGGGGTTCATCTCATACTTCTGAAGATTTGAGGGTGCTGCCTGTTCCAAACTCCTCCTACTCCTCATCCTGCCTTTAGGGGTACAAAAAATAGTAATTGGGGCCTAGTGTGGTTCTGTACGTGTGAGATACATACACTTTTTTTGATCATATTTTCTATTCCGCTATTCAATAAAAACCTTTGGGTATAAACAATTAAATTGCGGGATAGTCTGTGTTGGTACGTGTGAGATACACCTTTCCAATTTTTGTGGTTCATCTCATACTTCTGAAGATTTGAGGGTGCTGCCTGTTCCAACCTCCTCCTACTCCTCATCCTGCCTTTTAGGGGTACAAAAAATAGTAATTGGGGCCTAGTGTGGTTCTGTACGTGTGAGATACATACACTTTTTTTGATCATATTTTCTATTCCGCTATTCAATAAAAACCTTTGGGTATAAACAATTAAATTGCGGGATAGTCTGTGTTGGTACGTGTGAGATACACCTTTCCAATTTATGGGGTTCATCTCATAATTCTGAAGATTTGAGGGTGCTGCCCGTTCCGTACTCCTCCTATTCCTCATCCTGCCTTTAGGGGTACAAAAAATAGTAATTGGGGCCTAGTGTGGTTCTGTACGTGTGAGATACATACACTTTTTTTGATCATATTTTCTATTCCGCTATTCAATAAAAACATTTGGGTATAAACAATTAAATTGCGGGATAGTCTGTGTTGGTACGTGTGAGATACACCTTTCCAATTTATGGGGTTCATCTCATACTTCTGAAGATTTGAGGGTGCTGCTTGTTCCAAACTCCTCCTACTCCTCATCCTGCCTTTTAGGGGTACAAAAAATAGTAATTGGGGCCTAGTGTGGTTCTGTACGTGTGAGATACATACACTTTTTTTGATAATATTTTCTATTCCGCTATTCAATAAAAAAACCTTTGGGTATAAACAATTAAATTGCGGGATAGTCTGTGTTGGTACGTGTGAGATACACCTTTCCAATTTTTGGGGTGCATCTCATACTTCCGAGGATTTGAGGGTGCTGCCTGTTCCAAACTCCTCCTACTCCTCATCCTGCCTTTAGGGGTAAAAAAAATAGTAATTGGGGCCTAGTGTGGTTCTGTACGTGTGAGATACATACACTTTTTTTGATCATATTTTCTATTCCGCTATTCAATAAAAACCTTTGGGTATAAACAATTAAATTGCGGGATAGTCTGTGTTGGTACGTGTGAGATACACCTTTCCAATTTTTGGGGTTCATCTCATACTTCTGAAGATTTGAGGGTGCTGCCTGTTCCAAACTCCTCCTACTCCTCATCCTGCCTTTTAGGGGTACAAAAAATAGTAATTGGGGCCTAGTGTGGTTCTGTACGTGTGAGATACATACACTTTTTTTGATCATATTTTCTATTCCGCTATTCAATAAAAACCTTTGGGTATAAACAATTAAATTGCAGGATAGTCTGTGTTGGTACGTGTGAGATACACCTTTCCAATTTATGGGGTTCATCTCATACTTAAGAGGGTTTGAGGGTGCTGCCTGTTCCAAACTCCTCCTACTCCTCATCCTGCCTTTAGGGGTACAAAAAATAGTAATTGGGGCCTAGTGTGGTTCTGTACGTGTGAGATACATACACTTTTTTTGGTAATATTTTCTATTCCGCTATTCAATAAAAACCTTTGGGTATAAACAATTAAATTGCGGGATAGTCTGTGTCGGTACGTGTGAGATACACCTTTCCAATTTATGGGGTTCATCTCATACTTCTGAAGATTTGAGGGTGCTGCCTGTTCCGTACTCCTCCTCCTCATCCTGCCTTTAGGGGTACAAAAAATAGTAATTGTGGCCTAGTCAGGTTCTCTACGTGTGAGATTCATACACCTTTTTTTGATAATATTTTCTATTCCGCTATTTAATCTACACCTTTGGGTAAAAACAATTAAATTGCGGGATAGTCTGTGTCGGTACGTGTGAGATACATACACCTTTTGATATCATATTTTCTATTCCGCTATTTAATCAAAACCTTTGGGTATAAACAATTAAATTGCGGGATAGTCTGTGTCGGTACGTGTGAGAAACACCTTTCCAATTTTTGGGGCGCATCTCATACTGCCGAGGATTTGAGGGTGCTTCAGTCTGCCTCCTGCCTGTTTCGAACTCCTCCTACTTCTCATCCTGCCTTTAGGGAACAAAAAATTGTAATCGGGGCCTAGTTTGTGTTTGTATGTGTGAGATACACCGTTTTGTAAAATTTGTCCTATTCCGCTATTCAATATACACCCTGTTTGAGTGTAAAAAATTAAATTGCGGGATAGTCTGTGTCGGTACGTGTGAGATACACCTCTCCAATTTATGGGGTTCATCTCATACTCCTGAAGATTTGAGGGTGATCAGGCATCTAAGTGCAAAGCACGAGCTGCAGTGGAGTAGACACCTTCAAAACCAAGAAACGTCTCTGGCTCATCCTGCTTCCTCTTCTGCTGCAGTCTTAGCCGCTCCAGCCACATCTGTAGTGATACCGGCACCTGCCACCCCGCAAACAGACGATCTGTCAGCAACACCACCACCTGGGTCACCAACCATCTCCACAATGTCCCGTGGAAGCATTCAGCTTTCCATCTCCCAAACACTTCAGAGGAAGAGGAAGTACCCCCCTACCCACCCGCGATCCCTGGCCCTGAATGCCAGCATTTCAAAATTCTTGGCCTTTGAAATGCTGTCATTCCGTCTGGTGGAGACGCACAGTTTTAAAAACCTTATGTCGGTGGCTGTCCCACAGTACGTCGTGCCCAGCCGCCACTACTTTTCCAGGCAAGCCATCCCTTCCCTGCACAACCAAGTGGGGGAAAAAATCAGGTGTGCACTGCGCAACGCCATCTGTGCCAAGGTCCACCTAACTACCGATACGTGGACCAGTAAGCACGGTCAGGGGCGTTATATCTCCCTAACGGCACACTGGGTAAATGCAGTGGTGGATGGGCCTGAGGCGGATAGCAATTTGGCGCATGTCCTTCCACCACCGAGGATTGCAGGGCGCTTCAGTTTGCCTCCTGTTCCTAACTCCTCCTACTCCGCTTCCTCATCCTCTACCGCCTCCTCATCCGGACAGCGTAACACCTTCACCACCAACTTCAGCACGGCCAGGGGTAAACGACAGCAGGCAGTTTTAAAACTTGCCTGTTTGGGGGAAAAACCACACACCGCGCAGGAGTTGTGGAGGAGCATGGAACAGTAGACAAATGAGTGGTTGCTGCCAGCGAGCCTCAAGCCCGGCCTGGTGGTGTGCGATAACGGGCGAAATCTCATAGCAGCTCTGGGCCTAGCCGG
Organism: Pelophylax lessonae; assembly: GCF_965119305.1. Lineage (NCBI taxonomy): Eukaryota > Metazoa > Chordata > Amphibia > Anura > Ranidae > Pelophylax > Pelophylax lessonae. The sequence continues at coordinate 18,519,751 of NC_138780.1, forward strand.
TTTGACGCACATCCCTTGCCTGGCGCATGTGCTGAATTTGGTGGTGCAGAGGTTCCTTAAAAACTACCCCGATATGTCAGAGCTGCTGCAGAAAGTGCGGGCCGTCTGTGCGCACTTTCGGCGTTCTCACCCTGCTGCTGCTCGCCTGTCAGCGCTGCAGCGTAACTTCGGCCTTCCCGCTCACCGCCTCATATGTGACATGCCCACAAGGTGGAACTCCACCTTGCACATGCTGGAAAGACTGTGCGAGCAGCAGCAGGCCATAGTGGAGTTTCAGCTGCAGCACGCACGCGTGAGTCGCTCTGCGGAACAGCACCACTTCACCACCAATAACTGGGCCTCCATGCGAGACCTGTGTGCCTTGTTGCGCTGTTTTGAGTACTCCACCAACATGGCCAGTGCCGATGACGCCGTTCTCAGCTTAACTATCCCACTTCTATGCCTCCTTCAAAAAACAATTCGGGCGATGATGGAAGAGGATGTGGCACAGGATGAGGAGGAGGAGGAGGAGGAGGATGAAGAGGTAACATTTCCAATGCTTTCAGGGCAGTCATTCACAAGGGGCTCCGAGGGTGGGTTCCTGCACACACAAACGCCAGGGACACAATTGTCCAGCAGGGGCACAGTTCTGGAGGATGAGGAGGATGAGGAGAAGGAGCTGGAGGAGGAGATGGAACCATGTTCACAGCAGGGTGGCACCCAGGCCAGCTCATGGCCATCACTGGTGCGTGGCTGGGGGGATACAGAGGACACGGACGATACACCTCCCACAGAGGACAGCCTTTCGTTGCCTCTGGGCAGCCTTGCACACATGAGCGATTACATGCTGCAGTATCTCCACCACGACCGCCGAGTTGCCCACATTCTAACTTGTGCTGATTACTGGGTGGCCACGCTGCTGGATCCCCGTTACAAGGACAACGTACCGTCCTTAATTCACTCACTGGAGCGCGATCGCAAGATGCGCGAGTACAATCGCACGCTGGTAGACGCGATGCTGCTGGCATTCCCACCTGACAGCGGGGCCACAGTGGAAGCACAAGGCAGAGAAGGAGGAGGAGGAAGAGGTCGCAACGCAACCAGGGCACCGCCAGCACCTCAGAAGGCAGGGTTAGCATGGCCGAAATGTGGAAAAGCTTTGTCAGCACGCCACAACAAACAGCAGCACCAGCAGCTCATATGGAACGTCTTAGCAGGAGGCAGCATTTTACCAACATGGTGGAGCAGTATGTGTGCACACGCCTACATGTAGTGAATGACGGGTCTGCCCCCTTCAACTTCTGGGTCTCCAAATTGGGTACATGGCCTGAGCTTGCCCTTTACGCCTTGGAGGTGCTGGCGTGCCCTGCAGCCAGTGTATTATCTGAACAGGTATTTAGCACGGCTGGGGGCGTTATCACAGACAAGCGCAGCCGCCTGTCCAGAGACAATGTGGACAGGCTCACGTTCATTAAAATGAACCAGGCATGGATCCCACTGGACTTTTCCGTACCTTGTGCAGAATAGCCATGGATACCGACCTTACCCAGCCATTGTTCTATTTTTGCTCTTTCTCACTCTTTTGGGATGTACCCTCATTTAAAATTTCTGAAAAGAAGCAGTGTTGGCTACCTCGTCCTCCTCAGGGCCAGATTAACGTAGGGGCTATTGGAGCTGCAGCTCCAGGCCCCTACCTTTATATAGGCCCCGGGTTGGCCATATTCACTGTTACCGCTCTTCTGTCACTTGTAAACACAGAAGTCTGGCTTCTATCCTCGCTTCCCCAGGCAGCTCCCTCAGAACCTCCCCACACAGCACGAAGGCCGGACAAGGAGGGACAGTTGCCGATGCATGGATGTGTTTATGGGCTTCAGAGACAGCATCCCATGTTGATTTAGGCATGCATGGCTGCACCCTTCCTCCTCTGGGTGCATGCCAAGGCACGGCCCTTAAGGCCCTTCAAAATCCTCAGCACCAAGCCCATGATGCTCTTAATCCGGCCCTGGTCCTCCTCCACCGCCGCTTCCACCTACACCGCTCATAGGTGTGCGCAGCTTATTGCATTAGGGTGTGCACCCCAAAGTTTAAATACACATGCATGTGTTTGCCTACATGTACATGGCCCCGATACATTACTCTCCCTGCTGGCAAAGAGAAATAGAGCAGAGCAGGTCCGAGGGAGATCTTTCCCATCTCCTCACTGGCAAACAGAGCGATAATTCTATGTGCCCTAGGTGATTAGGGTGTGCCCAGGTACACCCGGCACACTCTGTGCGCACGCCTATGACACCGCCACATCCACCACCACCTCAACCTCCCTCCTACTCCATATGGGCCTCGTCCTTCAGAGATAAAGAACATTGTTTTATTTTTCTGGTTTTTTTTTTTTGTTGTTTTAAGTTATTTCCCTATCCACATTTGTTTGCAGAGCACTTGCTATGGTCTTAACTACGTTTTGCTGCCATTTGCAGCACTCTAGCCCTTTCCATTGGTGTTTTAGAGCCATTTTAGTGCCTGAAAGTTCAGGTCCCCATTGACTTCAATGGGGTTCGGTGTCCGGGAAAAGTTCGGCAAAAGTCCGGGACACGGACCCGGACTTTTTTTTAAAGTTCGGCCGAACCCGCCGAACACGGACATCCAGGTGTCCGCTCAACTCTAGTTACAACCACTTTAAGTGTGTGGCAGGAGAGTCCTCCAGGAGGAGGTGATTTATATAAAGGGTGGGAGCTGCATGAAGGGTTAGAAAACTCTTTAGTTATCTTTGCTCTAACACATTTTGCCTATGGTTCTGTTTTTCAGGCTGGGTAATCCTGCAGGCTCCTCTCCATGTTCATGAAGGTGACGATGTGACTCTGAGATGTCACCTCTATCCCGGATTTGATGGATATTCTGGAAAACAGACTATATTTTACAAGGACAATTCTGTCATAAGAGATTGGGGATCTGATTCAGAGTTACATATTTATAACATAAGCCTAGCACAATCCAAAGGATATAAATGTACAAAAAGGCTCCTAAATTCTGAGTACAGCGAAGAAGCTTCTATACCTATAAAAGGTAGGACCTGTCACATGATTGGGGTGGAGTGGGGCAGATTTGACCTCCTCCAGTGTTAATTATTCCCAGAGATCTCTTCTACTCCGAGTTTGGTTAGCTCCTTACTTTTATTTTCCACATAGTCCTGAGGAGAAGTCAAGAAAATAAAGGTGACACAAATGTTTATAATATAGAATTGAAAATAGACATTGCAGCATCTAGAGACAGACCATAGGTGTGCGCAGCCCATTACAATAGGGTGTGCGCCCCAAAGCTCAAACACATGCATGTGTGTGTGTGTGTGTGTGTGTGTGTGTGTGTGTGTATGTATATACATTATATACACAGCAGAGATTTTAAATTATTTAAGCTTTTTTTATTATTTGTTGCATTTTTTTTTATTTTTTTACATTTTTCACAATATTTTTTCAGGGGGCCTTGGTGAAATATCAGGGGTCTATTCAGACCCCTGAAGTCTCACTTTTGAGATAGAGAAAGGGACTAAGAAAACACATTCCCTGGTTCCTATCTGAAGTCTCAGCTGCACAGAATGAATGGACAGGAAGAGCTCTCCACAGCCTTCCTGTTCATTCATGAACTGAAACATAGTAAACACATTTATAAATGAACACAGTGGTACCAATCACTCATTGCATAAAGAAAAAGGAGGGTGGGACTTTAAATGAGGCATGTGTGACATGGCTAGCAAAATAGTCAATGTTAACCACTTTCAGACCGGAGGATTTGGCTTCTCAATAACCAGGCCCGTTTTTGCAATTCGGCACTGCGTGAATTTAACGGACAACTGCGCGGTCGTATGGCGCTGTACCCAAACAAAATTGACGTCATTTTTTTCCCACAAATAGAGCTTTCTTTTGGTGGTATTTAATCACCTGTGTGATTTTTATTTTTTGAGCTATAAACAAAAAATAGCGACAATTTTGAAAAAAAAAACAATATTTTTTACATTCTTTTACATGAAATTCTCAAAGAAAAAAAAAATGTAAAAACCTAATTTTTTTAACATTGTAGGCCAATTTGTTTTCTGCTACATATTTTTGGTAAAAAAAATCGCAATAAGCATATTTTGATTGGTTTGCACAAAAGTTATTGCGTTTACTAACTGCGGGAAAGATTTATGTCGTTTTTATTGTTTTTTTTTTTTTACTAGTTATGGCGGTGATCTGGGATTTTTAGCTGGTCTGCGACATTGCGGCGGACAGATCGGACCCTCAACTGACATTTTTGACACTTTTGGGGGTACCAGTGACATTATTACAGTAATCAGTGCTAAAAATATGCAATGTTTCTGTAAAAATGGCACTGGCAGGGAAGGGGTTAACCCTGTTGGTGATGAAGGGGTTAAATGTGACCCTAGAGGCGTGATTCTAACTGTGGTGGGCTTGGCTTGTGAAGTCATCACAGAGACATGTGATCCTATATAGCAGGATCACAGGACTGTCAGAATTAATAATTAATAATAATTAATAATATCTGTGCCTCCATTATGTCAGAATGTTTATACTGCTCTGAACATACAGTGTCTATTTATGGTTAATAATAAGCAAAGATCTGTGTGAAAGGAGAATCTCAACTTATTCCATAAATCTATATGTAGCGAATTCTTTTTATTGATTGATTTCTTTTTAAAAGCATATACCAATCTTAGTGAAAACAGTCTACAGTATGGAATATATAAAAGTTTTATTCACGAGACATGTAATCACGATAAATGATCAAACTTGAGATGACACCAAAAAAAAATATAACTTCACAAAAATACAAACTTCAAACAATAAATGCAATGTGATTTGTAGCTCATTAATGAAAGTGAAACTGAAACAAAGTTAAAGTGAAACGAAAGCAAGATTACCATTTCCTCAGATGTAGTAGAAACCATATTTAATGTATACTATACAATCAGACCACAATTGTCTGCGCAATGCATAACTTGATAGTCACCTCACTGCAGATGAAGTGAGAATAGGCTATGCAAAACGTGAAATTGATACGCCAATATGCGCTAATTCTGATATTAATAAAAATGTTATAAAAACAAAAATCATCTCTTTAGAGAAAAATCTACATATGGTTTATACGGCTGGGATTGTACTCTCGTTACCCTTTAAATATGAAATGTAAAACATTTAAGGAAGTACATAAACAATATTGAATAATAATCAAATAATTAGCAAGGCATATTTACCATGTTTAAAATGGCCGCTAGCTTAGAATAGTAGTTACCAGGTTCCTTAAGATGGCTGCATTTCCAAGATGGTGGCCAATTATGGAGGAGCTTCGTTTGGCGTCCCTCAAAGGTTCAGATACATGGTGTATTGAAAGGAAGTCTGTGTAGATGAGTCTGTGCATAGCTGTTAGTAGTGTGTATGTTGTAAGTGTGATGTATATTGGGCAAAATGTGATGTGTCATGTGTCTCTCTCATCTGGGCTTTTATATGGTATAGAACAAAGGATTATTAAAATGACCATAAGTTAAACCCAGAGGGAGGAACATGATCATCATTGGTTGGAACATCTTATTCATTAACTGGTGATGTCATAGGGTGACACCTCTTGGTCAACCAGTATATTAAAATTAAATAAAGATTTCTCCATTTAAGACTATTATAAAACAACATAAAAAGTAGCCATGCTCTCATCTGTGACATGTCCATTTCATATCCATCATGTATCTGAATAAGGAATTAATCTTGATAACACCATTACAATATTTAATATATCTTATTTAAAATATATTGGATTTTACTTTTTTAACCTAAGACTTCAATTACCGTAGTAGTCAGCAAAAATGGCAGTATTGCATTGCTCTTAGGTTCCGTATGACAGCATTATTTGCCTACAAATAAACTTCGAACCTTTATATTGACCCATAGCTTACACCCCAGACTTTCTAGAGTCTAGCAAGGTCAAACAAAATTTTATGATGCTTTCTACATCTTACAATTTACAAATGTTTACTGACGCCTCTCGACATACAGAGATGAGTCATCAAAATCAGTAAAGTCAGAAGTTAGCAAAATATGAAACATTATAATGTATAACGCTTTCCTACATATTTATGTATGCTAGTTATATATATATATATTTTTCAGTGTTAATATTATGTTACATATAAGATTATAACATATCTGTAAATTTTAGTTTTACATAGGTCTAAGCATAGAAAATACTTAACTAAGGATTTTAGTAAATGCTAACTAATTTTATGATCCCACACAAACAGGATTACCTTGGAATAGCGTCAGCTAGTCTTTGTCTAAAGAAAGTCAGCAGACTATTGTCAGCTGGTCTATATCTTAAGTTTAAACAGACTATTTATTTATTATCCTAGGTCAACAACAGCCTGTCTGTTGAAACTTTAAAACATCTCCTGAAAAGACACATTTAGCCGAAAAGGAGGTTTGAACTTTTAGTGGCCTTTAACAAAATGGACGTCACTGCTAATTCTATACAGATCAAAATATGACATTTCATTTCTATTGGTGAAATTAACTTCCCCAAATAACCCTGACAGGACATTTGTTATCACTTCAGGGAGAAGTACGGATGGCTTTGTTTACATCAGCCGCCCATCCTTCTCTGTCAGCGGCGGGAGATCGCGGGTGGCCGGCGGGAATCGCTCTCCCGCTGATGAGTGGGGGCGGTAGCGCGCTTCTGGCGGAGCGCGATCGCCCCCTGGCTCCTTCCAGGCGAGCGCCGTACATGTACGGTGCTTTGCCTGTACGGGCCAGACTGCCGCAGTACATCTGCGGCGGCTGGTCGTAAAGTGGTTAAAAAATGTTTGTTTATTTAACTGGAACAATAGATAGCAGAACAGTATTGCAGTGGGTACATACATGAGATTGTAAACATGTCAATGACATACTGCAAACCATATATACATGTAAATAACAGCATAGCACATTGCATAGTATTATGAAAAAAATTATCTTCCGTATCATGAAATCACTTCAAAATCAGGATGATGTACTGTAAGCTGAATGAAACAATAGGGCATGTAGAACCGTCTGTCAAAACATGGTGCATCTGTATGGGCCCTACGCGTTTTGTGGATTCCCTCCACTTCTTTAGGGGCGGATGCATCAATATTCTGCAAAGAGACATATTGGTATTGGTATCTCCATGTCTCTTTGCAGATTATTGATGCATCCGCCCCTGAAGAAGTGGAGCGAATCCACTCATTCAAAGTCCCAACCCTCCTTTTCCTTATATATAGATTCAGGGATGGAGGCGTATGGCGCTATACGTCTCATTTAAAGTACCAAAGACCCCTCTTTAGTTCAATCACTAATTTAGAAAAAGAAGGGGTGATTTTTACTGGCCCCTTCCTCACTCTCCATACTGAAGATCCCTTTGTGTGTCTGCAGCAGCCAGCAGCAGTGTCAGGAAAGGGCTCACCTGCTGGTGGCACTGTAGCTCCCAGATTCATAGGCTGCAGTTCCAGTGTCCACCAGACGGTGTCTCTCAGCAGCCAGAAGCTAACATCTCATGCAATCAGTCATCACCTGATGCTGGTTGCAGGAAGTGTATTTAAACCCTATGCATGCTCTTCCTCACTGCCTTGGTGTTGTCTCCATGTCCTCCTGACCTGCGTTCCTGTGTCCCTGCATCCTGATCCTGGACTCTGATCCTGACCCGGCAGCCTTTTTCCTTCCTGCCTGCTTAATCTGTCTCCTGTTACCCTCTCCCTGTTCTGTTCTGTCTTGTTCCCAGCTCCTTCTGCTTGCTCTCCCGTGTATGACCCGGCTGTGTTACAATTACGATTCAATTATCCTGTTTTCTGTCTATATTTGGTTTGAACAGTTATTTGCTGTGTCACTATTGTTAGATTATCTGGTTTGATTTACTCAGTTGTAGTTTTCTGGAAGTGTGTTTATATTATTCACTTATTTTTAAATAAATTATATGCTTTTACACTTTACTTGTGACTGATATTCTCTGTGGCAGTCCACACATTTCTGGTCAAACCTGTTGCTGACATAACACCAATAGTGATGGCCTTGCTGTTCACCCGGCGGACGGTTCACGGCGAACTTTGCTCATTCGCAGCCCGCCAATTTTGCGAACATATGGCGTTGTTTGCAGCGGCCATATTAGTTTACATTGGGGAGAACTTTGACCCATGACACAGCCGTCAGGTGGAACGGAACAGCCAATTGAAACATTTCAGCACATGGACATGCCCCCTACCTCATAAATAGACCAGAACTGGCAGCCATTTCACATTATTATTTTTGTCAGTGTAGGGAGAGGTTCGCTGTGGGGAGCAGGGACAGATTGTCAGTGACACAAATAGCTCTGTTAAGATCCACAAAAGTCCTTTTAAGGGCTGGTATTTGGTATAGGTGTACAGTCTCTTGTCAGTGTAGGGAGAGGTCTGCTGTGTGCACCAGGGACAGATCGTCAGTGACACAAATCGCTCTGTTAAGGTCCCCAAAAGTCATTTTAAGGGCTGCTATTTGGTATAGGTGTGCAGTGCACTATATAGGGGTGTAATCCACTTATAATATACTTTCTAATATAGAAAGCATATTATAGTAGATTTGTATTGTGCACTGTGCAGCATTGTGACTGGTGTGTTGAGCGTTTCTTCAGCAATACTACAAACAGTGACAATAGTACTTTTAATGTATTATAACTGGTGTGATAGACCAGTGGCCCCCCAATACCACATATTGAAGTGGGGTGTTACCTGAGTATACTTTTATAAGTGTATTTGTGTCCTGCAACAATATTGCCTCCTTTGCTGCATTTACTCTGCTACACACAGTGCCAAACTCACTGGCCATTTTTTTTTACAACTGGTGTGATAGACCAGTGGCCCCCCAATACCACATATTGAAGTGGGGTGTTATCTGAGTATACTTGTATAAGAGTATTTGTCGCCTGCAACAATATTGCCTCTTGCTGCATTTACTCTGCTACACACAGTGCCAAACTCACTGGCCAATTTTTTGTACAACTGGTGTGATAGACCAGTGGCCCCCCAATACCACATATTGAAGTGGGGTGTTATTTAACAGTATACTTTTCTAAGAGTGTATTTTAGTCCTGCAAAAATGTGGCCTCTTTTGCTGCTTTAAATGTGCTACACACAGTGACAACAGTTACTGGCCAATTATTTGTGGAACTGGCGTGATAAACCTGTGGCCCCCCAATACCACAGATTGAAGTGGGGTGTTATCTGAGTATACTTTTAGAAGTGTATTTGTGTCCTGCAACAATATTGCCTCTTTTGCTGCGTTTACTCTGCTACACACAGTGCCAAACTCACTGGCCAATTTTTTGTACAACTGGTGTGATAGACCAGTGGCCCCCCAATACCACATATTGAAGTGGGGTGTTATTTAACAGTATACTTTTCTAAGAGTGTACTTTAGTCCTGCAAAAGTTTGGCCCCTTTTCTGCGTTACCTGTGCTACACACAGTGACAACAGTTACTGGCCAATTATTTGTAGAACTGGTGTGATAAACCTGTGGCCCCCCAATACCACAGATTGAGGCGGGGTGTTATATACCTTGTTACAGATATACTGCGCTTCTCTAGAGACTTTTTTCACAGGGTCATTTAAAAAATGACAGGCAGAGAAAGAGGCAGGCCCTTACGCAGGGGTGGTAGGGGTAGGGCAGGGCAGTAGGCTGGAGCCAAAGTGTGAGGTTTCAGAAGGTGCGTTTGATTACGTCAAAAGACGCACCAGACTTGGTTGATTGGGTCACTCAGCCTTCCTCTTCTGCACCCTCCTCATCCTCTCTACCTGCACCCTCTTCACTCTCTGCTGTGTGCACCCCCAAAGACACCAACACCACCACCACCACCATATACCCTCCTCTTGAGTCACTGGAATTATTTTCTAATCCATCACAAGACATTTGCAATGCACTGCCATTGTTGGCATCGGAATCAGGAAGAGGAGGTAGCAACAGCCGCCACTCAGAAGTCTGATGACAGTACCCAGATCAGCCCAAGGAGGTTGGTCCCCGCTGTTGCTGCCTACTCCGAGATCTCGAATGTTAGTGGTGGGGAAGGTGACGTGGATGATGACGTGTATATGGACGTCACGTGGGTGGCCAGCATCCGTCCAGCATCTTCTCCTTCTCTCTCCTCACAATTGTCCTCCACTCCACCTTCCATGATGCCATTGTCATGTTGTTCTGGAAAAAGGCATGCTTCCGTGGCCCAAATGTTGGAGCGTAAAAAAATGATGAAGCCGGATAACCCTCTTGCCCAACGTTTGACTGCTGGCTTGTCGAAACTGATAGCCCGCCAACTACTGCCATATCAACTGGTGGACTCGGAGGCCTTTTGGAAATTTGTGGCCATTGGAACACCACAATGGAAGGTCCGAGGCAGGAAATATTTCTCACAGAAGGAAATTCCAGAGCTGTATGGCCATGTTCAGCGGCAAGTGAATATATCTCTGGCACACAGTGTCGAAGCCAAGATACATCTGACCACAGACACATGGTCTAGCAAACACGGGCATGGAAGGTATATCACTTTTACTGCCCACTGGGTGAACCTTCTGACGGCCGTCAAGCATTTAACCCGTGGCACCTGTGTAGACGCCACGGATTGCATGCAGGCCTGCCTCTTCTTCTCCTCCTCCTCCATCCTCTTTCTCCTTCTCCGCTGCACCGCCCAAGATCCCCAGAACCTATTCCACATGCCAGGTGAGACATTGCCATGCTGTGCTTCATCTGTTGTGCCTGGAAGCCAAGAGTCACACTGGTCCTGCATAAAGGGCAAGGACCCGTACTGGGTGGCAACGCACTTAGACCTCCTGTACAAACAAAAAATGGCAGAAATGTTATCACCATCACAGAGGGCCGTCAGAATGCAGCACTTCCAGGCCTTGCTGAGAAAAAAGGTTGCATTCTGCTTTTGCGTGCGCTGGCAGAGGAATTTCCAGTCACAGAGAGACAGTTGCAGGTATCAATCCAACAGCGCCTGCAAGAAGAGGGCGGGTGGAAGATGTCTTGGTCACTTCAGATATGAAATCCTTCTTTCAGCCGACCCATCGACATCTGTACTCCGGATCCAGCTTTAGGGAACGCCTAGACTGACAGGTGTCTGACTACATCGGGTTAACAGCCGATGTGGACGCTCTGAGGAGTGATGAACCCCTGGACTACTGGGTGGGCAGGCTTGACCTCTGGCCAGAGCTTACACAATTTGCAATGGAACTGTTGGCTTGCCCCCCATCCAGTGTCCTGTCAGGGGGGCAAGCCAAGTCAGGGGGGATCGTGACCGATAAGCGCACTTGCCTATCTCATGACAGTGTAGACTACCTCACATTTATAAAAATGAATGAGGCATGGATCTCTGCGGAATTTAACACATGTGACCAGTAGACCATGTTTCATTTAAATTCCTCATGACAGGCCACAAATATCTGCCAGACCGCCATCCACCCACAACATTTCCTGGTCCTTGTCTTCACTAAATACAGCGGGATAAAAGGCATTTCATGTCCATTGAATGCCTAATTTTTGGGGCCTTTCATGGCCGACTATATCTTTTTCTGTCAATGCCTAATGTACCTCCAGCCACAGAATACTACATTCTTAGATGTCAGGTAAACCCATGTGGGCTAATTTTTGGGGCCCATACTTGCCGACACTTACTTCTGTATCCTGTGAATGCCTAATGTACCTTCAGCCACAGAATACAACGTTCTTAGCTGTCAGGTAAACCCATGTGGTCTATTTTTTAAAGTTGCGCTGCGCTTTCTTATAAGATGCAACATCACATTTAGAAAATGCAGAGAAAATTTAAAAATTAAGTACAGAATCTTTCAATAGTTTCATTTACAGATCAACCTTGTAACATATAGTGGTTCCTTTGTGTGCTGGTAAAATAATGGAGATTTACTGTTTGATATTTATATTTTTCAGAACTCTTCACAACTCCAGAAATAAAAGTGACCCCACTTCCGGTAATGGAAGGAGATAATGTTACTGTGACATGTCACACCAATGTGTCTCCATACAGACCAGAGACAGAGCTGCAGTTTGCTTTCTACAAAGGTGGACAGAGTGTTCAGAGTTTTGGTTCCTCTGAGCAACATGGATTCCAGTCCGTTAAGCCGGAGAATTCTGGGGAATATTACTGTGAAGTTTCTGGAAGAATGATTAGGAAGAAAAGTAAAGGATCGAACATTAAAATAAATGGTAAGTACTTTCCACAAAAATGAACAAAATGTTCAGAGATTCAGTTCCTCTGACCATTATGGATTCCAGTCTGCTAAGCTTGAGGATTCTGGGATATATTACTGTGATGGGGAAAAGGGAACAGCCATTTAATTTATCAATATTTATTTATGATTATCAAATATGTATTTATGATTAGGCAGATATATTGGATGTATATGTTGTGAGAAGTCATATTGTATAACAGCGGTTGTGTTCAAAAGCCATTTACACCTCCAGCTGTTAGATTGCTCTCTAGACCTTTGAAGACCTGTTTAGCCAACAAGCCTTGGAAGTGACATGTCTATGTTAATGACCATCCACATATCAAAGATTGTCACCAAAGACTCAAATTGGACTTCAAAAGAATTTAGTTAGCTAGGTGCCACCCACTTCAGAATGTATAAATTGAAATACAAGTCCCCAGGAAGTTAGAGCAATATTTATCAAACCAACAGAATGTAATGTAACTGAGTTGCTCTCCAAACATGGCTGTCTCCCTACATGTTTGTCTAATAAATAATTTTCAATCTGGCTTCAACAGTCAAAATGTTACTGAAACCCATGATTTTTGGGGTTTCCCCTACAACTGTGATGTGGGAACAGTTTCTGGCAGAATAACTGGGAAGAGAAGTGAAGAGTTGAACATTGTTATAAATAGTAAGTATAAATCAAAAATTGATAGACATGGTGAGATATCAGAGATTTGGTAATGGTGACCAGAAAGAAATATTTCCTGAAAGCAGCATATAGACAGCTTGGAAGTACAATATATAGTAAATATGTAGGAAACTGACCACTGGGTAGGAACACAAGTTATGGAAATGAAAACAATTGTTTTTTGTACGAAATGTCATCTGCTGAAAAGACACCTACCAGAATGAATATATATGGGTTTCTATTCCTGATGGATATCTGAATATTCAATTCACCTGGCTATCACACCAAGTATGCACCAAGTGAAACCAGAAGTACAGCTTTATACAATTTTCTCGGTCACTTCAAACTGATTAAATTAAGAAGATCAACACAAAAGCAGGCAACAAGGATTTCCTCAAGAAAGATTACAGTAGCAGCCACAGAAGCTCTTTCACATTTGGGTTCCTTGAGCTTAAAATTACAGATCTGAATGTTTTAATGTTAATGGCTGCAAAAGCTACCAATTTCTGATTAGTCTTAGGAAGAATAAGAAATTCTAAAAAAAAACCTTGTCCAATCACCATTGATCCTCTGGACACTTCTCTTCATACTTCTCCACTAGTGTAAACATGTATGCTTGGTCAAGTTGAGCACACTTGTTTCTGAAAAGCTTCCTAGGATTTTCACTGGGATGTCAAACCACCATCTGAAATCTAATACGTACCCCACAAGACTACCTATCAATGCACCTTATATTTTTTCCCCATGGAAAAGTAGACATTCATTTTGTGTCAGCCATAGCAAAATATAACCACCATGTATTTTTTCAATAGATGCTAATAGCAGTTACGTATATAATCAAATAATTAGAAACATATTTAAGAAAATAATTTATTCATTTCTTGCAACATTTTAACCAATAATGGTGGCTATTCACATGTTTTCTGACAAAAAATAAACTGATCACAAATTCCCCAACCAGTCCGAGGTGGACCCAACTTCCTCACAAAGATGGTTGAGGACATCAGGCATTGTCCTCGGTCATCTCGAACTAGAGCTAGATATGTGCATGGAATAGCTTTGTTGAACATTGAAGCATACTTTGTATAAGGACTGACAATGGAATTGCCTCAGAAACAGTTAAGATACAGTTTGTCACTAGGGATGTTCGAACTTTTCAAAAGTTCGGCTCGGCCAGAACATCCGAACTTCCCGAAAGTTCGGCCCGGATTTCAGAACCCCATTGAAATCAATGGGACCCGAACTTCGGTAATCAAAAAACACCATTTTGAAGCCCTAAAACCCAATAAATGCCCCTAAAAAGTGCCTAGGGTTCTGGGTCATGCCCCAGGGACTATTAATCACACAAAAAAAAGTTCTTAAAAATTGTCATTTTTGATAAAGAGACAATTATTGAAAAAATAAAAAAAAAATAAAAAAAGAGATTTTGTACCTGTGAAGTTTCAGCTCTGTAGCATGTCCAGAACCATAAAAAAAAGATCATTTGTATTTTGTCACTTATAGAACAGGGATATGGCTCTGCTTTTTTCACACCTTGCCGGTTTAGTATCAAGCGTTTTTTTTGGGCATTTTTTGGGGGTTATTGGAGACAGGCATAACATCAGAACTTCTGTGTAGGGGTATATATACACACATACTTATATGTATATATACCCATACACATATATAGGTGTGAAAGTAGCAGAACACTATACTTGAGCTTATGAAATAATTAACACTAATATGGCTCCGCTCCTATTACACCTATATATGTTTAAGTGTAAAATACATATAAGTGTGTGTGTATATATATACCCCTATACAGAAGTTCAGATGTTTTGCCTGCCTCCAAAGAACCCAAAAAAATTCCCAAAAAAATGCCTGCAAGAACACACCTGGGCATTTTTTTTGGCGCTGGCATTTTTTTGGCATTTTTTGGGTTCTTTGGAGCCGCGTGACATCACACCCACGCATGCACGCGGAAGCCGCCGGTCACAGCACAAGGCTCTGAAGGAATGGCAAGGGTGGGCCTTCCTTCAGAGTGCATGCGCTGATGACGTATTTGGCTGAATATACAATAAATATCTCCTAAACAGTGCATGTTTAGGTACAATTAACCAATGGGAGTTTAAAACCACTTTAAAACCTGAAAGATATTCTAACTACTCATCACCTTCAACTAAAAAAAATATATATATTTACATTAACATCAAAGATAACAATACCCTATGGGTCCAGCACTATTTTTACATTTTCCTCAACTGTTTAACATATGAGGAGTCAAACACCATCAGGACATTTTGCTAGACAAGAATCACAGCATACACAAATAAAAGGCAAATCTGGTTGCCCCTTACACAAGACATTTACACTTAAAGTGATTGCAAAGTCTTGTTTTTTTTTTCTAATAAAATAACAAATATGTGATACTTACCTCCTCTGTGCGATTGGTTTTGCACAGAGCAGCCCAGATCCTCCTCTTCTCGGGTCCTCTTTGGCTCTCATGGCCCCTCCCTCCTTTTGAGTGGCCCCACAGCAAGCCGCTTGCTAAGGGGTCCCCCGAGCCGAACTGCAGCTCCTTGTGTCCATTCAGACACTGAGCTGTCATTCGGCCCCGCCCTCTCTCTCCTGATTGGCTATTTTAGTTTAATTGACAGCAGCGAGAGCCAATGGTGCCACTTCTGTGTCTCATGGGGCTCAGGAAAGTATTGGGGGGCTTAATGGGGCTGCTGCACACAGAAGGCTTTTTATCCTAAAGCATAGAATGCATTAAGATAAAGAATCTTCTGACTTTACAACCCCTTTAAAACTTTGTTTTTGAAACCCTAAAACATATGTAAGTGAACTTTTCTCATAGGTCATATTTTACAACTATTTTGTTTTTATTTCTTTTATTTTCTCCTTCAGAGCCCTTCACTAAACCAGAAATCATAATGACCCCAAATCAAATGACAGAAGGAGACAATATGACCCTGACCTGTCACACAATACGTAGTGAACTCATTCCTGGTACAGGTCTGGAATATGCGTTTTACAGAGATGGAAAAAATGTTCAGGAATTCAATTTAGCTAATCAGTATGGAGTCCAGTCTGCTCAGCCAAACCATTCTGGGAAATATTCCTGTGAAGTGAGAAGTTCAACCAACAAATTAACCAGGAGCAGTGAAGAGTTATACGTCCAGATACAAGGTGAGCAAATTAGGTGCCACTGTCTCATCGTATAAGAGGAAAATAAGTTTACTATTTACTATACTGTCCATTTGTGAAATTTTGTAAATCATATATGATTCTGTATACTGATATTGTCTGATATGCTTACAGATATATTACTTTTCTATACAGAGCTTTTCTCTCAGCCAGAAATTGAGTTGATCCAAGACGCGGACATGGAACGCAATCAAACAATCCTAACATGTAGAACAAGTGTAATGAGAAAGGGCATTGACTTGCAATTTGCTTTCTACAAGAATGGACTGAAAATTCAGGAATTTAGTTCATCTCATCAGTATGAAGCCCCACTGGCAAAGGTGGAGGATTCCGGGAATTATTATTGTGAAGTAAGAACTTCAACCAAGAATGTGAACAAGAAGAGTGGGGAATTAACTTTAAAAATACAAGGTGATCATAGCTTATTTTCAAATAGAGACCTCAATAATGGTTTACTACAGTATATACATGATGTACTCACCATCCAGAAAGCAAAACATGCATAGAGGTGCTAACACTAATAAATTGGCCAAATCTTTTGAGGGTAGTAGTTGGAATGAGCCATGTTTTGAAGCTGCACAACATGCTGCATATTGGTAAATATGGAATATCTATATATAATATTACATACTTGCAAATAAGAATACAGTAAGCATTAGGGATGAGAAAATCTGCCTGAGCTTGATTCACATGGTTGGGGGTGTTGAGGCCCATAGAATCCTGCCTAGGATCAGCAAAACCTAAGCTTCACTATAAACCCTATTGAAGTCCAAGGGAGGGGAATCTTGATATTTCTGACCAATTTCTAGGCTAATAGGCAAGCTATTGTCAAAAAGGGCATGGGGAGCTTGGCACTACTACGGGGAATATTTAACAAAAAAAAACCACTTTTAAATATACCTAGAATGGGGGGGGGGGGGGTCCTTTTAACATGACATCAATCTTTTCAATTTCATGCTTTGGAGATGTATGTAAGCTTTTTGTGGTGTTACAGAACAGTACGATTTTCATGGACAGCATCAGTGACACCATATTCTGGCATCATATAATTTGGATGTGTGATTGATATTAATTTACCTGTTACATTTAGCTTGGCTTAAATACAGCAGTGACACACCCCTCTCATTCATTTCAACCTGAAAAAAAGGCTTTTTATTTTCTTTTTTGAATAGTTTTGATTTTTGTTTTCAAGCAGTAAAAAGCCTGAATTGACCGATGGAAGTAGCTGGCTGGCTAGTAACAGATCTAACAGCTATATGAAAGTTCACCCTTAAAAAAAAAAAGCTCAGCCCCCAACTTCATACAAATTGGCCAGTGGCATAACAGGGTAATGCTAGGTTCACACACACGTCTGGCTGTGGTTTGCAGTCCGGAGTCCAGCACGGTTTTGTTAACCAGTTTAGGTGCGATTCAGGTGCAAATTTTTATTTGATTATGCACCTAAACTGGACCCAAAATCGCACAGGACCCTTTTCAGAAATGGACCGCAGCTGCCCCAGACATGTGGGACCTGGCTCCATTGAAAGCTGATCTGATTCACATGTTATGTGAATCGGATGTGGTTAAAAACACATCCAATTTGCACATATTTGAACTGAGCCTAATAGTATCATTTGTAATTTACTTTTTTAATAGACCCACACTGCATTTTCCTAAAAGATAAATAAAATGTCAAAACAAAAGTAAAATGTCAAAATAGAGTGCCCAAAACACACTTTAAAACCACAACTCCATAATCCCCTCTCCTTTTCCCAGGTATTCAAAAAATACTCAAAATTTAAACTTCACCTATGCGTTAGAAGGAGACAAGGTTTTATCTTGCAATTAAAATTAGAGTGTATTATCTGAGAAACAATAGCCACAAATACTGTACAGTGGCTGGACATTATGTAAGCAGCTTGATTAAGCCTCAATATAAGAGGGATAGATAAAACAGGTTTTATTTTGAAATAGACATTAGAGTGTATCGTTTGAGAGACAACAGTCAGAAATAATGTACAGTGACTGAACAATGCAGATGGCAAAACATAAAAAGATACACTATAACTATTAATCAGTCCGGCAGTCTCTGCCCCAGTTTGTCCAAGTTATTTGCACTGAACCCAACCCTACATAATCCAGTGGAAATTTCCTGACCTGGGTTGCCCCAGAGTGATAGATTCCCAGGAAACAATTTGTTTTGTTTGATTTTTTTTATTTTATTTATTTTTTATTATTTATTCATTTCATTATAGTCAGGTCACTGAAGGCACGGCTGAATTTCCTGGCCTTGGTTACCCGGAGTGACAGATTCCACGAAACAATTTGTTTTGTCTGTTTTTAATTTTAATTTTTATTTATTAATTTAATTATAGTCAGGGCACTGAAGGCATGACTGAAGGGTAAAAGCATGCCCTTCCTTTAATGCATGGAGAAGGGCAGACAGCAGCAAATGGAAGGGAGAAATCCTACAACCAGGAAGAGCAGACAGTGGTAAACATTAACTCTAGCCTCCTATAACCAAATTAGGCATTTCTTTTTCTATTTTGCTGGATATTTTTTATTATAAGTCTATAGTGTAGACTTGTTGATGTGATACAGTTGCCCTTTGTTGCAGCATTTTACTGCATACTTGTGCACCAAAGTAGTATGTATCAATGCACCACATATCCCGCTTTACCATTTGCTGCCAATAAATGTAGGCAGTCCCCTTTATTAAAAAAATAAGTCATGCATGTCTAAAGTAAAAGACCAAAGTTCTACACAAGAAGGTAGTTGGCAGAAAGCAGATTCTGCAGGACAAAGAGGTGGTCAGACTGCATCTTTAGAGTTACAGCATGTCTTTTGTATTTCAAAGGGACCTTACATACAGTACAGGACACACAGGAGGTAAGGAAGTGGCAGACAAATCCTTTCTCTTCTTCCTTCTCTTCTGTTAATCCTACCATAGCCCCAGAATGGCAATGAGGAGTCAGCAGAATTATTAGATAGCATGATCACAGACACATTGCAAGGGGCCTTTTCTTTACATATCTGTTGCTGTTGTGGGACAAAATGTCCCCCAATCACCCCCATTGCGAGGATCTTAGTGCCAGTTTAGCAAAATGGCTGCCTATTCCAGCATGTGGAATCAGCCCCCTTCTGCAAATTTGCATTCTGTGCCACCAGAAATTATGATACCAGATTTGGTCATAAAAGGTGAAATAATGGGTAATATAGTCTAAAGCTCACCTACAGAGTTATTATTTGGTAATATTTTTGGAGAGCTCAACTATTTTTTTTTCCTTTTAGGAGAATATAATTCAGCAGTGATACAGAACATGGTCCGGCTAATACTATCAGGACTTCTGTTGATAATTTCTTTTCTTTTCATCTTTTATCACATAAAATTTATCAAATCTCTTGAACCTGTAAATAAAGGACCCAGTTCTCCAAGACTGTGATAAGAATAACGGCTTACTACCAACTGGACTGTCAGATTACATCTTCTTGGATCACCAGTTTAATTAAAGAATAACGAAGAGCTATTTTTAAACTGTTCTATAGGCAATGTCTGTACATATCTTATAATAATTTTCCATCAATTCTACTGCGGAAGCTGAAATGACCTAACAGACTAACATGGTAGTTCCCTGCACGAAATGTTCCCTGTAGAAATAAGAGATGAAAGTATGAACAAACGACATGTTAAAATAGCAATTTTTCCTTAAATTTCATTGTGTCAGATGACCTGCGATATCTCATATGTAGCTCTGGCAGTCTCTGGTTTCGGGAACAAAGAGGATGGGGGATTTTCAAAGATAGCAATTTAGGTTATGTGAAATATTAAAGCTGAATTCCAAAAAAGAAGACAAGGGCGCCATGTCAGGAGTAGAAAATATTAAAACCAAAATGTATTAGTGAGCACTTACATGAGGACAGGCCAATATCAGCATGATGGCAAGCAAAGAAATGAATCTCCAAGCGTTGGTGGACTGGAGGGTGACATGGGACCTGGAATACCAGCACCGAATATGCTACTGAGGAGCGGGAGCGGAGAACGTGATGGTACAAGGCAGGGTCCGTCCGCACCACTGCTGATGTCCTGAGGGAGGTGAGGATGGACCTTGCCTTGTACCATCACGTTCTCTGCTCCCGGCCCTCAGCAGCACATTCGGTGCTACTATTCCGGGTCCCACGTCACCCTCCAGTCCACTAATGCTTGGGGATTAATTTCTTTGCTTGCCATCATGCTGATATCGGCCTGTCCTCATGTAAGTGCTCACTAATAAATTTTGGGTTTAATATTTTCTACTCCTGACCTGGCGCCCTTGTCTTCTTTTTTGTTTACATGTTCAGAGGGATCCCTTACCTCACCTAGGATCTGCTGGTCGTTGCACCCATATGTTTCTTGGACTTTTTTCACCATTTCCATCAGAGACTATTGTATCTCAACCCATCCTGGACGATCAACACCGGGGTATTATATCCATGTACAGGTTTTGGATTTGAGATCTTCTTGTTGATTTATTTTCATTTATTTGTATGATCACATTTATGGTACTTTCATTCACTGACTCAGGTCGGTGTATTTTTTGTGCTTGCAAATTAAAGCTGAATTCCAGGTATGGCTATATCTGCATATTTTCTTTTTTTTAATCAGATAATTTTTATTGAAAAAAAACTTTTTCACATACAATACAAAACCAAAACCAAACTTACAAGACAAAAACAGACGAGGAAGTCTCCAAGTCCCAAAAGGCCTAGTTAGAGTGGCATAGACTATAGTCATACGGCAGCGGGGGACCCGCCGCCACGGGCATCACAGTACAGTAATACATTATCAAGCAAGAAATTGCAGTGAAGTATCGACAATCTTATACTTTAAGCGTCTCATATAAAGCACAGACTTCTAGGAGAAGGCGCCCCCCGTCACTGACAGAACGCAAAACAATACACTAACATTCCGGTGAGTTACTCCACGCACGTATGTTACGGGGAGCCCCCAAGTACCAGCCGCAAGGAAAATGTGGTAGACAGTTCGAGGAATATCTGCATATTTTCATTGTTCCAGCTTATTCCAATGTGAGTATGCGTGATCCATACCTGGAAGAACCTCATGAAATTGGGAATCACTGTAATAGGCATTGCTACCACAGTGATTACTGCTAGCTTCCAGATCCCATGCTGAGAGTATTCTCTGATTGGATGAGGTGGGGTGGCAATGTACCATCTTCACCTCATCAAATCAGAGAGCACTTTGCATTCATTGAGAAACTGCAAAAGTGTTCCCTGAATGGTGCCCATGCTGAGCAGGTGTCCTCCTGTGTTTGCAGGGCAAATTGCTTGACATAGGAATTGGAAGCTAGTGGTGATCACTAAAGAAGTGGTCATACCGCAAAGATTTCCACCTTCCAGAGGGATCTTCAAAATATGGATTGTTGGTGATTTGGGTCAATCCCCATCTCTTAATACTCTAAATAGTCCCTCACTATAGTCAAGTCTAATCTGTTCTGTGTAAGAGCGGAGCCTCCGGAAGAGTCCTTTGCCACTGGAATAAACACAAGTAGTCTGTGTGCAGGTCAAAGGAATTCTCGTCTGTTTAATACATATCCAGAGATCTTATACAAAGAATACAGGATGCACAATAAAAGGGGGGGGGGGGTGTCTAGGGTAGGTTGTGTGTGCAAATAAATGGTTAAACATGAAAGTTAAGCAATACTGATTTCAAGTTCTAAAAGAGGAACTAGGGGTACAATGTCTACAGGAAGCGCAAGTGTATATTTAGAAAATGTGTTAAATGTAAAATATGTGTGATATTATCTGTTAAAACTATCTTAGACAAAGTGTGTATTCAAAATGGATGCAGTAATAGAACAGAATGTAAGAACATACAAAATGGAAGAACATATGTCAATGTCACGCCTCTTCATGGATTATGCATACTTACATTTATCGAAGCTGAACCAATCTAACTATGCAAATACTGTATATCTATACCTGGAATTCACCTTTAAGGTCTCATGAAAAATAATTGCAGATTCAGAAAGCAGAATCTTACCCTTCAGGTTACCCAATCATATTGCAATGATATTTGATGAAAGAAGGGCCACGTTGTACCAGTCAGGGTAGAAGTTCCACCCTTACTTTGGGGGTCAGTGGAAAAGTATCATCTTACATTAGTGGTCAGTGTATAAGTTCCACCCTTACTTTGGGGTCAGTGGAAAAGTATCATCTTATATTAGTGGTCAATATAGCAGTTCCACCCTTACTTTGGGGTCAGTGGAAAATTACCATTTTACATTGTTAGTCAGTGTAGAAGTTCCACCCTTGCTTTGGGGTCAGTTGAAAAGTACCATGTTACACTATTGGTCAATATAGCAGTTCCACCTTTACTTTGGGGTCAGTGGAAATTTACCAGTTTACATTGTTAGTCAGTGTAGAAGTTCCACCCTTACTTTGGGGTCAGTGGAAAAGAACTATATTAAAGTGGTTCTGAAGCCTCAAGGTTTTGTACCTTAATGCATTCTTTGCATTAAGATTAAAAAACCTTCTCTGCTGCAGGAGCCCCCCAGCCCAATCCCCCCCCCCCGCCCCCCCCCCCCCATTCTTACATGAGCCCAATCCAGTGACGTGTAGGAGAGCAGAAGCTTTCTCCGTGGTCTCCCTCCTCATTGAGCAGATTGATAGCAGAGGGTGCCATTGGATCCCACTCCTGTCAATCAGCTCCAGTTTCGAAGGAATGGGGCCAAGTCCCACTGACTGTGTCAATAAACGCTGCAGCAGGGCCCAGGAGTGAGTCTGCACGTGTGCCCCCCATCAGTATCGGTTTCCTATTGGGGCACCAGCAAGGAAGGAGGAGCCAGGAGCACCAGCAGGGGACCCGAGTAGAGGAGGATTGGCGCCACTCTGTGCAATTATTTTGCACAAAGAAGGTAAATATAGACATTTTTCTATTAGCACAATTTGGAATCCACATATGTAACATCCTCTGCTGCTGAATATGACTTATATGTACTGCCTTGCTTTGAGATATTCATGTCTAAATAACTGGTGAAGGGAACCCCCTAATATTTCCTAAAATTTGGCAACCAGGCTTCTCCATGATACTGCCTTGGGCATTGCACAGAGTCTTGTCCAATAAATATGTTTAGGAGTGGAGCACAGCAGATTTTTTGGATATTAAAAAGTAAGTGTCTTGGAGAGAAAACTTTTTTCACAAAAATGTCTCCCTTATGTAAATGGGAACGGGACATACAACATCAATACTCCGAATCCCAATGGAAAATGGCTCTATCTGCTGTATACAAAGCCACCTCATGCTCTACACTATGGGAATTAACCCAGAAACTGACCCAACATTGGTACCTGACTGCTGATTAGGGATGATCGAACTTTTGAAAAGTTTGGTTCGGCCAGAACATCCGAACTTCCCGAAAGTTTGGCCTGGATTTCAGAACCCTATTGAAATCAATGGGACCCAAACTTCGGTAATCAAAAAACACAATTTTAAAGCCCTAAAACCCAATAAATGCCCCTAAAAAGTACCTAGGGTTCTGGGTCATGCCCCAGGGACTATTAATCACACAAAAAAAGTTCTTAAAAATTGTCATTTTTGAGAGAGAGCCGATTATTGAAAAAATTAAAAAAAAAAGAGATTTTTTGATTTTGTCTTTGGATTTAGTGTCTGGGGGTCTAAAAAGTGTACCTGTGAAGTTTCAGCTCTGTAGCATGTCCAGAACCATAAAAAAAATTGGATTTTGTCACTTATAGAACAGTGATATGGCTCCGCTCTTTTCACACCTTGCCGGTTTAGTATCAAGCATTTTTTTGGGCATTTTTTGGGGGTTATTGGAGGCAGGCAAAACATCAGAACTTCTGTGTAGGGGCATATATACACACACACTTATATGTATATATACCCATACACATATATAGGTGTGAAAGTAGCAGAACACTATACTTTTGCTAATGAAATCATTTTCACTAATATGGCTCCGCTCCCAACACACCTATATATGTGTAAATGTACAATACATATAAGTGTGTGTGTATATATATATACCCCTATACAGAAGTTCAGATGATTTGCCTGCCTCCAAAGAACCCAAAAAAATGCCCAAAAAAATCAAACCTGGGCATTTTTTTTTTTTTGGCGCTGGCATTTTTTTGGGTTCTTTGGAGGCTGGCATGACATCTGAACTTCTGTATAGGGGTATATATATACACACACACACTGATATGTATTTTACACTTACACATATATAGGTGTGTTAGGAGCGGAGCCATATTAGTGCACATTATTTCATTAGCAAAAGTATAGTGTTGTGCTACTTTCACACCTATATATGTGTAGGTGTGTATCTATACCCCTATACAGAAGTTCAGATGTCATGCCTGCCTCCAAAGAACCCAAAAAAATGCCCAAAAAAACGCCTGCAAGAACAAACTTGGGCATTTTTTTTTTGGCGCTGGCATTTTTTTTGCCATTTTTTTGGATTCTTTGGAGGCAGGCAAAACATCTGAACTTCTGTATAGGGGTATATATACACACACACTTATATGTATATATACCCATACACATATATAGGTGTGAAAGGAGCAGAACACTATACTTTTGCTAATGAAATAATTTGCACTAATATGGCTCCGCTCCCAACACACCTATATATGTGTAAGTTTAAAATACATATAAGTGTGTGTATATATATATATATATATATATATATATATATATATATATATACCCCTATACAGAAGTTCAGATGTTTTGCCTGCCTCCAAAGAACCCCAAAAAAATGCCTGCAAGAACAAACCTGGGCATTTTTTTTTTGGCGCTGGCATTTTTTTGGGCATTTTTTTGGGTTCTTTGGAGGCAGACAAAACATCTCAACTTCTGTATAGGGGTATATATATACACACATACTTATATGTATTTTACACTTACACATATATAGGTGTGTTGGAAGCGGGGCCATATTAGTGCAAATTATTTCATTAGCAAAAGTATAGTGTTCTGCTCCTTTCACACCTATATATGTGTATGGGTATATATACATATAAGTGTGTGTTTTTATATACCCCTATACAGAAGTTCAGATGTTTTGCCTGCCTCCAAAGAACCCCCAAAAAATGCCAAAAAAATTACCAGGTTTGTTCTTGCAGGCGTTTTTTTTGGGCATTTTTTGGGGGTTCTTTGGAGGCAGGCATGACATCTGAACTTCTGTATAGGGGTATATATACACACCTACACATATATAGGTGTGAAAGTAGCAGAACACTATACTTTTGCTCATGAAATAATTTGCACTAATATGGCTCCGCTCCTAACACACCTATATATGTGTAAGTGTAAAATACATATCAGTGTGTGTGTATATATACCCCTATACAGAAGTTCAGATGTTTTGCCTGCCTCCAAAGAACCCAAAAAAATGCAAAAACAAATGCCAGCGCCAAAAAAAAATGCCCAGGTTTGTTCTTGCAGGTGTTTTTTTGGGAATTTTTTGGGGTTCTTTGGAGGCAGGCAAAACATCTGAACTTCTGTATAGGGGTATATATATACACACACACTTGTATGTATTTTACACTTACACATATATAGGTGTGTTAGGAGCGGAGCCATATTAGTGCAAATTATTTCATTAGCAAAAGTATAGTATTCTGCTCCTTTCACACCTATATATGTGCAGGTGTATATATACAGACATGTGTGTGTATATATATACCCCTATAGACATGTTCAGATGTCATGCCTGACTCCAAACATGTCCTCAAAAAAGCACTATCAACGCCTGCAGCAAAAAGAATGCTGACAAGAGCGGAGCCATATCCCTGCTCTGAAAGTGACACAAGAGAAACAATCTTTTCTCTATAGCGGTCACCCTGATATGGAAGGGTTTTGTCACCCTTCCATAGCAGTCACAGTCAGTTAACCCTACACTACACCAGTGGTTCTCAAATCCGGTCCTCGGGACCCACCAACTGGCCAGGTTTGCAAGATAACTAAATTACATCACAGGTGATCTCATTTGCTTCTCAGTGATTGCAGTATTCTAGTCTGCATCCCCCAAGGTAATACTTAAAATCTGGCCTGTTAGTGGGTCCCGAGGACCGGATTTGAGAACCACTGCACTACACTACGGTCCCCTTACACTTAACACTTTCCCTACAGAAACTGAATAAATTAAAGCTAACTATAGTGGAAAATAGCACCCTAAATACACTAGATATCCCTTTCCTCACACTAAAAATTGATAAAGTAACAGAACAGCATTCCACTCTCTTCCATGTCCCTGTATAAGAATGCTAGGAATTTGGCGGGGGCTATCTTATATACTGGGGGGCGTATTCACTAATGATTGGACTATGGACCCCCTAGTCACTCCAATCGCATTCCTAGCATTCTCCAGCCCCCTCAATTGGCCTTTACTGATGGTTCTGGTCCAATCACTGGCTTTTAAAGCCCATTTCCTGAACCATTGCATTTTGGTCGGTTCTGGTTGCCGAATTCCAAACTTTTGGGGCAAAAAGTTCTAAATTCGGCCGAACCTCGAACAGCCAATGTTCGGGTCGAACCGATGGTTGACCCAAACCGTTCGATCATCCCTACTGCTGATCTCCTTGCCAAATTCAGAAGAGCTTAGACCCCATTATGTTGGAGAAGGTGCGGTGATACGGGAACAATTCTACACATAATGTGGAATTTTCTCCGCTTTAAAGCCTTCTGAGAAGAGATCTTAGACAGCTTATAGGTTACCCCATCCCACCTAACCCCGCCCTAGCCATACTTAATCTAACTATAGACCAAATTCCCCCAAAATCACAGAAAGTAGCGACACATATTCTACTAGCACCTCGGCTCTCTGTGACACGACTTTGGAAAACCCACAATCCCCCAAAACTCCTGAATAAAGTCAACTTAATCCACACCCACTATACCTATGAACTCACTCTATCTAAAGATAGAGAGACATACCAGCGAGAAGTCCCAGCTTGATCTTCATGGAACGCTTGGTACTATAAGAACATCAGTGGTAAATAACCCTGTTTAACCAACGTATCCTTCCTGGATGATCTAGAACTGTTAATTATTAACTGTCAAAGCATTGATTGGATGTAATGAAAATATTACTATATAAACACTGTAGTCTTATGTTTCTCTCTTTATACTCTACACCTGTATACCCATTTGTATGTTTAAAAAATCAATAAAAACTATTTAAAATAAAAAGTAAGTGTAATCTTGATCTATTGTGTTTTGGTGTCTACTTGTAAAACTGCAAAAAAAGCCTTGAAACGTTTGTAAACCATTCCATTTTTTTTTTCTTACCTGCAAGGCAAATGAATAATGTGCTAGTATGCATCGCATACTATCACATTATACTAAACTTACCTTAAAATGAAGCGTTCCAACAATGCAATGCCATCGCTGGAGGCAGCGCCTATATCTACCCGGTCTTCCTTGCGGGTTTGCGACTTTGGCTCTCTGACTGGCCAGAGCCAAGAAGACATCACTCCCGCGAATGCACACTGGAGCCGCCAGTCACGGCACACTGCTCTGAAGAAACAGCACCGGTGGCCGTTCCTTCAGAGCCCATGCACCAATGATGCAACTGGCTGCTAACTCAGTAAATATCTCCTAAACAATGCATGTTTAGGAGATAATTAAACTACCTATAGGTAAGCCTTTATATAGGCTTACCTATAGGTAAAACTTAAAGATGGAAGTTTACTTTTTTTTTAATAAAAATAATTTAGAAAACAATGACAATTTTCAAAAACATTCTTGAATTTATTGTAAAAAAAATAAATAATTAAAACATTGTTATTTCCACATCCACTAAAGGGTTTATCTCCAAGTGCTATGCAATGCTGCTGCCAGAGTACCTGGAGAATGTTCCCAACATGGCTATGGAAAAACGGATGAAGGATGTGGGTGAAATAGATGGGTCGGAGGCCCTGAAATCTGCCCACGGCTGTTCTTTAAATGCAACCCAAAGACTGTCCCAACTATATATATTTTTGCGGGTTTCTCATATCCCACTTAAATTGTTTACTCTTGGACTCTACACAGACCCATTGTGTACGAGATGCAAAGGAGCTAAGGGGGACCTGATACATCTCCTTTGGCGGTGCCCAAAGTGGTACCGCTTTTGGACTGGCATAGTAAACACCATTTTTGTTTACTTGAACAATACTTTTCAAGTAACCATCTTTCTTGACCCTAAACCTTGCTTATTGGGTAAACTGGAAAAGGATAATGGACATATATGTCAGAGAGGCGGTGTCCAGAGCACTGTTCCAAGCTCAAAAGCTGATCTTGCAACATTGGATCTCTCAAACCTCTCCAACTTTACAGATGTGGTTAGCCAACATGTGATAAACTTTGAGATTAGGGATGATCGAACGGTTCGGGTCGACCATCGGTTCGACCTGAACATTGGCTGTTTGAAATTCGGCCGAATTCCGAACTTTTTGCGGTAAAAGTTCGAAATTTGGCCACCAGAACCGCCCAAAACGCAATGGGACAGGAACTGGGCTTTAAAAGCCCGTGATTGGACCAGAAACGTGAGTAAAAGCCAATTGAGGGGGCAGGAGTCTGCTATGAATGGGATTGGAGTGACTACGGGGTCCAGAGGCCAATCAGTAGTGAATACGCCCCCCAGTATATAACATAGCCCCGCCAAATCTCTAGCACTGTAATAGAGAGGCTGTGGAATAGAGTGGAAGCAGTTCTGTTACTCCTGCTGCTCCAGTGTCATTTTGCAATTATTAGTGTGAGGAAAGGGATATGCAGTGTAGTTAGGGTACTATATACCACTATAGTTAGATTAAATAATCTAGTTTCTGTAGGGAAAGTTTTAAGTTTCAGGGTAATGTAGTTTAGGGTGAACTGACTCTGACTACTATGCCAGGGTGACCGTAATGTAGTTTAGGGTGAACTGACTCTGCTATGCCAGGGTGACCGAACTCATCCATGTCAGGGTGACCGTAATGTAGTTTAGGGTGAACTGACTTTGCTATGCCAGGGTGACCGAACTCATCCATGTCAGGGTGACCGTAATGTAGATATATATATATATATATATATATATATATATACTGTATATATGGAATCAAAAAACATAATTTTGAAGCCCTAAAACCCAATAAATGCCCCTAAAAAGTGCCTAGGGTTCTGGGTCATGCCCTAGGGACTATAAATCACACAAAAAAAAAGTTCTTAAAAATTGTTGTTTTTGATAGAGAGCCAATTATTGAAAAAATTATTGGAAAAAATGAGATTTCTTTAGATTTAGTGTCTGTGGGGTCTAAAAAGTGTACCTGTGAAGTTTCAGCTCTGTAGCATGTCCAGAAAAAGAAAAAAAAGATAATTTTTCTTAGAATTTCAGTAGCGCAGGGATGGGGTTACGCTCCTTTCACACCTGGGTGTTTTTGTTTCAGGCGTTTATTGGGCGTTTTTTGGGCATCTTTGGAGGCAGGCATGACATCTGAACTTCTGTATAGGGGTATATATACACACACATATATATATATATATATATATATATATACAGTAAAACCTTGGTTTGAGAGTAACTTGGTTTAAGAGCGCTTTGCAAGACAAGCAAAATTTTCAAATAAATTTTGACTTGGTTTACAAGCGATGTCTTGATATACAAGTAGCCTCAAGTCACAGCTGAGTATAAAAGAGAAGAGAGGTGCCTCTAAGTGTAGCAATATGGTTACATTTAATGAAGGTACAACATTTAGCAACTCACATGGTTGATGATTGGAACAGGCACATCTAAGGATGCAGGCATCCAGGCTAAAGCTGTCCACATAGACCGTCCTCCACACCGCCATCTACGTCATCCCTTCCATGCTGCCCCTCGCTTTCAGATCGCTTTACTGCAGGGTGGTCTTCCCGGTCAGGATTACAGACTGGCAGCCGGCGGTGCAGAAGATAGTCCCTGTGGACAGCTTTACCCCGGATGCCTGCATACTTAGATGTGCCTGTTTTATTCATCAACCATGTGAGTTGCTAAATGTTGTACCTTCATTAAATGGAACCATATTGCTACACTTAGAGGCGCCTTTCTTCTCTTTGATACTCTGTAGCTCCTACTGGATTTTGCTTCTAATCCCCTTGTGGAAGCGGCTATTTGTGGATGGACATTTTATGGTTACACAACCTATCGCAATGCTATAATCTTTTTTTATGGACTATAAACTGAAGGATTTATGAATAAATGGTTGTGGAACGAATCATCTGAGTTTCCATTATTTCTTATGGGGAAATTCGCTTTGATATAAGAGTGCTTTGGATTACAAGCATGCTTCCGGAACGAATTATGCTCGCAATCCAAGGTTTTACTGTATATATATATATACACATACACACATATAGGTGCGAAAGGAGGGTAACACCATCCCTGCGCTACTGAAATTCTAAGAAAAATTATCTTTTTTTTCAGGTTCTGGACATGCTACAGAGCTGAAACTTCACAGGTACACTTTCTAGACCCCCCAGACACTAAATCCAAGGAAATGTCATTTTTTTCCCCAATAATTTTATCAATAATTGGCTCTCTATCAAAAACGAAAATTTTTAACAACTTTTTTTTAGTGTGATTAATAGTCCCTGGGGCATGATCCAGAACTCTAGGCACTTTTTAGGGGCATTTATTGGGATTTAGGGCTTCCCAATGGTGTTTTTTGATTCTATATATATATATATATATATATATATATATATACACATATATTTATATATATATCTCTATCAAAAATGACAATTTTTAAGAACTTTTTTTGTGTGATTAATCGTCCCTGGGGCATGACCCAGAACCCTAGGCACTTTTTAGGGGCATTTATTGGGTTTTAGGGCTTCAAGAAAGGCACGGTAAAGCAAAAAAGTCATTTTTGAAGGTTTGGCATGCTATAATTCTGGTTCTGTACATGCTACAGAGCTGACACTTCACAGGTACACTTTTTAGACCCCCCCGACACTAAATCCATAGAAATCTCTTTTTTTTTTTCAATAATTTTTTCAATAATTTGCTCTCTATCAAAAATGACAATTTTAAGAACTTTTTTTTGTGTGATTAATAGTCCCTGGGGCATGACCCAGAACCCTAGGCACTTTTTAGGGGCATTTATTGGGTTTTAGGGCTTCAAAATTGTGTTTTTTGATTTAGAAGTTCGGGTCCCATTGATTTCAATGGGGTTCTGGAATGCGAACCGAACTTTCGAGAAGTTCGGGTGTCCTGGCCGAACCGAACTTTTCAAAATTTCGATCATCCCTATTTGAGATATGAGCGCTTGATATATCAGCATAGAGGCAGCCCGACCCGGTTCAATAAGATCTGGGGATGCAGGCTAGCTACCCCTGGCTTCGCTCCATTTGACCTAATTCTTGATAGGCTATGAACTTAAAGTGGGAACTTAACCACTCAGTGTGACCTCATCCTTGGAGTGAGTTTAATTTAAAGTACTGGGGAAGAGATATGATGGGAATGTCTTCTTAAACCATACCTAGGGATTCATACACTGAGAGATATAACGACTAATGGCAACTCAAGTTCAATTAATTTTATAAGGCAGGAAAGAGTGGCGCCGGCTTAGTGTAGCATAAATTTATTTAGCAATAATGAATGTAGCAACTTGCTCTGAGGTAAGGTTAGACAGGTACGATGGGTGGAGAGGTCTCATCCATCTTCTTCTCCTGGGGAAGTGCCCTGGAGGAGGGTGGTTTGGTGCTGGTGTTGTGGGGAAGCTGTTGTTTGGCAGCCTGTTGTTCGGCATGATCCAATATGTTTCAGTGAGGGAAATAAAAATTCCTTCCTTTTCCCACGAAGACAATAATACTGAAATCTTATCTTCTACTTAAGCCAACTAGTAAAAGAAAATATGTATCTACTGTATATAATCTGACATTAGGGAACAGCTTTTTTATAAATAGTTTGTAGATTGCAAAACTGTCAAAAAAAAAAAGAAGTTTTGACACGTTTGATTTCCTCTTCTTTGTAAATACCGGAAGAACGCTAAGATTTTGGTTTTCTTCTTTTAAAACATTCATCATTTCTTATATTCACATTTTCTAGTCAACATGAGTCCAGAATTCTCTGTGCTGTTGGTCTGTAAGTAAATTACATTTATTTTTTTCTTATTATAGTATAAGTAAATCTATGATCTTATATAGTGATGGTTTAATTTTTAAGGCAAAAACCATAGGACAATGTATCATAACCCATAACCAATCGTCAATCATCATTAGGAATGCACTAAATGTATCAAAGGAAAATCTAATTGGGTGTTATAGGTAATTATGTATGTTTGCTACTTTTTGAACTGCATGATGGAAGCCAGCTTAGCTAAAAGACTCCAGCACAATGAATTGTCTTAGAGCCCATTCAGACTAGCGCGACTTGTCAGGCGACTTGTCAGCCGGACAAGTCACGCTCGGTCGCGGTCCATTGAGTAGTACAGGACCCGTTCTAATAGGAGCGACACAAGTCGCTCCGACTTAGAAAAAGGGTCCTGTACTACTTTGGGGCGACCTCGGAGCGACTTGCATAGACTTCCATTATGTGAAGTCTCTGCAAGTCGCGCCGAAGTCGCGGTGCACGCGACTTCACAGGTCGCCCCCCAAAGTCGTGTCGCGCTAGTCTGAATGGGCTCTTAAAGTTTATTTAAAGCCAAAATGTTTTTTTTATTATGGATAGACATAGGAAGGGTTAGAACCCTTGTGTCTGTGTCCCCATTGGAAATATTTGCCTTCTCTATTTATTCTGGTGATATTTTCACCAAGGCAGAAAGGGATTTAAAATACAAAATATTAAAGTTTCACCAGAACAGTAATAATAGCGTAATTTTCCAACAGGCACAAATGTCTAGATGGGATGAGTGTATGTGGGCTATGGCGCTACCATGGATATAGATAGTTGGAAATCAAGTCCTTGTCTATATAGACAGGTAATGTGGTGTATACCTTCTCTTAATAACGCATGATATCAATATCTCAGTTCAATAAAAATGCAAAAAATATACAAAAAATGCAATAGAATATTCAAAGAAATCAGTGCTGGGTGACAAACCGGTGGGTGGGTGAATTAATATACACAGTAAATAAATACAATAGCTAAATAATTTATGCAGAGTAATAATTAGTGGGTGAGTGGACCAATGCCTAAGTCCACTGAAAAGTGTCTCAGTGCTTTATAGTGAATTAATAAATAATTATCCCATCAATGAAAAAACTTTCCAATATTATAATCCATATAAAGTGCTGTATATCACAGTTTTGTGAACCAAAGTGCTGTGTGCAAGGGAAAATGTCCCATATATATAAATAAATAAATATCAAGTCCAAAAAATTTGCTGACGATCCCAGTGTAATACAATATGATAAGGTGCTACGTGCAAGGGAAAATTTCCCCTAAATTAAAAATCCAATAAATTATATAGTGAAGAAACTGTGCTTTATGCTTGTGCCAAAGAAGAAGATACAGTATATTGGGTGCTGGTGCTGATCTGAATCCTTGCTGTGCTCGGTGCGCTGCTCTGTTCCCCTATTGTAGTTGCACTCACCGCAATTCTTTCCCCATAAAGGGGTAACGAGCCTTGCACAGCTAGTGGGTATCTGGACGGTCCTACGTATCCCTCTGGGCGTTAATGGATGAACTACCCCTCCTTGTCCCTGGTGGATGTGTGTGTCCAACACACAGAGAGCCTGACTGCTGGGATCCCGTGGGCTTCACTCGAATATTACCCCATATAGAGAAAGTAGATAGGCCATAGCGTAATATTGCAAAAACTATTTATTAATCGAAAAATATCCACTCACAAGTAAAGTTCTGTGCGATAAGCTGTGTTGTACAGCGTCCGTACCGGATTTCCGGGTTGCGGATGCGTTCCTCGAGTAGGAACCACACTAGCGGAAGTAACAAAATGACGCACTGTCCTGTCCTACGCGTTTCGTCAGGGCTCACGTCATCAGGACATTTAGATTGCCAACTTTCTAGAAAGGGATCACTTTGGAGAGGTTTTATCTTATTTACTGTTTTGTCTCCAGGACACAAATTGAAGGGAAATGTTGCCAACCAGACATAGACAGCAACCCTTTGACAGGGTTCTAAATCTTCTCTACTTTACTGAAAACAAAAAATTTAAAATACAGAAGGGTAAAGGGTCTCCTTAGTCTCCTTAGCTACTTTCATCAGCTGTGGGGTTTAGCCACATGTCCCCAAACTGGATTGGTTCTTAGCTCAGGAGATGCCTTTAAACCTCATTTGCCTGTGCCTCTGTGCTTGTGATAGTGTTTGTATCCTAGCTCCCTGTCTGTTTTGCTTACCCAGCTCTGCTATGATCTTGGATACTCTTGTTCCCAACCTTTGTGTCACGGGGTAACGTGGCAGAGCCTGACGTAAGAGGAGTGGCTTACCGGGTAACTTGGGTGGCACAGGTTCACCAGAGGCGCGGAGTCTAAGTGTTAGCCGGTTTTCACCAGGGCCCCAGATGGTGGGGATGGACTTGGCTGCTTGCTAACACCAGGTCGCGATCCCCCGGATTCCCTGGTTGAGCCAGGAGCAGGTCCAGGACCATTAGCCGGTAGCGGATAAACAGATCAGGATCAAGCAGGAGAATAGTCAGTACAAGCCAAGGTCAGGGCGGGCAGCAGGTAATCAGAATCCAAAGACAAGTTGGGTCAGGTAAACAGGAACAGCAGAATATAAACAGGCACAGGATACAGGAGAGCTGATGATAACACAGCAATTACCTGGAGTGACTGCTGTGTTTAAATAGGCCGTTTTGGCGCCAATTTAGTAGCCTCGAACTTTTCGAAGGTAGCCTCGAACTATTCCAAGGTAGCCTCTGACTATTCCAAGGTAACCTCTGACTATGCCAAGGTAGCCTTGAACTATTACAAGGTAGCCTCGAGCTATTGTATGGTAGCCTCAAGCTATTCTAAGGTGCCTCTTTGTACGCGCATGCGCATAGGCATTTGCCGGTTTGCGGCGCCAGTGCACCTGCGCATGGCAGTGGATCCCTGACACTTTGCCTTAACCAGATTACTTCTTGGATTACTGCCTAAAATGGTTCCCTGATCTTGGAACTAAGCAAGCTTAGGCTTGCTTTCTACCAGCCCTGGCCTTGATACTGTTTTTGGACTATGCTTGCTTTCTACAAGCTCTGATCTGGAAACTGTTTTCGGACTATGCTTGCTTTCTACAAGCTCTGATCTGGAAACTGTGTTCGGACTATGCTTGCTTTCTACCAGCCCTGGCCTTGATACTGTTTTGGACTATGCTTGCTTTCTACAAGCCCTGATCTGGGAACTGTATTTGGACTATGTCTCCTTTTACCAGCCCTGGCCTTGATGCTGTTTTTGGACTATGCTTGCTTTTTACCAGCCCTATTCTGGGAACTGTTTTTGGACTAATCTTGCTTTCTACCAGCTCGGACCTTGAAATTGTTTTCTGACTATGCTTGTTCACTTCCTGCCCTAACCTTGGCTTGCCCCAGGATTTTGCTACCAGCTGCTGTCTACTACATGATCACCCTCAGGGCTACAGGTCTACAGTGGCTTCTGTGCAAGAGCTGTAGTATCATGTTCTAAGACCTGGGGGCAACCAATTACCCATAGACTCACCTAAAGCAAAGGGGGCTGAAATGGGGCTGCTATAGGCAAAGCTCAAATGAAACCCCAGTTAGCAATTGTTCCTCACCTAGTTTTTAAGCTGTGCGTTACATCAACTTTAGAAACTACATTAACATATCTACAGTAATTTCCTGGTAATGGAGACCACACAGGAAGAAATTTCAAAGATTAACCAGAATCTCTAATGATCCTCCGTCAAAGAAAGGAACAAACCCCCTGTACGTTAAAAGCTGTAAAGACAACTCCCTTTACTGATTAGTTTGTGTTTGGGGGTATAAGTATGGGGACATTTATATAACGTACAGTATGTTTTTCCTAATACACAAGTTAGTATTAACCTTATAACAAGCATTTGATATTTATTTGAAATAATAACCCAAATAAAAGAGATTTAATTGAATGTTATTTGAATTTCTGTATGTTAATTTGACATCCGAAAAGTCCCTGGTGTAAATAAATGTCTGTCTGGTAGATAATTATTTGATGATGATGAGGTATCTGGATGATTCACTAGTCAAATGCATGTAGTGCTATATTACTGTATGTGTGTTACCGGGACAGACAACAATAAAAATCTCATAAAATTACCAAAGCTAAAGTAAAGTTTGGTCTAAAATTGGACCTTAAACTTTAAACAAGCAGGATAATAATGTGCTATAGTTATGATTTAATTTTTTTTTTTTTTTTGCATTTACTTTATGTTTTCCCGTATTCATTATTCTAAAAATATAAAATGCTGAATCTTAAATGAGGTAACATTCAAAGGCTTTTGTAATCTTGGGGACGGGGACAGGAGATGAAGAGGAAAAAAAAAAAATCATACATGTATTAATTTGTAATGTAAACATAAAATGTTATATTACCTTTCTCTTTTGTCTTTTTTAGTGATTATTTTGGAAAAAGCAGGTAAGTGATCTTTCTTTGGAAGACAATAAAAGATGTAATAACTTAAAATACGTCAATAATGACATATTTAAAATATTGCAACTGTACAACTGTATAATCAGTAGGTTTATTTAGTCTGTAAATGTACGTTTTTGGGTGTTAAATTTAATAAATGTATGTTTGTCATGTGTCATTGGATATTGCTGTTTTGATTTTAACAAATCTTTATTTTATGAAGAAATAAAAAATAAATTATAAATAAAGTTCAGCGAACAGTTCAAACTGAGCAAAAGTTTGGCCTGAACATCGGCAAACACCTGTATTTGTGGGGCGCTCGGCGGAATGTTTGGTCGGTGACGTCACAAGTGGAGGTGATGTCACCTGGTGGCCCTGCCCCTTACTTATTTAAGAGCTGTCAAGCAGCGGAACAGACATTCGGCAGTTAGCCTTGGTTGCGGTGGAGCTTTTTGAAGGTTTTTTTGGGGGGGGGGCGGGGGGAGTCGTGATTGACAATGGATCTACCCCATACTTATTCACATAGGGAGGGAGTCAGAATCTGATGGCCCCCTTTTTAAAGCGGGCTTCCAGATTCCGATAAGCTCCCTGCCCACAGATCCCCACAACCACAGCCCCCGGTTGTCGGGAGGAGGCCCTTGCAAAGCCCCCTCCCCTCTCAGAGCAGGAGGGGGCTCTGCAAGGGCCTCTTTCCAACAACTTGAGGCTGCGGTTATGGGGATCTGCGGACAGGGGGCTTATTAAAATTTGGATGCCATGTGGCCTGCTATGGCTCAAGAGGGGTGGCACTCACTCATCCTTCCCCCTTTTCCTGATCTGCCAGGCTGCACGCTTGAATAAGGGTCTGGTATGGATTTGGGGGGGACTCCACGCCCTTTTAGTACTGCATGGAGTTCCATCCATCACTGCACGTGTAAAAACTTTTTTTGATTAAAACTTTTGCATTGATACTGTACATGTCCCCCAGGACACTACCCGAGCCCCCCATACCCTTTTTATGACCAATAACTTGCATATAAGCCTTCAAAATGGGCACTTTTGATTTTTGGAGTTCCGGTCCTATAGACTTTTTTAGGGTTTGTGGTTCAGGTCAGAACTTTTGGAATGTTCGAGAGTTCTGGTGTGAACCCAACCTGGGGGGTGTAATTATACTATAACTATGTACTACTCTGAATAATTACACTAGAGGAAACCAAGCACATGATTTGGGAATGAGGAGATAGGAGTATGCACTTGCACCATAGGTGTAGGTTGAAGCTTTTTTTATGATTGGACACAGGGGGAGCCAACCAATGGGTCCCGCGGATGGGATGTCAGCCGGGACCTGCCAATCAATCACAGGGGAGACAGAACAGTGTTCAGTCTGAGAGGAAGATGGAGATCTTGTGTTTCTACTAAGCAGGAACACAGATCTCTGGCTTCCTCCAGTTAGGCCATCTCCCACCGAGTTAGAAAGCACTCCCTAGGAGCACACCTAACCCTTTGATCGCCCCTGATGTTAACTTATTCCCTGCCAGTGTCATTAGTACAGTGACAGTGCACTGATCACTGTATTAGTGTCACTGGTCCCCAAAAAAGTGTCAAAAGTGTCAGTTAGGTGTCCAATTTGTACTCTGCAATGTCACAGTCCCACTAAAAGTTGCTGATCGCAGCCATTACTAGGAGAGAAAAAATTCCTAAAAATATCCCATAGTTTGTAGACACTTTACATTTTGCAAAAACCCATCATTATACACCTATTGGGGTTTTTTTCACCAAAATACATAGCACCATCGATATTGGCCTAAAATGATGAATACATTTGATTTTTTTTTTAGGTGTGTTTAATAGCAAAACTTTTTTGTTTATAGAGCAAAAAATAAAAATCGCAGAGGTGATCAAATACCACCAAAAGAAAGCTCTATTTGTGGGGTAATAAAGGGTATTCATTTTATTTGGGTACAGCGTCGCACAACTGCGCGATTGTCAGTTAAAGTAACGCAGTGCTGAATCGCAAAAAATGGCCTGGTCGTGAAGGGGGTAAACCTTTTAGGGCTGAAGTGGTTAAGGAAGCAATGTAGCACAAGGGGAAACTAATAGAACCAAGGGTTACCAGTGCAGAAACTTTGACAAATCATAGGCAGTAAGACTTCATTTTATTATCTGAAAATTAAATCTTTTTATTAGTTGTCACTAATAATAGCCATGTACAATGTTCTATCTTGTAGGATCTTCAGTGAGACCTGTGGTGATCTTCAACCCAAACTGGGACAAGATCTTCACAGCTGAGTCTCTAACAATGACCTGTAATGTGAGGTCACCTATTCCAGCAGATATGAGCTACACCTGGTACAAGGATAATATAAAGAAGAAACACAGAGGACAAAGCTTTGTAATTGGATATGCAAGAACAGATTACAGTGGGAATTACCAGTGTGAAGGCACCAAAACGGAAAAAAGTGACCCTGTCAGACTGGATGTCATTCTTGGTAAGTAATTCCAGCATTTTACCCACCATAAGATTACATATAGGTACAAACGATATTATTAAAGGTCCTTCCATTTGGTGGTTTACTTAGGCAGACCATAGATTATTCAATTTTCTTTCCTGCAACCACGAGTTGCAGGAAAGAAAATCGCTGGATTTCCTCATCGACACAGTCAGTGTTGATGGTGGAATCCGTCCCGTGGAGCTATTGTGTTATGCCGATAGGGAGCCTTCCCAGCTGGCAAAACGCAATGATTACTGCTTATTTATCTTTTTTATTTTCACATTATTGTATATTTATTTAATGGTCTTTACATTATTGATGGTGATTTTTATTTGAGAGCACAAGGTGTTTGTCTCAGGTTGAAAAATTTTAAAGGGAACAAAACACAGATTTTATCTATCATCTCTATACAGTGTAGTGGTCATGACTGTGTGATGTACATCATAGAATTTATCATGCAGGGGTCAGAACTATGTAATGTACAATCCAATGTATGAAGAGCAGCAGTCAGGACTCTGTAATGTTCCATATAACAATGGAGTGCCATCGTCAGGGCTATATAATAAACAACACAGCATATAGAATGCAAGTGTCAGGACTATGTAACATACAATATAGGATATTGAGTGCAGGGGGTTTGGACAATGTAACATCCACTATATCTTCTACAGTGCAGGGGTAAGGACTATGGGATGCAGTGGTGAGGACTAAGTGCATCCTTACACTACTCTTTAATGGTGAGTGACCATTTTTTATTGGTTTGAGTGGTCAGTGCTCTTTATTACTTTGGTGCTCTGTGTTCCTTATTACATTGTTACTAAGTGGTCTTTGCACCATTTATTTGTGGTTAATGCCCTGTGCCCTTTTCATCGGTGACCGGTGGTTTGTGCCCTTTTTGCTGCAGGTCAGTGCCACTTGTATTGCTGGCCAGTGCTCTGTGCCGCTTGTATTGGTGATTAGAGGTCTGGCCCGCTTGTATTGGTGATTAGGGTTCTCTGCCACTTGTATTGGTGATTAGGGGTCTGGGCTGCTTTTATTGGTGATTAGGGGTCTGGGCCGCTTGTATTGGTGATTAGGGGTCTCTGCCGCTTGTATTGGTGATTCGGGGTCTGGGCCGCTTGTCTTGGTGATTAGGGTTCTCTGCCACGTGTATTGGTGATTAGGGTTCTCTGCCACTTGTATTGGTGATTAGGGGGTCTGGGCTGCTTGTATTGGTGATTAGGGTTCTCTGCCACTTGTATTGGTGATTAGGGGGTCTGGGCCGCTTGTATTGGTGATTAGGGGTCTGGGCTGCTTGCATTGGTGATTAGGGGTCTCTGCCGCTTGTATTGGTGATTAGGGGTCTGGGCCGCTTGTATTGGTGATTAGGGTTCTCTGCCACTTGTATTGGTTATTAGGGGGTCTGGGCCGCTTGTATTGGTTATTAGGGGTCTCTGCCGCTTGTTTTGGTAATTAGGGGTCTGGGCCGCTTGTATTGGTGATTAGGGTTCTCTGCTACTTGTATTGGTGATTAGGGGGTCTGGGCTGCTTGTATTGGTGATTAGGGTTCTCTGCCACGTGTATTGGTTATTATTTATGTTGGTGGTCAGTGGGAGTCTAATTGATTACTTGCCAGGGAGAGCTGCAGAGGTCCCATGCCATTTCCTCTTAGATCCCTTTAATGCATAGAATGCATTAAGATGAAAAAAACGTCTGCCTTTACAACTCCTTTAAAGTGGTTGTACAGGTAAAGAACCAATTACAGGGAGCTCCTCTGTTCTATTATTCTCTCCTACACAGTGTAAATGTTTTTTTCAAAACGATGTCTGTAAATACCTTATCTTTGATCTCTTCTGGCCGTTCACGTGACCTCCGGCCACTCTATTCCTCTGATCTATGGGCTACAACGGGCGGGGCAGAGATCCCCTTTGACGTCAGCTGGGGAGGACACGTGACTGCAGTGCTGGCCACTGAGCCCCTCCTGCTGTAGCCCTCCGATGGGGTAAGGGGAGCAGCTGGAGGGTCACCTGACCGGCCAGAAGAGATCAAAGATAAGATATTTACAGGCATCGTATAAACAGAGTAGGAGAGATTACTAGAAAACGTACATATAGAGGAAGGCTGCCTATATTCAAACCCTAGCAACACTCAGTCCCCATTATAGTGGAAACAACCAAAAATAACTTAGCCCATGGAACTTTTCTTAATACTTGCACCTTGGCTTGGGGGCTCATTTGTATGACCCCTCGGCGTTCCATGACCCCGTTATGTTTGTCCCTCTGACTGACCCTCTAAGCGGTTATACCAGGGGCTTCATTTAACTGGTTGCCTTCCTCTTATCCTTTATTGTAGGTTATTATTTGAGTTGTCCCTTACTATGACAATCAATACTCCCTAAATGGCTGCAGCAGCGTGTTCTCATGAGTTGCCTCAGCAGGTCGCCCCTCGTGATTACTAACACTTTATGCTACTCCCTGGCTACTTCCTTGGCGCCCCATTGCTGGCTCCAGTGATATTCCACATATACAGGGGTAGGTATTTTATCCTTTTGAACGTTATGCTTGTCTTTCTCTCCTTTTTATTTTCTCCCCTGTTCCCCACATTGACCCCATTATGTCCTATGGGGCCCTTGGATGTGTGACTGCTTTGTCATCCACTATTGCCATGGTATGGTTGGAGAGGTCTTTCCTCTCCCTCCTCTCCTCCCCCCCCCAGCTGTGTGACATGGTGTATATTTGTAAACCAGCTGGTTGTATTAAATCTGTATTATGAATATTATGGTTATATTTGTTGTCCCACTAATTATGATTCATCTTGCTATACAGAACGTGTATCCTATCAGCTCCGGAAGAAGCTTGAACATCAGGCGAAACATGTAGAGCTTCTGGCTACATGAACCTGTTCTTTTGTGCAAGTTGCATTATATTGTTGAGGACGCTCTGCGTTGCCCTTGATTTTGGGTACTCCCCGATCGCAGCGTATAGCGTCCTCATTTATTCAATTGTGATTTTGATTGTTATCTTTGCCAATTTTGTTACCTTGTATGTTCTATTGGCAAGGTTTATTTCACTATGCCACCTGCATTTTAACTTATTGTCTCCACCCCCTAGGGGATGGTTGATGAGATTCTTTGGTTTTATGTCAATCAATAATAAAGTATTTCCCTTCTTTTACTTATGGTGCCTTGAAAGTCAATTTTTCCTTTGTTCCTCTCAATTCAAGATTTTTAGGACGTGGCACATGATTTTGTACTTTGTTACGCCCCTGTCTTTTGCTGCATCAGGGTTGGCGTACTAGTCCTGTTCAATTACACCTCATATAAAGTCCCAACTGGCTTTTTTGCCCTTCTTTTTTCGCTGTGCACCATATGACCTTGTCCCAGCACTGAGTGGGGGCGAGCACGCTGATTGGCTAGAGGGGGAGCCAATCAGCGGGTCCGGCGGACACACACCCCCACTGGCTAATGCATGAAACGACATACTGTACATGTATTTAGTTTCGAGCAATAGAACCGATCTACCGCATTATATGTACTGATGGTGGTCGGCAAGTGGTTAATCTGGGAACAAGATCTCCTTTTTTTTTTTTTTTTTTTTTTTAGGGTTACAACCACTTTAACCACTTACCGCCCGCCCATCGTCAAATGACAGCGGAGTGGTGCGGCTCTCATTCTGGGACAACGTCTTATGACTGCGCCCAAGAACGACATCTCTGGCGCACCTGCGGGGGGCACGCAGTGCAGCGATCCTGTTGCTAGGACACGGTGCGACCCCAATCTTGGTAAAGTTCCAATGACATGGCTCTTTACCCATGTGATCGGCTGTGTCAATGAGGAAGTGCCGTTATTCGGCTCTCCTTGTCTTACACTGTCAGAATGTGTGGCGAGGAGAGCCGATCAGCGGCTCCCCCTCAAAAGGGAGTCTAGGTCAGGTAATCAAGGCACTGATCATCAGTGCCCTGATTACAGAAAAGTAAAAAAACAGTGTGTCCATCAGTGCCCACAGTGCCCACCATCAGTGCTCACAATCATTGCCCATAGTGCTGCCAGTCAGTGTCCATCAGTACCTGCTCATCTGTGCTACCCATCAGTATCCATCAGTGCCACCAGTCAGTGCTCGTCAGTGCTGCCCATCAGTGCCGCCTGTCAGTGCCCATCAGTGCAACCCGTTAGTGCCGCCTATCAGTGTCCATCAGTGCCCATTAGTGCCGCCTTTCAGTGCCCATCGGTGCCGCCTATCAGTGCCGCCTATCAGTGCCATCTATCAGTGCCGCCTATCAGTGCCCATCAGTGCGGCATATTAGTACCTCTTCGTCAGTGC
The DNA here is from genome assembly GCF_965119305.1 of Pelophylax lessonae. Taxonomy (NCBI): domain Eukaryota; kingdom Metazoa; phylum Chordata; class Amphibia; order Anura; family Ranidae; genus Pelophylax; species Pelophylax lessonae. Next base: position 18,563,094 of record NC_138780.1, read on the forward strand.
CACCTCATCAGTGCCCATAAGTGCCACCTCATTAGTGCCCATCAGTGCAGCCTATCAGTGCCCATCAGTGCCGCCTCACAGCGCACATCAGTGATTTTTCGAAAAAAAATAATTTTAAAAACTACTGACAGAAAATAAGAAAAACTTTTTTTTTTTTCTTTTTAATTTTCTGTCTTTTTTCTTTTCTTTTTTAGTAAGAAATAAAAAAAAAAAAAAAAAAAAGTTTTTCTTATTTTATATTAAAAATACCACCAAAAGAAAGCTCTATTTGTGTGAAAAAAATGATAAAAATGTCACATGGGTACAGTGTAGCATGACCGCACAATTGTCATTCAAAGTGTGACAGCACTGAAAGCTGAAAATTGGCCTGGGCAGGAAGGGGGTGAAAGTGCCTGGTATTGAAGTAGTTAAGTGTGTGGCAGGAGAGTCCTCTGGGAGGCGGTGATTTATATAAAGGGTGGGAGCTGCATGAAGGGGTAGAACACTCTTTAGTTATCTTTGCCCTAACGCATTTTGCCTATGGTTCTGTTTTTCAGGCTGGGTGATCCTGCAGGCTCCTCTCCATGTTCATGAAGGTGACGATGTGACTCTGAGATGTCACCATTATCACGGATTATCTGGAGGACAGACTATATTTTACAAGGCCAATTCGGTCATAAGAGATTGGGAATCTGATCCTGAGTTACATATTTATAACATAAGCCTAGCGCAATCCAAAGGATATAAATGTACAAAAAAGGTCTCGAATTCTGAGTCCAGCGGAGAAGCTTCTATACCCATAAAAGGTAGGACCTGTCACATGATTGGGGTGGAGTGGGGCAGATTTGACCTCCTCCAGTGTTAATTATTCCCAGAGATCTCTTCTACTTCTCTAGCTTTGAGTTCGGTTAGCTCCTTACTTTGATTTTCCACATCGTCCTGAGGAGAAGTCAGGAAAATAAAGGTGACACAGAAATGTTAATAATATAGAATTGGAAATAGACATTGCAGCATCTAGAGAGAGACCATAGGTGTGCGCAGCCCATTACAATAGGGTGTGCACCCCAAAGCTCAAACACATGCGTGTGTGTGTGTGTGTGTGTGTGTGTATGTATATACAGTATATACACATGCAGAGATTTTTGATTATTTGTGCTTTTTTTATTATTTGTTGCATTTTTTTAAATTGTTTTACATTTTTTACTATTTTTCTTTCAGGGGGCCTGGGTGAAATATCAGGGGTCTATTTAGACCCCTGAAGTCTCACTTTTGAGATAGAGAAAGGGACTAAGGAAACACATTCCATGGTTCCTATCTGAAGTCTCAGCTGCACAGAATGAATGGACAGGAAGAGCTCTACGCAGCCTTCCTGTTCATTCATAAACGGAAGCATAGTAAACACAGTTATAAATGAACACAGTGGTACCAATCAATCATTGTTATAAAGAAAAGGTGGGTGGGACTTTAAATGAGGCACGTGTGACATGGCTAGCAAAATAGCCAATGTTAAAAATGTTTATTTAATTGGAACACTAGATAGCAGAACAGTATTGCAGTGGGTACTTACGTGAGATTGTAAACATGTCAACGACATGTTGCAAACCATATATACATGTAAATAGCAGCATAGCACATTGCATAGTATTATGAAGAAAATTATCCTCCTATTATATAAAATATATATCAAATTATATATAAATTAAATATATATAAAATTATATATATTTATATATATATATATATATATATATTATATTTTTTATATATATATATATATATATATATATATATATATATATATATACAGTATGTATATATATATATATATATATATATATAAATGTTTATATATATATAAAATTATCCTTATTTCACTATCATGAAAGCACTTCAAAAGCAGGATGATGTACAGTAAGCTGAATGAAAGAAAAGGGCATGTAGAACTGTCTGTCAAAACATGGTGCATCTGTATGGGCCCTACGCGTTTCATGGATTCACTCCACTTCTTCAGGGATGAATGCATCAATAATCTACAAAGAGACATGGAGATACCAATACCAATATGGTCTACTGATATACCCAAATGTTGGAGAAAAAATATGAGTAGGGGGAACAAATTTACCCATTACTTTAAATACTCACATATCAGCTGTGTGTGGAGCATGTGAAACTGGAGGCAAGGGCTGCTTGTAATGTCTGTCCTGGAAGCTGTGGTAACAGGGACTCATGAAAGGATTGGGAGCACCTAAATTGTCCCCCAATTCCCAGTGTGGAAAGAATTTTGGACCAAAAAAGCTTGACCATAGTGTGAGGAAAATAAGACAGGGAATCATGGGAATATATATATTATTCCCATAAGTCTCTTTCTTATTTTCCTCACACTACGGTCAAGCTTTTTTGGTCCAACTTGCTTTTCCACAGAGGTTCTATATCCTTTACTCTATTTGGTTATGGGCTACTCTAACGTCATCAGTATCAGTATACTATTGGTACACATTCATTGTTATATACAATTTATTTTAATTTACAGATTTGGAGCCCATACCTACTATAGATACTTTTCTTTTGGGAGACCATTTAGGCGCTCTCAGTCTTTTTATGAGTCCCTGTTACCATAGCTTCCAGGACAGACATTACAAGCAGCCCTTGCCTCCAGTTTCACATGCTCCACACACAGCTGATATGTGAGTATTTAAAGGGATGGGCAATAGTTGGAGGACTGCCAGGGACAGGGGAGCACTGGGGACCTAGGGAGGTCTGGGTGGGCAAGCACAACTAAGTGATGCTTTTATATTATTGACAGATTTCTGTGGGTTAAAGAAAGTGTACCATGCAAAGTATGCCATGGAGCATCAGGTGGCTTTTTAATGCTCGCCATTCAGTTTCCTCACATCTCAGAGCAGCAAAGGAAGTCAAAGGTGGAAGGCTTTCCTACCATACAATGTTATCAAAGGTATGAACAGGGGGGCATATAGCCATATAATGCCCAGAATGTGTCACTGACTGCAGGTCCCAATCTGATCAATGTCTGAATGTGTCTCTGGTGCCCCACTGATGATCCTGGCTCCTCTTCTTTAGTGATTGTCCCCATAGAAAGCTGCTTTCTATGGGAGCACTCATGCAGGCTCATTACCAAGCTCTGCTCTCTGTGTCTATAGACACAGAAAGCAGGACTCAGCCCCACCCCACGGTTACTCGTCGTAGGATTTGATTAACAGTCACAAGAGCCAATGGCTACTGCTGCTATCAGTCTGCCCAGTGGGGACGGAGGAAGAGGAGAAAGCAGCTACTCTTGTACACAGCGCTGGATCAAGATCAGGCATAGGTAAGTATGGGGGTGGGGGGAGAGCTGGATACAGAATGTGTGAAGGTAAAAAAAAGTAAAAAAACTTCAGCCTTTAGAAACACTTTAACCACTTTACCACCGGAGGATTTTGCTGTCTTACGTCCAGGCCACTTTTTTCGATTCGTCACTGTGCGACTTTAACTGACAATTGCGCGGTCATGCAATGCCGCACCAACGTAACGCAGTACGTCCTTTTTTTCCCACAAACAGAGCTTTCTTTTGGTGGTATTTGATCACCTGTGCGATTTTTACTTTTTGCTCTGTAAACAAAAAAAGAGCGACAATTTTGAAAAAATAACAATATTTTTCACATTTTTTAATATATGAAATTCCCCCCCAAAAAAATGTAAAAATCAAAATGTTTTATCATTTTAGACCAATTTGTTTTCTGCTACATATTTTTGGTAAACAAAATCGCAATAAGCGTATTTTAATTGGTAATGGCGGGGATCCGCAATTTTTTTTTTTGCGGGACTGCGACATTGCGGCTGGCAGATCGGACCCTTGACTGACATTTTTGACACTTTTGGGGGTACCAGTGACATTACTACAGTAATCAGTGCTATACATATGCACTGTTACTGTAAAAATGACACTGGCAGGGAAGGGGTTAATTTTTATTGGTGATCAAGGGGTTAATGTATGCCTGGTGCTTACTAACGTGTGTGGGGGGAGGTGACTGAGTGACACAGGGACAGGTCGCAGGTTCAGCTATGCTGAATCCTGCAATCTGACCCTGCCTGTCACTTAGGAGATCCACCCGCTTTGTTTACACAAGCGGGCGGATCGCCACACTCGATTCCCTGACGATCGGGGAAGAGCGGCGGTGATCACCGCCACTCCTCCCCTGACCCGACTCCCGCTGTGACTGAATACAGCGGCAGCGAGCCTCCGGGGGCGCGCGTGTGCCGATGAGAGAGGGGAATATCTGGCGACGTAGGTCTACGTCATCAGACGTTATCGAGCCACTTTGCCGCAGTAGAGGCTCAGTGAGCAGCGGTAAAGTGGTTAAAGGTGGCCATAAGTGGATTGAAATTTGGCTGTTTCAGTGTGGCCATCCCTGTTTAAAAGAAATCAAAGGAGAATGTTCAAAAACATTTGTCCATCATGGCCTTCAGCCAATCAACTGCAGCTGCCGATCACTGTATTATGACAGTGGAGAGTCCCCACAGAGGGAATTCCTCCATTCACCTCGCTTGTGTGGATGGAGGAATCCTTTCATGTTTTTCATTCAGCCCCGTGGCTGCATTAAAAAAAATGACCTATATCTGGCCAATATTAGTTTGGTAACACACATATCATAAGCAATTGCCATGCCTGCATAATGAGTGTTGAAAGAGCCACTTGTAGTCTCTGTCGGAAACCCAGACAGGCTGACAATACAGGACAACAACTGGAGTGATTCAGTTTAAATCTGCTTTACATGTACCCTCTCTGACTTCATACATCTAGACCTGAATAGCTAGTAGAGTAGGAGGACACATTAACCTACTTTTGTACTTGATGGTTCTAGGTGTACTCTGACAAGGAATGAGCCAACCTACGTGGGTTCTGCTTACAAACAATTTTGTGAGTTTTGCTCAAAATTGGCAAACTTTAAGTCTATGGGGGTGGATTTTATAATTGAAAGTACACAAATCCCTTGAACTACAGATTGGGAGATGCCTTAAAGCTGACTGTGCATTACCAGAACAGCAGAATTTTCAGGAAAAGTCTCAAAAACAGCATTCTTGGCTTCGAAATTGAATATTTTTTAGGTCAATGAACTTGGCTTACATACCACAACAGCACTCCAATCTGATTAATTTCATTTTTTATTTTAAAATAAGGGCTTTTTTCAGGTTTATTAGTGGCACATCCTTCTAATTTTGACGGGACTCACTGTCTCCGGGAGTGAAAGACAGGTACTTAATGGACACTGAGAATATAGTTTGGATTGCTTCAAGTGGGACAGTAATATTTGTCAGCCATGTATCTCGAGAAATATGTGAAGACTATTCCTGGTCTGTTTGATTCTGAACATGTTCATTGAAAGAGCTAATCACATTGACCTCTGTTCCATGTTTTTCAATGTAAGAGATAGACAGTCTGTTACTGGCGGTCCCTCCCTATTTTCTGTGCATTGAGGTGTGATGTGTATTTTATTAAGCCTGTCTGTCCCATTGTTAATTGTTAATTAACTCACATATTGTTTCTGTCCAGATAGCTAGATAATTAGTTCAGGTTAATTCTATTTCTGTATACAATTTCATCTGTATAAGATAATGTAATTAGGCATGTGACCTGATGGGGTAATTTGATCAGGATGGGGATGTCCATGCTGTATATAAATTCTGTGTGACTGTTCAATAAAGAGAAGGTTCCAGTAAAAGCTAAGTTGTCGGCTAGCTTTGTATTTGGGCGGCTAGAATATTTGATATCTATGTTCAAGACTGAAGAAAGCCGTATACTGACGGAAGCCCACAAGTACAGTGTGGGTTGCGGTTCTGTTACACTAATTATTAAGTATTAAACCTGTTTTGACTGGGAAGTAGAAGCAGCAATTAATCTTAAAGCCATTGGAAGGTGTCTTCTTAACCACTTGACCTCTGGAAGATTTACCCCTCTTCCTCACCAGGCCATTCTTCGTGATACGGCTCTGCATTATTTTAAGTGACAATTGCACGGTCAGGCGACGATATACCAAAATAAAATTTGTGGGTTTTTCTGTACAAATAGAGCTTTCTTTTGGTGGTATTTGATCACCTCTGCGTTTTTAATATTTTGCACTATAAACAAAAAAAAAACAAAAAAATAAAATTATAAAAAAAAAGAATATTGTTTACTATTTTTTAGTTTCTGATTTAAAATATATACAAAACAAAAATTTTAAAAATCTAATTTCTTCATCAATTTAGGCCAATATGTATTCTGCTACATTGTAACGGAACTGCAACCCACACTGTACTTGTGGACTTCTGTCAGTATACGGCTTCCTCCCAGACGTGAATATAGATATCAGATTTTCCAGCTGCCCCTATACAAAGCTAGCCGACAACTTAGCTTGTACTGGAATCTTCTCCTACTTTATTGAACAGTTTCACACTCAATTTATACACACATGAGCACATCCCCCTCCTGATCAGATTACCAAACACAGGTCAGGGGTTGCCTGATTACATTATCATATGCAGATGAAATTGTATACAGAAATAGAATTAAACTGAACTAATTTTCTAGCCATCTGGACAGAACAATATGTGAGTTCATTAACATTTAACAATGGGACAGACAAGCTTAACAGAATACATGTCTCATCTCAATACACAGACAATAGGGAGAGCCTGTCTCTGACATTGAAGTTCAATACACATTATCATAAGTAAACACAGACCCCATTTGAAGCAATCCAAACCATTAAGTATCTGTCTTTCCCTCCCAGTGACGGTGAGTACCGTCACATACATGTTTTGGTAAAAAAAATCCCAGTAAGCTTATATTGATTAGTTTACACAAAATTACATAGTTACATAGTTTGTGAGGTTGAAAAAAGACATCAGTCCATCCAGTTCAACCTATGATGTGTGTTTGCTGTTAACCGTACATTGTATACCCCTGTATGTTGTGGTCTCTAAGGTGCCCATCTAATAGTTTTTTGAAACTATCGAGGCTCCCTGCTGATACGACTGTTTGCGGAAGAGAATTCCACATCCTTACTGCTCTCACAGTGAAGAACCCCTTATGTATTTTAAGGTTAAACCGTCTAGTTTTAGTGAGTGGCCACGTGTCTTATTGTATTCCCTTTCTCTGAATAGTTTGTTCCTTATTCTAGGGTCGCCAGTACAGTATTTGTACATTGATATCATATCCCCCCTCAATCGCTCTTCTTCAGAGAGAATAAATTCAGTGCTTGTAGTCTTTCCTCATAGCTGACGTCTTTCATGCCCCTAATTGTTTTTGTTGCCCTTCTCTGGACTCTCTCCAGTTCCAGCACATCCTTCCTGAGGACCGGTGCCCAGAACTGGACAGCATACTCCAGATGTGGCCGGACCAGAGTCTTGTAGAGAGGGAGAATAATCTCTTTATTTCTGGAGTGAATTCCCTTTTTTATACATCCCAGTATTCTGTTGGCTTTGCTTGCAGAGGCTTGGCATTGCATGCCACTGCCAAGCTTGTTGTCTACCAGTACCCCCAGGTCCTTTTCCATCCTAGACTCACCCAGAGGATCCCCCCCTAGTGAGTAGCTTGCTTTCTGGTTTCTGGCACCCAAGTGCATTACTTTACATTTTTCAACATTAAACCTCATCTGCCATTTAGTTGCCCACCCCATTATTTTGTTAAGGTCCACTTGTAAGGTTTCCACATCCTGCATAGAAGATATTGGCATGCTTAGTTTAGTATAATCCGCAAATACTGAGATTGTACTAGATATCCCCTCCTCTAGATCATTTATGAATAAATTAAACAGGATTGGCCCCAGGACAGAACCTTGGGGGACCCCACTTTCCAAACCCGCCCAATCTGAGTACTGCCCATTAATTACCACCCTTTGCACTCTCCCCTAGAGCCAGTTCTCTATCCAGGTACTCACCTTATGGTCCATACCTACCTTCCTTATTTTGAACAGTAAGCGTTTGTGGGGAACGGTGTCAAAGGCCTTGGCAAAGTCCAGATACACCACATCCACAGGCTTACCTTTATCTAGGTGGCAGCTCACTTCATCGTAGGAAGGTTAATAGATTGGTTTGGCAAGAACGGTTTTTCATGAATCCATGCTGATTACTACTAATACCATTTTCATTACTAAAGTCTTGTATGTGGTCCCTTAACATCCCCTCCAAAATCTTGCAGACTACTGATGTTAGGCTGACCGGCCTATAGTTACCCGGGATAATCTCGGCCCTTTTTTAAATATTGGTACCAAGTTGGCTTTTTTCCAATCAGCTGGCACCATACCCGTCTGTAAACTATCCTTAAAGATCAAGAATAATGGTCTGGCAATAACCTGTCTGAGCTCTTTAAGAACCCTCGGGTGCAAGCCTTCCGGTCCCGGTGATTTATTTATGTTAAGTTTCTCTAGTTTAGTTCTAACTTTAACTTCTGTTAGCCATGGCGGTACTTCCTGAGGTGTATTATTTCGTTTGGCCTTACAAGCTGGGTTAGTGTAGCCCCCCCAATTCTTTTGTGAAGACTGAAGAGAAGAAATAATTAAACACTACCGCCTTTTCTCTGTCCTCTGTGGACAAATCTCCTTTGTCGTCTTTTATAGGGCCAATGTGTTCTGGCCTCGCTTTCTTACTGTTTATATACTTATAGAATTTCTTGGGGTTCTTTTTTTACTCTCTTCCGCTATATGTCTCTCGTGTTCTATTTTAGCCGCCTTGATTTCGTCTTTACATTTCTTATGTTTTGCTCTTTTAAATTTATTTCCCTTTGGAATGCACTGGCCAATCCCTTTGTTTAGTATGCTCTTAAAGCACTCCCATTTTTCCTCCATGTTCTTTGTTCCCAGGGTTCTAACCCATTTGATATTTTCTAGCAGAGAGCGCAGTTTTGGGAAATTGGCTCTTTTGAAATTCAGTCTTCTTATATTACCCTTATGTTTCCTATTACTATGATTAATACTGAAACTAAGTGACCTATGGTCACTGTTTCCTAAGTTGCCCCGTATTTCTATATCCGTGAGCAGGTCTGTATTTTTGGTAATCAGTAGGTCATGTACCGCATTGTTTCTTGTTGGTGCATTCACCATCTGACCCATGAAATTGTCCTGCAAAACATGTAGGAACTGCCGAGCCTTGGCTGAATGCGCGGTTCCTTCTGCCCAGTCTATATTTGGATAATTAAAGTCCCCCATTATAATGACATTTCCCATCCTTGCTGCCAATCCTATCTGTAAAAGGAGGTCCGCCTCCCCCTCCTCCCTCTGGTTGGGGGGCCTATAGCATACGCCCAATATTACCTTCCCCACAGTGCCTTCCCTTTGAAGTTCTACCCATAGGGATTCTACCTTGTCCATAGCTCCATTATTAATATCATCCCTCATATTTACCTGTACACTGTTCTTATACATATACAGACATACCCCTCCCCTTTTTTACCTTCTCTATCTCTGCGATAAAGGGAATACCCCTGAATGGTCACCATCCAGTCATGAGAGCTGTCGAACCACGTCTCTGTTATCCCCACAAAATCTAAAACCTCCTCAAACATCAGAAGCTCCGGCTCTCCCATCTTGTTGGCCAGGCTTCTGGCATTGGTATACAAACCTCATAATTTTGACCGGTTACATATATCCTCATTTTATGTTTTTAGGCTGCTTTTGTGATTTTTCCCCATACCCACCTTGGGTTTTGGAGCTCTGAACACCCTACCGCTAATGTCCCCATTTGTGCCCTCTGAATCTTGCTCTCCACTGGCTAATTCTACATCTGTACCCTCCCCCCATCACCTAGATTAAAAGCCCTTCTAACTTTAAGGCCATCCTCTCACCCAGTACGGCTGCACCCTCCCCATTTAGGTGCAATCCGTCCCTACCAAAGAGCCAGTGACTGACTGAGAAGTCGGCCCAGTTCTCCAGGATCCCGAAACCCTCCTTACTACACCAGCTCCTCAGCCACTTGTTAACTTCCCTAATCTCCCGCTGCCTCTCTGGTGTGGCTCGAGGTACAGGTAGTATTTCTGAAAATACTACCTTGGAGGTCCTACTCCTCAACTTAGTGTAAGTCCCTGAAATCGTTTAAGACTCTCCATCTTCATCTGCCTATGTCATTGGTACCCACGTGTACCATGACAGCTGGGTCTTCCCCAGCCCCACTCAGTAATCTGTCCACCCGATCCACGATGTGCCAAACCTGAGCGCCCAGTAAACAACAGACTGTTCGGCCCCCACGGTCTTTGTGACAGATTGCACTGTCTGTCCTTCTAATGATTGAGTCCCCTACCACCAGAACCTATCTTTCCTTTCCCTTTCTCCAGGCCTTACTGGAGGAGTTCTTCCCCTGGCAGCTAGGGGCGTCGCTCTGCTCCAGCAATGCTGGTCCCTGACTGGTTTCCCCAACATCACGCAACGGGGCGTATTTATTGGGGTGCTCTAGCCCAGGACCGGCCTCCTTGCCTTGTTCCCTTCTACCCCTCCTAACTGTCACCCCTCTACTCTGCTCTGATGCCTGCATCTCCAATACTCCGCCCACCTCTGTGCAGGCCCCTGCCTGCACCTGATGGGTACGATCCCAGCTCTCCTTCGGTATGGACATTCATCTCAGTGTTGCCAGCTGCTTCTCTAGATTCAGGACCTGAGCTTCCAGGGAAGCAATGTGCTTACATTTTGTCGGATTTGTATTCGCCCTCGATTGCATGATCGAGGAACACATACATATCACAAGATGTGCACCGAATCGCAGCTCCACACCCGCTGGGCATTGTACCTACTAATCTAATCTAATGGGGATTCAGTAATTTAAGTCTATACTGTGTGGCTGTTTCCTGGCTTCCTAACTCTACCTTCTCACCCTCTGGTACTCCGCTACACTCACTTGACACTCACAGTCGCACAACACTCACAGTCGCACAGCCTGGTAAGTCACACAACACTCCCAGTCGCAAAACACTCCCAGTCCACCAAATTGTCCTACTGAGGAAGCCCGATCATGGGGCATGTTATTGGAAGGAGCCGAGCCCGTAATGTCATACACAGGATACTGTGGATGATTGAATGCATGCTATTTTACGGATGTTTCTAAGTGGTTTTAATCCCATTTATACTGTGAATAAATGCTAAGATAGAGAGGACTATGGTTCTCCTTCTTGCGTCCTTCATCATGGGGCTGCTCTGATTACTAAGCATTAATTAAGGAGCTGCCTAGGTGGAGGAGGAATGTGGATCATCTAATGCCCGAGCAGGAGCGGAGTGTTACAAGTTAATGAGACTCTGTAGTGGGGGTCTAAAGTGGTCAGCAGGTTTTTCTCCTAAAGGTGGATGTCACTGGACACACTACAAGATAGAAGATTGATGAATCACTGATTGCACTGCGGTGTATTGCACATAATTTGGGACTGTACATATGGACATAATTATTAGGGTGCAATAAGTTAAGAATTTACATCATCACTATTGTATGTGCATATGATTTATAAGTATTTATGGTTATCATTTATGTGTTTTTTTTATATAAAGTTGTGCTGCACTTTTTTATAAGACGTTTAAAGCGACATCGCATTTTAAATATGCAGAGAAAATTAAAAAATTAAGTACAGAATCTCTCAATAGTATCATTTACAGATCAACCTTGTAAAATCTAGTGGTTCCTTTGTGTGCTGGTAAAATAATGGAGGTTTACTGTTTGATATTTATATTTTTCAGAACTCTTCACAACTCCAGAAATAAAAGTGACCCCGCTTCCGGTAATGGAAGGTGATAATGTTACTGTGACCTGTCACACCAATGTGTCTCCATACAGACCAGAGACAGAGCTGCAGTTTGCTTTCTACAAAGGTGGACAGAGTGTTCAAAGTTTTGGTTCCTCTGAGCAATATGGATTCCAGTCCGCTAAGCCGGAGAATTCTGGGAGATATTGCTGTGAAGTTTCTGGAAGAATGATTAGGAAGAAAAGTAAAGGGTTGAACATTGAAATAAATGGTAAGTACTTTCCACAAAAATTAACAAAATGTTCAGATATTCAGTTCCTCTGACCATTATGGATTCCAGTCCGCTAAGCTGGAGGATTCTGGGATATATTACTGGGATGTGGGAACAGTTTCTGGCAGAATAACTGGGAAGAGGAGTGAAGAGTTGAACATTGTTATAAATCAAAAATTGAAATACATGTTGAGATATCCAAAATTTGGTAATGGTGACCAGAGAGAAACACTTTCTAAGAGCAGTATATAGACAGCTTGGAAGTATATAGTAAATATGTAGGAATATGACCACTGGGCAAGAACACAAGTTATGGAAATTAAAGCAATTATTTTTTTATAAGAAATGTCCTCTGCTGAAAAGACACCTACCAGAATGAACATATATGGGTTTCTATTCCTGATGGATATCTGAATATTCGATTCACCTGGCTATCACACCAAGTATGCACCAAGTGAAACCAGAACTGCAGCTTTATACGACTGTTCTGAGTCACTTCGAACTGATTAAATGAAGAAGATCAACATAAAACCAAGCAACAAGAATTTCCTCAAGAAAGATAACAGTGGCAGCCACAGTAGCTCTATCACATTTGGGTTCCTTGAGCTTAAAATTAAAATAGGAGTGATTACAGATCTGAATATGTTTTAATTTCTATGGCTGCAAAAGCTACCAATTTCTGATTAGTCTTAGGAAGAAAAAGAAAATTCTAAAAAAAATCTTGCCCAATCACCATTGATCTTCTGGACACTTCTCTTCATACTTCTCCACTAGTGTAAACATGTATGCTTGGTCAAGTTGAGCACACTTGTTTCTGAAAAGCTTCCTAGGATTTTCACTGGGATGTCAAACCACCATCTGAAATCTAATACGTACCCCACAAGACTACCTATCAATGCACCTTATATTTTTTCCCCATGGAAAAGTAGACTTTATTTTGTGTCAGCCATAACAAAATATAACCACCATGTATTTTTTCAATAGATGCTTATAGCAGTTATTTATATAATCAAATAATTAGAAACATATTCAAGAAAATAATTTATTCATTTCTTGCAACATTTTAACTAATAATGGTGGCTATTCACATGTCATCTCACAAAAAAGAAACTGATCACAAATTCCCCAAGCTATTCCATATGTGTATGGAATAGCTTTGCTGAACATTGAAGCATACTTTATATAAGGACTGACAATGGAATTTCCTCAGAAACAGTTAAGACACAGTTCGTCACCACTGTGCTTTTAAAAGGTTGGTGTAATTTTTTTCTTTTTTATGCTGATATTGGACTACAGTAAATCCTGCTTCAGAATCTGCTTGGTGTGCTGGTTTTCTCTTCATCATTGGATTCTGTATGGTACCAATGTAAAGCCATGCACCCACCTTTCACAAGGGTTACATATGGATGTCTGTGCAGTATGGTTTGATGGATAGCAATTAAAGAGGAAGTACAAACCCGATTCCAAAAAAGTTGGGACGCTGTACAAATTGTGAATAAAAACAGAATGCAATGATGTGGAAGTTTCAAATTTCAATATTTTATTCAGAATACAACATAGATGACATATCAAATGTTTAAACTGAGAAAATGTATAATTTTAAGAGAAAAATAAGTTGATTTTAAATTTCATGGCATCAACACATCTCAAAAAAGTTGGGACAAGGCCATGTTTACCACTGTGTGGCACCCCCTCTTCTTTTTATAACAGTCTGTAAACATCTGGGGACTGAGGAGACAAGTTGCTCAAGTTTAGGAATAGGAATGTTGTCCCGTTCTTGTCTAATACAGGCTTCTAGTTGCTCAACTGTCTTAGGTCTTCTTTGTTGCATCTTCCTCTTTATGATGCGCCAAATGTTTTCTATGGGTGAAAGATCTGGACTGCAGGCTGGCCATTTCAGTACCTGAGTCCTTCTTCTACGCAGCCATGATGTTGTAATTGATGCAGTATGTGGTCTGGCATTGTCATGTTGGAAAACGCAAGGTCTTCCCTGAAAGAGACGACATCTGGATGGGAGCATATGTTCTTCTTGAACTTGGATATACCTTTCAGTATTGATGGTGCCTTTCCAGATGTGTAAGCTGCCCATGCCACACGCACTCATGGAACCCCATACCATCAGAGATGCAGGCTTCTGAACTGAGCGCTGATAACAACTTGGGTTGTCCTTGTCCTCTTTAGTCCGGATGACACGGCGTCCCAGCTTTCCAAAGAGAACTTCAAATTTTGATTCCTCTGACCACAGAACAGTTTTCCACTTTGCCACAGTCCATTTTAAATGAGCCTTGGCCCAGAGAAAACGCCTGTGCTTCTGGATCATGTTTAGATATGGTTTCTTTTTTGGCCTATAGAGCTTTAGCTGGCAACAGTGAATGGCACGGTGGATTGTGTTCACCGACAATGTTTTCTGGAAATATTTCTGAGCCCATGTTGTGATTTCCATTACAGTAGCATTCCTGTATGTGATGCAGTGCCATCTAAGGGCCCAAAGATCAAGGGCATCCAGTATGGTTTTCCGGCCTTGACCCTTACGCACAGAGAATGTTCCAGATTCTCTGAATCTTTGGATGATATTATGTACTGTAGATGATGATAACTTCAAACTCTTTGCAATTTTTCTCTGAGAAACTCCTTTCTGATATTGCTCCACTATTTTTTGCCGCAGCATTGGGGGAATTGGTAATCCTATGCCCATCTTGACTTCTGAGAGACACTGCCACTCTGAGAGGCTCTTTTTAAACCCAATCATGTTGCCAATTGACCTAATAAGTTGCAAATTGGTCCTCCAGCTGTTCCTTATATGTACATTTAACTTTTCCGGCCTCTTATTGCTCCCCCGTCCCAACTTTTTTGGAATGTGTAGCTCTCATGAAATCCAAAATGGGCCAATATTTGGCTTGGCTTCAAAATGTCTCACTTTCAACATTTGATATGTTATCTATATTATATTGTGAATAAAATATAAGTTTATGAGATTTGCAAATTAGTCCATTCCTTTTTTTACTCACAATTTGTACAGTGTCCCAACTTTTTTGGAATTGGGTTTGTAAATCGCTGGCTTTTTTTTTTTCTGACCTGCAAAGTAAAGGCATAATGTGCTAATATGCATTGAATACTCGCACATTATATGAGACTTACCTGCATACGATGCCCTCTACCAATGCGATGTCCTCGCAGGAGGCCGCATCCATTTTCACCCATCTTCTTTCCGGGTCCATGGACTCCGGCTTTGTGACTGGCCTGAGCCGCGTGACGTCACACCCACGCATGCACGCGGAAGCTGCCAGTCATGGCACAAGGCTCTGAAGGAATAGCACGGGTGGGCCTTCCTTCAGGGTGCATGCGCTGATGACGTATTTGGCTGAATATGCAGTAAATATCTCCTAAACGGTGCATGTTTAGGTACAATTAACCGATGGGAGTTTACAACCACTTTAAAACCTGAAAGATATTCTAACTACTCATCACTAGTGTTGAGCGAACACGGACTGTACTATTCGTGTTCGTACCGAATAATTGGATTTTTGTTACCCGAACACGGACACGGACACTTTACTGTATGTTCGGGTAAAAATCCGTGTTCGGTCGTTTTATTTCCGGGTTTTGCATGTTTTGGCGCTCTTTTCATGGCGGGCTTTCAACAGCCAATCAACAATCGTTTAACTGGTGTGCCTTAAGCTATCCCAGCCATGCCTGCAAATGTCTTAGTAGCTGTGATTGGCCGTCTGAAGCATGTGACCAAGTCTTTATAAGTTCGAGGCAGCCGCAGCGGCGTCATTCTGCTGCTTAGATCAGGGACAGAGCACACATACGTGCTAGCTGCTGATTAGGGAAAGACAGGCAGGGAAAATGAATTGGTGTCCGGATAGAATTGAGGGACAGGTCGGAGTGTTTAGGCAGGGCGAGTTGTAGGCATTTTAGGGATAGAGTCTGCTGAATTATAGGGTCAGTGTCTTCTACAAACTACAATCGATATTGCTGTGTGGGGTGGGGTCTGCACTTAATCCTGATCTACGATCTCTTCTCAATCCTGTTAGGGAGAGGCTGCTGCTGAATTTTAGGGAAAGTGTGTTCTACAAACTACAATCGATATTGCTGTGTGGGGTCTGCACTTAGTCCCGATCTACGATCTCTTCTCAATCCTGTTAGGGAGAGTCTGCTGCTGAATTTTAGGGAAACTGTGTTCTACAAACTACAATCGATATTGCTGTGTGGTGTGGGATAGGAGATAGGCAGGTGTCAGTGATCCACATCCATTTTTCTGTGTGTGGGCTGCGGTGAACACAATCTTTTTGGGGTGCAGTGAACAAAATCCTTTTAGGGTGCAGTGAACACAATCTTTTTGGGGTGCAGTGAACAAAATCCTTTTTGGGGTTCAGTGAACACAATCTTTTTGGGGTGCAGTGAACAAAATCCTTTGTGGGGTGCAGTGAACACAATCTTTGTGGGGTGCAGTGAACAACATCCTTTTTGGGGTGCAGTGAACAACATCCTTTTAGGGTGCAGTGAACACAATCTTTGTGGGGTACAGTGAACACAATCTTTTTGGGGTGCAGTGAACAAAATCCTTTTGGGGTGCAGTGAACACAATCTTTGTGGGGTTCAGTGAAGACAATCCTTTTGGGGTGCAGTGAACAAAATCCTTTTGGGGTGCAGTGAACACAAGCTTTGTGGGGGTGCAGTGAACACAATCTTTGTGGGGTGCAGTGAACAAAATCTTTGTGGGGTGCAGTGAACAAAATCCTTTTGGGGTGCAGTGCAGACAATCCTTTTGGGGTGCAGTGAACACAATCTTTGTGGGGTGCAGTGAACACAATCTTTGTGGGGTGCAGTGAGCAAAATCCTTTTGGGGTGCAGTGAACAAAATCTTTGTGGGGTGCAGTGAAGACAATCCTTTTGGGGTGCAGTGAACACAATCTTTGTGGGGTGCAGTGAACACAATCTTTGTGGGGGTGCAGTGAACACAATCTTTGTGGGGTGCAGTGAACAAAATCCTTTTGGGGTGCAGTGAACACAATCTTTGTGGGGTGCAGTGAAGACAATCCTTTTGGGGTGCAGTGAAGACAATCCTTTTGGGGTGCAGTGAACACAAGCTTTGTGGGGGTGCAGTGAACACAATCTTTGTGGGGTGCAGTGAACAAAATCTTTGTGGGGTACAGTGAACACAATCTTTGTGGGGTGCAGTGAACACAATCTTTGTGGGGTGCAGTGAACAAAATCCTTTTGGGGTGCAGTGAACAAAATCTTTGTGGGGTGCAGTGAAAAAAATCCTTT
Source organism: Pelophylax lessonae (assembly GCF_965119305.1). Lineage (NCBI taxonomy): Eukaryota > Metazoa > Chordata > Amphibia > Anura > Ranidae > Pelophylax > Pelophylax lessonae. The sequence goes on from NC_138780.1 coordinate 18,580,310, forward strand.
TGGGGTGCAGTGAACACAATCTTTGTGGGGTGCAGTGAACACAATCTTTGTGGGGGTGCAGTGAACACAATCTTTGTGGGGTGCAGTGAAGACAATCCTTTTGGGGTGCAGTGAACAAAATCCTTTTGGGGTGCAGTGAACACAAGCTTTGTGGGGGTGCAGTGAACACAATCTTTGTGGGGTGCAGTGAACAAAATCTTTGTGGGGTACAGTGAACACAATCTTTGTGGGGTGCAGTGAACACAATCTTTGTGGGGTGCAGTGAACAAAATCCTTTTGGGGTGCAGTGAACACAATCTTTGTGGGGTGCAGTGAACACAATCTTTGTGGGGTACAGTGAACACAATCTCATACTTCTGAAGATTTGAGGGTGCTGCCTGTTTCATCCTCCTCCTCCTCATCCATCCTTTTAGGGGTACAAACAATAGTAATTGGGGCCTAGTGTGGTTGTGTACGTGTGAGATACATACACTTTTTTTGATCATATTTCCTATTCCGCTATTCAATAAAAACCTTTGGGGATCAATTAAATTGCGGGATAGTCTGTGTCGGTACGTGTGAGATCCACCTTTCCAAGTTTTTGGGGTTCATCTCATACTTCTGAAGCTTTGAGGGTGCTGCCTGTTCCATACTCCTCCTCCTCCTCATCCATCCTTTTAGGGGTACAAACAATAGTAATTGGGGCCTAGTGTGCTTCTGTACGTGTGAGATACATACACTTTTTTTGATCATATTTCCTATTCCCCTATTCAATAAAAACCTTTGGGGATCAATTAAATTGCAGAATAGTCTGTGTCGGTACGTGTGAGATCCACCTTTCCAAGTTTTTGGGGTTCATCTCATACTTCTGAAGCTTTGAGGGTGCTGCCTGTTTCATACTCCTCCTCATCCATCCTTTTAGGGGTACAAACAATAGTAATTGGGGCCTAGTGTGCTTCTGTACGTGTGAGATACATACACTTTTTTTTGATCATATTTCCTATTCCGCTATTCAATAAAAACCTTTGGGGATCAATTAAATTGCGGAATAGTCTGTGTCGGTACGTGTGAGATCCACCTTTCCAAGTTTTTGGGGTTCATCTCATACTTCTGAAGCTTTGAGGGTGCTGCCTGTTCCATACTCCTCCTCCTCCTCATCCATCCTTTTAGGGGTACAAACAATAGTAATTGGGGCCTAGTGTGGTTGTGTACGTGTTAGATACATACACTTTTTTTGATCATATTTCCTATTCCGCTATTCAATAAAAACCTTTGGGGATATATTAAATTGCGGGATAGTCTGTGTCGGTACGTGTGAGATCCACCTTTCCAAGTTTTTGGGGTTCATCTCATACTTCTGAAGCTTTGAGGGTGCTGCCTGTTCCATACTGCTCCTCCTCCTCATCCATCCTTTTAGGGGTACAAACAATAGTAATTGGGGCCTAGTGTGGTTGTGTACGTGTGAGATACATACACTTTTTTTTATCATATTTACTATTCCGCTATTCAATAAAAACCTTTGGGGATCAATTAAATTGCGGAATAGTCTGTGTCGGTACGTGTGAGATCCACCTTTCCAAGTTTTTGGGGTTCATCTCATACTTCTGAAGATTTGAGGGTGCTGCCTGTTCCATACTCCTCCTCCTCCTCATCCATCCTTTTAGGGGTACAAACAATAGTAATTGGGGCCTAGTGTGCTTCTGTACGTGTGAGATACATACACTTTTTTTTTATCATATTTCCTATTCCGCTATTTAATAAAAACCTTTGGGGATCAATTAAATTGCGGAATAGTCTGTGTCGGTACGTGTGAGATCCACCTTTCCAAGTTTTTGGGGTTCATCTCATACTTCTGAAGATTTGAGGGTGCTGCCTGTTCCATACTCCTCCTCCTCCTCATCCATCCTTTTAGGGGTACAAACAATAGTAATTGGGGCCTAGTGTGCTTCTGTACGTGTGAGATACATACACTTTTTTTTGATCATATTTCCTATTCCGCTATTCAATAAAAACCTTTGGGGATCAATTAAATTGCGGAATAGTCTGTGTCGGTACGTGTGAGATCCACCTTTCCAAGTTTTTGAGGTTCATCTCATACTTCTGAAGATTTGAGGGTGCTGCCTGTTCCATACTCCTCTTCCTCATCCTCCCTTTAGGGTAGGAAAAAATTTAATCGGGCCTAGTCTGTGTTTGTACGTGTGAGATACACAGTTTTTTATCCTATTCCGCTATTTAATATACACACTTTTGGTGTAAAAAACATTAAATTGCGGCATAGTTTGCATATTTGACTGTGAGATACACCCGTGCGATACTGTTGTTCTTTTGTTCCGCTATTCAATAAACACCTTTCTAGGGCAAGATCTTAAATTACAGAAATATGAGGAGAGCGTCAAATAGGGGCCGTGGCCTGGGTCGTGGTGCTGCTGGTAGAGCTCCTGTTGCAAGGAGAGGACGTGGTCGATCTGTGCCAGCTACACGCACAAGTGAAACACCTTCCTCAAGTGTGAGTAGGCGACAGAACCTGCAGCAGTATTTGGTAGGGCATCATACGCCTCTAGAAGTGATGAGGCCAGAACACGTAGAGGCGATAGTAGATTGGTTTGCTGCTGACAGTGCCTCCAGTTCCTTCACATTGTCTCCCACCCAGTCTACTGCAGAAAGGTCAGAGTTGGCACCTGCAGCCAATGTCCAACCGTCTTTCACCTCACCCCCTTGCAAATCAGGCAAGCAGTCTGAGCCCCAAGCCATACAGCAGTCTCTTATTCTTTTTGAGGACTCTGTCAGCAGGGTTTCCCAGGGCCATCCACCTAGCCCTGCCCCAGAAGTGGAAGAGATTGAGTGCAGCGATGCCCAACCACTTATTTCTCAAGATGAGTACATGGAAGGACCATCACAGCACGTCTCCGATGATGACGAAACGCAGGTGCCAACTGCTGCGGCGTTCAGCATTGTGGAGACCGACAGGGAGGGCAGGGGTGAAGACTGGGTGGAAGATGATGTGGAGGACGATGAGGTCCTCGACCCTACATGGAATGAAGGTCATGCAGGTGACCTGAGTAGTTTGGAGGAAGAGGCGGTGGTCGCACAGAGCCACCAGCACTGCAGAAGAGGGAGCAGGGTGCAGAAGCGGAGCGGCCGTGCCCTAGACACTACGCCTGCTACTGCTAGACGCCCAGTTTTAAAAAGCTTATGTCGGTGGCTGTCCCACAGTACGTCGTGCCCAGCCGCCACTACTTTTCCAGGCAAGCCATCCCTTCCCTGCACAACCAAGTGGGGGAAAAAATCAGGTGTGCACTGCGCAACGCCATCTGTGCCAAGGTCCACCTAACTACCGATACGTGGACCAGTAAGCACGGTCAGGGGCGTTATATCTCCCTAACGGCACACTGGGTAAATGCAGTGGCGGATGGGCCTGAGGCGGATAGCAATTTGGCGCCTGTCCTTCCACCACTGAGGATTGCAGGGCGCTTCAGTTTGCCTCCTGTTCCTAACTCATCCTACTCCGCTACCTCATCCTCTACCGCCTCCTCATCCAGACAGCGTAATACCTTCACCACCAACTTCAGCACGGCCAGGGCTAAACGACAGCAGGCAGTTTTACAACTTGCCTGTTTGGGGGACAAACCGCACACCGCGCAGGAGTTGTGGAGGAGCATGGAACAGCAGACAAATGAGTGGTTGCTGCCAGCGAGCCTCAAGCCCGGCCTGGTGGTGTGCGATAACGGGCGAAATCTCATAGCAGCTCTGGGCCTAGCCGGTTTGACGCACATCCCTTGCCTGGCGCATGTGCTGAATTTGGTGGTGCAGAGGTTCCTTAAAAACTACCCCGATATGTCAGAGCTGCTGCAGAAAGTGCAGGCCGTCTGTGCGCACTTTCGGCGTTCTCACCCTGCTGCTGCTCGCCTGGCAGCGCTGCAGCGTAACTTCGGCCTTCCCGCTCACCGCCTCATATGTGACGTGCCCACAAGGTGGAACTCCACCTTGCACATGCTGCAAAGACTGTGCGAGCAGCAGCAGGCCATAGTGGAGTTTCAGCTGCAGCACGCACGCGTGAGTCGCTCTGCGGAACAGCACCACTTCACCACCAATAACTGGGCCTCCATGCGAGACCTGTGTGCCTTGTTGCGCTGTTTTGAGTACTCCACCAACATGGCCAGTGGCAATGACGCCGTTCTCAGCTTAACTATCCCACTTCTATGCCTCCTTGAAAAAACAATTCGGGCGATGATGGAAGAGGATGTGGCACAGGATGAGGAGGAGGAGGATGAAGAGGTAACATTTCAAAGGCTTTCAGGGCAGTCATTCTCAAGGGGCTCCGAGGGTGGGTTCCTGCACACACAAACGCCAGGGACACAATTGTCCAGCAGGGGCACAGTTCTGGAGGATGAGGAGGATGAGGAGGAGGAGGAGCTGGAGGAGGAGATGGAACCATGTTCACAGCAGGGTGGCACCCAGGCCAGCTCATGGCCATCACTGGTGCGTGGCTGGGGGGATACAGAGGACACGGACGATACACCTCCCACAGAGGACAGCCTTTCGTCGCCTCTGGGCAGCCTGGCACACATGAGCGATTACATGCTGCAGTGTCTCCACAACGACCGCCGAGTTGCCCACATTCTAACTTGTGCTGATTACTGGGTGGCCACGCTGCTGGAACGTACCGTACCGTCCTTAATTCACTCACTGGAGCGCGATCGCAAGATGTGCGAGTACAAGCACACGCTGGTAGACGCCATGCTGCTGGCATTCCCATCTGACAGCGGGGCCACAGTGGAAGCACAAGGCAGGGGAGGAGGAGGAGGAGGTCGCCAACGCAACCAGGGCACCGCCAGCACCTCAGAAGGCAGGGTTAGCATGGCCGAAATGTGGAAAAGCTTTGTCAGCACGCCACAACAAACAGCAGCACCAGCAGCTCCGATGGAACGTCTTAGCAGGAGGCAGCATTTTACCAACATGGTGGAGCAGTATGTGTGCACACGCCTACATGTAGTGAATGAGGGGTCTGCCCCCTTCAACTTCTGGGTCTCCAAATTGGGCACATAGCCTGAGCTTGCCCTTTACACCTTGGAGGTGCTGGCGTGCCCTGCAGCCAGTGTATTATCTGAACGGGTATTTAGCACGGCTGGGGGCGTTATAACAGACAAGCGCAGCCGCCTGTCCAGAGACAATGTGGACAAGCTCACGTTCATTAAAATGAACCAGGCATGGATCCCACGGGACTTTTCCGTACCTTATGCAGAATAGCAATGGATACCGACCTTACCCACCCATTGTTCCATTTTTGCTCTTTTTCACTCTTTTGGGGTGTACCCTCATTTAAAATTTGTGAAAAGAAGCAGTGTTGGCTACCTCGTCCTCCTCCTCAGGGCCAGATTAATGTAGGGGCTATTGGAGCTGCAGCTCCAGGCCCCTACCTTTTATATAGGCCCCGGGTTGGCCATATTCACTGTTACCGCTCTTCTGTCACTTGTAAACACAGAAGTCTGGCTTCTATGCTTGCTTCCCCAGGCAGCACCCTCAGAACCTCCCCACACAGCGCGAAGGCCGGACAAGGAGGGACAGTTGCCGATGCATGGATGTGTTTATGGGCTTCAGAGACAGCATCCCATGTTGAATTAGGCATGCATGGCTGCACCCTTCCTCCTCTGGGTGCATGCTAAGGCACGGCCCTTAAGGCCCTTCAAAATCCTCAGCACCAAGACCATGATGCTCTTAATCCGGCCCTGGTCCTCCTCCACCGCCGCTTCCACCTACACCGCCCATAGGTGTGCGCAGCCTATTGCATTAGGGTGTGCACCCCAAAGTTGAAATACACATGCATGTGTTTGCCTACATGTACATGGCCCCGATACATTACTCTCCCTGCTGGCAAAGAGAAATAGAGCAGAGCAGGTCCGAGGGAGATCTTTCCCATCTCCTCACTGGCAAACAGAGCGATAATGCTATGTGCCCTAGGTGATTAGGGTGTGCCCAGGTACACCAGGCACACCCTGTGCGCACGCCTATGACACCGCCACATCCACCACCACCTCAACCTCCCTCCTACTCCATATGGGCCTCGTCCTTCAGAGATGAAGAACATTGTTTTATTTTTCTGTTTTTTTTTTGTTGTTTTAAGTTATTTCCCTATCCACATTTGTTTGCAGAGCACTTGCCATGCTCTTAACTACGTTTTGCTGCCATTTGCAGCACTCTAGCCCTTTCCATTGGTGTTTTAGAGCCATTTTAGTGCCTTAAAGTTCGGGTCCCCATTGACTTCAATGGGGTTCGGTGTCCGGGAAAAGTTCGGTAAAAGTCCGGGACACGGACACGGACTTTTTTTTAAAGTTCGGCCGAACCCGTCGAACACGGACATCTAGGTGTCCGCTCAACCCTACTCATCACCTTAAACTAAAAAAAATATATACATTTACATTTACATCAAAGATAACAATACCCTATGGGTCCAGTTCTATTTTTACAATTTCCTCAACTGTCTAACATATGAGGAGTCAAGCACCATCAGGACATTTTGCTAGACAAGAATCACTTCAAACACAAATAAAAGGCAAATCTGGTTGCCCCTTACACAAGACATTTACACAAGTGATTGCAATGTCTTATTTTTTTTTCTAATAAAATAACAAATATGTTATACTTACCTCCTCTGTGCGGTTGGTTTTGCACAGAGCAGCCCAGATCCTCCTCTTCTCGGGTCCTCTTTGGCTCTCATGGCCCCTCCCTCCTTTTGAGTGGCCCCACAGCAAGCCGCTTGCTACGGGGTCCCCCGAGCCGAACTGCAGCTGCTTGTGTCAATTCAGACACTGAGCTGTCATTCAGCCCCGCCCTCTCTCTCCTGATTGGCTATTTTAGTTTAATTGACAGCAGCGAGAGCCAATGGTGCCACTTCTGTGTCTCATGGGGCTCAGTTAAGTATTAGGGGGCTTAATGGGGCTGCTGCACACAGAAGGCTTTTTATCCTAAAGCATAGAATGCATTAAGATAAAGAATCTTCTGACTTTACAACCCCTTTAAAACTTTGTTTTTGAAACCCTAAAACATATGTAAGTGAGCTTTTCTCATAGGTCATATTTTACAACTATTTTGTTTTTATTTCTTTTATTTTCTCCTTCAGAGCCCTTCACTAAACCAGAAATCATAAGGACCCCAAATCAAATGACAGAAGGAGACAATATGACCCTGACCTGTCACACAATACGTAGTGAACTCATTCCTGGTACAGGTCTGGAATATGCGTTTTACAGAGATGGAAAAAATGTTCAGGAATTCAATTTAGCTAATCAGTATGGAGTCCAGTCTGCTCAGCCAAACCATTCTGGGAAATATTCCTGTGAAGTGAGAAGTTCAAACAACAAATTAACCAGGAGCAGTGAAGAGTTATACGTCCAGATACAAGGTGAGCAGATCAGGTGCCACTGTCTAAATAAGTTTACTATTTACTATACTGTCCATTTGTAAATCATATATGATTCTGTATGCTGATCTTGTCTGATATGCATACAGATATATTACTTTTCTATACAGAGCTTTTCTCTCAGCCAGAAATTGAGTTGATCCAAGACGTGGACATGGAACGCAATCAAACAATCCTAACATGTAGAACAAGTGTAATGAGAAAGGGCATTGACCTGCAATTTGCTTTCTACAAGAATGGACAGAAAATTCAGGAATTCAGTTCATCTCATCAGTATGAAGCCCCATTGGCAAAGGTGGAGGATTCCGGTAATTATTATTGTGAAGTAAGAACTTCAACCAAGAATGTGAAAAAGAAGAGTGGGGAATTACCTTTAAAAATACAAGGTGATCATAACTTATTTTCAAATAGAGACCTCAATAATGGTTTACTACAGTATATACATGATGTGCTCACCATCCCGAAAGCAAAACATGCATAGAGGTGCTAACATGAATAAATTGGTCAAATCTTTTTAGGGTAGTAGGTGGAATGAGCCATCTTTTGAAGCTGCACAACATGCTGCATATTGGTAAATATGCAATATCTATATGAAATGTTACATACTTGCAAATGAGAATACAGTAAGGATTAGAGCAAATCAGCCTGAGTTTGATTCACATGGTTGGTGGTGTTGAGGCCCATAGAATCCTTCCTAGGATCAGCAAAACCGAAGCTTCACTATAAACCCTATTGAAGGCCAAGGGAGTGGAATCTTGATATTTCTGACCAATTTCTAGGCTAATAGGCAAGCTATTGTCAAATAGGACATGGAGAGCCTGGCACTACTATGTGGAGTATTTAACAACACAAAAAAAAACACTTCTAAATATACCTAGAATGGAGGAAGGGGGGGGGGGGGGGGGGTCCTTTTAACATAACACCAATCTTTTCAATTTCATGCTTGGGAGATGTATGTACGTTTTTTGTGGTGTTACAGAACAGTACGACTTTCATGGACAGCATCAGTGACACCATATTCTGGCATCATATAATTTGGATGTGTGATTGATTTTAATTTACCGGTTACATTTAGCTTGGCTTAAATACGGCAGTAACACGCCCCTCTCCTTCATTTCAACCTGAGAAAAAGGTTGTTTTTTTTTTTCTTTTTTGAATAGTTTTGATTTTTGTTTTCAAGCAGTAAAAAGCCTGAATTGACCGGTGGAAGTAGCTGGCTGGCTAGTAACAGATCTAACGGCTATATGAAAGTTCGCCCATAAAAAAATAAAGCTTAGCCCCCAACTTCATACAAATTGGCCAGTGGCATAACAGGGTAATGTTAGGTTCACTCACACGTGAGGCTCTGAGGAAGAGGCATTGCCTTGAAACGTGTCAGCCGATAACCTTGACTAAGACTGTGGACTCCAATACTATGGACGTTGTTAGTCGGATCTGATATGCTGGTTTACATCACTAGGTTTGTGAGTAGACATTTTTTAATCTTTTATTAATAAAAAGCCTACTGAGGATAATGCGCTAGGCTGGTGCGCCCTTCTTTTGTGTTTATGTTCACACACACGTCTGGCTGTGGTTTGCAGTCCGGAGTCCAGTGCGGTTTTGTTAACCAGTTTAGGTGCGATTCAGGTGCAAATTTTTATTTGATTTTGCACCTAAACTGGACCCAAAATCGCGCAGGACCCTTTTCAGAAACAGACCGCAGCTGCCCCAGACATGTGTGAACCGTTTCCATTGAAAGCTGATCTGATTTACATGTTATATGAATCGGATGTGGTTAAAAACACATCCAATTTGCACATATGTGAACTGATCTACTTTTTTAATAGCCCCACACTGCATTTTCCTAAAAGATAAATAAAATGTCAAAACAGAGTGCACAAAACACACTTTACAACCACAACTCCATAATCCTCACCTTCCCCCCACCCTCCTTTTCCCATTTATTCAAAAAATATTCAAAATTTAAACTTCAGCTATGCGTTAGAAGGAGACAAGGTTTTATCTTGCAATAAAAATTAGAGTGTATTATCTGAGAAACAATAGCCACACATACTGTGCAGTGGCTGGACATTATGTAAGCAGCTTGATTATGCCTCAATATAAGAGGGATAGATAAAACATGTTTTATTTTGAAATAGACATTAGTGTGTATTGTTTGAGAGACAACAGTCACAAATGATGTACAGTGACTGAACAATGCAGATGGCAAAACAGAAAAAGATACACTATAACTATTAATCAGTCTGGCAGTCTCTGCCCCAGTTTGTCCAAGTTATTTGCACTGAACCCATCCCCTATATAATCCAGTGGAAATTTCCTGGCATGGGTTGCCCCAGAGTGATTGATTCCCAAGAAACAATTTGTTTTGTTTGATTTTTTTATTTTATTTATTAATTTCATTATAGTCAGGTCACTGAAGGCACGGCTGAATTTCCTGGCCTGGGTTGCCCCGGAGTGACAGATTCCACTAAACAATTTGTTTTGTAGGTTTTACTTTTTATTTTTATTTATTAATTTCATTATAATCAGGGCACTGAAGGCATGGCTGAAGGGTAAAAGCATGCCCTTCCTTTAATGCATGGAGAAGGGCAGACAGCAGCAAATAGAAGAGAGAAATCCTACAACCAGGAAGAGCAGACAGTAGTAAACATTAACTCTAGCCTCCTATAGCCAAATTAGGCATTTCTTTTTCTATTTTGCTGTATATTTTTTATTATAAGACTATAGTGTACACTTGTTGTTGTGATACAGTTGCCCTTTGTTGCAGCATTTTATTGCATACTTGTGCACCAAAGTAGTATGTATCAATGCACCACATATCCCGCTTTACCATTTGCTGCCAATAAATGTAGGCAGTCCCCTTTATTAAAAAAATAAGTCATGCATGTCTAAAGTAAAAGACCAAAGTTCTACACAAGAAGCTAGTTGGCAGAAAGCAGGTTCTGCAGGACAAAGAGGCGGTCAGACTGCATCTTTAGAGTTACAGCATGTCTTTTGTATTTCAAAGGGACCTTACTATACAGTACAGGACACACAGGAGGTAAGGAAGTGGCAGACAAATCCTTTCTCTTCTTCCTTCTCTTCTGTTAATCCTACCATAGCCCCAGAATGGCAATGAGGAGTCAGCAGAATTATTAGATAGCATGATCACAGACATGTTGCAAGGGGCCTTTTCTTTACATACCTGTTGCTGTTGTGGGACAAAATGTCGCCAAATCACCCCCATGGCGAGGATCTTAGTGCCAGTTTGGCAAAATGGCTGCCTATTTCAGCATGTGGAATCAGCCCCCTTCTGCAAATTTGCATTCTGTGCCACCAGACATTATGATACCAGATTTGGTCATAAAAGGTGGAATAATGGACAATATAAGTCTACAGCTCACCTACAGATAACACTTTTTTTTTTTAGGTGGTCAAGGATTACAGCTTCTGATTGGTTGCCTATCTGGCAGAGTTTCTCCTCATTTCCTGTTACACAAAAACATCACATTCACACGAAGTGCAAGTTATTATTTGGTAATATTTTTGGAGAGCTCAACTTTTTTTTTTTTTTTTTTTTTTTTAGGAGAATATAATTCAGCAGTGATACAGAACATGGTCCGGCTAATACTATCAGGACTTCTGTTGATAATTTCTTTTCTTTTCATCTTTTATCACATAAAATTTATCAAATCTCTTGAACCCAGGTCTTCAAGACTGTGATAAGAATGATGGCTTACTACCAACTGGACTGTCAGATTGCGTCTACATACAATAGTAACATCTTCTTGGATCACCAGTTTAATTAAAGAATAACAAGCTATTTTTAAACTGTGCTATAGGCAATGTCTGTACATATCTTATAATAATTTTCCATCAATTCTACTGCGGAAGCTGAAATGACCTAACAGACTAACATAGTAGTTCCCTGCACTTTCTGTAGAAATAAGAGATGAAAGTATGAACAAACGTCATGTTAAAATATATTGCTTGAATTTCATTGTGTCTGATGACCTGTGATTTCTCATATGTAGCTCTGGCAGTCTCTTGTTTCAGGAACAAAGAGGATGGGGGATTTTTGAAGATAACAATTTAGGTTATGTGAAATATCAAGTATTAAAGCTTATTTCCAAAAAAGAAGACAACGGCGCCAGGTCAGGAATAGAAAATATTAAAACAAAAATTTATTAGTGAGCACTTACATGAGGACAGGCCAATATCAGCATGATGGCAAGCAAAGAAATGAATCCCCAAGCGTTGGTGGACTGGGGGGTGACTTGGGACCCAGAATACCAGCACCGAATGTGCTACTGAGGACCAGGAGCAGAGAACGTGATGGTACAAGGCAGGGTCCATCTGCACCGCTGCTGATGTCCTGAGGGAGGTGAGGATGGACCCTGCCTTCTACCATCACGTTCTCCGCTCCCGGTCCTCAGCAGCACATTCGGTGCTGGTATTCCGAGTCCCACGTCACCCTCCAGTCCACAAACGCTTGGGGATTCATTTCTTTGCTTGCCATCATGCTGATATTGGCCTGCCCTCATGTAATGGCTCACTAATACATTTTGGTTTTAATATTTTCTACTCCTGACCTGGCGCCCTTGTCTTCTTTTTTGTCTACATGTTCGGAGGGATCCCTTACCTCACCTAGGAGCTGCCGGTCTTTGCACCCACATGTTTCTTGGACTTTTTTCACCATTTCCATCAGAGACTATTGTATCTCAACCCATCCTGGACGATCAACATCGGGGTATTATATCCATGTACAGGTTTTGGATTTGAGATCTACTTGTTGATTTATTTTCATTTATTTGTATGATCACATTTATGGTACTTTCATTCATGTTTTTTGCTGCAGTCAGCGCCAATTCACTGACTCAGGTCGGTGTATTTTTTGTGCTTGCAAATTAAAGCTGAATTCCAGGTATGGCTTTTTCTGCATTGTTTCATTGTTCCAGCTTATTCCAATGTGAGTATGCATGATCCATACCTGGAAGATCCTCATGAAATTGGGAATCACTGTAATAGGCATTGCTACCACAATGATTACTGCTAGCTTCCAGATCCCATGCTGAGAGTATTATCTGATTGGATGAGGTGGGGTGGCGACATTACCATCTTCACCTCGTCAAATCAGAGAGCACTTTGCATTCATTGAGAAACTGCAAAAGTGTTCCCTGAATGGTGCCCATGCTGAGCAGGTATCCTCCTGTGTTTGCAGGGCAAACTGCTTGGCATAGGAATTGGAAGCTAGTGGTGATCACTAAAGAAGTGGTCATACCGCAAAGATTTCCACCTTCCAGGGGATCTTCAAAATATGGGTTGTTGGTGATTTGGGTCAATCCCCACCTCTTAATACTCTAAATAGTCCCTCACTATAATCAAGTCTAATCGGTTCTTTCTAAGAGCGGAGCCTCCGGAAGAGGCCTTTGCCACTGGAATAAACACAAATAGTCTGTGTGCAGGTCAAAGGAATTCTCGTCTGTTTAATACATATCCAGAGATCTTATACAAAGAATACAGGATGCACAGTAAAAGGGGGGAGGTGTCTAGGGTAGGCTATGTGTGCAAATAAATGGTTAAACATGAAAGTTAAGCAATACTGATTTCAAGTTCTAAAAGAGGAACTAGGGGTACAATGTCTACAGGAAGCGCATGTGTATATTTAGAAAATGTGTTAAATGTAAAATATGTGTGATATTATCTGTCTGAAACTGAGTTAAAACTATCTTAGACAAAGTGTGTATTCAAAATGGATGCAGTAATAGAACAGACTGTAAGAACATAAAAATGGAAGAACATATGTCAATGTCACGCCTCTTCATGGATCATGCATACTTACATTTATCAAAGCTGAACCAATGTAACTATGCAACTACTGTATATCTATACCTGGAATTCACCTTTAAGGTCTCATGAAAAATAATTGCAGATTCGGAAAACAGAATCTTACCCTTCAGGTTACCCAATCATATTGCAATGAGATTTGATGAAAGAAGGGCCACGTTGTACCAGTCAGGGTAGAAGTTCCACCCTTACTTTGGGGGTCAGTGGAAAAGTATCATCTTACATTAGTGGTCAGTGTATAAGTTCCACCCTTACTTTGGGGTCAGTGGAAAATTACCATTTTACATTTTTAGTCAGTGTAGAAGTTCCACCCTTACTTTGGGGTCAGTTGAAAAGTACCATGTTACACTATTGGTCAATATAGCAGTTCCACCTTTACTTTGGGGTCAGTGGAAAATTACCATTTTACATTGTTAGTCAGTGTAGAAGTTCCATCCGTGCTTTGGGGTCAGTTGAAAAGTACCATGTTACGCTATTGGTCAATATAGCAGTTCCACCTTTACTTTGAGGTCAGTGGAAAATTACCAGTTTACATTGTTAGTCAGTGTAGAAGTTCCACCCTTACTTTGGGGTCAGTGGAAAAGAACTATATTAAAGTGGTTCTAAAGCCTCAAGGTTTTGTACCCTAATGCATTCTTTGCATTAAGATTAAAAAACCTTCTCTGCTGCAGAATCCCCCCCCCCCCATTCTTACATGATCCCAATCCAGCGACGTGTAGGAGAGCAGAAGCTTTCTCCGTGGTCTCCCTCCTCATTGAGCAGATTGATAGCAGAGGGTGCCATTGGCTCCCACTCCTGTCGATCAGCTCCAGTGTCCAAGGAGCGGGGCCAACTCCCACTGACTGTGTCAATAAACTCTGCAGCAGGGCCCAGGAGTGAGTCTGCACAAGTGCCCCCCATCAATATCGGTTTCCTATTGGGGCACCAGCAAGAAAGGAGGAGCCAGGAGCACCGACAGGGGACCTGAGTAGAGGAGGATCGGGCTGCTCTGTGCAATTATTTTGCACAGAGAAGGTAAATATAGACATTTTTGTATTAGCACAATTTGGAATCCACATATGTAACATCCTCTGCTGCTGAATATGACTTATATTTACTGCCTTGCTTTGAGATATTCATGTCTAAATAACTGGTGAAGAGAACCCCCTAATATTTCCTAAAATTTGGCCACCAGGCTTCTCCATGATACTGCCTTGGGCATTGCACAGAGTCTTGTCCAATAAATATGTTTAGGAGTGGAGCACAACAGATTTTTTGGATGTTAAAAAGTAAGTGTCTTGGAGAGAAAACTTTTTTCACAAAAATGTCCCCCTTATGTAAATGGAAACGGGACTTACAACATCAATACTCCGAATCCCAATGGAAAATGTCTCTATCTGCTGTATACAAAGCCACCTCATGTTCTACACCATGGGAATTAACCCAGAAACTGACCCAACGTTGGTACCTGACTCCTGATCTCCTTGCCAAATTCAGAGGACCTCAGACCCCATTATGTTGGAGAAGGTGCGGTGATACAGGAACAATTCTACACATAATGTGGAATCGTACCCGCTTTAAAGCCTTCTGAGAAGAGATCTTTCAAATACTTACACAGCTTATAGGTCACCCCATCCCACCTAGCCCCACCCTAGCCATACTTAATCTAACTATAGACCAAATTCCCCCAAAATCACTGAAAGTAGTGACACATATTCTACTAGCACCTCGGCTCTCTCTGAAACGACTTTGGAAAACCCACATTCCTCTAAACTCCTGGACACAGTCAACCTAATCCACACACAATATACCTATGAACTCGCTCTATCTAAAGATAGAAAGACATACCAGCGAGAAGTCCCAGCTTGATCTTCATGGAACACTTGGTACCCTAAGAACATCAGTGGTAACCCTGTTTAACCAACATATCCTTTGTGTATGATCTAGAACTGTTAATTATTAACTGTCAAAGCATTGATTGGATGTAATGAAAATATTACTATATAAACACTGTGGTCTTATGTTTCTCTCTTTATACTCTACACCTGTATAACCATTTGTATGTTTAAAAATTCAATAAAAACTATTTAAAATAAAAAGTAAGTGTAATCTTGATCTATTGTGTTTTGGTATCTACTTGTAAAACTGCAACAAAAGCCTTGAAACTTTGTAAACCACTGCACTTTTTTTTTCTTACCTGCAAGGCAAAGGCAAAATGTGCTAGTATGCATCGAGTCTGAAGCAATGGGAGTAGGAATTTCACAATCTCTGAAGGCACAACTGTATACAAATTTTAATTTAAAATGGACAGACTCGGCCTTGAAATATTTGGGGACCTTATTACCACCTGTGCCTTCTCAGATATTTAAGATGAATTTTCCACCACTATTGAATAAAATAAGAGACCAATTACAGAGATGGCATACAGGACTTAGTTCCTGGTTTGGTCGCAGTAATATAATTAAAATGAACATCTTACCGAAATTCCTATATCTCCTTCAGGCTTTACCTATTTCGATTCCATCTAACTATTTCCGACAGGTGCAGGTAGTATTTTCAAAATTTATTTGGGCCCAACGGAGACCGCGACTTAAGAAGCAGTTACTTTATCTTCCTAAAAACTATGGTGGATTAGCGGTTCCAGATATATTAAGATATTACCACGCAGTTCACCTAGGCAGACTTATAGACTGGAACCGTCATAATGAGATTAAACTATGGCCTAGTGTAGAACAGGCGCAATGTGATATACCGCTGAATAGAGCACCATGGTGCTTTGGCTCATTACCACGAGATATGACACGCCACCCGACTGTAGGTACAACGATCCGGATATGTTCAAAAATTTTTCAAAACCCAGCTCTCTCGACAAGGCCCCGGGATATCAGGAGAAAACTTTCTGTAGATTAAGAGACAATGGGATCTATCAGGCATCCCACTTTTTGAGATCAGGCTCTTGGGTGTCGGTGGCTATATTGACCTCCCCTGAAGAGGGGTATGGATTAGACCATTGGAAAGCATTCCAACTTCATCACTTTTTACAATCACAGCGTACCCCACGGGAATTTGATAGGCCACTAACCACCTATGAGAAGATGTGTACACAAACAGGAACGATATCCCATGTAATATCAAAGGTTTACTCCCTAATAGTCACGCCAACATCAGACTATAGACCATCTTATATAGATAATTGGGAGAAAGAATTAAATTATAAGTTTTCATTAAGACAATTACAACATATTTTACAATTTACATTTAAATCCTCCATCTGTACACGGGTACAGGAGACAAACTATAAATTGATATCTAGATGGTATTACACGCCAACACGCTTACATATATTTTCACCGAACAATTCAGATAGATGCTGGCGCTGTCAAAAAGAAAAGGGGACTTTACTACATATTTTCTGGGAATGTTCTAAACTTGATAACTTTTGGAAACAGGTGCGAGAGATTTCCCAGAAATTTACAGAACACATAATACCGGACTAACCTGTTTTCTTTCTTTTTCATGCTCCGGATATGCCGGATAGGCAATATAAACATTCTATCATTCGCCATCTATTGGATGCGGCTAAGGCGTGCATACCCCTGTGCTGGCGAGACACTAACTCGCCGACTATTAACATGTGGATAAACAAAGTAGAAGAAATGAATAAATATGAAGACCTGATTCTATCAACACGAGGCCAACACGAATTATACACTAAAACATGGACATTATGGAATCAGTTTATAGTTTCAGATGAAGGGAGAACTCATTACACTTCCCCTTAGTTAGTAGAAAATAAATGGGGGTAAGGGAGGATACCAGACTCATAGGGAGAAACATTTAGACAACACCGAGATAACACGGAGAATACAATAGGAGCATCAATGGACACTCCCCCAAATGGAGGAGGGTTTTTTTTTTTTTTTTTTTTTTCCTCTTTTTTACACAAGGGGTGTGGATGGGTCACGGGTGGATTTAATTGGCACAAGTGGAGGGGAGGGTTTGTCCTCCTCCCCATAACTAAATTTTTCTTTTTTTTTTTTTTTTTTATGTATTTT
Source organism: Pelophylax lessonae (assembly GCF_965119305.1). Taxonomy (NCBI): domain Eukaryota; kingdom Metazoa; phylum Chordata; class Amphibia; order Anura; family Ranidae; genus Pelophylax; species Pelophylax lessonae. Next base: position 18,597,566 of record NC_138780.1, read on the forward strand.
ATATCACAGTTAATCACGTCACATTTTCAGTGGAAATATATTTATTGTTGTGGCACAATACTTAAATTAAACACATAGTAGCACCATTTTAAAGGCATTGGTTAACGAGACTACTTAACTGTAGGTAGCCTTGGAACACTAATGATAATCTTAAATAAACACAGTATCACATGACACAGGATTACACAGATACTAGGAATATAAGGAAACACAATAGGGAACACCAAGTGAAGGGGAAGACACTTAGAAATAGGATTTGGGGGAGGTTGATCTGAGTGAGGGGATTACTAAACTTAGGAGAATTCTCCGTGGACCGAGGAACCCCCCTTACATTACTCCCAAGAACATCTCCTTCCTCCAAGGGAGCAGTTCATAGAGTACCTTTGAAGGAAATATAAAAGGGAAAGTGAAATGAATAGAAGAGAAGAAAAAGAGGAAGCTTATAAACAGAGACCTTTGGGAATATAAAATGAGAAGAGGACATATATGTATAACCCTATTTAGGGATTCTGACTTACGAATTTAGGGGAGTACTATGTAGAGACAGGAATTGATGATATAAAGGATAAGGAGCTAAAGTATTCATGGGATAACAGTTGAGGGGGGAGGGGAGAGAGAGGGAGAAACTTTTGATTTATAATTTTTTTTTTCTTCTCTTTTTGTTTTCTTTTATCTTTATTTTTTCTTGTTTTATTAAATAACGTTAGAAAATATTAGGGACAATGGAGAGTACCGATGACTTTAGTTAATTGTATCAATTAATGCCTACAGCCTCAATTGAATTTAATTTAACAGATGATGTTGGAAATAATTTTGTGTTGAATGCTTTATAATGTAGAATGGACTTGAAATGATGTACTGGAATATTTTCATTGTCTCTTTTGAATAAATAAATAAAATGTAAAAAAAAAACAAAAAAAAAAAAAACACAATATGCCAACATGTTTCGTGGTATATCTTCTTCGCTTCTTCGGGGCTTTTTTGTGTGTTGTCCATATGGTTTTCACAAATACCAAAAGGTAAACTCAAAAAGGAACATGATTGTCAGGTGTGGTCCAGTAAGGGGGAGACCAAGGGTGTATAAATACATCAAATACTGCGAACTCCCAGCTGTCCCAAATGCAGATACCATTTTGTTACGACTCCCCAACATGTATTGCATGCTGTGCCACAATGCCCATATTCTCTAACAAAGGTTTCACCCTGGTCCATTGACATGGTGGAGTATCGGGAGACCCAGACATCTTTATTGTAAACCTATGGTATATATGAAGTCTGGTAATCTACTCGGATGAAAGTTTGGTTGGAAACTAACGCTATTTGTTAGAGAATATGGGCGTTGTGGCACAGCATGCAATACATGTTGGGGAGCCATGACGCATTGTTAGCTGCACATTGTGTGTTGGTTCTGTCACATTGGTGGCTGAGAGAGGGATTTCTCAACCTCTCTAAGGTAAGCTGTATTCCATGGGCCCCCCAACCAAAGTGATTGAGGCTCCAGTCTTAGGGGGCATGGGTTCGAATCCCACTGCTGCCACCAATGTGACGGGACCTACTCACATTGTGCTTGCGTGCTTCCATCAGTATACGGCTTCCTCCAGTCATGAACATAAGTATCAGGTATTGTACCTATTGCAACAAGAACTAGACAGCACTTGTTTTAGCTGCAAACTCTGAAACTCATTTGTTGAACAAGAATACAAACTTTTTTACACACTTGAGAAGTATGTCAGTGACCACCGAAATATTTACCCAAAACATTACACAATGGTTTAGATAACGAGGTAGGGCTGACTCATGGCTAATCCTCCTCTAGCAACTACTTTAGCTGACAAGGATCTCATTAACATGCTAATTAATTTAGCACTTAAGCTAAACTAGCCTAGTTGGAGTACATGGAATCCACATCTAAACAATGCTTTGATTATTTAGGAGTTACAGACTTCATGGCAACGGTCTAGAACAGGCTATAGGTCTCACAGTGTAAAGTGGGATTAAATCTTCATATATTTCTTGAGGTATATTGTTGATAAATATTACCGTCCCATTTGAAGTATTCCAAACCATATTCTCAGTGACCATTAAGTAGTAATGGACGAACATCTGCCAGGACGGTGCGCGAACGGTCCGTGCAAACTCGCTCAAATGCTCACGAACCGCAGGTTCGCGGGGGGCCCCATTCATTTTAATGGCAGGCGAACATGAAAAACCTCCAGGTCATATTTGCAGCCACAAAATACTTACTAGCTGTGCACACATAGTCCCACAACATGGACACTGACATACCAGAAGTATTGCTATTGGAAAAGTTGCCATAAATTTTTTTTCTTTTTTTTCAGTAAAAAAAATAAATTTTTTTTCCTAAATCAGCCAGAACTGACAGCAGCCGGTAAATACATGTCAAATACATATAGGGTCCATTCACATGTCTGTAAAATGGGTCTGCATCTGTTCCACAATTTAGCGGAACATTTACAGACCCATTTATTTTCAATTCCAGTCTGAAAAATTAGGCAGTCACAGGATACAGAATTACGTGTCTGCCATTACAGGCCCCAAAAATTAGCCCACAGGCGTTCACCTGACAGCAAAGAACTTTGTATTCTGTGGCTGGAGGTACATTAGGCATTCACAGGATACAGAAGTAAGTGTCGGCCAGTACAGGCCCCAAAAATTAGCCAACAGGCATTCACCTGACAGCAAAGAACTTTGTTTTCTGTGGCTGGAGGTTGCTGTGTGGAGCAGGGACAGAGTGTTAGTGACACAAATCACTAGCTAATAGGTCCACAAAAGTCTTTTGTCAGTTTAGGGAGAGGTTGCTGTGTGGAGCAGGGACAGACTGTAGCAATTAGGCATTCAACGGACATAAAAGGCCTTTCCTGCCGCTGTATTTACCTAAGACAGGGACCATGAATTGTTATGGGTGGTGGTGGATATTTGTGGCCTGTCATGAGGAATTTTAATCAAACATGGTCTACTGGTCACATGTGTTGAATTCTTCCGAGATCCATGCCTCATTCATTTTTAGAATTGTGAGGTAGTCAACACTGTAGTGAGCTAGGCGAGTGAGCTTATCGGTCACAATCCCCCCTCCTGCGCTGAACGTCCTTTCAGACAGAACACTGAATGAGGGGCAAGCCAACAGTTCCATTGCAAATTGTGCAAGCTCTGGCCAGAGGTCAAGCCTGCCCACCCAGTAGCCCAGGGGTTCATTACTTCTCAGATCGTCCACATCGGCCGTTAACCCGATGTAGTTGGACACCAGTCGGTCTATGCGTTCCCTGATGCTGGAGCCTTTGCAGTCAACGCATAAGTCACCATAAGCCCAACACTCACCTAGGGATGATCCGCTGGACGGATGGAAGGTAGGGTTTCCATCCGCTCAGATTTGACGGATCGGATCGGATGTCAGCGCCAGCAGACATGTCTCTGCTGACATCCGATGCCCCATAGACATGCATGGGGGGATCATTCAGATCCACCAAAAAAAACGGACAGGCGGATCTGAACGGTCCACCTGTGTGAAAGGGGCCTAAAAAGGCACCTGGACTCCCATTACCAAGCCCAGTGGGAGCAACGCCCTCAGAACCCACAAAGCCACACTCCAGGCTCTCACTGTCCAGCCTCTTCTCCTTCTCCTTCTCCTCTCTCCTCACAATTGTCCTCCACTCCACCTGCCATCATGCCATCCTCATGTTTTTCTTGAAAAAGGCAGGCTTCTGTGGCCCAAATGTTCGAGCGTAAAAAAATGATGATGCCAGATATCTCTCTTGCCCAACGGTTGACCGCTGGCTTGTCAGAGCTGATAGCCTGCCAACTACTGCCATATAAAGCGGTGGACTCTGAGGCCTTTCGAAAATTTGTGGCCATTGGAACACCACTATGGAAGGTCCCAGGAAGGAAATATTTCTCGCAGAAGAGCATCCCAGAGCTATATGGCCATGTTCAGCAGCAAGTGAATGTATCTCTGGCATACAGTGTCGGTGACAAGATACATCTGACCACAGACACGTGGGCCAGCAAATACGTGCAGGGAAGGTATATAACTTTTACTGCCCACTGGGTGAACCTTCTGATGGCCGTCAAGCATGTAACCCCATGGCACCCATGTAGAATTGGTTTTACCTCCACGGATTGCATGTAGGCCTGCCTCTTCTTCTCCTCCTCCTACTCCATCCTCCCTCTCATTGGCTGACTCCTCCTTTTCCGCTGCTACCATCTCTTCCGCTGCGCCGCCCAAGATCCCCAGAACCTATTCGACATGCCAGGTGAGACGTTGCCATGCTGTGATGTGTCTGTTGTGCCTGGAAGCCAAGAGCCACACTGGTCCTGCATTCCTTTCAGCTTTGTGTTCACAGGCAGATCAGTGGCTAACACCGTTCAATTTGACAGTTGGTAAAGTGGTGTGCGACAGCGGTGCCAATCTGCTGAGTGCGCTGAAACAGGGCAAAATTACACACGTGCCATGCATGGCACATGCCCTGAACTTGGTCGTGCAGAGATTTGTTGTCAAATACCCTGGGGTCCAGGAAGTCTTGTGGCAGCCCATTTTAGAAGATCTTACACAGCCATGGCTCGCCTTGCTGAGAAAAACCTGCCCCTCAGACGTCTTATTTGTGACTGCCTGACGCGATGGAACTCAACCTTGTATATGCTTGATAGGCTGCTCCAGCATAAACGTGCAGTTAATGACTACCTGTACGAACTCTGCGGCAGGACAGGTTCTGGGGAGCTTGGGTTTTTTTCACCTCGCCAGTGGCTGCTCATGTATGATGCATGCAGACTTCTGCGGCCATTTGATGAGATCACAAAACTGGTCAGTCGCAGCCAGGGTGCCATCAGTGACATCGTACCTTACGCCTTCTTTCAGGAGCGTGCATTGCGTCCTGTCATTGATCAAGCCTTCGAGGAGCAGGAGCAGGAAGATGAGGAAGTCGCAATGCTGGATGAATATAGAAAGCATGTTATAGTGGATTTGTATTGTGCAGCATTGTGACTGGTGAGCGGTTCTGCAGCGATACTACAACTACAAAGAGTGACAAATCTAATTAGAAAAAAGTATTATAACTGGTGTGATAGATCAGTGGCCCCCCAAAACAACAGATTGAAGTGGGGTGTTATATAACAATATACTTTCATAATAGTGTATTTGGGTACTGCAGACATTTTTTATCTGCATCATTGACGTCACCTTCCCCACCACTAACATTAGAGATCTCGGAGTAGGCAGCAACAGCGGGGACCAACCTCCTTGGGCTGATCTGGGTACTGTCGTCAGACTGCTGAGTGGCGGCTGTTGTTACCTCCTCTTCCTGATCTGATGCCAAGAATGACTGCACATCGTAAATGTCTTGTGAAGGATCGGAAAATAATTCCTGTGACTCAAGCGGAGGGTATATGGTGGTGGTGTTGGTGGTGGTGTCTTTGGGGGTGCACATAGCAGAGAGTAAAGAGGGTGCAGATAGAGAGGATGAGAAAGGTGCAGAAGAGGAAGGCTGAGTGAGCCACTCAACCAAGTCTGGTGCGTTCTTTCATGTAATCGAACGCACCTTCTGCAACTTCCCACTTTGGCTCCGGCCTGGTGCTCCTGCCCTACCCCTACCACCCCTGCGGAAGGGCCTGCCTCTTCCTCTGCCTGTCATTTTTTAAATGACCCTGTGACAAAAGTATCTAGAGAAGCGCAGTATATGTGGAAGAAGGTATATAACACCCCGCTTCAATCTGACGTTTTGGGGGGCCACTGGTCTATCATACCAGTTATAAAAAAAATTTCCTGGTAACTTTTCTCACTATGTGTAGCAGAGTTAACGCAGCAAAAGAGGCAACATTTCTGCAGTACCCAAATACACTGTTATGAAAGTATATTGTTATATAACACCCCGCTTCAATGTGTCGTTTTGGGGGGCCACTGGTCTATCACACCAGTTATAATACTTTTTTTTCCCAGTAACATTTCTCACTGTGTGTAGCAGAGGTAACGCAGCGAAAGTGGCAATATTTCCGCAGTACCCAAATACACTATTATGAAAGTATATTGTTATATAACACCCCGCTTCAAATCCACTATAATATGCTTTCTATGTTAGAAAGTACAGTGGAACCTTGGTTTACGAGTACCTTTGTTTACGAGCATTTTGAAAGACGAGCAACATTTTTTTAAAAAATCTGTCTTGGTATACGAGCACTGTCTTGATATATGAGCAGTTTTATCCACTAAAAGCATGCCATTCCCTCTGTTAATGCCTTCTGTCACATACCATTATGTGTCCCAGTGCTTCTACTGTTTATAAAGATGCCTATATACTGTTTTAGAGTGTTTCCCTGCACTTACTGTGTACGATTCTTTATCCCTCTGTTTGTAATGTTCTGGTACCTTTGGGTACCCTAATTACTCTTTTCCTAAGTGTATGCGCCCCACCATTCTCTTTTGGTAAGGTGCGCATACACCTTTAAGACTGATGCTGTCATCACTGAGCGCCGGACTGAACAGCTATTTAAATCACCAGCTTTCACTCACATGTGTTCGTTCAACCTGCTTTGTGCCTTGATGTTAACCTGTCTTGAAGCTCTCATGCTTGCAAGCATACCTCGCTGTCGGAACCACGCTGCGCTGATCCCTGTATCCCGCTACCGGATCATCCGCTCTTGCCGAACCTCTCCTCTGCTACATTGCTACTAGTGATAAGTACCCCACAGGGGAAACCTCTATACCCTTCATACTAAAAGCTTACACTATCTAGCGCTGCATACTAAAGACTATTACTACATCTGCATTATCTAAGATTGCTAGCTCTTGAGCCTACTACCATCTGTTCTTGCACTGGGTTGGTCTCTCCTGTATGTTCACCTGCTACTCTATCATCTGCTACCATACATGATTGCTAACCTATCTGCATCCCATCTGCTACTATCTTACTTTCAAGAACATTTCCTTTCAAGTGTCTGTCATCTACCATCTCTACCCAACCTGTCTCTTCAGCCTATCATCACTGTGTTACTATATACATAAGTCACTCTAGGAACATCTTATTGAGTGTGTGTATTTACTTGCTGAATTGAGATCATCCACACATGATGAGTCTTGGGAGTTGGGATTGGTGTCTCAGCGTTTCTCTACATGACTACTGAAGTGGAATATTTCTGCAGCTGTAAATCCACATCATACATAAAACGCAGGAGCGTTACACTGTTACTCTCTGGTCTCAGTCCTCTCTGCTCTCCCAGGCGGGAGGGGCCGATCACTCCTCCTGACATCATCTGAGGAGGAGGGGAGGAGAGCAGCAGAGCAGGGCTGATTAGTCACACAGCAGCCAGACAAGCTCTAATACACTATTAATCGGCTGTTATATACAATACAGACACAGGGACACACAATGTTATTTAACAGAGGATATGGCATACTTATACTGTACAGTTATGTACTTTATATATAATACAGCATATCTTTATTTATACCATTAAATGCTTCTGAGTTGAACGAATCATCTGAGTTTCAATGCTTTCCTATGGGAAAACTTGCTTTGATATACGAGTGTTTTGGATTACAAGCAAGCTGCTGGAACCAATTATACTCGCAAACCAAGGTTCCACTGTATATTAAAGTGTATTACAACCCTATATACTGCACACCAAACAATAGTACACCTATACCAGTCCTTAAAAGGACTTTTGTGGACCTATTTGCTAGCGATTTGTGTCACTGATAGTCTGTCCCTGCTCCACACAGCAAACCTCTTCCTACACTGACAAAAGGCAGAATGTAAAATGGCAGCCAGATCAGGTCTATTTATAAGGTAGGGGTATGTCCTTGTGCTGAAATGTCTCAATTGGCTGTCCTGTACCACCTGATGGATGTGTCATGGGTCAAAGTTCTTCACAATGTAAAAGAATATGGCGGTCGCTGCAGGATCAGCATTCTTTGACTCCCCCCTGCTATCTTTCTTCAGCTGATCCTCTTGCTACAGCCAACATAAGCCATTCACCTCATGATCAAGATCCGCAAATGTCTATTAGGTATGGGACCACCCTTGCCTGGACAGGAGGATGATCGCCTTGGGCTCTATTAAAGATTTGGGCGTTTAGGATCCCTGTCATGGGGATCATCTCCATTCGGTAAGAGACAGTGTGAACAGGGTGTCTGGTGTTGGTTTCCCGGATTCACAGTTTGATTTGTCTGACAACTTGGGACTTTACACAGACTTTATACATCACCAGTTTATGTTCGTCACAATTTCTATATCACTATTCTCTTTGGAAAGAGATTGGATTTTGTTCAGCACTTGTTTTGGACACTAATATTTGCTGTATTTTTTGTTCAGCACTTGTATGAACACTCACCATTTTTTTGTCTAGCAATCGTATTCACTTGGTGGATAATACACTGATTGTTTTTTTTATATATATATATATATATGAAAAAAAGTGATCACAGTAGTGATAACTATAGCGCTTGCAGTGTCCCCTAATGGGAGAATTTATATATTTCACAATAGTGCTTAATATGGATAAATGGTGATAGTATCAAATAAATAATTAATTAAATACACTGATAAATAGACAATTAATAAATAAGTGGATAAATAAATAAACCACTGGTGATTAAAGTCCTTCACAGTGTGCAGTGAAAAAAACTTTCAAATTGGTAAAAAATAAATCATGCAGTCCTAAACACAATTCATATAATAATAAAGTGCTGGTGCTCCTTGCTGGATTCCTTAGTGCTTGCTTCACCGTGAGTAAATGAAGGAAGCACTAAGGAATCCAGCAAGGAGCAAGGAGCACCAGCACTTTATTATTATATGAATTGTGTTTAGGACTGCATGATTTATTTTTTACCAATTTGAAAGTTTTTTTCACTGCACACTGTGAAGGACTTTAATCACCAGTGGTTTATTTATTTATCCACTTATTTATTAATTGTCTATTTATCAGTGTATTTAATTAATTATTTATTTGATACTATCACAATTTATCCATATTAAGCACTATTGTGAAATATATAAATTCTCCCATTAGGGGACACTGCAAGCGCTATAGTTATCACTACTGTGATCACTTTTTTTCATCACTAGCACCCGCACTTTACATAGCAGCTGCAACATATTAATTAAATTAATTTAAATTATTTTATTTATTGATTTAAATCACTAATCACTTTATTTAATCCACTTATTATCATACAATTAGTAAACCAGGTCCTGTTAAATATCTCCCTGGCGCGCTAATATATACAATTCGTATATATTTTTTTGTACAAATATATATATATATATATATGCTTTATCATTATTTATGTAAACATCAGATCACATTGTAGCGCACCAAATTTATTTTCACAGCTTTTTTATAAATAGTTTGTAGATTGCAAAACTATCAAAAAAAAAAGAAGTTTGAACAAGTTTGATTTCCTCTTTTTTGTAAATACAGGAAGAACGTAAGATTTTGGTTTTCTTCTGTTAAAACATTCATCATTTCTTATATTCACATTTTCTAGTCAACATGAGTCCAGAATTCTCTGTGCTGTTGGTCTGTAAGTAAATTACATTTATTTTTTTCTTATTATAAAGTAAATCTATGATCTTATATAGTGATGGTTTAATTTTTAAGGGAAAAACCAAAGGACAATGTATCATAACCCATAACCAATCGTCAATCATGATTAGGAATGCACTAAATGTATCAAAGGAAAATCTAATTGGGTGTTATAGGTAATTATGTATGTTTGCTACTTTTTGAACTGCATGATGGAAGCAGGCTTAGCTAAAAGCTAAAAGACTCCAGCACAATGAATCGTCTTAAAGTTTATCTAAAGCCAAAATGTTTTTTTTTTTTTATTATGGATAGACATAGGAAGGGTTAGAACCCTTGTGTCTGTGTCCCCATTGGAAAAATGTACCTTCTCTATTTATTCTGGTGATATTGTCACCAAGGCAGAAAGGGATTTAAAATACAAAATATTAAAGTTTCAACAGAACAGTAATAATAGGGTAATTTTCCAACGGGGACAAATGTCTAGATGGGATGAGTGTATGTGGGCTATGGCGCTACCATGGATATAGATAGCTGGAAATCAAGTCCTTGTCTATATAGACAGGTAATGTTGTGTATGCCTTCTCTTAACGCATGATATCAATATCTCAGTTCAATAAAAATGCAATAAATATACAAAAAATGCAATAGAATATTCAAAGAAATCAGTGCTGGGTGACAAACCGGTGGGTGGGTGAATTAATATACACAGTAAATAAATACAATAGCTAAATAATTTATGCAGAGTAATAATTAGTGGGTGAGTGGACCAATGCCTAAGTCCACTAAAAAGTGTCTCAGTGCTTTATAGTGAATTAATAAATAATTATCCCATCAATGAAAAAAACTTTCCAATATAATAACCCATATAAAGTGCTGTATATCACAGTTTTGTAAACCAAAGTGCTGTGTGCAAGGGAAAATGTCCCATATATATAAATAAATAAATATCAAGTCCAAAAAATTTGCTGACATTCCCAGTGTAATAAAACATGATAAGGTGCTACGTGCAAGGGAAAATTTCCCCTAAATTAAAAGTCCAATAAATTATATAGTGAAGAAACTGTGCTTTATGCTTGTGCCAAAGAAGAAGATACAGTATATTGGGTGCTGGTGCTGATCTGAATCCTTGCTGTGCTCGGTGCGGTGCTCTGTTCCCCTATTGTAGTTGCACTCACCGCAATTCTTTCCCCATAAAGGGGTAACGAGCCTTGCACAGCTAGTGGGTATCTGGACGGTCCTACGTATCCCTCTGGGCGTTAATGGATGGACTACCCCTCCTGGTCCCTTGTGGATGTGTGTGTCCAACACACAGAGAGCCTGGCTGCTGGGATCCCGTGGGCTTCACTTGAAATATTACCCCATATAGAGAAAGTAGATAGGCCATAGCGTAATATTGCAAAAACTATTTATTAATCAAAAAATATCCACTCACATGTAAAGTACTGTGCGATAAGCTGTGTTGGTACGGCGTCCGTGCCGGATTTCCGGGTTGCGGATGCGTTCCTCGAGTAGGAACCACACTAGCGGAAGTAACGAAATGACACACTGTCCCGTCCTACGCGTTTCGTCAGAGCTGACGTCATCAGGACATTTAGATTGCCAACTATCTAGAAAGGGATCACTTTGCAGAGGTTTTATCTTATTTGCTGTTTTGTCTCCAGGACAGAAATTGAAGGGAAATGTTGCCAACCAGACATAGACAGCAACCCTTTGACAGGGTTCTAAACCTTCTCTACTTTACTGAAAACAAAAAATTAAAAATACAGAAGGGTAAAGGGTCTCCTTAGTCTCCTTAGCTACTTTTATCAGCTGTGGGGTAAAGCGTTTAGCCACATGTCCCGAAACTGGATTGGTTCTTAGCTTAGGAGATGCCTTTAAACCTCATTTGCCTGTGCCTCTGTGCTTGTGATAGTGTTTGTATCCTAGCTCCCTGTCTGTTTTGCTTACCCAGCTCTGCTATGATCTTGGATACTCTTGTTCCCAAACTTTGTGTCATGGGGTAGCGTGGCAGAGCCTGACATAAGAGGAGTGGCTTACCGAGTAACTGGCGTGGCACAGGTTCACCAGAGGCGCGGAGTCTAAGGGTTAGCCGGATTTCACCAGGGCCCCAGATGGTGGGGATGGACTTGGCTGCTTGCTAACACCAGGTCGCGGTCCCCCGGATTCCCAGGTTGAGCCAGGAGCAGGTCCAGGACCAATAGCCGGTAGCGGATAAACAGATCAGGATCAGGCAGGAGAATAGTCAGGACAAGCCAAGGTTAGGGCGGGCATCAGGCAATCAAAATAGAAAGACAAGCCAGGTCAGGTAAACAGGAACAGCAGAATATAAACAGGCACATGATACAGGAGAGCTGATGATAACACAGCAATTACCTGGAGTGACTGCTGTGTTTAAATAGGCCGTTTTGGCGCCAATTTAGTAGCCTCAAACTATTCTAAGGTAGCCTTGAACTATTCCAAGGTAGCCTCTGACTATTCCAAGGTAGCCTCTGACTATTCCAAGGTAGCCTCGAACTATTACAAGGTAGCCTCGAGCTATTGTAAGGTAGCCTCAAGCTATTCTAAGGTGCCTCTTCGTACGCGCATGCGCATAGGCATTCGCCGGTTTGCGGCGCCAGTGCGCCTGCGCATGGCAGTGGATCCCTGACACTTTGCCTTAACCAGATTACTTCTTGGATTACTGCCTAAACGTGGTTCCCTGATCTTGGAATTGTTTTCGGCTTAGGCTTGCTTTCTACCAGCCTTGGCCTTGATACTGTTTTTGGACTATGCTTGCTTTCTACAAGCCCTGATCTGGGAACTGTTTTTGGACTATGTCTCCTTTTTACCAGCCCTGGCCTTGATGCTGTTTTTGGACTATGCTTGCTTTTTACCAGCCCTATTCTGGGAACCGTTTTTGGACTAATCTTGCTTTCTACCAGCTCGGACCTTGGAATTGTTTTCTGACTAGGCTTGTTCACTTCCAGCCCTAACCTTGGCTTGCCCCAGGATTTTGCTACCAGCTGCTGTCTACTACATGATCACCCTCAGGGCTACAGGTCACCTTCCCCGTCTCTTGCTTAGTGGCTTCTGTGCAAGCTGTAGTATCATGTTCTAAGACTTGGGGGCAACCAATTACCCATAGACTCGCCTAAAGCAAATGGGGCTGCTATAGGCAACCTCATCTAGGTTTTAAGCTGTGCATTATATAAACTTTAGAATCTACATTAATACATCTACAGTAATTTCCTAGTAATGGTGACCACACGGGAAAAAATTTCAAAGATTAACCGGAATCTCATTCCTCCATCAAAGAAAAGTCAAACTCCCTGTACTCCCTTCTCGGTTTCCACAGAGTGAAACATTTTACAAGTATGGGGACATTTATATAATGTACAGTATGTTTTTCCCAATACACAAGTTAGTATTAACCTTATAACAAGCATTTGATATTTATTTGAAATAATAACCCAAATAAAAGAGATTTAATTGAATGTTATTTGAATTTCTGAATGTTAATTTGACATCCGAAAAGTTCCTGGTGTAAGTAAATGTCTGTCTGGTGGATAATTATTTGATGATGATGTGGTATCTGGATGATTCACTACTGTAAAAGGCATGTAGTGCTATATTACTGTATGTGTGTTACCGGGACAGACAGCAATAAAAATCTGACAAAATCGCCAAAGCTAAAGTAAAGTTTGGTCTAGAATTGGACCTTAAACTTTAAGCAAGCAGAATAATAATGTACTATAGTTACGATTTAATTTGTTTTTTTGTATTTACTTTATGTTTTCCTGTATTCATTATTTTAAAAATATAAAATGCTGAATCTTAAATGAGGTAACATTCAAAGGCTTTTGTAATGATGGGGACGGTTAACTGATTAAGACAGGAGATGAACAGGACAAAAAAACCTTACATGTATTCATTTGTAATGTAAACATAAAACGTTATATTACCTTTCTCTTTTGTCTTTTTTTAGTGATTATTTTGGAAAAAGCAGGTAAGTGATCTTTCTTTGGAAGACAATAAAAGATGTAATAACTTAAAATACTTCAATAATGACATAACTGATAAACATATTTAAAATATTGCAACTGTACAACTGTATTATCACTCTTCAATAGGTTTTGTTTAATCTGTAAATGTACGTTTTTTGGGTGTTAAATTTAATAAATGTATGTTTGTCATGTGTCATTGGATATTGCTGTTTTGCTTTTAACAAATCTTTATGTTATGAATAAATAAAAAATAAATTATAGATAAAGTTCAGCGAACAGTTCAAACTGAGCAAAAGTTTGGCCTGAACATCACCTGTTCGGCGAACACCTGAATTTGTGGGGCGCTCGGCGGAATGTTTGGTCGGTGACGTCACAAGTGGGGGTGATGTCACCTGGAGGCCCTGCCCCATACTTATTTAAGAGCTATCAAACGGCGGAGCAGGCATTTGGCGGTTAGCCTTCGTTGCAGGTGGAGCTTTTTGAAGGTTTTTCTGGGGGGTGCGGGGGGGAGTCGTGATTGACAATGGATCTACCCTATACTTATTCACATAGGTAGGGAGTCAAAATCTGATGGCCCCCTTGTTAAAGGGGGCTTCCAGATTCCGATAAGCTCCCTGCCCACAGATTCCCACAATCACAGCCCCCGGTTGTCAGGAAGAGACCCTTGCAAAGCCTCCCCCTTGCAGAGGGGGCTCTGCAAGGGCCTCTTTCCAACAACTTGGGGCTGCAGTTATGGGGATCTGCGGGCAGGGGGCTTATTAAAATTTGGAAGCCATGTGGCCTGCTATGGCTCAAGAGGGGTGGCACTCACTCGTCCTTCCCCCTTTTCCTGATCTGCCAGGCTGCACGCTTGGATAAGGGTCTGGTATGGATTTGGGGGGGACTCCACGCCCTTTTTTACGGCATGGAGTTCCCCTAAAATCCATCCATCACTGCACCTGTAAAAACTTTTTTTAATTAAAAATTTTGCATTGATACATAGCCCCCAGGACACTACCCGAGCCCCCCATACCCTTTTTATGACCAATAACTTGCATATAAGCCTTCAAAATTGGCACTTTTGAGCGTTATTTTAACTGACAATGTGCGACGCTGTACCCAAATAAAATGAATGTCTTTTATTTCCCCACAAATACAGCTTTCTTTTGGTGGTATTTGATCACCTCTGCAATTATTATTTTTTGCTCCATAAACAAAAAAATTTGATAAAAAAAATATTTTTTACTTTTTGCTATTAAGCACACCCAATAAAAAAATGTAAAAAAATCAAATGTATTCATCATTTTAGGCCAATATGTATTGTGATACGTAATTTGGTATAAAAAAAAAAAACCCAATAGGTGTATAATGATGGGTTTGCGCAAAAGGTATAGTGTCTACAAACTATGGGATATTTTTAGGGAACTTTTTTCTCTTAGTAATGGCTGCGATCAGCAACTTTTAGTGGGACTGTGACATTGCAGTGTACAAATTGGAAACCTAACTGACACTTTTGACACTTTTTTGGGGACCAGTGACACTAATACAGTGATCAGTGCTATAACAATACACTGTCACTGTACTAATGACACTGGCAGGGAATAAGTTAACATCAGGGGCCATCAAAGGGTTAGGTGTGCTCCTAGGGAGTGCTTTCTAACTGGGTGGGTGATGGCCTAACTGGTGGAAGACAGAGATCTGTGTTTCTGCTCAGTAGAAACACAAGATCTCCATCTTCCTCTCTGACTGAATGACGTTCTCCCTTATTTCCAAAGGCAGACTGCCGTTTTGCCTCCCCTGTGATTGATCAGCAGGTCCTGGCAGACATCCAGTCCACTGGACTCATTGACTGGCTCCCGCTGTGTCCAATCATAAAAAAAGCTTCAACCTACACCTATGGTGCAAGTGCATACTCCTATCTCCTCATTCCCGAATCATGTGCTTGGTTTCCTCTAGTGTAATTATTCAGAGTAGTACATAGTTCACACCAGAACTCTCGAACATTCCAAAAGTTCTGACCTGAACCACAAACCCTAAAAAAAGTCTATACTTCTTTTAGGGATATACTTTTTTTTGGGATAAAAATATCCCACACATTTAGCATCGTTGAAAGACACACGGAACAATTAGTATATTTTGGCAGCGCCATACACCTTTTCTTTTTACCCTTTAAAAATATCCCATAGTTTGTAGACACTATACCTTTTGCGCAAACCCATCATTATACACCTATTGGGGTTTTTTTTTTTTTTTTTTTTTTTTTTAACCAAATTACGTATCACAATACATATTGGCCTAAAATGATGAATACATTTGATTTTTTTACATTTTTTTATTGGGTGTGCTTAATAGCAAAAAGTAAAAAATATTTTTTTTATCAAATTTTTTTGTTTATAGAGCAAAAAATAATAATCGCAGAGGTGATCAAATACCACCAAAAGAAAGCTGTATTTTTGGGGTAATAAAGGGTATTCATTTTATTTGGGTACAGCGTCGCACAACCGCTCGATTGTCAGTTAAATTAACGCAGTGCTGAATCGCAAAAAAATGGCCTGGTCATGAAAGGGGGTAAACCTTTTAGGGCTGAAGTGGTTAAGGAAGCAATGTAGCACAAGGGGAAACTAATAGAACCAAGGGTTACCAGTGCAGAAACTTTGACAAATCATAGGCAGTAAGACTTCATTTTATTATCTGAAAATTAAATCTTTTTATTAGTTGTCACTAATATTTGCCATGTACAATGTTCTATCTTGTAGGATCTTCAGTGAGACCTGTGGTGATCTTCAACCCAAACTGGGACAAGATCTTCACAGCTGAGTCTCTAACAATGACCTGTAATGTGAGGTCACCTATTCCAGCAGATATGAGCTACACCTGGTACAAGGATAATACCAAGATACACAGAGGACAAAGCTTTGTAATTGGATATGCAAGAACAGGTAACAGTGGGAATTACCAGTGTGAAGGCACCAAAATGGAAAAAAGTGACCCTGTCAGACTGGATGTCATTCATGGTAAGTAATTCCAGCATTTTACCCACCATAAGATTACATATAGGTACAAACGATATTATTAAAGGGCCTTCCATTTGCTTAGGCAGACCATAGATTAATCAATTTTCTTTCCTGCAACCACGAGTTGCAGGAAAGAAAATCGCTGGATTTCCCCATCGACACAGTCAGTGTTGATGGTGGAATCCGTCCCGTGGAGCTATTGTGTTATGCCGATAGGGAGCCTTCCCAGCCGGCAAAACACAATGATTACTGCTTATTTGTCTTTTTTATTTTCACATTATTGTATATTTATTTAATGGTCTTTACATTATTGATGGTGATTTTTATTTGAGAGCACACGGTGTTTGTCTCAGGTTGAAAAATTTTATGAGGAACAAAACACAGATTTTATCTATCATCTCTATACAGTGTAGTGGTCATGACTGTGCGATGTACATCATAGAATTTATCATGCAGGGGTCAGAACTATGTAATGTACAATCCAATGTATGAAGAGCAGCAGTCAGGACTCTGTAATGTTCCATATAACAATGGAGTGCCATTGTCAGGGCTATATAATAGACAACACAGCATATAGAATGCAAGTGTCAGGACTATGTAACATACAATATAGGATATTGAGTGCAGGGGGTTTGGACAATGTAACATCCACTATATCTTCTACAGTGCAGGGGTAAGGACTATGGGATGCAGGGGTGAGGACTAAGTGCATCCTTACACTACTCTTTAATGGTGAGTGACCATTTTTTTATTGGTTTCAGTGGTCAGTGCACTTTATTACTTTGGTGCTCTGTGTTCCTTATTACATTGTTACTAAGTGGTCTTTGCACCATTTATTTGTGGTTAATGCCCTGTGCCCTTTTCATCGGTGACCGGTGGTTTGTGCCCTTTTTGTTGCAGGTCGGTGCCACTTGTATTGCTGACCAGTGCTCTGTGCCGCTTGTATTGGTGATTAGGGGTCTGGGCAGCTTGTGTTGGTGATTAGGGTTCTCTGCCACTTGTATTGGTTATTAGTGGGTCTGGGCCACTTGTTTTGGTGATTAGATCTCTGGGCCGCTTGTTTTGGGGATTAGAGGTCTGGGCCGCTTGTATTGTGATTAGGGTTCTCTGCCACTTGTATTGGTTATTAGGGGGTCTGGGCCACTTGTTTTGGTGATTAGATCTCTGGGCCGCTTGTTTTGGGGATTAGAGGTCTGGGCCGCTTGTATTGGTGATTGGTGGTTCATGATGTGTGTCCCCTTTATGTTGGTGGTCAGTGGGAACCTAATTAATTACTTGCCAGGGAGAGCTGCAGAGGTCCCATGCCATTTCCTCTTAGATCCCTTTAATGCATAGAATGCATTAAGATGAAAAAACCGTCTGCCTTTACAACTCCTTTAAAGTGGTTGTACAGGTAAAGAACCAATTACAGGGAGCTCCTCTGTTCTATTATTCTCTCCTACACAGTGTAAATATTTTTTCAAATCGATGTCTGTAAATACCTTATCTTTGATCTCTTCTGCCCGTTCACGTGACCTCCGGCCACTCTATTCCGCTGATCTATGGGCCACAATGGGAGGGGCAGAGATCCCCTTTGACGTCAGCTGGGGAGGACATGTGACTGCAGTGCTGGCCACTGAGCCCCTCCCGCTGTAGCCCTCAGATGGGGTAAGGGGAGCAGCTGGAGGGTCACATGACCGGCCAGAAGAGATCAAAGATAAGATATTTACAGGCATCGTTTAAAAAATCAAGTTTACACAGAGTAGGAGAGATTAATAGAAAACGTACATATAGAGGAAGGCCGCCTATATTCAAACCTTAGTAACACTCAGTCCCCATTATAGTGGAAACAACCAAAAATAACTTAGCCCATGGAACTTTTCTTAATGGTGCATGAGAAAAATCCAACAATTACAAAATGCATTACAACATATTAAAACAGACTAATAAAAAATATATAACATTAATATAGCTCATATTCATGTGATCAATATCCACATATTAGACATGTAAGCACAAACATATCAATCCTGATTATTTAGAATGAAATAAAGCACCATTCATGAAGTTGTAAAGTTTTCAAGCTCTCTACGTGTTTCATGGGGCAATGCCCTCTTCTTCAGGAGAGAGTCCAGATATGATTTTTTATTTGAGTAAATATCAATGTTGACAAAATCATAGATGAAAATTAATGTAGATAAAATAATCTAAATGTGTAGGCAGCGGGCACCCATAGTTATGGAGCAAAATCCATAGGGATGGTTTCAACCGGGAGCTAAAGTTATAGGGTGAACCCGGGGCCAGACACCAAAGGAGGGTCCAAGTTGGGAAAAACCCCCTTGAAAAGAGTGGCCAAACAGGCCTGGAGAGGGAACAGCATCACCCCTGCTCACAGCAGGCATAATAGAGATACTAGAACAGAGGGACTGGCAGTAGTTGTTCATTACTTTTACTGCCAGCTACAAAGAGTGTCTGGAAAGGGAGGGGGAGGGGGCAACATGGGGAGCGACACACACAGGAGCCAACAGGCAGGGAGGGAGGGGGAGAGGAGAGA
This sequence comes from Pelophylax lessonae, assembly GCF_965119305.1. Taxonomy (NCBI): domain Eukaryota; kingdom Metazoa; phylum Chordata; class Amphibia; order Anura; family Ranidae; genus Pelophylax; species Pelophylax lessonae. The sequence goes on from NC_138780.1 coordinate 18,616,606, forward strand.
AGTGGGAGAGATGACAGAGGCACGTTAACTGACCATGGTAATCAGGGCTCTGCAGCCATGATTACCGTGGTCATCCCACAGAGGGGGACACAGGAACTGGTGGGATCAGCCACATTTTTTACAGCTTAGAAAGGGGCAGATTAGACAGCACAAGCACTGTGCTGTTTAACCACTGTCTCTCTGGGGAATGATAGCGGGTGTTACATATACGTTGTTTCCTGCAATAGTCAGTGGGGGCAGAGCGGGTACAAGGGGGGGGGGGGGGCGGAAGGGCCGGGTGGAAAGATTGAGTCTGATCTATTCATCCATCCCATCCATCCACTCCCTCCCTTCTGCTTCCCAGTGAGTACTTTGATGTAAGGGTCTCTCTCTCCCTCCCTTCCTCTCTCCCTCCCTTCCTCTCTCCCTCTCTCTCTCTCCCCTCTCTCTCTCTCTTTCTCTCTCTCCATCCCTTCCTCTCTCTCTCCCCCCTCTCTCTCTCCCCCTCTCTCTCCCCCCTCTCCCCCCTTTCTCTCTCCCCATCTCTCTCTCTCTCCCCCCTTCTCTCTCCCCTCTCTCTCCTCTCTCTCTGCCCCCCGCTATCTATCCTCTCTCCCCCCCTCTCTCTCCCCCCTCTCCCCCCTTTCTCTCCCCTCTATCTCCTCTCTCTCTCCCCCCTCTCTGTCCCCTCTCTGCCCCCCCCCCCCTCTATCTCTCCTCTCTCTATCTCTCCCCCTCTCGCCCCCCTCTCTCTCCTTCTCTCCCCCCTCTTTCTCCTCTCTCTATCTCCCCCCTCTCTCCCCCCCTCTCCCCCATCTCTCTCTCCCCTCTCTGTCTCTCCCCCCTCTCTCTCCTTCTCTCCCCCCTCTCTCCCCTCCCTCTCTCTCTCTCTCTCTCTCTCTCCCCCCCTCTCTCTCCCTCTCTCCCCCCCCTCTCTCTCTCCACCTCTCTATCATTTAATTTCTGTAACATGCAGCATGAGGAGGTTAATGCATTGTCCCTGATACATCAGTAACACTGACACTGGTGTCACTAATGCAGCACAAATGGGTTAATTAACTGCCACTGGTCATTAATGTATCAGTGACCAACGCAATACATTAACCCCCTCATGCTGCATAATACAAATTGAGTCAAACACCAGTGATAAACACAAAGTCCCAATGTGCTAATAAAGGTTCTTTGGTAACAACCGCACCATCTGCCAACTTCAATTGAGTGATCCTGTGACAGTCACCTCCACCATAGATAATTTTCTCGCTTACCAGACTGCATGGACTTCGAGAAGTGGGGTAACATCAGCACATCACTCCGTCAGCTGACGTCACCACGCTTCTCGAATCCCGGAAGAACAGGTAGCTGCGATTAGCCAGCTGGCTTGTTTTGATTCGAATGAAATTACATGTTCTTCTTGCTATAAGTGCAATATTGTATACCTTAAATAAAGTTTTTAAAGATTTTTAGACTACTACGAGCAAGACTTTTGCATTTTGGGGAACATCTGTGATATTTTTTTCCTGGACGGTGGGTCCACTTGCCATAAGAGGTTCCTGGGACAGTTAACCACTTCTATACCGGGCATATTTCGGCATTCTGTAAGAACGCTGAACTGGGGGGGGGGGGTGCAGTTTGCCATCTTCGCCCTGTGCACCATATGACCTTGTCCCAGCACTGAGTGGGGGCGAGCACGCTGATTGGCTAGAGGGGGATCCAATCAGCTGGTCCGGCGGACACACGCCCCCCCCCCCCCCCACTGGCTAATGCATGAAACGACGTACTGTACATGTATGTAGTTTCGAGCAATAGAGCCGATCTACCGCATTATATGTACGGATGGTGGTCGGCAAGTGGTTAATCTGGGAACAAGACCTCCTTTTTTTTTTTTTTTTAGGGTTACAACCACTTTAACCACTCACCGCCCGCCCATCGTCAAAAGACGGTGGAGCGGTGCGGCTCTCATTCTGGGACAACGTCTTATGACTGCGCCCAAGAACGGCATCTCTGGCGCACCTGCGGGGGGCACGCAGTGCAGCGATCATGTTGCTTGGACACGGCGCAACCCCATTCTTGGTAAAGTTCCAATGACATGGCTCTTTACCCATGTGATCGGCTGTGTCAATGAGGAAGTGCTGTTATTCGGCCCTCCTTGTCTTACACTGTCAGAATGTGTGGCGAGGAGAACCGAAAGGGAGTCTAGGTCAGGTAATCAAGGCACTGATCATCAGTGCTCTGATTACAGAAAAGTAAAAAAACAGTGTCCATCAGTGCCCACAGTGCCCACCATCAGTGCTCACAATCAGTGCCTATAGTGCTGCCAGTCAGTGCCCATCAGTACCTGCTCATCTGTGCTACCCATCAGTGTCCATCAGTGCCGCCAGTCAGTGCTCGTCAGTGCTGCCCATCAGTGCCGTCTGTCAGTGCCCGTCAGTGCCCATCAGTGCCACCCCTCAGTGCCGCCTATCAGTGCCCATCAGTGCCGCCTTCTAGTGCCCATCAGTGCCGCCTATCAGTGCCCATCAGTGCGACATATTAGTACCTCCTCGTCAGTGCCACCTCATCAGTGCCCATAAGTGCCACCTCATTAGTGCCCATCAGTGCAGCCTATGAGTGGCCATCAGTGCCGCCTCACAGCGCACATCAATGATTTTTCAAAAAAAAATATTTTCAAAAACTACTGACAGAAAATAAGAAAAACTTTTTTTTTTTTTAATTTTCTGTCTTTTTTCTTTTCTTTTTTAGTAAGAAATAAAAAAATAAAAAAAACAGTAGTGATTAAATACCACCAAAAGAAAGCTCTATTTGTGTGAAAAAAAATTATAAAAATGTCACATGGGTACAGTGCAGCATGACCGCACAATTGTCATTCAAAGTGTGACAGCACTGAAAGCTGAAAATTGGCCTGGGCAGGAAGGGGGTGAAAGTGCCTGGTATTGAAGTGGTTAAGTGTGTGGCAGGAGAGTCCTCTGGGAGGCGGTGATTCATATAAAGGGTGGGAGCTGCATGAAGGGGTAGAACACTCTTTAGTTATCTTTGCACTAACGCATTTTGCCTATGGTTCTGTTTTTCAGGCTATGTGATCCTGCAGGCTCCTCTCCATGTTCATGAAGGTGACGATGTGACTCTGAGATGTCACCATTATCACGGATTATCTGGAGGACACACTATATTTTACAAGGCCAATTCTATCATAAGAGATTGGGGATCTGATCCTGAGTTACATATTTATAACATAAGCCTGGCACAATCCAAAGGATATAAATGTACAAAAAAGTTCTCGCATTCTGAGTCCAGCGGAGAAGCTTCTATACCTATAAAAGGTAGGACCTGTCACATGATTGGGGTGGAGTGGGGCAGATTTGACCTCCTCCAGTGTTAATTATTCCCAGAGATCTCTTCTACTTCTCTAGCTTTGAGTTCGGTTAGCTCCTTACTTTGATTTTCCACATCGTCCTGAGGAGAAGTCAGGAAAATAAAGGTGACACAGAAATGTTAATAATATAGAATTGGAAATAGACATTGCAGCATCTAGAGAGAGACCATAGGTGTGCGCAGCCCATTACAATAGGGTGTGCACTCCAAAGCTCAAACACATGCGTGTGTGTGTGTATGTATATACAGTATATACACATGCAGAGATTTTTGATTATTTGTGCTTTTTTTATTATTTGTTGCATTTTTTTAAATTGTTTTACATTTTTTACTATTTTTCTTTCAGGGGGCCTGGGTGAAATATCAGGGGTCTATTTAGACCCCTGAAGTCTCACTTTTGAGATAGAGAAAGGGACTAAGGAAACACATTCCATGGTTCCTATCTGAAGTCTCAGCTGCACAGAATGAATGGACAGGAAGAGCTCTACGCAGCCTTCCTGTTCATTCATAAACGGAAGCATAGTAAACACAGTTATAAATGAACACAGTGGTACCAATCAATCATTGTTATAAAGAAAAGGTGGGTGGGACTTTAAATGAGGCACGTGTGACATGGCTAGCAAAATAGCCAATGTTAAAAATGTTTATTTAATTGGAACACTAGATAGCAGAACAGTATTGCAGTGGGTACTTACGTGAGATTGTAAACATGTCAACGACATGTTGCAAACCATATATACATGTAAATAGCAGCATAGCACATTGCATAGTATTATGAAGAAAATCATCCTCCTATTATATAAAATATATATCAAATTATATATAAATTAAATATATATAAAATTATATATATTTATATATATATATATATATTATATTTTATATATATATATATATATATATATATATATATATATATATATATATATATATATATATATATACAGTATGTATATATATATATATATATATATATATATATATATAAATGTTTATATATATATAAAATTATCCTTATTTCACTATCATGAAAGCACTTCAAAAGCAGGATGATGTACTGTAAGCTGAATGAAAGAAAAGGGCATGTAGAACTGTCTGTCAAAACATGGTGCATCTGTATGGGCCCTACGCGTTTCATGGATTCACTCCACTTCTTCAGGGATGAATGCATCAATAATCTACAAAGAGACATGGAGATACCAATACCAATATGGTCTACTGATATACCCAAATGTTGGAGAAAAAATATGAGTAGGGGGAACAAAGTTGCCCATTACTTTAAATACCCACATATCAGCTGTGTGTGGAGCATGTGAAACTGGAGGCAAGGGCTGCTTGTAATGTCTGTCCTGGGAGCTGTGGTAACAGGGACTCATGAAAGGATTGGGAGCACCTAAATTGTCCCCCAATTCCCAGTGTGGAAAGAAAGTTGGACCAAAAGAGCATGACCATAGTGTGAGGAAAATAAGACAGGGAATCATGGGAATATATATATTATTCCCATAAGTCTCTTTCTTATTTTCCTCACACTACGGTCAAGCTTTTTTGGTCCAACTTTCTTTTCTCACAGGTTCTACATCCTTTACTCTATTTGGTTATGGGCTACTCTAACGTCATCAGTATCAGTATACTATTGGTACACATTCATTGTTATATACAATTTATTTTAATTTACAGATATGGAGCCCATACCTACTATGGATACTTTTCTTTTGGGAGACCATTTAGGCGCTCTCAGTCTTTTTATGAGTCCCTGTTACCACAGCTGCCAGGACAGACATTACAAGCAGCCCTTGCCTCCAGTTTCACATGCTCCACACACAGCTGATATGTGAGTATTTAAAGGGATGGGCAATAGTTGGAGGACTGCCAGGGACAGGGGAGCACTGGGGACCTAGGGAGGTCTGGGTGGGCAAGCACAACTAAGTGATGCTTTTATATTATTGACAGATTTCTGTGGGCTAAAGAAAGTGTACCATGCAAAGTGTGCCATGGAGCATCAGGTGGCTTTTTAATGCTCGCCATTCAGTCACCTCACATCTCAGAGCAGCAAAGGAAGTCAAAGGTGGAAGGCTTTCCTACCATACAATGTTATCACAGGTATGAACAGGGGGGCATTTTGCCATATAATGCCCAGAATGTGTCACTGACTGCAGGTCCCAATCTGATCAATGTCTGAATGTGTCTCTGGTGCCCGAATGATTGATCCTGGCTCCTCTTCTTCAGTGATTGCACTCATGCAGGCTCATTACCAAGCCCTGCTCTCTGTGTCTATAGACACAGAAAGCAGGACTCGGCCCCACCCCACGGTTCCTCATCGTAGGATTTGATTAACAGTCACAAGAGCCAATGGCTCCTGCTGCTATTAGTCTGCCCAGTGGGGATGGAGGAAGAGGAGAAAGCAGGTGCTCTTGTACACAGCGCTGGATCAAGATTGGGCATAGGTAAGTATGGGGGGGGGGTTTGGGGAGAGCTGGATACAGAATGCATGAAGGTAAAAAAAACTTCAGCCTTTAGAAACACTTTAAAGGTGGCCATAAATTGATTGAAATCTGGCCGGTTCAATGTGGCCATCCCTGAAATCGAAGGGGAATGTGTTCAAAAACATTTGTCCATCATGTCCTTCAGCCAGTCAACTGCAGCCGCTGAACACTGTATTATGAGAGTGGAGAGTCCCCACAGAGGGAATTCCTCCATTCACCTCGCTTGTGTGGATGGAGGGATCTTTTCATATTTTTCATTTAGCCCCGTGGCTGCATAAAATAAAATTGTTAGCATACAAGGTTTGTATTATATCAGCAACAAATACTATATGTCATTGTTGTGTGCCTATTACATTGTATGACCACTGGATGGCAGTGTTACATTTGTGAGTTCATGTTTTGTCTATGCCTCAAAGAGTAATAAAGAAGAGTTCCTGCTCAGAACAGGAAGCAGTGTTCAGTGAAACAACAGACTGTCTGTCTGTGAATTGTTTTAGCCCCAAAAGGTTATATCTAACAGGTTATGGGCCCAGGACATGTTACAGAAGTCCAGGATATAATACAGATTACCCCTGGATATAGCCAGATACAGTGAGCTAAAGCAAGTGAGTACAGGAGACAGCAACAGAAAGACAAACAGCAGAAATGGCTGCTGCCATCCCCTCAGCGAAGTTCTCCATTGCAAATCTGACAAATCAGAACTACCAATCTTGGAAATTTAAGATGAAAATGCTGCTTATAAAAGAAGGTACGTGGAAATGTATAAATGACTCAAGACCTGCACAGCCCACAGAGGAGTGGTTAGACAGAGATCAGAAAGCACAGAGCACGATCTCCCTGTGCATAGATGATGATCAAATCATACATATATGTAACTGTCAGACTGCTAAAGACATGTGGGAAGAGTTACAGAAAGCACATGAAAGAGTTAATCTTAGCAATAAACTGTATTTAATCAGAAAGCTCTATCAGACTAAGCTACAGAAAGACCAGGACATGCAGGACTATATAAGACAGACCTTAGAGATGGTGGAGAGACTGAGAGGGATTGGAGAAGAAATAAAAGATTTCCATGTTGCAGCACTGTTATTAAGTGGACTTCCTGAAAGTTATGAGACACTTGTCACAGCACTAGATGCACGTCCAGATGATGATCTGACACTGGAATATGTTAAAGGCAAGCTTGTGGATGAATACAAGCGCAAAACTGAAAGCATGAGTAATGTGAGTGTGTGTTCAGAGACAGCTTTAAAGACAAAATTCAAAAATAAACACAGTAACGTGCAGCTAGAAAAGCGGGAATGCTTTGTGTGCAAGAAACCAGGACACCTAAAAGCAGATTGTAGAATCTGGAAAGCTAGAATGCAAAAACAAAGTGCATTGCAACAAGCTAAGAATGTCATAGAAACAAAGGAGTATGCATTCGGATCCAAAAATGGTGTCGCCTCTGTGCAAGCATGGTGTGTGGACTCAGGTGCTACAAGTCACATGACAAATGACCGAAGTTTCTTCACTCAGCTTGATGAAAGCAAAACAGAAGGGATAACTACAGCTAATGGACAATTTATGAAATCAGTGGGAATAGGAGATGGCTTTCTATACTGTCCTATCTCTCCAGATATCACTAAAAAGATCCATATGAGGAATGTTCTGTATGTGCCAGATCTTGAAAGCAACCTTTTGTCAGTAAAGAAACTCACTAACCAAGGCAATGTAGTCACATTTCAGGGTGACAGTTGTATCATAACAAAAGGGGATTGCTTGCTTGCAAAGGCTAACATCATAGATGAACTCTATCAGCTGAACTGCAGTGAAATGGTTAAAATAGCCAAAGAGGATAAACATTCAAACTGCATCCACACTTGGCACAGACGATTGGGGCACAGAAATTCTGATACAATAAAGAAAATAGTTGAGAATAACTATGCAAGTGGTATTAAGATTAATCCATGTGATCACATAATGATTTGTACCAGCTGTATTAAAGGAAAAATGGCAAGGACACCTTTTCCCAAGCAGACCAACAGCAAATCCCAAAAACCTCTGGACTTAATACATTCAGATCTTTGTGGTCCAATGAAAACTATGACTCCAGGAAAGAAAAAATACTTCCTGACCTTCATTGATGATTACTCCAGATATACCACAGTATTTCTACTTCACAATAAAGATGAAGTGCCAGAGAAATTAGAAGAGTATCTCGCTCAAGTAAATAATATTTTTGGCGGAATGCCCAGAGTACTACGAACAGATAATGGCTCAGAATATACAAGTGGTAAAACACAAGCCATTCTCAGGAAGCATGGGATTATGTTCCAGACAACAGTTCCATATAACCCAGAGCAAAATGGAGTTGCAGAGAGAATGAACCGCACACTGTGTGAAAGTGGGAGGAGCATGCTATTTGATGCTGATATGCCAACTACATACTGGGGAGAAGCTATCACAACTGCATGTTATCTTCAAAATCGTTTGCCGGGAAAAGCAACAACAAAAACTGCATATGAACTGTGGAACAAAAGGAAACCAGATTTAAGACACATCAGAATTTTTGGAAGTAAAGCCTATGTACACATTCCAAAAGAAAAACGTACAAAATGGGATGCATGTGCAAAAGAAGGTGTGCTTGTGGGGTACAGTGAATCTCAAAAAGGATACAGGATTTTACATCAAGACACGAACAAAGTAACAGTCAGCAGAAGTGTGATAATTGATGAAAGTTCTGTGTGCTCAAAGTTTGAACAACAGACTCAAACTTTTCAAACTGAGAAAGAATCAACATCAGTCACTCAAGAAAATAAGGAAAGTGATACAGAAATAGAAATAACTGCAGAAGAATCAAAAACTGAAACTGAACCAGAAATACCTTCAGTCAGAAAATCAACCAGAATCAATAAAGGTGTTCCAGCTGAACGTTTATCTTACATAACTCGCAGAGCTGTTCAAACTGAACCAGGTTCATGGAAAGAGATGCAGAAACTGCCAATGCATGAGAAACAAGTATGGTATAAAGCCGCTGATGAAGAAATGACATCACTCAAAGATCTCCAGACATGGACACTTTCAGAGCTACCTCAAGGTAAACATGCCATAGGATGTAAATGGGTTTTTAAAACCAAATGTAACTCTGAAGGGAAAGTTTGTCGGTACAAGGCAAGGCTGGTTGCTAAAGGTTACTCACAGAAGTTTGGTGAGGACTATGATGCTACTTTTGCTCCAGTTGCTAAACAAAGTACTTTCAGAACACTAATGACAGTGGCTGCCATGCGTACAATGATTGTGAAACATCACGATATTAAGACAGCTTTTCTTAATGGTAATATTGAAGAAGAAATTTACATGTCACAGCCAGAAGGATATTTAAAAAAGGGACAAGAGCATCTTGTCTGCAAGTTGAATAAATCTCTTTATGGCCTTAAACAATCAGCTCGAGCATGGAACCTGAAGATTAATCAAGTTCTACTAAATGAAGGATTTACAAGAAGCAAAGCTGATCCGTGCCTATATGCTAAACAAGTAGACACTGAGTGGATGTATCTGCTAATTTATGTAGATGACCTGATCATTGCTCACAAAAACGACAATGAAATTGCAAAGTTAACAGGAGTACTCAACAAGCACTTTGAAACTAAAGACCTAGGTGAAGTGACATATTATCTTGGAATTGACATCCAGCGTGAGAAAGATGGAAGTTTCCTGTTGAATCAGAGTGCAAAAATTGAATCTATTCTTCAGCAATTCAATATGACAGAGGCGAAAGGAGCAAGCACACCTATGGATACAGTCTATCCAAAGTTAGAAGGAGAAGATGATCTTCTCGCATCCAATGAACAATACAGACAAGCAGTCGGGGCACTTCTCTATATTACAACCACTACACGTCCAGACATTGCAGCCAGCATGTCTCTTCTTTGCAGGCGAGTTGATAAACCACGTCAAAGAGACTGGAATGCGATCAAAAGAGTTATGAGATATCTGAAACAGACAAAAGACTTAAATTTGAAACTGTCAGCAAGTGGTGATTTAAACCGCGTGGGATATGTGGACTCCAATTGGGCAGGTGATCACAGCACACGCAAATCCACAAGTGGTTACTTATTAAAATTAGGAGACAGTCCTATATCATGGTCCAGCAAGAAACAGATGTCAGTGGCATTGTCCTCTACAGAAGCTGAATACATATCTGCAGCTTATGCCAGTCAAGAAGTTGTGTGGTTACAGCAATTACTCAAGGATCTTGGAGAAGCAACATCAGAACCTACCGTCTTATTTGAGGACAATCAGGCTTGCATTAAGCTTGCAACAAGTGAGAAAATTAATGGAAGAACCAAGCACATCGATGTCAGACATCATTACATTCATGACTTAGTTGATCAGAAAGTGATTGTACTTGTGTATTGTGAGTCGGAAAAAATGATTGCTGATGCTTTGACAAAGCCACTAGCTAGAACCAGATTTGTGGATCTTAGATCAGAAATGGGATTGACATAGATAGTAGTTGTTGAGTGGGGGTGTTAGCATACAAGGTTTGTATTATATCAGCAACAAATACTATATGTCATTGTTGTGTGCCTATTACATTGTATGACCACTGGATGGCAGTGTTACATTTGTGAGTTCATGTTTTGTCTATGCCTCAAAGAGTAATAAAGAAGAGTTCCTGCTCAGAACAGGAAGCAGTGTTCAGTGAAACAACAGACTGTCTGTCTGTGAATTGTTTTAGCCCCAAAAGGTTATATCTAACAAAAATGCCCTTATGTAATGCACTGTCTATCATAAGCAATTGCCATTCCCCCCTTAATGAGTGTTGAAAGAGCCACTTGTAGTCTCTGTCAGAAACCCAGACAGGCTGACAAAATAGGACAACAACTGGAGTGATTTGGTTTAAATCTACTTTACATGTACCCTCTCTGACTTCATACATCTAGATCTGAATAGCTAGTAGAGTAGGAGGACACATTAACCTACTTTTGTACTTGATGGTTCTAGGTGTACTGACTAGGAATGAGCCAACCTACGTGGGTTCTGCTTACAAACAATTTTGTGAGTTTTGCTCAAAATTGGCAAACTTTAAGTCTATGGGGGTGGATTTTGTAGTTGAAAGTACACAAATCCTGTAAACTACAGACTTGGGAGATGCCTTAAACCTGACTGTGCATTACCAGAACAGCAGAATTGTCAAGAATAGCCTCAAAAACAGCATACTTGGCTTCGAAATTTAATATTTTTTTGGTCAATTGACTTGGCTTACATACCACAACAGCACTCCAATCTGATTAATTTCATTTTTTATTTTAAAGAAAAGGCTTTTTTTCAGATTTATTAGCGGCACATGCTTCTAATTGTGACGGGACTCACCGTCACTGGGAGTGAAAGACAGGTACTTAATTGACACTGAGAATATAATTTGGATTGCTTCAAGTGGGACAGTAATATTTGTCAGCCATGTATCTCAAGAAATATGTGAAGACTATTCCTGGCCTGTTTGATTCTGAACATGATAATTGAAAGAGCTAATCACATTGGCCTCTGTTCCATGTTCTTCAATCTAAGAGACAGACAGTCTGTCACTGGTGGTCCCGTCCTATTGTCTGTGTATTGAGGTGTGATGTGTATTCTGTTAAGCCTGTCTGTCCCATTGTTAATGAACTCACATATTGTTTTTGTCCAGGTGGCTAGATAATTAGCTCAGGTTAATTATATTTCTGTATACAATTTCTTCTGCATATGATAATGTAATCAGGCAACCCCTGACCTGATGGGGTCATTTGATCAGAAGGGGGATGTCCATGCTGTATATAAATTCTGTGTAACTGTTCAATAAAGAGAAGGTTCCAGTACAAGCTAAGTTGTCGGATAGCTTTGAATGGAAGAGGCTGCAATATTTAATATCTATGTTAAAGACTGAAGGAAGACGTATACTGGCGGAAGCCCACAAGTACAGTGTGGGTTGCGGTTCCGTTACACTAATTATGCAGTATTAAACCTGTTTGGACTGGGAAGTAGAAGCAGCAATCAATGTAAAAGTCATAGGAAGCTGTCTTCTTAACCACTTGACCTCTGGAAAATTTACCCCTCTTCCTCACCAGGCCATTTTTTGCAATACGGCACTGCATTATTTTAAGTGGCAATTGCATAGTCAGGCGACGCATAGTCAGGCGACGCTATACCCAAATAAAATTTGTGGGTTTTTTACCCACAAATAGAGCTGTCCTTTGGTGTTATTTGATCACCTCTGCGTTTTTAATTTTTCGTGCTATAAACAAAGAAAAAAAAACAAACTACAATTTTGAAAAAAAAACAAACATTTTTTTACTTTCTGATTTGAAGTATATCCAATACAAAAATTAAAAAAATGTAATTTCTTCATTAAGTTAGCCCAATATGTATTCTGCTACATTGTAACGGAACCGCAGCCCACACTGGACTTCCATCAGTATACGGCTTCCTCCAAGTCATGAACATAGATATCAGATTTTCCAGCCGCCCCCATACAAAGCTAGCCAACAACTTAGCTTGTACTGGAATCTTCTCCTCCTTTATTGAACAGTTTCACACTCAATTTATACACACATGAGCACATCCCCCTCCTGATCAGATTACCACACACAGGTAAGGGGTGGCCTGATTACATTATCATATGCAGATGAAATTGTATACAGAAATAGAATTAACCTGAACTAATTATCTAGCCATCTGGACAGACACAATATGTGAGTTTATTAAAATTTAACAATGGGACAGACAGGCTTAACAGAATCCACATCACACCTCAATACACAGACAATAGGGAGAGCCTGTCTCTGACATTGAAGGTCATAAACATTATCTTAGTAAATACAGACCCCATTTGAAGCAATCCAAACCATTAAGTATCTGTCTTTCACTCCCAGTGACAGTGAGCAATGCATGCTATTTTACGGATGTTTCCAAGTGATTTTAATCCCATGTATACTGTGAATAAATGCTAAGATAGAGAGCACTATGGTTCTCCTTCTTGTGTCTTTTATCATGGGGCTGCTCTGATAACTGAGCATTAATTAAGGAGTGGACTAGGTGGAAGAGGAATGTTGGTCATCTAATGCCCGAGCAGGAGCGGAGTGTTACAGGCGAATGAGACTCTGTAGTGGGGTCTAAAGAAGTGAGCAGGTTTTTCACTTAAAGGTGGAGGCCACTGGACACACTACAAGATAGAAGACTGATGAATCACTGATTGCACTGCGGTGTATTGCACATCAACTGGGTCTGTACATATGGATATAATTATTATGGTGCATTAAGATAAGAATTTACATCATCACTATTGAATGTGTATATGATTTATTACTATTATTATTTATTATTATTTTCTTTTTTTTAACTATTATTATTATTATTATTTTATTTATTTTTTTATTTTTATTTTTTATTATTATTTATTATGATTTATTATTTATTATTTACGGTTATCATTTTTGTGGGGGTTTTTTTATACAAAGTTGTGTTGCGCTTTCTTATAAAACGTTTAAAGCAACATCGCATTTTAAAAATGCAGAGAAAATTAAAAAATTAAGTACAGAATCTCTCAATAATATAATTTACAGATCAATCTTGTAAAATCTAGTGGTTCCTTTTAGTGATGTCGCGAACCTAAAATTCGCCGTTCGCGAACGGCGAACGCGAACATCGGCAAATGTTCGCGAACCGGCGAACCGGGCGAACCGCCATAGACTTCAAAAGGCAGGCGAATTTTAAAACACACAGGGACTCTTTCTGGCCACAATAGTGATGGAAAAGTTGTTTCAAGGGGACTAACACCTGGACTGTGGCATGCCGGAGAGGGATCACGCAAAAAAAAGTTCTTAAAAATTATAATTTTTTGATAGAGAGCCAATTATTGGAAAAATTAAAAAAAAATAAAAATAAAAAATTTCTTTGGATTTAGCATCTGGGGGGTCTAAAAAGTGTACCTGTGAAGTTTCAGCTCTGTAGCATGTCCAGAACCCCTAAAAAACAGCATTTGTCTTATATTTTCAGGAATATGGCTTCTCTGCGGCTGGCTTTTTCTCTTGCAGGCATTTATCGGGCATTTTTTTAGGCAGGCATGTCATTTTTTGTATTTAGTGTCTGGGGGGTCTAAAAAGTGTACCTGTCAAGTTTCAGCTCTGTAGCATGTCCAGAACCCCTAAAAAACAGCATTTTTCTTATATTTTCAGGAATATGGCTTCTCTGCGGCTGGCTTTTTTTCTTGCAGGCATTTATCGGGCATTTTTTTAGGCAGGCATGTCATTTTTTGTATTTAGTGTCTGGGGGGTCTAAAAAGTGTACCTGTCAAGTTTCAGCTCTGTAGCATGTCCAGAACCCCTAAAAAAAAGCATTTTTCTTATATTTTCAGGAATACGGCTTCTCTGCGGCTGGCTTTTTCTCTTGCAGGCATATATATCAGTGGTGGGTGGGCAGTGGCACAGTACACTCTCTGTGGACCTGGCAGCAGTCACTGGCACCCAGGCAACTGCAATTTAAAAAATATATATATATTTTTTTTACTTTGCAAGCTGCTGTGCCACTTTATATATCAGTGGTGGGTGGGCAGTGGCACAGTACACTCTCTGTGGACCTGACAGCAGTCACTGGCACCCAGGCAACTGCAATTTAAAAAAATATATATTTTTTTTTACTTTGCAAGCTGCTGTGCCACCTTATATATCAGTGGTGGGTGGGCAGTGGCACAGTACACTCTCTGTGGACCTGACAGCAGTCACTGGCACCCAGGCAACTGCAATTTTAAAAAATATATATTTTATTTTACTTTGCAAGCTGCTGTGCCACCTTATATATCAGTGGTGGGTGGGCAGTGGCACAGTACACTCTCTGTGGACCTGACAGCAGTCACTGGCACCCAGGCAACTGCAATTTTAAAAAAATATATTTTATTTTACTTTACTTTGCAAGCTGCTGTGCCACCTTATATATCAGTGGTGGGTGGGCACACAGTGGCACTGCAGTGGGCACAGTACACTCTGTGGACCTGACAGTAACTGGCAGCCCAGGCAACTGCAATAATAAAAAATATTTTTTTTTTCAATTTATTGCAACAAGATGCTGTGCCACCGTATATATATCAGTGGTGGGCAGTGCACTGCAGTGGGTACAGTGCACTCTGTGGACCTGACACAGCACTCACTGCAATTATGACAGAGGAAAAAAAAAATATTTTTTAAAATGCAAGGTACTGTGCCTGTGCCACCCGAAATGAGTGTGGTGTGCACACAGTACAGTCTGTGGTAGGTCTGTGGCCTCTCACACACAGCGGGCAGGCAACTGCAGTGTACAATAGATATATATATAAAGAAAAAACTCTATTACCTTACCAGCCCTTAAAAGGGCTTTTGGGGACACTATATATATATATATATGTATATATATAAATAAAAAAAATCCTCAATTACCAGCCCTTAAAAGGGCTTTTGGGGACACTAGATAGATATAGATATATATATGTATAAGAAGAAACAACTCAATTACCAGCCTTTAAAAGGGCTTTTGGGGACGCTAGGTATATATATATATATATATATATTAAAAAAAAAAAAACACAAATACCAGCCCTTAGAAGGGCTTTTTGGGGTGCTGATATTACAGCAGTAGTGGACCAAGAACACTGCAAGACCAGGAACACTGACTAACTGTCCCTAGCTTAACAGCAGCAGCAGCAGCAGCAGCAGCAGCTCTCCCTACTCTCACTACACACACTGCTTCAGAATGATCTAAGATGGATGCTGCCCTTGCTTATTTATAGGAGGTGGGAGGGTGTGGGAGGGAGGTATGCTGATTGGCTGGAAATGTGTCTGCTGACTGTAAAGTTCAGGGTCAAAGTTTGCCTCAATGATGTCTTATGGGGGGCGGACCGAACATCGCATATGTTCGCCGGCAGCGGCGAACGCGAACATACTAAGTTCGCCGGGAACTGTTCGCCGGCGAACAGTTCTATACATCTCTAGTTCCTTTGTGTGCTGGTAAAATAATGGAGGTTTACTGTTTGATATTTATATTTTTCAGAACTCTTCACAACTCCAGAAATAAAAGTGACCCCGCTTCCGGTAATGGAAGGAGATAATGTTACTGTGACATGTCACACGAATGTGTCTCCATACAGACCAGAGACAGAGATGCAGTTTGCTTTCTACAAAGGTGGACGGAGCGTTCAGAGTTTTGGTTCCTCTGAGCAATATGGATTCCAGTCCGCTAAGCCGGAGAATTCCGGGGAATATTACTGTGAAGTTTCTGGAAGAATGATTAGGAAGAAAAGTAAAGGGTTGAACATTGTAATAAATGGTAAGTACTTTCCACAAAATTGAACAAAATGTTCAGAGATTCAGTTCCTCTGACCATTATGGATTCCAGTCCGCTAAGCTGGAGGATTCTGGGACATATTACTGTGATGTGGGAACAGTTTCTGGCAGAATAACTGGGAAGAGGAGTGAAGAGTTGAACATTGTTATAAAGAGTAAGTATAAATCAAAAATTGATAGACATGGTGAGATATCAGAGATTTGGTAATGGTGACCAGAGAGAAATACTTCCTGAAAGCATCATATAGACAGCTTGAAAGTATATAGTAAATATGTAGGAAACTGACCACTGAGTAGGAACACAAGTTATGGAAATGAAAGCAATTGTTTTTTGTAAGAAATGTCCTCTGCTGAAAAGACACCTACCAGAATGAATATATATGGGTTTCTATTCCTGATGGATATCTGAATATTCGATTCCCCTGGCTATCACACCAAGTATGCACCAAGTGAAACCAGAACTGCAGCTTTATACAACTGGTCTGGGTCACTTCAAACTGATGGATCCTGTATAAAAAAAAAATTGGCCCTACTGTGTATGTATGTGAGTTAGGGACCTTAGATTGTAAGCTCCTTGAGGGCAGGGGCTGATGTGAATGTGCAATGTATATGTAAAGCGCTGCGTAAAATTGACAGCGCTATATAAGTACCTGAAATAATAATAATAATAATTAAATGAAGAAGATCAACATAAAACCAGGCAACATGGATTTCTTCAAGAAAGATTACAGGGGTAGCCACAGTAGCTCTATCACATTTGGTTTCCTTGAACTTAAAATTGAAATAGACATGATGACAGATCTGAATATTTTCTAAGGCTGCAGAACCTACCAATTTCTGACCACTCTCAGGAAGAATAAGCAATTCTAAAAAAAAAAAAAGCCTTGCCCAATCACCATTGATCCTCTGGACTCTCTTCCTGTTCCTCTCTACTAGCATAAACATGTATGCTTGGCCAAGTTGAGCACACTTGTTTCTGAAGAACTTCCTAGGATTTTCCCTGGGATGTCAAACCACCATCTGAAGTCCAATATGTACCACGCAAGGCTACCTATCAAGGCATATATTTTTTCCACATGGATAAGTAGACTTTATTTTGTGTCTGCCATAACAAAATATAACCAAGTATTGCTTCAGAATCTGCTTTGTGAGCTGGTTTTCTCTTTATTCTGTATGGTACCACCGTAAAGCCATGCATCCACCTTTCACAAGAGTCACCTATGGATGTCTGTGCAGTATGGTTCGATGAATAGCAAATAAACCATGACAGATGTTCTAACCACTCAACACTTTAAACTGAAAATAAAAAAAGTTTTGGTTCAGATACACTTTGTACAAAAAATGGAAATTAAAGCTCCACACCATTGCTAAGAGGTCCAGATACAAAAAAAAAATCCCAGATACAGCAACATTTAGGGGGGACAATCCAAAAAGTATCCAACTCTTTTGTGGGTCCAAGAGCACGCCCTTCATCAGGGCTTGGCTGACAACAATGTGAATAGACTAGAAGTGAACTGAACCTATAACAGACGTTCTTCCATTGTGATTACAAGCACAGGTCTTGCCGGCAGCCAGTTTAGAAAACCAGCAAGGCCCGTGCTTGTATCCCACTGGAAGAAACACCATTATAGGTCAAATTCACTTCTAGTCATTTCACATTGCCAAGCCCTGTTAAGCAGGTTGCTCTTGGCCCCCCAAAATGAGTTGGATACTTTTTGGATTGTTCCTTTGACTTTTTTGGAATAAAGCTCCAACTTAGCCGTGGTATGGCGTTTCAGTTTCCATTTTTGCTACATTACATTGCAAGCCAAGGAGACCGTGGAGATCCTCTGGGCTGTAGGAGCTGCCTAATCCAGACCATTTACATCAACATAAATATTTTAAGATAGCAATATCAGTGAGATAACTATGTGGGTCCCGCACTACTTTTCCACTTTCCTCAACTGTTTAAAATAGGAGGAGTCAAGCACCATCGTGACATTTTCCTAGACAAGAAGTACGACATACCCAAGTAAAAACCAAATCTGGTTGCCTCGTGCAGAAGACATTTACAGTTAAAACTTTTGTGATTTCACCACTTTGCCAAGTGGTGAAATCACATTCAGCGCAGTAAGGCTGATATACTGTTCTTTTAAGTGTTGCTTATTGTGGGTTCTCCTAATAGAGCGGAGTATTGGATTATGGGAGATGTAGTCCAAAGGAGGACAAAGACTGTAGAAAGTGGGCCGGATTGAACTATACTCCCAGGGAGCTGAAGGTTCCACAGAGGATTATAAGAAAATCTATAAATGAGGGGCGGGGCCGGTTGTGTGCTCTCTTGCCTCGGGGGCCGCGTGTGAGGTGGATGAGCTGGAGAACCGCTGTGGAGAGCAGAATGTGTGCAGGTCATGGCCTAATGTGAAGACAGCTTGGAGAGATGACGGATGTCACCGAGGAGTGACTGATCCAGTGCGGAGACACCTTGCAGAGGCAATGGACACCACGGAGGGGTGACTGGCCTGGTGCGGAGGACTGTAGGGAAGAAGTGTCGGAGGATTGGATGAGAGATATCTGATTGTAGTGAGCACGGCAGTTCACAGACATAGAGGAAGGGCCTGTGACACAGCACAAAGACAGAGAGAGCTCTAACATAGCGGAGCAGTTGCCATAGGACACTCCTGAGCTTTGATAGTGCGTGGTGATCCAGAAGGCCGCATTTGTACACATACAGGAATCTATACTGATTTCACTTTAGACAGAATCTGGATTACAAATACCCCTTTGTTCCTCTGGATTACAAATACCCCTTTATTCTTTTGGATTACAAATATCATTCATGGAATGATTAGAGCTCCTACTGCCGGTGAAGATTAGCATGGCCTTGCCAGGAAGAGACTTATTTAAATAATAGATAAAGGGCGCCCCCTATAGGTGATAGAGTGCACTAAAAATAGACTTGTCACTCTCACACATTCATAAAAGGAATTGCATCATTATTGCATACATATCCATATACTACTTTAGTTGGAGACTGTTATATCTATTTGTAGATATAACAAATGTTGATGGGATTCTGAGTCTTGGGTTTCACAGTGATTCTGAGACTTGAAGGTTCAGAATCCCACTCTTGTTCTCTATGCTCATATTTCCTGTTGTGTTGAAGCTATATCTGTTCATTCTTTTATCAAGTCAGTAAACTGATATATTGATATTCAAGTGTCATTGTTGTTTCTCGGAACCGCCATGGCAGAACCAATAGTGTCAAGCGGGTTGGAGGTGCCTCAGGGTCAAGGGAGTGTGGAGGAAACAAACATACTCAGCAACCCCTGTTTTGAAACCCTAAAACATATATAAGTGAGTTTTTCACATTCACAAAGGTCATGTTTTACAACTATTTTATATTTGTTTCTTTTATTCTCGCCTTCAGAGCCCTTCACTCAACCAGAAATCATAATGACCCCAAATCAAACGTCAGAAGGAGACAATATGACTCTGACCTGTCATACAATACGTAGTGGACTCATTCCTGATACAGGTCTGGAATATGCATTTTACAGAGATGGACAAAATGTTCAGGAATTCAATTTATCTAATCAATATGAAGTCCAGTCTGCTCAGCCTAATTATTCTGGGAACTATTCCTGTGAAGTGAGAAGTTCAACCAACAAATTAACAAGGAGCACTAAAGAATTATACGTCCAGATACAAGGTGAGCAGACTAGGTGCCTTGTCTCTTCATATAAGAAGAAAAATGGGTTTACTATTTACTATACTGTGCATTTGTGAAATATACCATATATACCGGTAATTCCGTATTCTGATCTTGTCTGATCTGCTTACTGTTACATTACTTTTCTATACAGAGCTCTTCGCTAAGCCGGAAATTGAGATGGTCCCAGTTTTGGTTGTTAAAGGCAATCAAATGATCCTAAAATGTAATACAATTGTAAAAAGAAACCAAACTGAACTTCAAATCGCTTTCTACAAGAATAGACAGAAAATTCAGGAATGCAATTCATCTCATCAGTATGTAGTCCCATCGGCTCATCCGGAGGATTCTGGAAATTATTACTGCGAAGTAAGAACTTCAAACAACAATGTGAAAAAGAAGAGTGAGGAATTAAACGTGGACGTACAAGGTGATCATAACATATTTTCAAATGGAGGTCTCAATAACAGTTGACAAAATACATTATGTGCTTACCATCCAGGTATCAAAATATGCGTTGAGGTGCTAGTAGAGATGTACCGAACGGTTCGCCGGCGAACTTCGAACGTTCGCGTTCGCCGCTGCGGGCGAACATATGCGATGTTCGGTCCGCCTCCTATACATCATCATTGAGGCAAACTTTGACCCTGAACATCACAGTCAGCAGACACATTCCAGGCCAATCAGCATACCTCCCTCCCACACCCTCCCACCTCCTATAAATAAGCAAGGGCAGCATCCATCTTAGATCATTTCTGTGTTACTGAGAGCAGGGAAAGTGCTGCTGCTGCTGCTGTTATAGCTAGGGACAGTTAGTCAGTGTTCCCGGTCTTGTTAGCCAGTGTTCTTGGTACACTCCTGCTGTAAGGACAGCACCCCAAAAAGCCCTTCCTAGGGCTGGTATTTGAGGTTTTTTTTGGATATATATATATACATCTATTGTCCCCAAAAAGCCCTTTTGAGGGCTGGTATTTGTGTAATTTTTTTTGTTCTGTGATATATATATATATATATATATATATATATATATATATATATATATCTATTGTCCCCAAAAGCCCTTTTGAGGGCTGGTATTTGTGTAATTTTTTTTGTTCTGTGATATATATATATATATCTATTGTCCCCCAAAAGCCCTTTTGAGGGCTGGTATTTGTGTAATTTTTTTGTTCTGTGATATATATATATATATATATATATATATATATATATATATCTATTGTCCCCAAAAGCCCTTTTGAGGGCTGGTATTTGTGTAATTTTTTTTTGTTCTGTGATATATATATATATATATATATATATGTATATATATATATATATATATATATATATATATATATTGTCCCCAAAAGCCCCTTTGAGGGCTGGTATTTGAGTATTTTTTTAATATATATATATACATATATATATATATATATATATGTAGCATGTCCAGAACCAGAAAAAAAAGATCATATAGGTGTAAAAGGGGTTCCCACCATCCCTGCTCTACTGAAAAATTATCTTTTTTTTCTGGTTCTGGACATGCTACAGAGCTGAAACTTCACAGGTACACTTTTTAGACCCCCTAGACACTAAATCACACAAAAAAAGTTCTTAAAAATTGTCATTTTTGATAGAGAGACAATTATTGGAAAAAAAAAAAAAACTTAACAAAAAAAAATGTCTTTGGATTTATTGTCTGGGGGGTCTAAAAAGTGTACCTGTGAAGTTTCAACTCTGTAGCATGTCCAGAACCAGAAAAAAAAAGATAATTTTTCAGTAGAACAGGGATGGTGGGAACCCCTTTTACACCTATATGATCTTTTTTTCCTGGTTCTGGACATGCTGCAGAGCTGAAACTTCACAGGTACACTTTTTAGACCCCCCCAGACAATAAATCCAAAGAAATGTTTTTTTGTTAAGTTTTTTTTTTTTTTTCCAATAATTGGCTCTGTATCAAAATGACACTTTTTAAGAACTTTTTTGGTGTGATTTAGTGTCTAGGGGGTCTAAAAAGTGTACCTGTGAAGTTTCAGCTCTGCAGCATGTCCAGAACCAGGAAAAAAAGATCATATAGGTGTAAAAGGGGTTCCCACCATCCCTGCTCTACTGAAAATTATCTTT
Organism: Pelophylax lessonae; assembly: GCF_965119305.1. Lineage (NCBI taxonomy): Eukaryota > Metazoa > Chordata > Amphibia > Anura > Ranidae > Pelophylax > Pelophylax lessonae. Next base: position 18,638,562 of record NC_138780.1, read on the forward strand.
TTTTTCTGGTTCTGGACATGCTACAGAGCTGAAACTTCACAGGTTGACTTTTTAGACCCCCTAGACACTAAATCACACAAAAAAAGTTCTTAAAAATTGTCATTTTTGATAGAGAGCCAATTATTGAAAAAACAAAAAACTTAACAAAAAGAAATTTCTTTGGATTTATTGTCTGGGGGGTCTAAAAAGTGTACCTGTGAAGTTTCAGCTCTGTAGCATGTCCAGAACCAGAAAAAAAAGGGTAGGGTTATTTTTAGTGCTTAGGGTTAGGGTTAGAGGGGTAGGGGTAGGGCTACTAACTCTAACCCTAAGTATCTCACTGTAACCCTAACCCTAGCCCCTAACACTAAACCTAACCCTAACCCTCTAACCATAACCCTAACCCTCTAACCTTAACCCTAACCCTCTAAGCCTAGCCATAAAAATAACCCTAGCCCTAACCATAGCCCTAACCCTAACCCTAGCCCTAGCCCTAACCCTAGCCCTAACCCTAACCCTAGCCCTAACCCTAACCCTAACCCTAACCCTAACCCTAACCCTAGCCCTAACCCTAACCCTAGCCCTAACCCTAACCCTAGCCCTAGCCCTAGCCCTAACCCTAGCCCTAACCCTAGCCCTAACCCTAACCCTAGCCCTAACCCTAACCCTAGCCCTAGCCCTAACCCTAACCCTAACCCTAACCCTAGCCCTAACCCTAACCCTAGCCCTAACCCTAACCCTAGCCCTAACCCTAATTCGTATTTGTTTCTGGTTCTGGACATGCTACAGAGCTGAAACTTCACAGGTACACTTTTTAGACCCCCCAGATGCTAAATCCAAAGAAATTTTTTATTTTTATTTTTTTTTAATTTTTCCAATAATTGGCTCTCTATCAAAAAATTAAAATTTTTAAGAACTTTTTTTGTGTGATCCCTCTCCGGCATGCCACAGTCCAGGTGTTTGTCCCCTTGAAACAACTTTTCCATCACTATTGTGGCCAGAAAGAGTCCCTGTGGGTTTTAAAATTCGCCTGCCTATTAAAGTCTATGGCGGTTCGCAATGTTCGCCGGTTCGCGAACATTCGCCGATGTTCGCGTTCGCCGTTCGCGAACAGCGAATTTTCTAGGTGCTAGCACTTATAAATAGTCTGATTGGCCAAATCTGTTGAGCGGCAAAGGATGTATGAGCCATTTTTTTAAGCCAAATGCTGATCATCTAGTGGGGAATGTTGGTGCATATGGGATATCTATATATATATATAATATTACATACTTTTAGGTAAAAATAGAAATATACATATTCTGGGAAGTAATGCTATCCCTCAAACCCAAGTCTCCTCCTCAGAAATAAGGATAGGTCTAAATACAAAAAACAGATGACCCGTAATTTGTTAAGTTGAGTGTGGAGACAGTGTTGTTGGAAGGAGCAGATTTTGCTCTAGGATACCCACGTTTCTGAGAAGTCTTATGTGATTGGGTAATTGGTTTAAGTGGACTTACCTTTTAAGATATTTGTATGGTTATATTATGGTTTATGCCAGTGATGGCGAACCTTTTTGAGCATGAGTGCCCAAACTGCAACACAAAATCAACTTATCTGTTTCAAAGTGCCAGAGAGTCAATACCGGGGGTGGGAATGTGATATATCGCCTCCCAGCCACCTACCAACTGCCGTCTGAAAATTGATCCACTGTGGATTGCTTATCAAAAGAGCAGCAAGGGATGCTGCATATGTAAATGCGCCCCAACCCAGCTACTCACCTCTGCATCCCAAAGCCCCCCTCTTTGCTTACTTCTACATTCCCTGCTCACTATTGCACCCCCACAAAGCTGCTGACCTTGTAAAGGTTAGCCGGTCAATGGTGTGCACTCTTCTTCCTCGCGTGCCCACAGAGAGGGCTCTGTGTGCCAGCTGTGGCACGCGTGCCATGGGTTTGCCATCACTGGTTTATGCTATTCCTCCCACTTGGTGCTTGGTTGGTTGGGGGGGGGGGTAGGGTTCCTGTTCTCCCTCCCTTATGTTGCTTCCTCAACTCTTTCTAATATTGAATGTAGTTTTCTTTTATAGTCTTGATTAACAAAAAAATCTACATATATACAGAATACAGGATGCAAAAAAAGATATTTGTATGGTTAGTACCTTTGTAAAGCAAATAGGTAAATATATTTGTAATGCCAAGACACTAGCTTAGCCATAGCAGCACATGTAGCTGCTATAGGGATTGAAGTCAGGCTTGTGTGTTCTGTTGTTGCTGTTTTCTCTAGGTAGCATTTATATTAGAGTGGGGCAGATGTTGCAGGAATGGCTTTCTGGTCCAACAAAAGATGACATCATAAAAGGTTACCACAAATGCACATGACCCCATTGATGACACAGAGGAGAAGACCTTCCACTGTCAGTGCAACATTTGCTCCAGTCTAGTGAACGTTACTCCCCGAGACCACTAAGGATAACTCATAGTAGATACATTTTCAGTGTGTCTTCATCATGATTGGCTAAATAGAGCACAGGAAAGGGGAGTGGAGAATAGGAACCAACAGGAGGACACCAGCTCGTAGAGAAGCTCCATAAGACTACTTTGGGGCCACTGATTTGTCCTTATGTTATGTCCCATTTGCAATCCGAAAAATTAATGACTGGGGCATGCTGGGTTGATGACATCACAAGAGGGCAGTGTCATCTGCTGATGTCATCAGGTGACTCTCCCCTTAGCTATTTAAGAAATGTCAGACAGTGGAGCAGGCAGTGGGAGCATTCGACGAGGTTGAAGGATTTTTTTTTCCTTTTTTCGGGTCCGGCAGTGCAACAGGCATCATAAATGACAATGGATCTACACTGGGGGACAGTTTTCCAGATTCCGATAAGCCCCCTGCCAGCACACTTCCACATTCACCGTCCAGGGTCTCCATCAACATGGGGACAAGGTGCTTTAGGGTGGGGGGGCAGAGCCCCCCTACCCTAAAGCACCCCCTTTGTTGAGGGCATGTAGCCTGATATAGTTTAGGAGGGGGATGCTTGCTTGTCCCCAACTCTCCTGGCCTGCTAGGCTGCAGGCTCGGATAAGGATCTGGTATAGATTTTGGGGGGTATTCCACGCTGTTTTTTTCTGAACTTTCTTTTGCTGGAATTCTTTGGTTTACATTTCAGCTCTCAGCTCCTTAACGACCAGCTATTCTTTACACAGAATTCAAATCGGTCGATCATTTTTCGACCGATCCAAATCTGAATCATTCCAAAAATTTGTAATTCGTTAGAAATGTAATAAAATAAACTAATTTCAACTAAATTTGTTACTATTTCATTCGGAGTTTCAGATACATCCAAGTCCCCAAATAGCCATAAATTTGTCTGAATTTACATTTGGACCAAAATAGATTGCGCATGTCTACTGACCTTGACTTGTTACTCCGACACTGATTCTCTGCTGCTTGGACTGACCCTTGCATGTGACCCTAACACTGACTCTCTGCCTTATGATCTGGACGACGTGATTACTCTTCCACTAAGAACTGTGCCTAGCTTGAAGTTCCTGGCCACTGGTCTCTACTTTCTACAGCAGATGTCTCCAAACTTTCTAAAAAAAAAAAAAAAGGACCAGTTTACTGCCCTTCAAGCTTTAGGGGGTCAGAGTGTGGCCAGTGGGGGTTGAAGATTCCCCAGCATCAGTAGACAATGCATCAGGCTTGGTGGTCAGTCGGAGTAAATAAATTACATAATGCCTGTGGTCAGTAGGAGGAGGAATAGTGCCCCAGCATTGGTATTAGTTGAAAGAATATTGCTCCATCATTGGCATCAGCGGGAAGAATAGTGCTCAATCAATTAAATGTGTGGAAGGAATTATGTTGCATTTTTGGTGTCAGTGGGATGAATATTGCCCCACTGTTGGTTTCAGTGGAAGCCTTATTGTTGATGTCCGTGGGAGGAATAGTACCCCATATTAGTGGGCACAATAGTGCTCCAAGGGATGGATAAAGCCAAGCAAAGGGCCTCATCTTGTCTGGAGTTGCGAGACCACTGCTCAACAGGTACATTGCTAACTGTGTCCTTTCAAGTTTTTGATTCCAAGAGTATACATATCCCTGTATATGGAGCTCATTGATGAAGACATCTAGAATTTGTTTTAATTTGTCAGCCCAACTGATTCCACTAACTGGTGAAGGGAGTTCCGTGTTTTTGCTCCTCTGATTGTAAAGACACACACACACACTCTCACACAATTTCAGATTAAATCTCCTTAAATTGTAGCCACTCGTCTTATTCAGGAACCTAAGAATATTCAAGTTGTTGCCACCTTTACAGGCACTGTTGGTCGCATGGCTGCTGCTACCTTAAATTTACCAGTGATGGAGACAATAATGAGTATTGTTTCTCTACAGGCAACACAGAGCTTTTCATAATTCTTCTTCCGCTGGCTCTAGGAATGTTACTCCTCCTTGTTGCTATCCTGGTGACCTTGTTCATTTGTAGCAAACGCCGTTCATCTGTAAAACCCCAAGAACCAGCAACAGGTAATTCTACTTCCTAATTATTGTGCAGTTATGAAATGAAACCCATGCTGAGCAAATACAGAGAATACCATTGCTGCCCTTCTTCTAAAAAATGAATTGCCTGGTTGTCTCCAACTTTCTGAATCACAGATCTGCAAAAAGTAGGCAGCCATTGAATACAAGGTAAAGAAAGAACCAGGGGTGTGCAAATTGATTTTCACAGTTTATTGCAAATCCAGCTTCGCACCAAGATTCACAGGATGAGTGATGAGTAGGGATAGGCAGACTGGGAGAGGTTTGGTTAGCAGGAGCTTCAGAAAATTTAGTGAGAGCCCTATTAAAGTTTATGGAGGGTGAAACTTGTTATTATTTACATAGGTACATAGTTACATAGTAGTTGAGGTTGAATAAAGACAATAGTCCATCCAGTTCAACCTGTGTAGGTGTGTGTGGCTGTAATCATCTCTCATACCCCTGAATGTTATGATCCTTGAATTGTACATCCAAGAGTCTTTTAGTAGCAACTGGGCGTAACCTTAGTGGCTGGGCTTAACCTTAGTGACCGGGTGGCACCTTAGCGAATGGGTGGTACCTTAACGACTAAGAGCAAATTTAGCATCTGGGAGCAACTGTAGCGACTGGGAGCAACTGTAGCGAATGAGACCGGAAATACCTTGTGACTGGGAGTACCTTAACGACTGGTGGATAACCCTAGCGACCAGGAGGACCTAGCAACCGGGAATACCTTGTGACAGGTGAGTCACCAGCTAAGTAACTTAGCGACTGGTATGTACCTTAGCGACTGGTGAATACCTTAGCGACTGGTGAGTACCTTAGCGACTGGTGGGTACCTTAGCGACTGGTGAGTACCTCAGCGACTGGTGAGTATCTTGGCGACTGGTGAGTAACCTACAGGTTAGTACCAGGGAAGATAGAGATAGTGTAGGTAAGGAATAGCAGGTTGTTATACTAATTATCCCCATAGAGTAGAGGGTAAAAATGTACGCAGGATTGGGGATGCCACTCAGTGCACTTCTTGCTGCATGTATGTGTTCCTTTAAGCAGTGATCAACAATTTCTATTGTTTCTTGTTAGAAGATGCCTTAAAGGTTCTTTTACAGTGTATGTTTTTGTAACATTTTTGCAAATTTTTGATATGCCTTTCCCATTTTCACTTGCTGTTCCATATTCTGAATACTGGATTTCTAATACAGTACTGTATGGGTGGGGGGGAATAGTTTGAATTTTTCGTTTTTGACATGTTTATTTTAAGTGACGCCTTCTCCTTCTGTATCCTAGAAGGGTTTAGCACATCCGGTGATTGTGATGTAGAGCCAACGATCACATACTCCATTCTTGCCATGTCCCCTATGCTACAAGGTAAATACTTTGTATATGTAAAAGTTTTCATTTTTCCATCATTTCATCAAAATTGTCAATTTTTATGTCACAGTTTTTATTTGTCAATGAAAGGAAGAAGTTGCAGGGAGTGGATCTGTTGCCAAAAACCTGGCCAAAATATTAACTCTTCTCCAATCTATGAATTCATGTTTTCTTGAACTGAGTGGCCCCATACACACTGGTCGTTTAGCCTCGGTACATGGGGCTCCAGTGTTTAGCCACAGGTAGATATATAGTATAGTATAGGCTATATAGTATAGTATAGTATATAAATGTACTGTCCACCCCCTCCTCCAGCAAGCTTTCAAACACTGAGAATCTTGACAGCTGCTCCAGCTAGATAGGGCACCTAGATGTATATATGTTTAGTGCTATATGCACCCAGGGACAAATGTTTGTAATGCAAGCAGTCGTTATTTGTCCCTGGGCACACACTGCCCTAAACGGCAGTACTGATAGGTGCACTGTTCAGCCCTGTCCAGCCACAGCAGTTGTCAGACTCACATAGATTTGCCAGCAGTGGGGTTTCATGAGACGCCTGTGCCCTCCACCTGCAGCTAAACCCCGAAACCCCATGTACCAGGGCTAAATGCCCAATGTGTATGGGGCCCTGGGAGTCTACTGACTCTTCTCAACAACACTCCAATTCGTTTAATAATAGTGGATAGTTTCATTGTTAGCCATAATTTTTCACCAGCTAATAGAAGAAGCAAAATAAGAGGAAAAAAAGATTCCAATTTTTAAGGTCTCCATAGGAGTTTAGGCACTGGTCCTTGATTTCCATTATGATAAGTACAGTTCTGTCCATTGTCAGTCCTGACATTGAGAACATTCAAACGTGAGTGCCTGCAGTGTACTGAATCAACGCATTCTAAAATAGCCAACTAATGACCTTACACAAACCAGCCTTCAAAGCCAACACCACAATTACAATTTTACCAATCTAGGCACCAGTCCTCACCTGAATCTGTCACTACATTCCGGTTGCATCTCTTAAAATTAGAATATCATCAAAAAGTTAATTTATTTTAGTAATTTAATTCAAAAAGTGAAATTATATATTTTATATAGCTGTGTTATACACAGAGTGATATATTTCAAGCATTTCTTTATTTTAATTTTGATCATTATGTCTTACAGCTAGTGAAAACCCAATATTCAGTATCTCAGAAAATTAGAATATTACATAAGACCAATTTAAAAAAAAAAGGATTTTTAATACAGAAATGTTGGCTTTCTGAAAAGTATGTCCATGTACAGTATAGTATGCACTCAATACCTGGTTAGGGCTCCTTTTGCATAAATAATTGCATTGAGACGATCAGCCTGTGGCACTGCTGAGGTGTTATAGAAGCCAGGGTTGCTTTGACAGTGGCCTTCAGCTCATCTGCATTGTTGGGTCTGGTGTCTCTCATCTTCCTCTTGATAATACCCCACAGATTCTCTTTGGGGTTTAGGTCAGGCGAGTTTGCTTGTTAATGAAGCACAGTCATACCATGATCATGTGACCAGGTATTGGTAGTTTTGGCAGTGTGGGCAGGTGCCAAGTCCTGCTGGAAAATGAAATCGGCATCTCAATAAAGCTGGTCAGCAGAGGGAAGTGCTCTAGATTTTCATGGTAGAGGAGTGGACCAACACCAGTAGATGACATGGCTCCTCAAATCATCACGGACTGTGGAAACTTCACACTGGACCTCATGCAACTTGGTTTCTGTGCCTCTCCACTTTCCCTCCAGACTCTGGGACCTTGATTTCCACAATTTTCGACAGTCCCTGATGATTTGGAGAGTCATGTCATCTGCTACTGTTGGTCCACTGTGTTTTATCAAGTCCAAAGTCAGCGCAGCCCTCTACCAGGACATTTTAGAGCACTTCATGCTTCCCTCTGATGACCAGCTTTATGGAGATGCTGATTTCATTTTCCAGCAGGACTTGTCACCTTCCCACACTGCCAAAAGTACCAATACCTGCTTTAATGATCATGGTATCACTGTGCTTGTTTGGCCAGCAAACTCGCCTGACCTAAATCCCATAGAGAATCTGTGGGGTATTGTCAAGAGGAAGATGAGAGACACCAGACCCAACAATGCAGATGAGCTGAATCCCGCTGTCAAAGCAACCTGGGCTTCTATAACACCTCAGCAGTGCCACAGGCTGATCGCCTTTATGCCACTCCGCATTGATGCAGTAATTCATGCAAAAGGAGCCCCGACCAAGTATTGAGTGGATACTTTTCTTTACATGAACATACTCTTCAGTAAGAATTGAAAATCCTTTTTTTTTATTTATTTTTTTTATTGGTCTTTTGTAATATTTTAATTTTCTGAGATCCTGAATTTTAGGTTTTCACTAGCTGTAAGCCATAATCATCAAAATTTTAAAAAGAAAATGCTTGATATATATGACTCTGTGTGTAACACATCTAAATAAAATATTTGATTTTCACTTTTTGAATTGAATTACTGAAATAAATTAACTTTTTGATGATATTCTAATTTTTTTTTAGATGCACCTGTACTGGTTAGTATATCAGCGGGAATCTTCTGTATATATTATAATCTTTATGCATTCCATAACATTTTAAATTTCCATCTTTCAGATGCTCAAGTGACGACAAAGGAAAACCATGAAGATGTGAGTAATGGAAAAGGTGGTTGCTGTCTTAGATGACAGACATAGCAGGCTTGACTTCCAAAATTAAAAGAAAATGCTTGACCTTGATTGCAGGTTGGGAGGAAGGGAATTAGAAACCAGGGGTGACTAGGACAATGGGCTATCTGATGTCTCCAACTTAAGTAGTGTTCTAACAAGCATTGACATTGGATAAGGCCAGTGGATAGACAGCAAAAGTGGTTAGACAGAATGTAGATATGTTACACCAGGGAGTCTCAGTTTTAGATCTAACTATACTATAGAGGGCCACTGGGGGGCTGATGTCTCTAATCTGTGGGTTTCCTGAACTAAAGATGTGGCCTACTTCTGTTTCTGACCCTGAGAAACTGCTGCAGCTATCCCTGCCAGCTCTAAGTCCAAGAACTAAGTGATCACATGACCACTGGTCCCTCCACTTTCAGACAGCTTGGAGCGGATAGCAGTGACCCAGTCACCGGTCTCTGCTCTCCCCTCCAGTGCTCACTGGAGTATTGAGCAGAAGAGGGGGCAGGCACAGCTTCGGCTCTCATCCACGCTAGAGCCAGTTGTAAACAAAAAAATCTCCTGCACTTGGGTGGTATGTAATGAAGGATAAAGGATCATACATGGTCTTGATATGCACCACTCAAGGTCTTGCTGCCCCCTCAGGACCAAGGGTATCCAAAATGTTGGAGAGCATTTTGGAGAGCCAGTTGTCAGTCAGACAGCTGGGTGGATCCAGATAATATGTTTGGGATCCTTCCATAGCCTGGAGTGCCTCTGGAGCCCACTGTCAGCTGATTCTGGGTCACAGTACTGCAAAAGTAAGTGCAATCCCGTGACCCAGAATAGAAGTATGGCCAAAAAACTTTGGCCATACTTCTCTTTTCAAAGGGAACCAGTTGCTTTGCTTTGCATGGATTGACTTTAAGAAAACCTAACGATTTGTTTTCATCCTCTGTGCCAGGATCCTATGTAGGGGAAACTCACCTTCCTCTGATGGAAAACGTGGGCAAATTACCAATGCTGGAATCTCATGTTTCGTGAGAAAACCAGGGAATGGCTGTGCATTAAGATAAAAAGCCTTCTGTGTGCAGCAGCCCCCCTAATACTTACCTGAGGTCCATTTAGATCCAGCAATGCTGCAGGAGTGTCTCCCCAGACTCCCCGTCTCATTGGCTGAGACAGCAGTGCGGCACCATTGGCTCCCGCTGCGTTCAATCAAAGTCAGTCAGCCAATGAGAAGAGAAAAGTGCGGGATCGGGCTGCGGCTCCATTCCCAAATGGACACAGGGAGCTGTGGCTTGGCTTGGGTGCTCCTGTAGCAAGCTGCTTGCTGTAGGGGTACTCAACAGGAGGGAGGGGCCAGGAACGCTGGTGAGGGAATCTGGGTTGCTCTGTGCAAAACCACTACATAGAGCAGGTAAGTATGACAAGTTTGTTATTTTTAACTAAAAAAAAAAAAAAAAAAATTGAGACTTTAGTATCACTTTAAGCCTGGTACACACAAAATTATCGGACGAATGATCGTCCATTTTTTTTTTTCCCATGCTAGTCTCCATATCGAAAATGAAGAGGTTACTAACATTTCGTAAATTCTCATACAACAGAAAAAAACATTGGAAGTGATGTATTTGTACTGTATTTGTATTGTATTTTCGGACAAAAACTGTACTGATTAAATGAAAATAGTAAGATCTGATATCGTATGAGAAAATTTTTTGTGCTTGTCCCATCAGATAATTTTTCACGACCTGTATTGATTGGCTCTCGAAAGCTGTGTTGAGTGTGCACAGATCAGATCAGATTATCGAACAATCATTTTGAAAGTGGTATTTTTCATACAATATTCTGATCGTGTGTATGGACCTTAAAGCTGATGTGTAATCCTTGTCTGATTTTTGATAATTATTGTTTGTTGTGTTTTTTTATTTTTTCAGAATGTCGTCTACGCTGCGGTGAAGCCCAGATCAAGAAGGGAACCTGCTGCTGACCCTGATAGCATTTATCAGAATATCTAATCCTGAAGAACTCTCCCCTGGGATCCCATATATTAAAGCTGAACCCCAGGTATGGTTTGTATTGCATAGTTACAGTAGATAATAATATACACAGATCAGCCATAACATTATGATCACCCACCTAAAATGGAGTATGGGGCCCCCTTTTGCTAAAACAGCCCTGACCCATTGAGGCATGGACGTCAAAGTAACATCCACATGAATGGCAGGACCCAAGGTTTCCCGAGCAGAACATTGCTCAAAGCATCAAACTGCCTCTGCAGACTTGCCTTCTTATACCGCATCCTGGTGCCATCTCTTCCCTAGGTAAGTGACACACACGCACTCGGTCATCCACATGTAAAAGAAAATGTGATTTATCAGACTAGGTCACTGTAACGGAACTCCAATACCCAGACTAGGTATCTCCGCTGTATAATCCTTGTAGCTGAGGAAATACTAAAATATCCAAGGCAAAATCCCCACCAGTAACTGGACGACACACAGTTCTGGGAGTCAACTAGAATGAACTGTTTATTGAAACACAGGCACAAAGAGATATACACTAGCAGCCAATCCACATACACATATACACCCCATAATAAGTTGATCTTAAGGCAGACAGAAACAATAGAACAATGGAATACAGGTACTTAACAATAACAAACCCCACCCCACTATCTAGCAAGGGTCTATGAGACACTCCTGCAATATTCTAGCAATCTGAGAAGTCAAACCGTTCCTGAGGGACACTGTTCAGAAATATTATTGTCCCAAGTGAAAGAGTCCCTCACTATTTCAACACAAACCACACATATAGAACCCAGAATAACCAGGGTAACATGAAAGGCTTAGTCCAGTGTGGTTGTACAGCGAGTCTGATTAGTGCAGACCCAACTGGGGTTCTTGGTCACCCTGTGCCCCTTGAAGCAATTCAAACCATACTCTGTGTCCATTCTGCTGCAGCCACCTTCTTCCATTGCTCCCGTAATCCAGTTCTGATGTTCATGTGACCATTGTAGAAGCTTTTGGCTGTGCACACGGGTCACCATGAGCTTCACAGCCCCATACACAACAAACTGGGATGCCCATATTTGTATGCTTTCACCACATAAACTTCATGGACAACATGTTCACTTGCAGCCTAATAAATTTCACCAATTTTCAGATGCCATTGTAAAGAGATATTCCCTTTGCCTGTCAGTGGTCATAATGTTATGGCTGATCGGTATATCTATGCAATACAAACATTTAATAAAATGTAGGTGTGCATATTCCATACCTGTGGGATCCCTGTGGAAATAGAGAGTCACTGTAGGAACTACCTCTACTACAGTGATTGCTGTGCTCTTCCCTGCTGCACTGGAGGCATGACCGCTATTCACAGAACGCCTTGTATTTACTCAATTATTTCAAAGCATTCTCTGATTGGTTCAGGTGGAAATCATGACATTACAGCCCTGCCTCTCCGCCTCATCTAATCAGAGAACACTTTGCATGCAATAAGATAAATGCAAGGCGTTCAGTGAATGGAACCCATGCTGAGCAAGCGAATGTCTGTCTTCACAATGTGGCAGGGCAGCCACTCAGCATGGGAGTCAGAAGAGTTTGGTGATCACTGTAGTAGTGGTGACTACTACAGTGATTCTCTACTTCCACGGCGCTCCCACAGGTGTGGAATATGCATATTTACATTGGTCCAAGCTGGTTCAATGCAACCTAGGTAGGTGCTAGTAAGAGAGTATAGTTTTTGGCTCTGTCTGCCTATCAGAGGAGCAGCAGGCAAATCTATATTGCTTTCTGCCTACCAGAGAGCAGGATCTGTGAGTGAGGTCTGCTCAGTATGTGATTCATTGGGTCTAGATGGTGTTTCACACTGGTCCAATAGGGAGACATGTTGGACAGTGGGAGGAAACCTGACCAATGGGTACATAGGCTTTAATACAATCCTGGTGATTGGCGGAGACTGGCTGCCCCAGTGCATTCTTGGATACTGTATAAAAGCCAGGAGCACATGTGCTGCGGGGTCTTTGCCTCCCGGAGGGAGGGAGGGAGGGTGGCTGCTGCCTCCTCCTCTGTAGCAGTGGCATACGCCATCAGAAGTTCGTCCTGAGGGCCTGAGGAACTGAGCTGAACCCAGAGGTCCAGGAGAACTTACTTAGGGGAAGACACTGGAGACCCTAGAAAAACAGTATCATGAGTACGGGGGATCATGTCGAGGGGTCTGACCTGAGGGGGGCCACCCCGGAGTAGGATAGTCAGAGGACGGGTGTCAGTGGTCGAGAAAGAGGATGCTACGAAAGTGTCCTGAAGAAAATTTAGTTCATCAAGTCATCTGGATAGAGACTTAACCCCAAATTCACCTAAGTGGCAGGGTGTATCGAGAAGGATAAGTCCTCCATCTTGTGAATAGTTAATTTGTAGTATCCCACTATTCCCTTTTCCTATCCCTATTTAAAATAAAACACCAAAAATAACTACATATCCCTGGATTGATCATTGACTGAGCTAAGAAGTAAAGTGTTGAATCCATTAGATTGTAAGCTCTTCTGAGCAGGGCCCTCTAAATCCTCTTGTATTTTATTGTATTGTATATGTACTGTCTCCCTCTAATATTGTAAAGCGCTGCGTAAATTGCTTGCGCTTTAGAAATCCATAATAATGTGAATGCCAGCATTCCTAACAGTAACCCAGGGGGGCCCGAAAGTGTAATATCCAGCAGTCCTCAAGGGGGCAGTGCTACACAATAAAAAAGCAGCATATTTTAGTATTTGCAAAATACATTACAAAAAGTAAGAGTAACGTTTGAATCCATTAAGTGAGGGTCAACGCGTTTCACGGATCATCCGCTTCTTCAGGACCAAATGTCTTTGATATAATAAGAAGGGTGTACCCATAAGACAAATAAAAAACAAATATATAAAGAAGAAAACATACAAACATCAAAAGACAATACATTTATAAAGTATTGGTGCATGGTCAAAATATCTATGACAGAGTTATTAATTCATACAGTCTATCCATGGAATATATTCATACGTAGTTAACATAACATGTCCATACAGAGCTCAACAAACCATTCCCTATGTGTGAGGAAACAACAACATCAAATAATTTCATAATAATGAATGAATACTTACTTGCGCTAAATATAAAGGGCAAACAGGGTGATCCGGGAGAGAAGGTACATGGACCCAATATCAACAATCAAAGATTCAAACGTTACCCCCACTTTTTGTAATGTATTATGTAGTTACTAAAATATGTTGTTTTTATATTGTATTAAATAAAAGGTGCATTTTTTATTTTTTTCTACAATTTTTTGGTTTTGTATAGATTAATTTGACAATAGGTGTATATTTAAAGTCCTATATCCAATGTTCCTCTTCCTTCCTTCTCTATATTACTTAGGGATGATGCTCCATTTGAACCCTACAGAATAAGACTGGAATGCCATTAAAGTCCCAATACTTTTTGTTTTAAAAAAACTTAGGGCCAAAATGGAGAATATAAAAAACGAATTGTTAGTGTTTATATAGACTTTAAGTAGCTGACTTGTATAAGTGTACCATATGTATATACTGTATTTATAATGGGTGTTTGTTTATTGCTATTTTATTGTATGTTATTAAAAAAATAAATAAAAAATAATTTAAAAAAACTCTTTTGTTTGAATAATATTTGTAGAGGACTTTCCAGTTCCCCCTTAAAAAAAAAAAAAAATATATATTAATATGTAAAAAAGTGTACCTAAACAAGAACAATTATGCATGTCCATTCTTCTTTTTTTCATTTTTAGTACTTTTTAAAAGGCCTCTGTGCTGCCCGTGCCCCCGATCTAGTGCCACCGTTTTGAACATAGCATCATGTCTCCACCCCCAATATTTTTAGTGCATGAGTCAGATGGAGTTCATGGCCTTATGCGCCTTGCCTTGCCAATGCAGCGTGAGACATTACATTTATATGTTTTTTAAAAACAAAAAATCTTATCCCATAATACAGGGGATTTTTTAACCACTAAATCAATAAATTAGTGTAATGTCATACGGCCCATGAATGAGATGAGGAATATGGAAGTCATGTGCTTCATCTCATACACGTACAGTAGACCAATACTACAAGATCTCCCAGGTTTAAAATATGTCCCTGAAAGCGCTGGTAATATTAACGACGTCAAACATATGACGAAACACGTTGGGTGGGACCAGGCGTGACGTCACCACGCTCTCCGGCCGTTCTCCATACTCGTTCTGAATTCATGCTGCAGCTTGTGCTTTGGATCATTTGCATGGCTGTTTTTATATTTTAAATATTATGCTATGATTCCTTGTATCTATTTTATGTACCGATATATGGATTGGTATATGGATATATGGATTGGATTGTAATGTCATACGGCCCATGAATGAGATGAAGAATATGGAAGTCATGTGCTTCATCTCATACATGCACAGTAGAATAATACTACAAGATCTCCCAGGTTTAAAAGATGTCCCTGAAAGCGCTGGTAATATTGACAACGTCAAACATATGACGAAACACGTTGGGTGGGACTAGGCGTGACGTCACCGCGCTCTCTGGCCGTTCTCCATACTCGTTCTGAATTCATGCTGCAGCCTGTGCTTTGGATCCTTTACATGGCTGTTTTTATATTTTAAATATAATGCTATGATTCCTTATATCTATTTTATGTACCTATATATGGATTAGAAGCATGCCAGAATAAACAGTACTGATGGGGTCTTGTCTCTTTTGAGAATTACATCTCCCCAAAGCGCTTTAGGCTTTTCCATTAAATTGGAAGCCATTTGATTTTGGTAAGCGGTCATTCCTATTTTTTCAGTGTTGGTGTTTACTCACAAAGGACAATTTTGGAAGACTGGATCTCCTACGCATTCTGGGACTTGTGGTGCCTTTCTTATGAAACATGCTATCTTAGTCACTGGAATCAATACAGTTCTTTTTTCTTCTTTTTTCCATGGACTTATATGATCAATTGTGTTTATGATTTTTATTATATATGACACTTTTTGCAATTTTGTATCATTTTATAGCACTGCACTTTATGTGCAATATGGTATAAATAAATACAGCGCTATATACAATATTAAATATAAAATAATTTAACCAATAAAGTGACAATGTGCATCATAAAAATATATAAATCTCATTAAGTGCAATATATCAAATGTCCATAAACTGCATTCCAAGATAACGTGCATACAAAGTCCAATCAACTCATAGATTAGACTGTGAGATAAGACAAATCAAAAAAGTGCTTGATAGGTGTTTCCATATAAAATAGTGCTTGTGACACCACCACCTTCTAGCCACAAGATGGCCTCTCACCTCACTGAAGTGATATACAGGCAGTTAATCCTCTATTGGGATAAGCTCAATTGAATGGAGGCCACTTCCTGGATCGATACCTCACATGGATTGATGTATCAGATATGCGAATGAAAATAATAACAGGATCTAAGTGCTCACTGCTACAATCCTTTTATTAAAAATAGAAGTAAAATTGCACTCACATGAAGGGGCACAATAAGGCTTGTGCGGACCGTAAACGCTGAACAATATTAGCTGAAACTGTAGGGAGCCATGCTGGAGGATCGCTGCTCGTCCGTCCGAGTCTCCGTCCCCTATACGCGTGGCGTCTTACGCTTTCACGTCACAACTTCGTCTGACCCCTACTGACGAAGTTGTGTATATGAGATTTATATATTTTTATGATGCACATTGTCACTTTATTGGTTAAATTATTTTATATTTAATATTGTATATAGCGCTGTATTTATTTATACCATATTGCACTTTTTACTCCCTTAAGTGAGGGAGTTTCAATATAGCTGCTGTATTAGCACATCTTTTATCGTCCCAATTTTTATTGGGTCTTAGCACTTGAGCACCTTATATTTATTTTATATAATTGCGCTGATTATTTCTTTTGCACATAACTGCACTTTATGTACACATATTATTTAGGGTTTCTGTCTATTGGCCCATGCCAGCAGCTGTTTTTTTTCATTACTTATATTTGTTTTACTTTCATTTTATCTACAACGGATTTTTTTAAATTTTTTATTTTTTACTAATATTGCCTTTCCAAGAGACATCTGTGCGGCCGGGGCTACATCACCAGTACCTTAAGGGAAATCAAGAAGTTAATAAAAGTAAGCAAATCAAAACAGTGTTTCATAGAGACCATTGAAAGAAGCATGCTGAAGACAATTTTAGTGAAAGAAGGTGAGTAGACGTTCGACTCGAAAAATTGTTGTCATTGCAGTTCATTGCTATAAGTACGGTAGTTAGTTATGGTGTGACTTAAGCCTAGTTCACATGAGAGCAGCATTAAAAACGCGTTTTTAGCCACGTTTTTTAATAGTATTTACGCACGTTTTTCTGTGTTAGCATTTTTAAGCATTTTTCTTTTACAAAAGGTTTTATTAATATTCAATCCAACATATAAGAACAATGTCTAGAAGGTTACAACACATAATAAGCAAAATGAAACTTAAGAATGAGATAAAAAAAATAAAACCGCTCCAGTCCCATACGTGGTGTCCCCAAACAGGGAACGATCAAATGACACAGATTGAAGAATCCAGGAGATCCAGATTGCATTGCAGGGAACAAGAGTGTCCCAACATAGGACTGTGCATGACTAAACTGAAAGAAATTGTAAAAGAAAAATATATGGCTAAGAGAAAATGTAATAAAAACAAATTAAGGAAAATTATCACCATAGCCATCATTACCAGTGCAAAGCCTGGTGGCCTAGTAGGCTTATAAAGTGGATGCATGGAACAAATCCAATAGGATAAGAGGGAAAAGAAAAAAGGAAAGCAGAAATGAAGAAATAAAGAAAAGAAAGGGGAGAGGGGAAGAGTCCACGAGGCCTGCGCCAAAAAAGCGCTAAACTGAGAGAAGTGTATTATCACACCTAGAAGGTTGGATATATGTAACCCAAGGTCACCAGACCTGAAGGAATTTACCATGAGTGTCCGAGAGGATGTCTGTCAACTACTTGTTCAACATTATGTCATTCATGCGATTCTTAACCGCCTCAAAACTAAGTAGAGGAGTCTTCCATGCCCTCACAATGGTGCTCATAGTAAAAAGATGCAGAGTAAGTTGATTCTCTGGGCGGAGCGATTCGGCAATTGGTTTACCAAGAAGAGCTTGGTAGGGATCCCTCTTGAGATTAACATGAAATATATTGCGAAGAAGAGGGTGAAGTTTTCAAGCATTTTTACAGTAAACACACTCCCTAAAATGTAAAAACGCCAAAAAAATGCCAAACTTCTTGCAGTGTTTAGGTGCTTTTATCAGCTTTTTTTTGGTATTTTGCGTTTTTACAACCAAACAGCCTAATAAGGGTACCCAAGACAGCTGCCCAATAACGGTGTAATTTGGGGCATCTCTAAAGAAGGTGGATAAGGTCACCCCTTTCTCGTTAACATCTATAACATAGCTCTCAAAACTATGTATAACTGGGATAGTTTTTGTGATGAGATGAGGGAATTGGATATCACCGCCTGATTTTAACCTTGTGAGTTGTCGGCTCTTTGGACTGTCGTATTTCTTGGTGAAAGCCTCTATCTACCATGGATAACACAGAGGATCCACCACAATCCATGACAACTTGTTAGGTACCCGTGAGTCAGAAGTGGAGCTTGAGTGATGAGGATTCAGGCGTAGACGTAGTCAGGGAGGACGCAACTGGCAAGGCTGCAGGCTGTGCAACCGGGAACCTCCCGGTTCAAGAACACCTAGGTGTAGTGATATATGTACATGACACAACTACCACCAAGAAATAGAAAAACATGACAAAGAATATTCACTCTTCCCATATTGTTGCTCCATGAATGCCCAAAAGGAAACTCTACTGTAGTGATGAGATTTGTGTGGTCAAAATATCCAGACAGCTATACCAGGAGGAACAAAACTATCAGCAGAGTCACCAAAGGTCTGTAGTGATGTTTAGGTAATAAATGGGTACCCTGGTTCTCCAGGATGGTGGTTGAATATTAGGGGGCTAACAAACCCATCCTAAAACAAATTTAAATAGAAATCCCAAATCAAGAAGCCAAAGACATTTATGGGCTGTAGTATTATGAGTAAGATTGTTAGATCTGCAAGTCAACACATATTACTTTGTAGTGGAAAAACAAATGTTCATACAGTGTCATACAAATTATGAGGTGGTGTAATATTCAATACATACAGTAATTCTGTGTTGACAAAAAAAATATTATAATTACAATTTTTCAAACATTAAAATTTTTCATAAATTTGTCTTTTTTTGAATTTTTTTTTAAAATTGTTGTTTTTGGATGTTGAAAAATAACAAACGTATTGGCAGGATCAATTAGAATCAGGTATTAACCACTTTACCACCGGAGGATTTTGCTGTCTTCCGTCCAGGCCACTTTTTGCGATTCGGCGCTGTGCGACTTCAACTGACAATTGCGCGGTCGTGCGATGCCGTACCCAAACGAAATTTACGTCCTTTTTTTCCCACAAACAGAGCTTTCTTTTGGTGGTATTTGATCACCTGTGCGATTTTTACTTTTTGCGCTATAAACAAAAAAAGAGCGTTTATTTTGAAAAAATAACAATATTTTTAACATTTTTTTATATGAAATTCCCCCCAAAAAAGATGTAAAAACCAATTTTTTTAAAAATTTTTGGCCAATTTGTTTTCTGCTACCTATGTTTGGTAAAAAAAATTGCAATAAGCGTATTTTGATTGGTTTGCGCAAAAGTTATTGCGTTTACTAACAAAGGGAAAGATTTCTGTCATTTTTGGTGTTTTTTTTTAACGCGTAATGGCGGCGATCTGCGATTTTTTTTGTGGGACTGCGACATTGCGGCGGACAGATCGGACCCTTGACTGACATTTTTGACACTTTTGGGGGTACCAGTGACATTACTGCAGTAATCAGTGCTATAAATATGCACTGTTACTGTAAAAATGACACTGGCAGGGAAGGGGTTAATTTTATTGGAGAGGGAGGGGTTAATGTATGCCTGGTGCTTACTGACGTGTAGGGGGGGAGGTGACTGTGTGAGTCATGGACAGATCGGATGTCCAGCTATGCTGAACACTCCGATCTGTCAGTCCCTGTCACTATGGAGATCCGCCCGCTGTGTTTACACACAGCGGGCGGATCTCCAGACTCGATCCCCGACGATCGGGTAAGAGCAGCGGCGATCGCTGCTGCTCCTCCCCTGGCCCGACTCCCGCTGTGAATGAAAACAGCGGGAACGAGCCTCCGGCGGCGCGCAAGTGCCGCCCAGAAGGGGGAGTGTCCAACGATGTTAATACTACGTGGCTGGACGATAACGAACCACTCTGCCGCAGTAGTATTACTGTGAGCGGTTGTAGAGTGGTTAACCACTTGCCGACCGATCTGGCGATGTAGACCTACGTTGCCAGATACCTCCCTCTCTCGGCGGCGCGCGCGCCGCCGGAGGCTCGCTCCCGCTGTATTCAGACACAGCGGGAGTCGGGCCAGGGGAGGAGAGGCGGTGATCACCGCTGCTCTTCCCCGATCATCGGGGAAAGACTGAGGAAATCTGCCCGCTTGTGTAAACAAAGTGGGCGGATCTCCTCTGTGACATGCAGGGACAGATCACAGGATTCAGCATAGCTGCACCTGCGATCTGTGTCTGCGTCACACAACCCCCTCCCCCCACACATCAGTAAGCATGAGGCGCACATTTAACCCCTTGATCACCAATAGTGTTAACCCCTTCCCTGCCAGTGTCATTATTACAGTAACAGTGCATATTTATAGCACTGATTACTGTAGTAATGTCACTGGTACCCCCAAAAGTGTCAAAAATGTCAGTTAGGGGTCCGTTCTGTCCACCGCAATGTCGCAGTCCCGCAAAATAAATCGCAGATTGCCGCCATTACTAGTAAAAAAAATAAATAAATAAAAATGACATAAATCTTTCCCGTAGTTAGTAAACGCAATAACTTTTGTGCAAACCAATCAAAATACGCTTATTGCAATTTTTTTTTACCAAACATATGTAGCAGAAAACAAATTGGCCTAAAATGATAAAAAAATTTAAATTTTTAATTTTTTTGGGAATGTTATATAGCAGAATGTGAAAAATATTTTTTTTTTTTTCAAAAATTAAAAATCGCACAGGTGATCAAATACCACCAAAAGAAAGCTCTGTTTGTGGGGGGAAAAAAAGAACACAAATTTAATTTGGATACAGCGTCGCACGTCTGCGTAATTGTCATTTAAAGTAACGCAGTGCCCAATCGCAAAATAGGGCCTGGTCATTAAGGGGGGAAATCTTCCGATCTTAAAGTGGTTACATTTTTTTATAAATTTGTCTTTTTTTTGAAAAACTAAATTGTAAAAATTGTTGTTTTTGGATGTTGAAAAATAACAAACGTATTGGCAGGATCAATTAGAATCAGGTATTAAAACTGTTATAAGGGGACTTAAAAATGGTAGAGAAATGGTCAATATAAGTGTGTGGACCACCTATAGACAACACTTTTAATTTTTTAGAGTCAGCAAGTATAGCTTCCGATTGTTTGCCTGTTGGGGAGACTTCCCTCTCACTTCCTGTTGGTCAAAAATAAACATTTAAACAAACTGAAAGTTATTCTTTAGTATTCTTTGGTTGCAAATTTTTAGAGCGCTCAAAATGTTTTTTTTTTTTTTTTTTTTTTTTAGGTGAATCTAAACCAACAGTGATACAGGATATGATCCAGCTAATACTATCAGGATTTCTGTTGATAATTATTGTTCTTTTCATCTTTTATCACAAAAAAATTATCAAATCTCTTGAACCTGTAAATAAAGGACCCAGGGCTCCAAGACTGTGATACCAACCATGGCTTACTATCTACTGGACTGTCAGATTATGTCTACATACATTAGTGATATCCTCTTGGATCACCAGTCTAGTCAAAGAACAATGTTGAGATAAATGTAAAACTATGCTATAAGCAATGTCTGTTCCTAAAATAAAATAGGGGGATGCGGTGAAAGCATAAACCAATGACAAAAGCTATTATACAATTTTTGTTTCAATTTAATTGCATCTGTTGGCCTGCAATGTATTTCAATTGTAGCTCTGGCAGTCTCTTCTTTCAGGAACAGAGAGGATTGTGAAGTATGCAGCTAACATGTTGGATTCAGGCAGATATGAATTATTAAAAGCTAAATTCTGGGTGTGCCTATTTCTGCATAGTTACATTGGTCCAACTTTGACCAACACATTGCTTTCCCTTTTTTTATATAAACATGCAGCGCTTTTTAAAATGGATGGGGAATCAGGTGTTAACATAAAACTGTGAATCCAGAAGCCACCACCAGCAATCACCAGGTGTTCAAGCCTCTTACCGGATCTGACAGACCCCCTTTACAGAGGTCAGTCTAGCGTGCCCAATAAACCTCCTCTCACGTAGAGCCAGCCTCAGGTCCCAAAATCCTCTTATCATGCAGCCCGGTAAATGCACTTAGCAGACCTCAGACCAGAGATAAAAAGTACAGACTCCTCATGGTGTAGTATATCAAACTAGCAGGTTTAATTTGAATAAAAATTGGCCACTTACACAGTATCCAGCAAGTAACAGTAACTCTGGACTCCAGAAAGATGGCCGCAGAATCCTCCGAAGCACCAAGCGCCACGCCAGCCAAACTCCACCCACATGTTTCGTCATAATCAGACGTCATCAGGGGGCATTTTCCATTTTTTTGCCTTAAAGCGGGAATTTACCCATAAAAACTTGATGAAAAATAATGCTCTTCAGCAAGTGTAGTGCTTTCCCAAAAGAGCCGCTGGTGAATTGAGTCCTCTTTCCCCCTTTAGAGCTCACAAAGCCAGGAACACAGCATTCTCCCCCAAGGTTCAAAGATCAGTCTATGGCAGTGATGGCGAACCTTGGCACCCCAGATATTTTGGAACTACATTTCCCATGATGCTCATGCACTGTGCAGTGTAGTTGAACACAATGGGAAATGTAGTTCCAAAACATCTGGGGTGCCAAGGTTCACCATCACTGGTCTAGGGATTTCTTATTGTGATTTTATTTGGGAACGATGAACTTGGATGGAGATAGGGAGCATGGGATACCCTGGAACTGTACAACTTGAGGACTCTTCAACTTTTGGCTGCTTTAATAAAATCTTCTGGTTGGACAATTTCTGGCTGTACTGCACCAAACTTCTGGCTGCATTTGCACAAAACAATGTCCCACAGGATCTCTAGGCTGACTGTGACCTGTAATACCACAAGAGTTTAAAAGCAACACACTGTCACACTTGCAGCACTAGGTACTCATCGGTGTCCTCCTGGCAATATCCACCAGGCTCTACCTAGTGAGGGAGATGAAGGCTCATACCGCCTCTGGAAAACTTGGACTCTCTCTTGCGGCTTCCTCCTGGCTCTCTCCCATGAGCTTTCTTTTGACCTAACGGGATCCTTGGACTAGAACTTTTAAATAGGCTCCCCAGCTAAGCCTAGATGGAACCTTGGTGTCTCCTGGCTGTCTTCCTCCCAGATTTTCCCCAGGGGGAAGAGCACCCTCAACAAGGGTCTCCTCCTACAGAACTGGACCCGGGAACACTGCCCTGGTGCTCAGACTACTAATGGGCTCTCTCATCACCATCTGGGCACACCTCCCCAGGGATTGGCTGGAGTTATTATTATTATACAGGATTTATATAGCACCAACAGTTTGTGCAGCGCTTTAAAATATGAGGGAAGACAATACAGTTACAATACAATTCAATACAGGAGGAATTGGAGTTCCATAAATATTCAGGCTTCAGACAATGTCCTTCCTCCCACAATGTTCTAGAAATCTCCAGGTGACAGGGGGAAGTAACAGAGCAGCAGTCTGTGAAACACTGAGTAGCCCTAAGCAATCAACCCCTGCACCACTGATTACAGAAGACCCAAACTAAGTTTTCCCAGAAGTCTACTCTAGCTAGGAAAGTGCTACACAAGGAACATACATTCCACAATAATAATTATGCTACCAAAATGAGTGTGTGCTGTAAATTGCCTATAGATTTGCCTCTGTTTCCTCTTCCTGGAGGCTGCCATTTTTCTGAAGCTCATAGCTCCTAAGCAGCAGTAAATCTTTATGCTGCCTGGAGATTGGCCAGTTTTTGGCATAGTGCCAAAAAAATAGAGAGCAACTGAGCATGTGCAGAGCTGGGTGAGACAGTGTGTTACTGGATTTTAACCACCGCTGTACCCAAATAAAATCAATGTCTTTTTTCCCCCCCACAAATAAAGCTTTCTTTTGATGGTATTTGATCACCTCTGTGGTTTTTATTTATTTATTTTTTTTTGACAATTGTGAAAAAAATATATATTTTTTACTTTCTGCTGTAAAACATTCCCAATAAAAAAAAATGTAAAAAATAAAATCAATTGAGGCCAAAACGTATTCTGCTACATATTTTTGGTAAAAAAAAAAAATTCTAATAAGTGTATTTTGATAGGTTTGTGAAAAAGTTATCGCGTCTACTAACTGTGGGATAGATTTGTGGACTCTTATTTATTTTTTAATTGTTTTTACTAGTAATGGCGGTGATCAGCGATTTTTAGCGGGACAGCGACATTGCGGCGGCCAAATCTGACATTAAGTGACACTTTTTGGGGACCAGTGACACCAATACAGTGATCAGTGCTAAAATAAACTGCACTGTCACTGTATAAATGATACTGGTAGGAAAGGGGTTAACACTAGGGGTGATCAAGAGGTTAAGTGTGCTCCTAGGGAGTGTTTTCTAACTGTGTAGGGTGGTGGATGCACTAGAAGAAAAGAGAGATCTGTGTTTCAGCTTAGCTGTAACACAAGATCTCTCTCTGCCTCTGTGACAGAACAGCCGTCTGCCTTGTTTACATATGCAGACAGCTGTTTTGTCATTCCCCTGCACGATTGCGGGAGTGGCGCTCCGGCGGCATGCACGCATGTCCCCAAGAACCTGTGCATAAAATCACATACCTATACATGAGTTTGCGTAGCCGGGCCGTCCTGCCGCAGTATATATGCAGTGGGCGCAGGGGGCACTGATAGGGGGGGACAACCAGCCCTCTTGTAGGGGGCCCGAGCACACAGGGGGGCCCACACAGAGAGGGGGATTAGTGATGGACAACAAATACAGAAACTCTTCCTCCAGCACCTGAATCTGATCTGTCCCTCTCCCTGCTATCAGCTTTTATCTGCTGAGAAAGAGACAGTAGTCCCTTCACTAATCCCCCTTCCTGTGTGGCCCCCCTCCCAGCACTGGCTCTAATGTTATCTCTACTCAGGAGTTTATTTGTAACTTTGTTTCTCTCTCTGTCTCTCTGATCACTGAGCTAAAACTGCCCAGCCTGTATATTTTTCACATCTCATCTTCATTTTTATTTAACATCGTTTTTTTTTTTTTAGATTTAGCAGGAATTATGCGAGTTATATTATATTTGTGTCTGCTAATAGTGATTTTGTTGTAATTTTAGCTAAATATATCTTTAATATTTTCTTGGTGGGGGCCCTGCCAGGTAGTCTGTACAGGGGCCCCGCGATTTCCAACAGCAGCCCTGAGTGGGTGGTCCGGAAGTGGTTAACCAGTTCTGGACTGGAAGGATTTGTCCCCCTTCCTGATCAGGCCATTTTTTGTGATTCAGCACTGCTTTAACAAACAATTGCGCAATCGTGCGACGCTGTACCCAAGTAAAATTGATATCCTTTATTTTTCCTACAAAGAGCTTTCTTTTGGTGGTATTTGATCACCTGGGCGATTTTCATTTTTTGCGCTATAAACAAAAAAATGACCGACAATTCTGAAAAAAAAAAAAAAAACAATATTTTTCTCATTCTGCTATATAACATTCCCAATTTTTAAAAAAAATGTAAAAATCAAATGTTTTCACCATTTTAGGCCAATTTGTGGCCTGCTACATATTTTTGGTAAAACAAAATCCTAATAAGCGTATTTCGATTGGCTTACGCAAACGTTATCGCGTCTACAAACTAGGGGAAATTATTATTTTTTTTTTTTACTAGTAATGGCGGCGATCTGTGATTTTTAGCGGGACTGAGACATTGCGGCGGAAAGATCGGACCACTAACTGACATTGACACTTTTGGGTGGACCAGTGACATTACTACAGTAATCAGTGCTAAAAAAAATGCACTGTTACTGTAAAAATGACACTGGCAGGGAGAGGGATTAACCCAGGGGCGATCAAAGGGTTAAGTGTGAGCCTAGGGGGTGTTTTCTAACTGTAAGGGGGATGGACTTGTGGAATTAACACAGAGACCTGTGATCCTAAATAGGGAGGATCATAGGCGCTCTTTGTTCATTCCAGAGAGAAGAGCGGTCTGGTGTGTTTAGAACGGCAGACCGTTGTTCTCTCTCAGCGAGGAGCGATCACGCGTGCCCGGCGGCAATCATGCCCCGTGGATCGGCTTTCCCAATGCCTAATGGGGGGCGCGCGCGCGCGCCTACAGTGGTGCGCATGCGCTCCCGCGAAGTAGCCGAACCAGCCTGCCGCAGTATATCTGCGGCGGGCGGCCGGCATGTGGCTAAACAGTATAGGCCCTTATGTTTAAGGTTTTACATAGCTATACCTGCAAAAGGGGCCAGCCTGAAGTGATCTAGCAGGACTACGACAAGGATATTTCATTTTCATACTTCCTCATTGTGATCCTTCATACATCTGTGGTGTATTACAACATTGCTGCTCTGCCAGCACACATTACTATTTTTGTTACTTCTTCTTTTTGCTATAAGGCTAGTAATGTACAATTTTGGAATACCTAGCAATGCTAGTTGTCACTATTTCCCTTAATTCTGTGGCTTGATTATGCAGATAGGGAAAACTTGGCTATTGTCACACAGAGATGTGGGAGGTTTTAAAGTGGAGACGTTTTAGGGTCTGTTTGTTACCAAAGGGTTAAAATATTGATAAGGTGAAACTGATAACAGAAGATAGCAAAATGGTGATAGATGCCTGCTTGGCATGTACACTATATTACCAAAAGTATTGGGACGCCTGCCTTTACACACACATAAACTTTAATGGCATCCCAGTCTTAGTCCGTAGGGTTCAACATTGAGTTGGCCCATCCTTTGCAGCTATAACAGCTTCAACTCTTCTGGGAAGGCTGTCCACAAGGTTTAGGAGTGTGTCTATGGGAATGTTTAACCATTCTTCCAGAAGGGCATTTGTGAGGTCAGGCACTGATGTTGAACAAGAAGGCCTGGCTCGCAGTCTCCGCTGTAATTTATCCCAATGAATTAAAAAGAAGGTTGGAACTTTAAATAAAAGACATGACCAGGCTGACAGGAAACATTTGAATACATTTATTGTAATGACAGATATCAAACAAAAGCATGACAATATATGAAATGATAAAAGAACTGGTATACTTCAAGGTAGTAAAAACCCAGTATATAATCCCCAGATCTAGTGCAAATAAAGACCAATATGGCAGTTTGACAAAAGTAAGAAGGTAGTTGTATGAAATCACAAATTGGACTCAAATTTCCAACATAAATAGTATAGTATAATCACAACATCAATGAACTCTACGCGTTTCATGGACTAACTGTACCACTTCAACAGGAGTAGATGTCTGATTCATATCTAAAAATATATATATATATGTATGTAAGAAAACAGCAACAGTGGTAATACATGAAGACTGGGTGGGGGAAAAAAGGGAAAACACAGTCCCCAAATAAGCCAACCTTACGTTGTAATTTATCCCAAAGGTGTCCCCCACCCCAAACTCACTCATCCATGTCTTTATGGACCTTGCTTTGTGCACTGGTCCAAATCATTTGGTGAAGGGGGGATTATGGTGTGGGGCTGTTTTTCAGGGGTTGGGCTTGGCCCCTTAGCTCCAGTGAATGGAACTCTTAAGGCGTTTTGGACAATTTCATGCTCCCAATTTTGTGGGAACAGTTTGAAATTGGCCCCTTCCTGGTCAGCACCAGTGCAGGTCAGGACTCTATGCAGGTCAGTCAAGTTCCTCTACCCAAAACTCACTCACCCATGTCTTTATGGACCTTGCTTTGTGCACTGGTTCAAAACATTTGGTGAAGGGGGATTATGGTGTGGAGTTGTTTTTCAGGGGTTGGGCTTGGCCCCTTACATGACCGAGACATTCTGGACAATTTCATGCTCCCAATTTTGTGGGAACATGACTATGGCTCCTTCCTGTTCCAACAAGACTGCGCACCAGTGCACATACAAGGTCCGAAAAGACATGAATGAGCGAGTTTGGGGTGGAGGAACTTGACTGGCCTGCACAGAGTCCTGATCTCAATCAGATAGAAAATCTTTAGGATGAATTAGACTGAAATCTTTAGATTTAGATCTAAAATCTTTAGAATGAATTAGACTGAATGAGACTGGGAGCCAGGCCTTCTCATTCACATCAATGCCTGACCTCACATATGTGCTTCTGGAAGAACATTCAAACATTCCCATAGACACACTCCTAAACCTTGAAGACCTCCTTCCCAGAAGAGTTGAAGCTGGTATAGCTGCAAAGTGGGGACCAACTTTATATGGAACCCTACGGACTAAGACTGGGATGCCATTAAAGTTCTTGTGCGTGTAAAGGCAGGTGTCCCAATACTTTTGGTAATATAGTGTATTTTGTTGAAAAACCATAAGCATTTAAAGCCAATATTTTTCCTTCTGCATATTCAAACTCTCCAATTCTCTTTTTTTTTTTTAAATTTGCTGCCACTGGTTGATAAATAATACTCATGTTGAGTCATTTGTAGAATGCAATGGCTGCACTGTACTAGGCGACACTCACAAAACTTATTGTCCCTGCAGTGTCTCAGTCAAATAAAATAACACCAACTGCTCCACTACTCAAAGAGCAAAGGACATATTCAAAGGAATATTAAAAACATGTACAGTATTTCCTTTTCTTGTTAATTATTTCTTAACCTATCCACCTACGTAACGCAGCAGCAAAGAGGGGTGGGCTTTAATGCCTACACATGGGCACATATGCACCTATAGGCAGCTGAGGATTCAAAGACAGCTCCCGGTCTCTAGTAATGATCTGGAGATGGTAGAACCAGCTTCCAATCATGTGACCACCGTGACAGCCAATCACAGTGGTCATGTGCGATTTTCGTGCGTTTTTGGTGGATGCAGTTTTGATTTGACCTCAGTGTTTTCCGTATACAGGGATGGAGACCAATAGCATGACCTGCTTGTCTCACATAAAGTCCCAAAAGGAAATTAGGGATTGAAAGGCATTGTGCTTTACAGGCCATGCCCCATACATAAAATCCCTTCCTATCTTTATACTGCATCCACCAAGGGGATGGAGGTGTAATGCTTTTCAGCTGGTCTCTTCCAGTTTGTACCATCATTATAACCTAATTATTTGAGTTTTTGAGACAACAGCCAGTCATGGATGAGGGTGGGTTGGGGGAGGTTGGGCTGTCTCCCTCTCACCTGTTCCCCCATCCATCCATTAGCAGCCATGTGCCTCCAGTGTGAGGACACTAAATTAGGAAGTGTTAGGACTGCAGATTTAACAGGGTGCCGTGAAGTGGCTCTGCAGCTTTCACATGCGTTTGCAAATGTGTGTCAACTAAACCCCTGTTCTTTGTACCAAGAGACATGTCTATTTGGTTGGTGACAGACTGGAGGGTGAGTACATCAGACTGGGGGCTGGCTGACTTTCATGCACCTTTTACAATCCTTCAACCTCATTTTTTTTCTAATCCTGGACTCTAAACTATCCAGCCACACATCCAGTCACTCTCCAAAGCTTGCCGCCTCAACCTTCGCAACATCTACAAGATACGCCCCTTCCTAACCAATGATACCACAAAGCTTCTAATCCACTCCCTGGTTATCTCTCGTCTTGATTACTGCAACTCCCTTCTCATTGGCTTACCTTTAAAAAGACAATCCCCCCTTCAGTCCATCATGAACGCTGCTGCCAGGCTCATCCACCTTGCAAACTGCTCTGTGTCTGCTACCCCTCTTTGCCAATCCCTCCATTGGCTGCCACTCAACCAACTAATTAAATTCAAGTTACTAACCATAACTTACAAAGCCATTCATAACCTGGCGCCCAGCTACATCACTATCCTGGTCTTAAAATACCAACCAACTCGTTCTCTTCATTCCTCCCAGGACCTTCTGCTCTCTAGCTCCCTTGTAACCACTTCCTATGCTCGCCTCCAGGACTTCTCCCGAGCCTCTCCCATCCTTTGGAATGCTCTACCCCAATACGTCCGACTATGTCCTACTTTGTCTACTTTCAGACAATCCCTGAAAACACATCTCTTCAGATAAACCTATCTGGCGTCCACCTAACAACTGTACTTTTATTTTCTCCATATAAAAGTTATTACCCTTGTATCTCTTGACCCTCCCTCTTAGATTGCAAGCTCTAACGAGCAGGGCCCTCTGATTCCTTCTGTATTAAAGTGTATTGTATTTGTACTGTCCACCCTCAAGTTATAAAGCGCTGCGTAAAGGCCCCTTTCACACTTGTGCGAATTTAAAGTCGTGCAGTTTTACAGCGATTTTGCTGCCGCGATTTTGACGCGATTTTGATGCGAGTTTGACTGGGCTTGAGTGTCTTTGGCCTTGAAACGCTTCAAAATCATGCCAAAGTAGTGCAGGGACCAGTTTGAAGTCGGTGCGACTTCAAGTCGCACAGATATGAATGGTACTCATTAGAAATAATGGAGAACGACTTGTCATGCGATTTTGCAGTCCCAAGTCGCACAAGTGTGAAAGGGGCAAAACTGTCAGCGCTATATAAACCCTGTATAATAATAATAGTAATAATAATAATAATAATTAGAAGCTACAGAATTACAAATAATAAAAGTGACTTTCAAAATTGCAGTAACATATTAAAGCTTGCATGAGATTTTAGTGATTTGCTTTAAGTATACTTTGGACACAAAATTTGCCATTCATACATCTTGATAAAACAAAATATAATTTTTGATATTTTTCCTGGCAGTAAACTTGTCTTAATGCTATTGTAAATGAGAATATAAATCATATCCTGAATGTATTTAGATCACTATGAAAAATACAGTTTTCATTCTTTCAAACAATTTGATTTATTATGATAGTTCCATAATCAGGTTGAAAAATGTCCATCTAGTTCACCCAACAGAAAAAAAAAAATAAATAAATAAATAGAAGGCCTTCATATACCGTATCCTATATTCACCGTTGACCCAGAGGAAGGCAAAAAAAAAAAAAAAAACCTATAAGACATTCCAAATTATTCCAGTGGGGGGCCTTCTTGATCGTCTTCTACTTAGGCTAACTAGTGTAGCACTCTCCTACATAGACTGTTAGGTAAATTTAGTTTGGAGCTTCTGCTGTAGCTACAGGAGTCAGAATTGTTTTTATTTGGTCTACTCAAGACTCCACAAAGGTGAGAGTTTTATTACCCTCCTCTGACCCTGGATAAAGCTTCTGGAGATTAGGGCAGAGAGATTCAAATACCTGGCTTGAATATTTTGTAGGGCCTATCGAATCCCTGGGAAGCTGTGCCCAGATGGTGGATAGGTTCCTGTTAAATAGGCTGGAGTCCAGAGGAAAGAAAACATAGAAAACAAGAGAAGGGTGCACCGACCTAGTGCAATATCACCAGAAGAGAGTCTTACCCTGAGTGGGAATGGATCCATGAGCTCCAGGGGTCTGTGTGCCCTAGGAGACCCATGGGCCAGATGCTGGACTGCTTTGTTAGGGCTGCACCTATGGACAATATATGCTCTGGGACCCCTGAGTAAACCTTCCTTTCCTTTGATGAAGGTTTCATGGTCCCAAGCTGTGAAATGTGGACTTCTTCAGTCTTCTATGGCTTCCGCTACATTTTCCGGTGCATGGTCTTCAGCCGTGCAAATATAGACTGTCCTAGCCTACTACCATTACCTTGGTGATTACTAGTGCTACTACCAAGATTGAAGTGTCCTCTATTAGCAATCTGTTCCATTTTGGAGTATCCTGCATCACTCCCAGATCCCTTCCACGTGTTCTATTAGCAATAAATTCATCAAAGACACCCCTAGGCTGTTTATTGAGACAGACTGGATGGATGGCTGCTTTGTGCTTGGCTGCTTTGCACTGACTTGGGAAATCCCTACAGGGGTGAGCGCTACACTAGTAAAAAAATATAATTATATACATGACCTGACGTTAGCTAACCAGCTTCTCCATTTTTACATTTTCTTTTTTTAGTAAAATCAGTCCGCAGATTGCAAAAGTCTCTGAAAAAGAAGTTTCTACATTTTCGCTTAACTCTTCCTTGTTAAATACAGGAAGAACATTATGCTTTTTTTCTTCTCCTTTTATTATTTTCATCATTACTTGTATCCACATTGTTCAATCAACATGAATCCAAAATTCTCTGCGCTGCTGATCTGTAAGTAAATTAAATTTCATTTTTTTGATTATTATTGAGTAAATCTATGTTCTTATAGCAATGAAGGCTTAATTACTGTATATAAGAAAATACTAAAGGACAATGAATCATAAACCATAACTAGGGTTGAGCGAACCCAAACTGTAAGGGTTTTTGGTACCCGAACCCGAACATTTTACTGTATGTTCGGAATTAAGTTCAGTGTTCGGCAATTTAATGGTGCGTTTTAAAAGCTGCAGGGCAGCCAATCAACAGGCGTTTAACTCGTGTGCCCTTAGAAGCCATCACAGCCATGCCTTCTAATGGCATGGCTGTGATTGGCCAGAGCATGTGACCCAGCCTCTATATAAGCTGGAATCACATAGCGCCGCATGTCACTCTCCTGTATCTAGTGTAGGGAAAGGCTGCGGCTGCTGCTTTGAGGGAGAGAATAGGACAGAAACAGAATCTTTACGTAGAAGAACTCAGCGATCTACATAGATTTTGTTGTGTGCACAATCTTTTTACCCTGCCCTGAGCCCAGTGGCAGAGAAAAATAACTTTTATCCATCTGTTAGTTAGGTGGGCAGCAGCGGCCATTTTATGCAAGCTCAGTGCACCAGCACTGCATATGTGCTTTTGTGACATTCAAATCCAAGCTTGAAATACTGCAATAATAATCTGGTTTTTAAAAAACACCCTTTTTTGGCAATATCCTACATCTTTTGCTTTTGTAGCATTAGTTAGTGTTCAATTTAAACTAGAAATACAGGTTTAATTTTCTGTGTTTTAAGAAAAAAAAAAACCTTTTAGGGCAAAATACACAATTTTACAGCTCTTGCTGCATATGTGATAAAAACAAGCTTGAAATACTTCAATCATTTTCAGGCTTTGAAAAAACACCCATTTTTGGCAATACCCATCATCTGGGGCCTCTGCCGCATTAGTCAGTGTGCAATTTAAGCTACAAATACAGCTATAATTTTCTGTCTTTTAAAAAACACCCTTTTTGGGCAAAATACTTAATATTGCAGCCTTTGCTGCATCTGTCATTGTGAGATACACCCTTTACATACTGTTGTTCTATTCTGCTATTCAAAAAGCACCCATTTATGGGGGAAAAAAATAATTTTGCAGCGTTTGCTGCATATGTTACTGTGAGATACACCCTTTAGATACCGTTGTTCTATTCTGCTATTCAAAAAACACCCATTTAGGGCAAAAATAATAATTTTGTAGCATTTGCTGCATATGTTACTGTGAGATAAACCCTTTAGATACTCTTGTTCTATTCTGCTATTCAAAAAACACCCATTTAGGGCAAGATCCTAAATTTGAGAAATATGAGGAGAAGGTCAAATAAGGGACGCGGCCCCGGTCATGGTGCTGCTGGTGGAGCTCCTGTTGCAGGGAGAGGATGTGGTCCATCTTTGCCAGCTACACGCACAAGTGAAACACCTTCCTCAGCTGCGAGTAGGCGACAGAACCTGTATTTGGTCGGACCTAATGCGGCTCTATGAATGTTGAGGCCAGAACAAGTACAGGCGATAGTAGATTGGGTTGCTGACAGTGCCTCCAGTTCCTTCACATTGTCTCCCACCCAGTCTCCTGCTGAAAGATCAGAGTTGGAACCTGCAGCCGATGTCCATCAGTCTTTCACCTCACCTCCTTGCAAATCAGCCAAGCAGTCTGAGCCCCAAGTCATGAAGCAGTCTCTTCTGCTATTTGATGACTCTGTTAGCATGGTTTCCCAGGGCCATCCACCTAACCCTGCCCCAGAAGTGGAAGAGATTGAGTGCACTGATGCCCAACCACTTATGTTTCAAGATGAGTACATGGGAGGACCAATGCAGCACGTCTCGGATGATGACGAAACACAGGTGCCAACTGCTGCGGCTTTCGGAATTGGGCAGACCAACAAGGAGGGCAGGGGTGAAGACTGGGTGGAAGATGCAAAAAGGGTGTGTAATTCTCGCGCTGTCTAATGATTGTAACCACCTAAACCTTTAATGCTGCAGGTACTCTTATTGGTAACCACACAATCCAGATCAATGTAACGGGGGGGGAGTACCGCGCTTTAAAGTTGCATCCGTGCTCAAAACTATCTATATGTTACTTCAATATATAAATTTAAAATAATATATTCTATTTTAAAGCGACTCAGTGCTGTAGTATTTGATTAAATATGTATTAAATCATTAATAATGTTAGTTAATAAGTGTATACAAACCATAAATAAATTCAATAATTCAGTAATTATATTCAATAAATAATAAATAATAATGGTGATAGACAAATATAAATTAAACAAAGTGTTCTGTGCTTATAATCTGTTACTGTGTAAATAAATAAATAAATAATCAACGTCTTTGTACACAGGTGGTTCAAATACTATTATTACATTTAAAGTGCTCAAGTGTCCCAAATAATAT
The DNA here is from genome assembly GCF_965119305.1 of Pelophylax lessonae. Lineage (NCBI taxonomy): Eukaryota > Metazoa > Chordata > Amphibia > Anura > Ranidae > Pelophylax > Pelophylax lessonae. Next base: position 18,672,895 of record NC_138780.1, read on the forward strand.
TAAATGGTGATCAAAATCTTCCTCTTAAAAAATGCATGCAGGTGCTCTTCAGTGCGGTGACCACTAGGTGTCCTAAGCGCTCACCTCAACACAGAGCCACCAGCACAGCAGAAGAGGGAGCAGGGTGCAAAAGCGGAGCTGCGGTCCCCTAGACAGTATGCCTGCTACTGCCCAACGCAGCAAGGGACGGAGCACACCAAAGCTCCCTAGCGTGGCAGTTCTTCAGACAATGTGCTGATGACAGGACACGAGTGGTTTGCACGCTGTGCAATCAGAGCCTGAAGCAAGGCATAAACCTTCTCAACCTGAGCACAACCTGCATGACCAGGCATCTAAGTGCAGAGCACAAGATGCATTGGAGTAGACACCTCAAAAACCAAGAAAGGTCCTGGCTCCTCCTGCTTCCTCTTCTGCTGCAGTCTCTGCCTCTTCATCCACCTCTGTAGTGATACCGGCACCTGCCACCCCACAAACAGAGTATCTGCCAGCAACACCACCACCTGGGTCACCAACAATCTCCACAATGTCCCATGGAAGCATTCAGCTCTCTATCTCCCAAACACTGGAGCGGAAGAGGAAGTATCCCCCCTACCCACCCGTGATCCTTGGCCCTGAATGCCGGCATTTCAAAATTCCTGGCCTTTGAAATGCTGTCATTCCATCTGGCGGAGACGCAGAGTTTTAAAAGCCTTATGGCGCTGGCTGTTGCACAGTATGTCGTGCCCAGCCGCCACTACTTTTCCAGGCGAGCCATCCCTTCCCTGCACAACCAAGTGGGGGACAAAATTATGTGTGCACTGCGCAATGCCATCTGTGGCAAGGTCCACCTAACTACGGATATGTGGACCAGTAAGCACAGTCAGGGACGTTGTATCTCCCTAACGGCACACTGGGTAAATGCAGTGACGGCTGGGCCTGAGGCGGATAGCAGTTGGCGCATGTCCTTCCACCTCCAAGGATTGCAGGGTGCTTCGGTTTGCCTCCTGTTGCTAACCCCTCCTACTCCGCTTCCTCATCCTCTACTGCCTCCTCATCCGGTCAGCGTAACACCTTCATCACCAACTTCAGCACAGCCAGGGGTAAACAACAGCAGGCAGTTTCAAAACTTGTCTGTTTGGGGGAAAAACCCCACACTCCGCAGGAGTTGTGGAGGGGCATTGAACAGCAGACCGATGAGTGGTTGGTGCCAGTGAGCCTCAAGCCCGGCCTGGTGTTGTGCGATAATGGGCGAAATCTCGTAGCAGCTCTGGGCCTAGCCGGTTTGACGCACATCCCTTGCCTGGCGCATGTGCTGAATTTGGTGGTGCAGAGGTTTCTTAAATATTACCCCGATATGTCAGAGCTCCTGCAGAAAGTGCGGGCCGTCTGTGCGCACTTACGGCATTCTCACCCTGCTGCTGCTCGCCTGTCAGCGCTGCAGCGTAACTTCGGCCTTCCCGCTCACCGCCTCATATGTGACGTGCCCACAAGGTGGAACTCCACCTTGCACATGCTGGCCAGACTGTGCGAGCAGCAGCAGGCGATAGTGGAGATTCAGCTGCAGCACGCATGCGTGAGTCGCTCTGCGGAACAGCACCACTTCACCACCAATAACTGGGCCTCCATGCGAGACCTGTGTGCCTTAATGCGCTGTGTTGAGTAATCCACCAACATGGCCAGTGCCGATTACGCCGTTCTCAGCGTTACTATCCCACTTCTATGCCTCCTTGAAAAAAATGCTTTGGGCGATGATGGAAGAGGATGCGGCAGAGTAGGAGGAGGAAGAGGGATCATTTCCAAGGCTTTCAGGGCAGTCATTCACAAGTGGCTCCGAGGGTGGGTTCCTGCATCCACAAACGCCAGGTACACAATTGTCCAGCAAGGGCACAGTTCTGGAGGATGACAAGGTGGAGGATGAGGAGGAGGAGATAGAGGAGGAGGAACCATGTTCACAGCAGGGTGGCACCCAGACCAGCTCATGGCCATCACTGTTGCCTGGCTGGGGGGATACAGAGGACACAGACGATACACCTCCCACAGAGGACAGCTTTTCGTTGCCTCTGGGCAGCCTGGCACACATGAGTGATTACATGCTGCAGTGTCTCCGCAACGACCGCCGAGTTGCCCACATTCTAGCTTGTGCTGATTACTGTGTGGCCACGCTGCTGAATCCCCGTTACAAGGACAACGTATAGTCCTTAATTACCTCACTCACTGGAGCGTGATCGTAAGATGCGCGAGTACAAGCGCATGCTGGTAGACGCGCTGCTGGGGGCATTCCCACCTGACAGCAGGGGCACAGTGGAAGCACAAGGCAAAGGCAGAGGGAGAGGAAGAGGTCGCCAACGCAGCCGGGGCACCGCCAGCACCTCAGAAGGCAGGGTTAGCATGGCTAGAAATGGGTTAGAAATGTGGAAAAGCTTTGTCAGCACACCACAACAACCAGCACCACCAGCTGATATGAAACGTCTTAGCAGGAGGCAGCATTTCACCAACATAGTGGAGCAGTATGTGTGCACACGCCTACATGTAGTGAATGACAGGTCTGCCCAATTCAACTTCTGGGTCTCCAAATTGGGCACATAGCCTGAGCTTGCCCTTTACGCCTTGGAGGTGCTGGCCTGCCCTGCAGCCAGTGTATTATCTGAACGTGTATTTAGCACGGCAGGGGGCGTTATCACAGACAAGCGCAGCCGCCTGTACAGAGCCAATGTGGACAAGCTCACGTTCATTAAAATGAACCAGGCATGGATCCCACAGGACTTGTCCGTACCTTGTGCAGAATAGACATGTATACCGGCCTTACCCAGCCATTGTTGTATTTTTGATCTTTCTCACTCTTTTGGGGTGTACCCTAATTTAAAAAAAATAAAATTAAAAACAAAAACCAGTGTTGGCTACCTCCTCCTCCACCGCCACTTCCACCTACGCCGCCACATCCACTGCCACCTCAACCTCCTACTCCATATGGACTTCGTCCTCCTAGATCAAGATTATTCTTTTTTATTTTTATGTATTTTATGTTATTTTAAGTTATTTTCCTATCCACATTTGTTTTCAGAGCACTTGCCATGCTCTTAACTACATTTTGCTGCCATTTGCAGCCCTCTAGCCCTTTCCATTACTTTTTAAGAGCCATTTTAGTGCTCAAAAGTTCGGGTCCCCATTGACTTCAATGGTGTTTGGGGTCAAGTTCGGGTTAAGTTCGGGTCCCGAACTCAAACTTTTTTGCGCAGTTCGGCCGAACCCGTCGAACCCGAACATCCAGGTGTCCGCTCAACAGTAGTGGCTACCTCTCCCGCTGCCCATAAAAGTGACCCCATGGCAAATCCGCCGCTGGGACCACTGTTATGTTAACGTGGACCGCCTGCTGTGTAAAAAAATACCAGGCTTTCTGCTGCCTCAACCTCGGTATTTAACATCAAAGTAGAGATGTAAATGCACGGTGGGTGGCCAAATAAAGTTCAGCTGTTCTAGTAGGTCTTTCCTGACATTTTTTTAGTTGCATCCTACAGCAAAAGCCATGCTCCGCAGAGAGCTTCCAAAGCATCAGAGGGATCTCATTGTTAAAAGGTATCAGTCAGGAGAAGGGTACAAAAGAATTTCCAAGGCATTAGATATACCATGGAGCACAGTGAAGACGGTCATCATCAAGTGGATAAAATATGGCACAACAGTGACATTACCAAGAACTGGACGTCCCTCCAAATATAATGAAAATACGAGAAGAAGGCCGGTCAGGGAGGTTGCCAACATTAAAGGAGCTGCAGGAATATCTGGCAAGTACTGGCTGTGTGTTCATGTGACCACAATCTCCCGTATTCTTCATAAGTCTGGGCTATGGAGTAGAGTGGCAAGATGAAAGCCTTCTCTTACAAAGAAAAACATCCAAGCCCGGCTAAATTTTGCAAAAACACATCTGAACTCTCCCAAAAGCACGTAGGAAAATATGTAGTGGTCTGATGAAACCAAGATTAAAAAAGAAGGGGGGTCACAACACAATAAACATAATATATAAAATATCACATTAAATTTGTGTGAAAGACACATGACATACAATACAGTAATGAGAGTAATCATGATAAAAACAGATTATTACATATAATACATGAATATCAACATATTGGTACAAAGCATAACATGATTGCACATATTAATGTCAATACTGACCTAAATGTCTCTCTAATCAAACAACAACGTAGGGAATAAAAAAAGCTTAAAAAAAAATACATTTCATAGAGTTATACTGGTAATAAATGTATGATGGTAAGGCGTTACATCTATAATATCTCTACGCGTTTCGTGAATATGTTCACTCAGGAGCAGATGCAAAGTGTATAAATGTACATATCTACAATAGGATACAAATTGGTTAGGTTAATATGCCAGTGGGCCAGAGAAAAAAGTGGGTAAGAAGGAACAAAAAAATAAGGAGAACAAAGGAAATCCCCTAATGATACTTACAGAACTACCAGGGGTATCATATGTAAAAACATAGAAAATATATTATGGAGAAATAGAAGGTGCATGGGGAGCGTCCTTTCCGGGAGCTGTGGCAGTAGGGTTTGTGGAAGCTACTCAATATTGGCAGCACTGGGTGGACAATAAAAATATATAGTAGTAATCCCTAGTAGTGAAAATAAAAATATAAATAATATATCAAAAGAGAGACTTGGAAAAGGTAAAAGAGTATAAAGAAATGTGGTAACAAATATACTCAATTAGAAACAGTGAGCAAGGAAATATGAGTGTAATGGTGACTCAAGATGAAAACAGAAAAATCTACTAAGAAGGAAAAGACATGGATCCCCAGAATTAAGAAATTAAATGATAAGAGAAAGAGAAGAAAAGACGAAATAAATGGAAGAAAACAGTGATAATGTGAGAGGATGATACCTTATGTAGCAATGTGTAGACCATAATCGAGGTAGTGCAAGATTCCAAAAGGAAAAAAAAAGGGGAAATGGAGAAATAAGTTTTTGTTCTAGTGATCGACCGATATCATTTTTTCGTTGCCGATGCCGATACTGATATTTTGCCGATCACATATCGGTATCCGCCGATATTTTCACACATGTAAAAATTACCCAAAAAAGCACAAAATTCAACAGAAATCTCTTAATAAACATCTTAATCTCTATTTATTAACATTTTAACATTAAGTGCTCGTTCATCACACCTTAACTGCATGGTCACCCCTGTTGTGTGGGTGGTTGGCTTGGTGTCACTCACTCACCCTGGCCTGTTGTGGTGGGTAGCTGGCTTGCTGGAACACTGGTCACTGTGGCGGGTGGCTGGCTTGATGTCATCTGGGTGGCTGGTTGTTTGCTCGCTGGGCTGGCACCCTGTTGTGGTGGGTGGCTGAGGCCAGGGCCTGTGGGTGGATGGATGGCTAGCAGCGTGACCGGACCGGACTGCAGCTGGCTGTAACACGAGGCTGTGCGAGGCGTGGGAGGCGGTCTTAGGTGCAGTGCGCGCGGTGAAATGGTGTCACGTACGGGCCGCGCAGGCATGGGAGGTGGTGTTAGAAGGCAGAATGTGTGCGCGCAACATACGGAATGACGTCACGAAAAAATCGGCAATATCATATGTAAAAACATAGAAAAATGAAACCAAGGTTGAATTTTTTGGCCATAATTCCAAAAGATAGGTTTACCGCAAAAATTGCACATCACTAAAAGAACACCATACCCACAGTGAAGCATGGTGGTGGCAGCATCATGCTTTGGGGCTGTTTTTCCTCGGCTGTAACCGAGGCCTTAGTCAAGATAGAGGGAATTATGAACAGTTCCAAATACCAGTCAATATTGGCACAAAACCATCAGGCTTCTGCTAGAAAGCTGAACATGAAGAGGAATTTCATCTTTCAGCATGAAAACATCCAAATCAACAATGAAATGGCTTCACCAGAAGAAGATCAAAGTTTTGGAATGGACCAGCCAGAGCCCAGACCTGAATCCCATTGAAAATTGGTGGGGTGATCTGAAGAGGACTTTGCACAGGAGATGCCCTCTCAATCTGACAGATTTGGAGTGTTTGTGCAAAGAAAAACAGGCAAATATTGCCAAGTCAGGATGTGCCATGCTGATAGACTCATCCCCAAAAAGACTGAGTGCTGTAATAAAATCAAAAGGTGCTTCAACAAAGTATTAGTTTAAGGGTGTGCACACTTTTACAACCATTTTATTTTTGTTTTTTATTTTTACTTCCCTCCACCTAAAAGATTTCAGTTCGTTGTACAGTTTATAGGTCACATTAAAGGTGGGAAAAAGCTCTGAAATTATTTATCTTCGCTTGATTTTTTTACAGAAACCTGACATTTTAACAGGGGTGTGTAGACTTTGTAAATTTAATATTTTAGAATGTATTAAAACGTGAACAGTGTCAGTAGTGCAGTGGATGGTGTCAGTAGTTTTTTATCTTTTTTTTTTTTTTTTTTACAGTATTTTTTACCTACAATTCTTTCAGGAACCCCACTGGGGGCTTTGGTGAAATATCAGGGACCTGAACAGACCCCTGATGTCCCACTTTTGTGACAGAGAAAGGGGCTGAGGACAGAGATTCACCAGCCCCTTTTTTTTGCACCCTCAACTACACTGGACAGTGAATGAATAGGATATTCTCTGTACTGAGCGGCTTCCTGTTCATTCACAAACTGGAGCATAGTTAACATAGTTTACTAGGCTTCTGTCAGGGATCCACTGCCATGCGCAGGCTTACTGGCACAGCAAACCGGCGAATGCCTATGCGCATGCGCGTACGAAGAGGCGCCTTGAATAGCTAGAGGCTACCTTAGAATAGCTCGAGGCTACTTTGCCATAGTTCGAGGCTACCTTGCAATAGTTTGAGGCTACCTTGCAATAGTTTGAGGCTACCTTGGAATAGTCAGAGGCTACCTCGGAATAGTTTGAGGCTACCTTAGAATAGTTTGAGGCTAGCCTCTGAGTATTCCAAGGTAGCCTCAAACTATTGCAAGGTAGCCTCTAACTATTGCACGGTAGCCTCAAGCTATTGCAAGGTAGCCTCGAGCTATTGTAAGATAGCCTCAAGCTATTCTAAGGTAGCCTCTAGCTATTCAAGGCACCTCTTCGTACGCGCATGCGCATAGGCATTCGCCAATTTGCGGCGCCAGTGCAATGGATCCCTGACAGCTTCAGTTATGAATGAACACAGTGAGCAATCTGTACCAATCACTCACTGTGCCCCATTCAGAAAAGAAAGAAGCAGGTAAAGAACACAGGCCTGGGCAGCAGGGGGAATCTATGACACACGGGGGGTGATGAGGGTGTGCCCAGGCACACCTCCTGTGCATGCCTATGCCCTACACCCTTCCCAACCCCCTACTCTTTACCCGCTGTCCTGGGACAAGGACAAGGGGAGGGTGTAGGGCAGCCTTTCTCAACCTTTTCAATACAGAGGAACCCTTGAAATAAATTTCTGGTCTCAGGGAACCCCTGCAAAAAATTTTAAATCTACAACTCATGATACATTAGTGTGACAGTCAGTGGGAAGAATGCTCCTTACTCTTGTCCTCATTGGGAAGAATTACCCCTATACAGATAGCTAAAAGAAACAATGGTGTCATTGGAAACTTATCTGAGAGGCAGAAATTGCCCATTGCTCAAGGAACCCCTAGCAACCTCAGGAGGAACCCTAGGGTCCCACAGAACCCTGGCGGAGAAACCCTGGTGTAGGGTGTTAGTAAAATTATTTCTGAAATGGGGAATTTACATTTTCACTTGTCACCAATACAAAAGGCCATGGGAAATCCACCAGAACAGAAATAATAGAAAAATGTTCCAATAGGGACACCTGTGAGATGACAACTGTCTAGAAGTGGATCCCTTTGGGGATGTTTTACCTTATTTGCTGTCATGTCTCAGAAATTGAAGGGAAATGTTCCCAACCTGACAATTTTGGCTCTAAATAAAGGGAAAACATTTTTTTTTTTTTATTCTTTCTACAAGTTATTTACTTCCTTCCTTGTTATTAACTTCCCCAAACATGCACTTTCTTTTCTTTTCCGAGAATCAGAGAATCAGATTGTACAAAATATGCGGTCTGACCTTGTACTATGAGTGTGGAGTAGGGTTCAGAGTAGGGAGTTGGGCTTGCTCAGTTTCTCAACAGTTACCTGGTCACTTGATCTCTGTTGAAGGAGGAGATTGGAGTTCAGGCTGGTATAAGACTTTTTAACCACTTTACCATCGGAGGATTTTGCTGTCTTACGTCCAGGCCACTTTTTGCGATTCGGCGCTGTGCGACTTTAACTGACAATTGCGCGGTCGTGCGATGCCGTACCCAAACAAAATTTCTGTCCTTTTTTCTCACAAACAGAGCTTTTTTTTGGTGGTATTTGATCACCTGTGCGCTTTTTACTTTTTGCGCTATAAACAAAAAAGGAGCGTTTATTTTGAAAAAAATAACAATATTTTTAAAATTTTTTTATATGAAATTCCCCCCCAAAAAAATGTAAAAATCAATATTTTTTTTAATTTTTGGCCAATTTGTTTTCTGCTACCTATGTTTGGTAAAAAAAAATCATGATAAGCGCATTTTGATTGGTTTGCGCAAAAGTTATTGCATTTACTAACTACGGGAAAGATTTCTGTCATTTTTGGTGTTTTTTTTTTTTAACGCGTAATGTCGGCGATCTGCGATTTTTTTTGCGGGACTGCGACATTGCGGCGGACAGATCGGACCCTTGACTGACATTTTTGACACTTTTGGGGGTACCAGTGACATTACTGCAGTAATCAGTGCTATAAATATGCACTGTTACTGCAAAAATGACACTGGCAGGGAAGGGGTTAATTTTATTGGAGAGGGAGGGGTTAATGTATGCCTGGTGCTTACTAACGTGTGGGGGGGGGGGGGAGGTGACTGAGTGACACAGGGACAGATCGCAGGTTCAGCTATGCTGAACACTCCGATCTGTCACTCCCTGTCACTTAGGAGATTCGCCCGCTCTCTTTACACAGGTGGGCGGATCTCCTCACTCGATTCCCCGACGATCGGGGAAGAGCGGCGGCGATCGCCGCTGCTCCTCCCCTGGCCCAACTCCCGCTGTGACTGAAAACAGCGGGAGCGTGCCTCCGGCAGCGCGCAAGCGCTGCCTACAGGGGGAGGAGTCCAGCGACGTAGGTCTACGTCGCTGGACGGGAACGAGCCACATTGCTGCAGTAGCAGCAATGTGACTGGAGGTAAAGTGGTTAAGGGAACACATGGCCAATGCCTAGGCTCCAATGGAATCCTGGACCAGGAATCTGACTTAGATAAGGCCTGTGTGGTCTCCACTACTGCTTATGGGTTGATATGCTGAGCAAGCGATTAGGAGACTATTTTGATAGGCCTGTTGTAAAACTTGTTTTGTTTAGTTTTGAAGAACATGAGGAAATACTCAAACTAAATATTTTTTTTTTATTATTATTATTATACAGGATTTATATAGCGCCAACAGTTTGCGCAGCGCTTTACAATGTGAAGGAAGACAATACAGTTCAAAACAGGAGGAATTAGTGGGCCCTGCTCATTAGAGCTTACAATCTAGACGGGAGGGTCAAGTGAAACAAAAGGCAATAACCGTGGGGGGTGGGTTGATGGAGAAAATGGAGGTACATTTGTTAGGTGTTGGTAGGATAGGCTTCTCTGAAGAAGAGGGTTTTCAGAGATCACCTAAAAGCTAATAGAGTAGGAGATAATCGGACAGATAAGGGTAAGGAGCTCCATAGGATTGGAGAGGCTCTGGAAAAGTCCTGGAGGCGAGCATGGGAGGAGGTGACGAGGGGGCTAGAGAGCAGGAGGTTTTGAGAGGAACGAAGAGAGTGATTAGGTTGGTATTTTGAGACTAGGCTAGTGATGTAGTTGGGGGCTAAGCTGTGGATGGCTTTGTACGATGTTGTTAGTATTTTGAATTTAATTTGTTGGGTGAGCGGAAGCCAGTGGAGGGCTTGACAGAGAGGAGCGGCGGACACTGAGTGATTGGTAAGATGGATGAGTCTGGCGGCAGCATTCATGATGGATTGAAGGGGGGATAGCCTATGTAGAGGTAAGCCAACGAGAACCTAATCAGGTTTTATTTCTGTCCAGGACCCCATAAGGGAGGTTTCTTCTCACTTTCTGTGTAATCAATAGGACCATAATTAATAAGAATCTCTCCTTAACACAGACAGCAGTCAAATATTTTTAGATGTGGGAAATGGCTATGTTTTATGATATGTCCATGAATGTTTGAGTGAATTCCCAACACATGTGTAGCAGTAAAACACTTTCTATTTATGTAGGGGACTTTTAGCATGTTGTGTTAACATACAGAAAATTATACTCTACTCGTCAAAATAATTAAAGGAACACTTTGAAAACACATCAGATCTCAACTGTGAAAAATATCATGCTGGATATCTGTACTGATATGGACTGGGTAATGTGTTAGGATCTATACTGGTATGGACTGGGTAATGTGTTAGGATCTATACTGGTATGGACTGGGTAATGTGTTAGGATCTATACTGGTATGGACTGGGTAATGTGTTAGGATCTATACTGGTATGGACTGGGTAATGTGTTAGGATCTATACTGGTATGGACTGGGTAATGTGTTAGGATCTATACTGGTATGGACTGGGTAATGTGTTAGGATCTATACTGGTATGGACTGGGTAATGTGTTAGGATCTATACTGGTATGGACTGGGTAATGTGTTAGGATCTATACTGGTATGGACTGGGTAATGTGTTAGGATCTATACTGGTATGGACTGGGAAATGTGTTAGGATCTATACTAATATGGACTGGGTAATGTGTTAGGATGTATACTGGTATGGACTGAGTTATGTGTTAGGATCTATACTGGTATGGACTGGGAAATGTGTTAGGATCTATACTGATATGGACTGGGTAATGTGTTAGGATCTATACAGATATGGACTGGGTAATGTGTTAGGATCTATACTGATATGGACTGGGTAATGTGTTAGGATCTGTACTGGTATGGACTGCGTAGTGTATTAGGAATGAAAGGATGATTAATTGCTTGATGTCACCCTACAGAGGGCTGAATTTAAAGACACCCCAAAAATCAAAGCGAAAAAAATTATGCAGCAGGCTAGTCTATTTTGCTGAAATTTCATTGCAGCAACTCAAAATGGTCCTCAGTAATTTGTATGGCCCCCACATGCTTGTATGCATGCCTGACAATGTCGGGGCATGCTCCTAATGAAACGACAGATGGAGTCCTGAGGTATTTCCTCCCAGATCTGGACCAGGGCATCACTCAGCTCCTGAACAGACTCAGGTGCAACCTGACAGCGTCGGGTGGATGGAAACATAATGTCCCAGAGGTGTTCTATCGGATTTAGGCCAGGCGAGCGTGGGGGTCATTAGCTGGTATCAATTCCTTCATCCTCCAGAAACTGGCTGCATACTCTCACCACATGAGGCCGGGCATTATCGTGCACCAAGAGGAACCCAGGACCCACTGCACTAACGTAGGGTCTGACAATGGATTCAGGGATTTCATCCTAATACCTAATGGCAGTCAAGGTGCCATTGTCCAGCCTGTAGCGGTCTGTGTGTCCCTCCATGGATACGCCTCCCAAGACCATCACTGACCCACCACCAAACCAGTCATGCTGAACGATGTTACAGGCAGCAAAATGTTCTCCACGGCTTCTCCAGACCCTTTCACGTTTGTTACATGTGCTCAGGGTGAACCTGCTTTCATCTGCGAAAAGCACAGGGTGCCAGTGGCGAACCTGACAATTCTGGTGTTCAATGGCAAATGCCAATCGAGTTCCACAGTGCCGGGCAGTGAGCACAGGGTCCACTAGAGAACGTTGGGCCCTCAGGCCACCCTCATGAAGTCTGTTTCTGATTGTTTGGTCAGAGACATTCACACCAGTGGCCTGCTGGAGGTCATTTTGTAGGGCTCTGGAAGTGCTCACCTTGTTCCTCCTTGATCAAAGGAGCAGATACCGGTCCTGCTGATGGGTTAATGATCTTCTACAGCACTATCCAGCTCTCCTAAAGTAACTGACAATCTTCTGGAATATCCTTCATGCTCTTGAGACTGTGCTGGGAAACACAGCAAACATTTTAGCTATGGCACGTATTGATGTGCCATCCTGGAGGAGTTGGGCTGCCTGTGCAACCTCTATAGGGTCCAGGTATCGCCTAATATTACCAGTAGTGACACTGACCCTAGCCAAATGCAAAACTAGTGAAAAACACTGAGAAAAGATGAGTAGGAAAAAAAATGTCAGTGCCCATCACCTACAAAACCATTCCTGCTTTCGAGGCCTTATCATTGTTGCCCATCTAGTGCACCTGTTGTTAATTTTATAAACACTAAAGCAGCTGAAACTGATTAACAACCCCCTTAACTGACCAGATCAATACCCCCGGAGTTTTATTGACTTGATGCTATACTCTAATTAAAAAGTGTTCTTTTAATTTTTTTGAGCAGTGTATAATATTAAATCTCTTTTATTTTCTTATTATTTGTTTAACCACTTGCCGTCTGCTTACGTTGACACTACTGCGGCAAAGTGGTCTGTTATCGTCTGGCGACGTAGACCTACGTCGCCAGACACTCCCCTTTCTCGGCGGCGCACGCGCACCGCCGGAGGCTCGCTCCTGCTGTATTCAGTCACAGCGGGAGTCGGGCCAGGGGAGGAGCAACGGCGATCGCCGCTGCTCTTCCCCGATCGTCGGGGATCTAGTGTGGAGAGCCACCTGCTTGTGTAAACACAAGAGGGCGGATCTCCTAAGTGACAGGCAGTGACAGATTGCAGGGTTCAGCATAGCTGAACATGCGATCTGTCCCTGTGTCACTCAGTCACCTCCCCCCACACACGTCAGTAAGCACCAGGCATACATTAACCCCTCCCTCTCCAATAAAATTAACCCCTTCCCTGCCAGTGTCATTTTTAAAGTAACAGTGCATATATATAGCACTGATTACTGCAGTAATGTCACTGGTACCCCCAAAAGTGTCAAAAATGTCAGTCAAGGGTCCGATCTGTCCGCCGCAATGTCACAGTCCCGCAAAAAAAATCACAGATCGCCGCCATTACTCGTTAAAAAAAAAAAAAACACCAAAAATGACAGAAATCTTTGCCTTAGTTAGTAAACGCAATAACTTTTGCGCAAACCAATCAAAATATGCTTATTGTGATTGTGGCCATCCCCAAAATGTTTCCACAAAGTTGGGAGCATGAAAATGTCCATACTGACTTGGTATGCTGGTACATTAAGAGTTCCCTTCACTGGAACCAAGGGGCCAAGCCCAACCCCTGAAAAACAACCCCTCACAATAATCCCCCCTCGACCGCTGTAACTCCACCCGACACATTTCGTCCAAAAGGACATCATTCAGCGGTTTAGGAGTCATCCCAAGTCTTATACCCCTGGATGACGTCCTATTGGATGAAACACAAGTCTCCTCAGTCTCCTAACTCTTCCCATCGGCTGCAGGGTAAGAGTCTTCTCAGTCTCCTAGCTCTTCCAATCAGTTGCAGGATAACAAGTCTCCTCAGTCTCCTATCTGATCCCATCAGCTGCAGGTAAACAAGTCTCCTCAGTCTCTAGCTCTTCCCATCAGCTGAAGGATAATGAGTCTCTTCAGTCTCTAGCTCTTCCCATCAACTGCAGGGTAACGAGTCTACTCAGTCTCCTAGCTGTTCCTGTCAGCAGCAGGGTAATGAGTCTCCTCAGTCTCTTAACTGTTCCCATCAGCTGCAGGGTAACAAGTCCCCTAGCTATTCCCATTAACTGTGAGGTAGCAAGTCTGATCACACACTCCCTAGCCTGACTGGTGCTCAGCGCAAGAGACGCCTTTTTTTAAACCTCATCTGCCTATGCCTCTGTAAGATAAAATTTTGCATTGACTTTCTCTTTTATTTTTTTTTAGTGGTCATTTTGGACAAAACAGGTAAGTGATGCTCCTTTACCAGATAATGAAAGCTGTAATGATTTAAAATACGTCAATAATGACATAACTGACAGACATCTTTTAAACATGACAACCATATAATTTTATTGAGTCTCCTATGTTAGAAAATTCACTGTGTTTTAGGAGTTCAAAGGGTCCCCATTTATTAGGGCTTGCTCACCATCATCGGGAGCAATCATACTAACTACCCTTCAGGATTCCAACAATGTTATCAGTCCAGTGCCTGTTTTGTTCATAAGTACTAAGCACTTAGTGATGAAAGAACATTGGCTTTTGATGACCTATGAGTCTGAAAAAAATGTAATCTCAACTTTATATGTTCTGTTTTGACTCTTGCCTTCTTGCACACCCAGTTCCTTTCTCAAGCTTAGAGCTCACGTTTGGCCACCGCTCCTTGAAGAGCTGCCTAAGGATATTCATATTCTTTACACTTCTTAAAGCGGTAGTATCCCGCTTTTTTTTCACTTTTAACTACAGGTAAGCCTATAACAAGGCTTTCCTGTAGGAACAATTAATTTATTTGCAGTGCATGCAGCCGCTCATGCGAGCGGCGCATGCAATCTGAAGGTCCGGCGGACCTTCAGCTTCCCTTGCCGGGAGCTTGCCGGAAAATGACTCCCGCGTGCATGCGCGGGAGTGACATCATCAAACCCGGAAGAGACGCCGTGGGATCATGTCAGCTCCCGTAGCGGTGCCTGGGGGTCCATGTCAGGACTTCGTTCTAAGGTAAGTAATTCATAATGAGCTAGTATGCGACGCATACTAGCTCATTATGCCTTTGTCTTGCAGGTTTTTTTATTTTTTTATTTTAGGTTTACAACCGCTTTAACCACTTGCCGACTGCCTAACGACGATTTACGTCGGCAGTCAGCCCCTCACAGGCAAAGTGACGTAGATCTACGTCGCTAGCCTGTGAGGGTCTAGGGAGCGAGCGCGCGCCGCCGGATGTCCGCCGGTCACTCCGCGATCGTCGGGGGAGAGGGAGAAAGTCAGGCGGCTAGTGTAAACAAGCCGCCTGTCATTCTCCCCGGTGTATGAATGATGATCATACGGTTCTACTATGTAGAACCGCTGATCACTGTTCATACATCTCAAGCCACAGCCAATCACAGTTAGAATCACGCCCCTAGGGACACACATAGCCCCTCCCTCTCAAAAAAAGTTAACCCCTTCACTACCAGTGTATTTTTACAGTAACAGTGCATATGTATAGCACTGATTACTGTAGAAATGTCACTGGTAACCCCAAAAGTGTCAAAAATGTCAGTCAAGGGTCCGATCTGTCCGCCGCAATGTCGCAGTACCGCAAAAAAAAAATCGCAGACCTTCAGCTTCCCTTCCCGGGAGCTTGCCGGAAAATGACTCCCGCGCGCATGCGCGGGAGTGACGTCATCGCGGCTCCGGCCAATCACAGCGCCGGAGCCGCCGAACCCGGAAAAGACGCCGTGGGATCATGTCAGCGCCCGTAGCCATTACGCGTTAAAAAAAAAAAACGACAAAAATGACAAAAATCTTTCCCTTAGTTAGTAAACGCGATAACTTTTGCGCAAACCAATCAAAATACGCTTTTTGCGATTTTTTTTACCAAACATAGGTAGCGTAAAACAAATTGGCCGAAAATGTAAAAAAATTTTGATTTTTACATTTTTTTGGGGGGAATTTCATATAAAAAAAATGTGAAAAATATTGCTATTTTTGCAAAATTTACGCTCTTTTTTTGTTTATAGCGCATGATCAAAAAATCACACAGGTGATCAAATACCACCAAAAGAAAGCTCTGTTTGTGGGAAAAAAGGATGCCAAATTCGTTTAGATACAGCGGCGCACGACCGCGCAATTGTCAGTTAAAGTCACGCAGTGCCGAATCGCAAAATACCCCCTGGTCAGGAAGGGGGTAAAATCTTCCGGGGCTTAAGTGGTTAAGACTTGACCGAGAACCATTTCTGGTCAAGATCCTTAAATTATTTTCCGTATCCACGTAGAAATAGATGATTTTAGTGCAAAGCGGACATTGCTTCTGCTTATATCTGCTGCAAAGGTTCTATCTACATGTTTCTCCCACTTTTGTAAATAAGGCAATTTGAAGTCATCTGGTGGTGAAACCAGGAGGAAATCAATTTTATAGAGTGTGTGTCATAGTGCCCTGAACAGTCCCAAATTGTACAAAACTAGTTAACAGACGTCGAAAGTGGTTCAGAGGATCCAAAGAACTGAAGAAGTGTTAAAGCTGTAAGGCCTTCCAGAAGTCCAGGCCATAGCGTCCCGTTGGAGGCATGTCTGTATCATGGGCCATGTAGCCAAGGAACCAGATGGAGCTCTTAAATGAAGGGAAGACCTGGGAATAAAGAAAATTTTTACCCCTTTTTTTAATACACTGGTAAAGAGGAATAGCTTTTTGCTTACAGTTGAGAGGAAGAAACATTGTACCCATCCCAGCTGCATTTTCACCTAAACTTTATGGGAGCTGGTGCTGTGCAAGTGCACTGTGTCCCTCAGGACCAGACTGGTGTTTTGAGAGGGGGGCCCCATATATTTTTCCCCAAAGCAGTGCCAGAAAAAGGACCTCTGGTGCCCAGAAAGAGGACTCTAACAGTGCCCCCACTCCCCCTCCCCAGCTCTCTAATGCTTTAGTGTTTTAAAAAATAAAAGATACATACAAACATGAGGGAAAGGGATGAAGTAATTAAGACTGATAGCTCATTCCTGCATAGTGCAGGATACGACTAGGTGGATGCAAAAGCAGCAGGAGCTCTTGCCTCAGCTGTGCCCCCCACCCAGCACAGCAACCAAGGCTCCTTTTCCTCAGCCCGGTGCTTGGCAGAGCCTCGGCAGTTCTAAACTTTAACCCAATATTTAAGGACATTATAAGAAATTTAAGGACATTATAAGAAATAAAGGAGAAATTTCCACCATGTAAAAATTTAAACATTATTTTTATCAGTCAAAATCTAATTAGAAAAATTGATTTTTGCAGGGTAGTTACACATTACCAGGAAAATATATCCCTGATTTTGTTTCCTTTGCCAAAGCAAGCGGGGTGAACACAAATGAGATAAATAGAGGACAAGTGGCCACATTTTAATTTATTCCAATTCTGATGCCCAAATCCCATGTGGATGCAACAGGCAAAGATTCAGCAGTTGCTCAAGCTTGCACATTTTCTCATGCCTCCAGCACAATCCTACTGGCTGGTGAGGCTGCCCATCACATTGATGAGCCAATAGCAATGTGTGGGGACAGGGCTTAGTGGCAAATCCCAGCGTTATCCATTAGTGTCTAAGCTTTGTGAGTCAGAACTGGCTGACAGGAGGGAGTGTTTGGGAGGGTACTGCAGGTAAGTGCACCTCTAGGTGCCTGCTGTCTTCTTTGTTTTTTCCAAGTCCCTTTATGGAAGTGATGTAGCATGAGGGTTACCTATACAGAAAATTAAATAATTTATAGGCAAAATTTTTATCTGCTGCAAAATAATTAGGTTCCGACTAATAACTCTCATGTACAATGTTCTGTCTTGTAGGGTCTTTGGTGAGACCACCTATAGTGACCTTCAACCCAAACTGGGACAAGATCTTCACAACTGAGTCTCTAACAATGACCTGTAATGTGAGTTCACCTATTCCAGCAGATATGAGCTACACCTGGTACAAGAACAATAACCCAATACACAGAGGACAAAGCTTTGTAATCCAAAATGCAAAAGAAGATAACAGTGGAAATTACCAGTGTAAAGGCACCAACACGAACAAAAGTGACCCTGTCAGACTGGATGTTAGTAATAGTGAGTAAATACTGAGATTTACCCTCCATAGGATTACCCATAGAAACATAAAATATTAACCACTTACGGACCGCCCGCCGAGTATTTACGTTGGTACTTTGGTGTTAAATACCGAGGTTATGGCAGCAGATAGCTGCCATAACCCTGTTATTTTTGTAAATGGCGGGCGGTCCGCTTTTTTTTTTTCTTTCTCTTTGGTGGAGTGGTGGTGGGGGTGGTGGGGGTGGGGTGGGGTGGTGGTGGTGGTGTGGTGGAGGGCAGTCCGCTTTAATATAAGGGTGGTCTTAGTGGCAGGTGCCCCCTCCTCCTGCCGCTTCCTGGTCGTTTTCCCCACTTCACGGACCCGTTGGTCGGGAAGAACGATCCGGTCCGCTGTCCTCTCAGGCAGGAAGTCGAGTGAGGGCAAGATTACCCTCACTCGACTCTATGGCCTTGGAGGACTGGACATCGCTTCCTAGCAACGGATTTAAAGAGCCCATTTTTTTTCATCATGAAAATAGATGACTTTTGTTTTTTTCTTTTTTTAGACTAAATGTAAAATGTGAGGTCTTTTTGACCCCAGATCTCACATTAAAGAGGTCTTGTAAAGCTTATTTCTATTACAAGGGATGTTTTCATTCCTTGTAATAGGAATAAAAATGATCAAAACATTAAAAAGAAAAAAAACAGTGTAAAAATAAAAAATAAGATAAAAAAAATAGGAAAAATAAATTAAAGCGTTCCATCTCTGTTAGCTCGTGCGCAGAAGTGAACGCATACGCAAGTCGCGCCCACATATGTAAACGGTGTTCAAACCACACATGTGATGTATCGCCACGATCGTTAGAGTGAGAGCAATAATCTGAGCCTTAGACCTCCTCCTCCTCTGTAACTCTAAACTATGGGGATTTTTAAGTACCAATGTTTGTCGCTATTCCACGAGCGTGCACAATTTTGAAGCATGACATGTTGGGTATCTATTTACCTGGCTTAACATTATCTTTCACATTATAGAAAAAAATTGGGATAACTTTTCTTATGTTTTTAAATAAAAAAAATATTTTTTTTTCCAAAACAATTGCATTTGTAAGACCGCTGCGCAAATACAGTGTCTCTATTTTATTCTCTAGGGTCTCTGATAAAAAAAAAATCTATATAATGTTTGGGGGTTCTAAGTAGTTTTCTAGCAAAAAAAACTGATTTGAACTTGTAAACAACAATTGTCAGAAAAAGGCCCGGTCCAGAAGTGGTTAAAGGAGAAATAGAGCTAAAGCTTGTTTTTCTGTACTTCTCCTAATAGGAATCTCTGGCTCATTTTTCTTTATTTTCTTAACCTATTAAACATTAATTTTGAACATAGTGTAGCGAAATTCTGTGACAAATGTTTGTAATGTGGGCAGTATGTATGTAGATGGGACTTTACATGGAAGTGGCTTGAGAGTGGGCAGGGACAAAGGGGGCCCCATGATCTCCTCTTGCCCAGGGGCCCCATGAGTTATCAGTCCACCCCTGGTCCTTCCATTGAGTGCTTAGATGGTTTACTTAGGTGGAGGTTCCTATACCTCATGGGTCTGGGGTGTGGTGGTAGATTGTGGACCAAAGGAGCCTGAGAAGCTGGCCAAGGATTTCTGGTAGCTCAGATTTTCCACCAAAAAAGAGAGGAGACAGGAGAGTCCTTATAGTATAGTAGATTAATAACAAGAATGTAGTGCTTCCACAATGAAAGGAAAAAGGTCAAAATGAACATACAACTGTAGAGGCTGCAGTCACTCAACTATGGGGGAACACCTGGCCTTCCTAGTGAAAAAAATCTGTCTCCACTCATGGTCAGTGTGGTGGCTCTCTATGCCTCAGGCATTCCTATCTCGGGAGCTCTTAATGGGTTCTCAGGTGGGTAAACAAAGTAGTAGAAAGAGTCAGCGCAAAAAGGGCCCCTGGGTAGTTTGATTGACAGAGGCGTCAGATGTAGTTATTCAAAGGATAGACACCGGTCATCTGCTTCAGTAAAACTTCCAATTACTTTATTACACCAAATAAAATGCATTTTGTGACTTTAAATTGCCATTTATTCAGTTTAAGGTTATAAAACTGGATCACCTTGAACTGTGAGTGCAGGGATCAGGAGAATGTAATGTACAACACATAATTTACCGGTTTCAGCGCGGTGGTCATGATTATGTAACATACAACATAGTGTATTGGGTGCAGAAAACAAGAATATGTTATATCACTGTACAGTAAGAGTGCAGGGGTCAAGGCTACGTAAAGTACAACAATGCATATACGGTGCAATGGTATGGACTGTGTCATGTACAACACAGTGTCTCCAGTTGGACTGTGCGATGTATAGCATAGCATATACCTTGCAGCGATTAGGGCAATGTAAATACACTATAGCATTTATGGTGCAGGGGTCAGAACTATGTAATGTACAACCCAGTGTGTGAAAAGCTGCAGTCAGGTCTCTGTAATGTATACAGTGGTGATCGAAAGCTTGGGCACCCCAGGGTGCCCAAACTTTTGCAGACGCCATTTTTTTTTGTTTTCTGTTTTTTGAAAGTGTAAATAATGGAAATAAAATCTAACTTTTGTTGACATATAAGAATGTCTAATCTGTAATTTGATGCATTTTGGAGATTTTTCCATCTTTCCTTGGCTTCTTTATGCACATTAATACAAATTTTTACCTGGGGTGCCCAAACTTTCGATCACCACTGTAACACGGCAAATGGAGTGCAGTGGGCAGGACTATGTAACAGACAACACGGCATTTAGAGTACAAGTGTCAGGACTATGTAACATAAAATGAAGGATATAGAGTATGGGGGTTCAGACAACATCCATATAATATATACGGTGCAGGGGTAAGGACTATGGAATGTAGTGGAGGAGTAAGTGTAGCTATACACTGCTGTTTTAGTGGTTTGTGACCCTTATTACATTGGTACTCTGTACTCCTTATTACATTGGTGCTAAGTGGCAATTTAAATGGTGACCAGTGGTTTGGGCCCTTATTGTTGCAGGTCATTACACCTTGTGTTGATGGTCAATAGATTGAGGTGTGTCTAAAAGTAATTTAGAAAATTCAAAAATTTAACACCACAGTACCAACGTCCCCAGATTACATTTTAAATGGGGCATATCTCTGAAATCACAGAGCTCCCGCCTAGGCGAGATGGATGAGGGCTTGGAAAACCAAAGAGTGTGACTTTAACGGTACCAGTAAACATTAAGTATTCACAAAGAGATAAAAAAATATTAGAGCTTTATTCATTTTACATATAAAATCATGAGCTTAGCATAAGCTGGATGAGGGAGATAAAAGATGCAAAAAACAGAAAACAAGAAACAAGACCAAAGAACAGACGTAGTTGGTAGGATAAGTCACATAGGTAGATATAACAATATAAACAAGACCATATATAGGTTATATGCAAGTGGCTACTCCGGTGAACAATCCGGTTCTAGTCCACAGAGCAGCGCCCCAACATGTTTCGCCGGAGGCTTCTTCAGGGCCGTTAATATGTTAGATCAATGGTCATGATACTTAATAGGCAGCTAGTAAGGTTTATCCTTCATATACAGTATATCCTGATACCAATTAGAAATCTTGAATAGATATCATGGGGGTGTGAGCGGGGACACATCAAAGGGTTAGCCTTGGCGATTAGATAAAATGCCACTCTGGACTGATACTTTCAACCCAAATGGCTAGGTCGGTCTTAAGACATAGCATATTCATGGGGACCTGATGCGGGATCACACATCCAGTACGGACTTCATCCCTTACCATCGGCTATGCTTAGGCAACACTCACTAGCATGTGAGTCTCTCTGGCTTTGAGTATGCTATGTCTTAAGCTACACTTACTCCTCCACTACATTCCATAATCCTTACCATTGATGGATGAAGCACCCCAAATATTGCAGAAAAAACATCTTTTAATTGATTCAAATAAACAAGTTGCGCTCAACGTTGAATTATATGTCCATACACCTAAGTGATAGGTGAAACAAAAATTTGCGATAAAACATATATTAATTGAAATAAAAATGTGAGATCAAATAAATGACCATTATAGTCCAAATAAATGTTGATATGTAAAAAACAGTTGATATCAATCCAGACTCCCTATGGTAATGCGCTTACCAGAACATGATATGAATGGAGCAAAGGTTCAAATCAAGGATCCTGACAACTTGTTTGTAGGTATCCGTGCTTAGACTCCCGGACGTGAATAACGTGGAATCATAAAAGAAAAAAGAGGAACGCCATAGCGTAAAACCCCACAAAACATGTATACTAGTATTATTGGTGTGCAAAAAGAAAAAATCATCAGTGAACTTGACCCCAATGTGATTAAACGTGATCAAATCCAAAAACGGAAAAGAAAGTAAATCCTTATAGAGCCAGGGTGATTAGGTGAGTAAGTATCCACCACCAATAATAATGCTGCTTACCAGAACTAAGGATCAATGGGTAGATATAGATAAAGGAATCCCCAATAGAAAAAAAAAAAACCTTCTAGATACTCCTTACCAGAATAAGAGAAAGGTAGACTTGTAGATGTACCAATATACAGGCATGCAATCCACCACCGATATGTACGCCCCTTACGAGACTACAATCTCATCACTAGTATGATATCAAGAAGAAGAGAATGGTAGGCTTGTGAAGAATCCCCCAGGCAGGCCAAGCAATCACCACCGATAAAATAAGCCCCTTACCAGACTGTATTGTTGTCTCACATATGGTATCCTGAGGTCAGATGGATGTTAAGTATTCCCACCAAATGCTCCAGGAAATGTGGCCCCAGTATTCAAAGACATAAAAGGGGAAGAGGCGCCATAGTGTAAAACGTAACAAATGTATTAAAATGAAAGGTAAACAACTCACATGTATAGGAAATATCGTATCGTATGTATCAGCCGCCGGCCGGACGGCTGCGCACATCCGCACAGGCCGGACACTCCAGGAAATGACGTCAGCACAACGTGACCTTACGCCGTTTCGTCACAGATGAAGCTTTCAAAGGTGCGGACGGCGTGCTGACGCCATCTATTTAAGCAACATCTAGCAGGATATCCGGGGGTGAGCGAAGCCAGCTCGGCCATCTTACATGAGGGAGATGACAAACTAATCTGATGCTGGAATATCGCAAAACACCAGGAACCCCCAAAAAACATATTAATGAAGGCAAATTAATAGATTATATACATTGAAGATCGATTTACCCTCAACAAAAATAATCATAAAAAATATATTAAATAAGTGGCCAAAATGGTATTATAAAAATTACATAGTAAGTATAAATGTCCCATAGGTTGTACGACACCATCTAGTGGCCAAGGATCGAATTACAATTATATTGCATACAATTTACAAAAATAGACCAAGGCCCAAAACTAAGTTAGATGATGTGAATGAATATAAATAAATCGAATTAAATGAAATAAATTATATCAAAAACCGATAAGTAAATATAAACCGAAGGACTAACCACTTATATTTGGAATAAATAAATAAATAAAATCAAGTAAATGTATATATCAAATAAGGATCACTGAATCAGTGATTCCAATTAAATGATATCATGCATTATCAATAAAAGCATTTAATTCTACGTCGATATTGAGACCGAACGGCACATAGGTCTTTGCACGATAAATCCATGACATCTCTAACCTAGAGATGCCTCTAATAAGGGGTTCACCCCTCCAGTGTGGTACGAACTTGTGAATTCCTAGAAATAAAGTATTTCTAGGGTCCTTATCATGAACAGCAGCATAGTGCTTTGAGACTGAATGTTTAAGAAAACCCTTCTTTATATTGGATACGTGTTCGTTTAACACATAAGGGGCGCTTGGTCCTCCCAATATATTGATACCCGCATGGGCACTGGAGCAAATAGACCACTCCATTGCTCATGCAGGAAATGAAGGGTTCATTGGTGTGTACCCTACCTGTGCTCTTTGCAACAGATTCTTAACCCTCCTGAGTTTGTTGGAATTTAAGCTGCATATCTGACATCTGTTGCACCTATAAAAACCTGTCAATTGTTGTAAAAAACTAGGTTTAGGGATAGGTGGTTCAAAAACATTTGGTGCCATTTTATCTCTAAGGTTAGGGGCTCCTTTAAAGACCACCCGTGGTCGATCAGGAAGACTTCTACGGAGAATGGGGTCATTATTCAAGATATGCCAATGATGGCCAATAAGATTTTTAATAGACATATGTTGACTAGAAAATGATGTTATAAAAGGCAAATTAGGAGAAGATTTCTCATGATCTGTTCGTTTCTGGTTTTTTAATAATTGGGATCTGTCCATCTGACCAACCTCAGTTAAGGTTTGTTGGAGAAATTCTCTATTGTATCCCTTGTCCAAAAACCTTTCAGTCAGAATCGGGGCTTGAGCCATAAATTCATGGAAGTCAGTGCAATTGCATCTGATACGAAGATATTGACCTTTTGGGATTGCTTGCAATCAGGGAGCATAATGACAACTGTCGACAGGAATATAAGAATTCCTGTCCGTTGGCTTAAAAAACATAGAGGTGATAAATTAACCATCCCTTATAGATATTACCAAGTTCAAAAAATTTATGACAGTTTGACTACATTCATAATTCAACTGTATACCTCTATTGTTAGAGTTTAGTTCGTCTAAAAATGTAATTAACTCCTGGTGTGGGCCATCCCATAGGAGGAGGACATCATCTATATATCTGGCCCAAAGCAATATCTGCGTCCTCCTCCCATTGGGCCATGTCCAAAATAAGTTTTATCCCCTTAGGGACAGTGAGGGCCCTATTAATATTCAACCAATACAGAAACACAACACTCAGCCTCTACAAAAATACACTGTTTCCCAGCGTCCCAGAGAAATTGCACCTGAAAGCTCAAATTGTCTACCTCCCAATAACCCAAGTTTTCCGGGTTGGGGTTTTCCCAGGGGCTACGCAGGGAACCAAACGACCCGCCGACCCTCAAGAGGAAATAGAGGAGGTAGGCGTATTAAATTCAAAAAAGTAAAAACTTAGCAGGCACAGGTGTATTCAATTTACCTTCCGCCCGCTCAGGGATCCCAATGGCTCTGATGTTGCTCCGTCTCATCCTATTCTCCAGGTCATCTAGACGTGCAGCTTGTTGGGCCGAGAGCAGGGCAGTATGTTTCACTTCCCTTTGCAAGGTCACCACATCATCTTCCAGGGAGCTAACCCTGCCCTCCACCACAGCTGTCCTGTGGTGCAGGTGGTTACTGCAGCTATAATATCCCGCAACGTGGGCTCTGTGTCTGGGGTTGGAGATGACTGCCTCAGGGCCTGGTCCACATCTGCAGCCTCCCAATCAGCAATCTGGCGGGAGATATACCCCAGCGGTACAGTGTCATCCGTATCAGAATGGGACCCCGGAGAGCCGGATCAATGGTCCCCAGACTGTATTTGGGGGTCCCGGGAAGCAGGCTTAGCAAACAGCTTCTGTGCAGCTTCCAGATAAGTGGCCTTCTGTGCCGTGCGCTGCGAGGCACCTCCATCTTGGATCGGGCTGGCCTGTGCAGATTTCCCTTCTTTACCCCTCTTAGACATCGTTTTTAGGAAGATTGGGGACTCACCGGGTGATCACAGCACTTCAGGGGACACAAGGCACTGGCGGATGGCAGAAAACGAAGCAGGATACGCTGTTACACAGGATAATGGCAAGGATCAGCAGCGGAGCTCGCAGCATGCACGTCCTCTCACATCCGCAGTTTGGCCACGCCCCCTGGGTGTATTCAATTTAAGTAAGGCAGTGCTGACGGATTCTGAAAAACTTATTTTGGACAATGGCCTAAAATATGCCCCCCCTAAACATTTGGATACATTCCAGACGTATATGGATATCCATGAGTTTATAAGAAAAATAAATTTTGAAAGATATGTTTTGAGCAACCCAATTAAAGATGATCGTGTGGTTAGCACTGAATTCCAACATTCAGGGTTGGCCAACGTATCTTTGTTCAATCCGCCAGGGACTCTGGCCCCATCCCTTAGGGTGTTTAGGGACGTTTTACTTAGGGATTTGGATAAAATCCAGGTGCATAAAACCTCCATGTCTGCTGACCAACAGAAGGGGCTTGATTCCTTGTGTGCTAACAGGGACCTGGTCATTAGGCCAGCGGACAAGGGGGGAGGCATCGTGGTACTTGACAAAAAAGACTATGATATGGAGATGCAACGTATTTTGGGAGATAGGCAAACCTATTTTCAGTTGCCCAAGGATCCTAAAAATTCATATAAAAGGACTTTGGAGGATATTGTTGACAGGGGTTACAAATTTAACATTCTTAATAAAAAAGAAAAGGCATTTATGATTCCCAAATGCCCTCGCACTCCTGTCATCTACTACCTTCCTAAATTGCATAAGAGTCTGACTTCCCCCCGGGTCGCCCCATTGTCAGTGGCATCGACTCTGTGACGTCCCAGGTGGGGAAGTATATAGACTCTTATTTGCAACCCTTGGTTCAAACCACACCTTCATTCATTAAGGACACCAGACATGTGATCAACCTTTTGTCTGGTTTGACTCCAACGGATCATCTCTGGTTAGTTACAGAAAATGTTTCTTCGCTGTACACAGTGATACCCCATGATGTGGGCTTGAGTGCTGTGAATATGTTTTTGGTTCGTGATTCAAACTAACCTAGAGCCCAAATATCCTTTATTATGGAATTGCTGGAATATGCAACACACCATAACTATTTTTGGTACAATGGGCAATTTTTTCGCCAGGTTACTGGCGTGGCCATGGGTGCCAAATATGCCCCGTCTTTGGCCAACCTTTTAATGGCCCAATGGGAGGAGGACGTCATCTATGCTCATCGCAGACCGCAGATATTGCTTTGGGACAGATATATAGATGACGTCCTCCTCCTATGGGATGGCCCACACCAGGAGTTAATTACATTTTTAGACAAGCTAAACTCTAACAATAGAGGTATACAGTTGAATCATGAATGTAGTCAAACTGTCATACATTTTTTGGACTTGGTAATATCTATAAGGGATGGTCAATTTATCAGCTCTACGTTTTTTAAGCCAACGGACAGGAATTCTTTATATTCCTGTCGACAGTTGTCATTATGCTCCCTGGTTGCAAGCAATCCCAAAAGGTCAATATCTTCGTATCAGACGCAATTGCGCTGACATCCATGAATTTATGGCTCAAGCCCAGATTCTGACTGAAAGGTTTTTGGACAAGGGATACAATAGAGAATTTCTCCAACAAACCTTAACTGAGGTTGGTCAGATGGACAGATCCCAACTATTAAAAAACCAGAAACGAACAGATCATGAGAATTCTTCTCCTAATTTGCCTTTTATAACATCATTTTCTAGTCAACATAGGTCTATTACAAATCTTATTGGCCGTCATTGGCATATCTTGAATAATGACCCCATTCTCCGTAGAAGTCTTCCTGATCGATCACGGGTGGTCTTTTTTTTAAATCTCTTTTTATTCAATTTTACAAACCAACAAACCATACAGAATAAATAGAAAACAATCGCAATATCAAAGTCCATTATTCTATAATAGAAGAAAAGAAGAAGAGGAAAAGAAAAAAAAAGAAAAAGAGAGAAAAAAAAGAATATATAGAATATAATTTCTCAACATCCTAGCATAGGCTGGTCCATTTAAGTGATAGTATTAGCACGTCACCCTTATATATATATGGACATAGAGCCTAGATATGAAACAAATATAGATTAATTTGAAGGAAAAAGTGATAACTGTAACAGTAATCAGACCTACAAAACATTTATTTTTAATCTACCCAAAGTTTGTGCTACTTCCGCCTTTAAGTACCAATCCGTATGTCTGAAGGGCTTCATAAAATGTTGAATGTCCTCAACCGTAAGTTCCTGCTCTATAAAGAATTTCCATTTGTCAAATAACTTTTTGGTAAAGATATGGTGTTGTAAGACTGTCCATACGTTCTTTGTACATTAACAACCTGAGCTCCGTCTTAAGGGCAGATAAGGTAGGAGGGTTAGGTTGGATCCGTGATTTTAAGATAGTTCTTTTGACTGCCAAGAAGCATAAATGTGACCACAGGGGGACAGTGGCCAATGGGCTCAAATGATCTATGGTGCTCACGTGGTTAATTCCAAATAGCATAAGATGCAGAGACTTCCGTAAGCGGGTATTCATTACCGTATTGGCATAATGGACCAGCTTGTCCCAAAATGGGATCACTCTGGGACAGGACCAAAATCTATGGGCCAATGTAGGCCTAGTTGACATACATAGGGGGCATACTGCTCTAGTTTTGTTGTCCCTAGTGGTCTTTAAAGGAGCCCCTAACCTTAGAGATAAAGTGGCAACAAATGTTTTGGAACCACCTATCCCTAAACCTAGTTTTTTACAACAATTGACAGGTTTTTATAGGTGCAACAGATGTCAGATATGCAGCTTAAATTCCACCAAACTCAGGAGGGTAAAATAATTTGCTGCAAAGAGCACAGGTAGGGTACACACCATTGAACCCTTCATTTCCTGCATGAGCACTGGAGTGGTCTATTTGCTCCAGTGCCCGTGCGGGTATCAATATATTGGGAGGACAAAGCGCCCCTTATGTGTTAGAATAAACACGTATCCAATATAAAGAAGGGTTTTCTTAAACATTCGGTCTCAAAGCACTATGCTGCTGTTCATGATAAGGACCCTAGAAATACTTTATTTCTAGGAATTGATAAGTTTGTACCACACTGGAGGGGTGAACCCCTTATTAGAGGCATCTCTAGGTTAGAGATGTCATGGATTTATCGTGCAAAGACCTATGTGCCATTCGGTCTCAATATCGACGTAGCATTAAATGCTTTTATTGATAATGCATGATATCATTTAATTGGAATCACTGATTCAGTGATCCTTATTTGATTTATACATTTACTTGATTTTATTTATTTATTTATTCCAAATATAAGTGGTTAGTCCTTCGGTTTATATTTACTTATCGGTTTTTGATATAATTTATTTCATTTAATTTGATTTATTTATATTCATTCACATCATCTAACTTAGTTTTGGGCCTTGGTCTAATTTTGTAAATTGTATGCATTATAATTGCAATTCGATTCTTGGCCACTAGATGGTGTCGTACAACCTATGGGACATTTATACTTACTTTGTAATTTCTATAAGAATACCATTTTGGCCACCTATTTTAAATATTTTTTATGATTATTTTTGTTGAGGGTAAATCGATCTTCAATGTATACAATCTATTAATTTGCCTTCATTATTATGTTTTTTTGGGGGTTCCTGGTGTTTTGCGATATTCCAGCATCAGATTAGTTTGTCATCTCCCTCATGTAAGATGGCCGAGCTGGTTTCGCTCACCCCCGGATATCCTGTTAGTTGTTGCTTAAATAGATGGCGTCTGCACGCCGACCGCACCTTTGAAAACGTCATCTGTGATGAAACGGCGTAAGGTCACGGCGTGCTGACGTCATTTCCTGGAGTGTCCGGTCTGTGCGGACGTGCGCAGCCGTCCGGCCGGCGGCTGATACATACGATACGATATTTCCTATACATGTGAGTTGTTTACCTTTCATTTTAATAAATTTTGTTACGTTTTACACTATGGCGCCTCTTCCCCTTTTATGTCTTTGAATACTGGGGCCACATTTCCTGGAGCATTTCGTGGGAATATTTACCATCCATCTGACCTCAGGATACCATATGTGAGACAACAATACAGTCTGGTAAGGGGCTTACTTTATTGGTGGTGATTGTTTGGCCTGCCTGGTGGATTCTTCACAGGCCTACCATTCTCTTCTTCTTGATATCATACTAGTAATGAGATTGTAGTCTGGTAAGGGGCGTAAATATCGGTGGTGGATTGCATGCCTATATATTGGTGCATCTACAAGTCTACCTTTCTCTTATTCTGGTAAGGAGTATCTAGAAGGTTTTTCCTATTGGGGATTCCTTTATCTATATCTATCCATTGATCCTTAGTTCTGGTAAGCAGCATTATTATTGGTGGTGGATACTTACTCACCCAATCACCCTGGCTCTATAAGGATTCGCTTTCTTTTCCGTTTTTGGATTTGATCACATTTATTCACATTGGTGTCAAGTTCACTGATGATTTTTTTGTTGGGGTTTTATGCTATGGCGTTCCTCTTTTTTCTTTTATGATTCCACGTTATTCACTTCCGGGAGTCTAAGCACAGATATCTACAAACATATCATGTTCTGGTAAGCGCATTACCATAGGGAGTCCGGATTGATATCAACTGTTTTTACATATCAACATTTATTTGGACTATTATGGACATTTATTTGATCTCACATTTTTATTTCAATTGATATATGTTTTATCACTAATTTTTGTTTCACCTATCACTTAGGTGTATGGACATATAATTTAACGTTGAGCGCTTGTTTATTTGTATTTTTGTAAGGGTGTGGTTACACTTGAAGTTGCAGCCTATTTTTGTGATAATTTTCCATTGGCGCGGTTATTTCCATATTATCCCATCTTTTAATTGATAACTAAACACAACTTGTAAGCGCAATTTATCTTTATTTCATCAATTAAAGGATACTTTATCTATACTGTCCTGTGTAGAGTTGAGCGGACACCTGGATGTCCGTGTTCGGCGGGTTCGGCCGAACTTGAAAAAAAAGTCCGGGTCTGCGACCCAGACTTTTTCCGAACTTTACCCGGACACCGAACCCTATTGAAGTCAATGGGGACCCAAACTTTTAGGCACTAAAATGGCTCTAAAAAACCAATGTAAAGGGCTAGAGTGCTGCAAATGACAGCAAAATGTAGTTAAGAGCATGGCAAGTACTCTTAAAAAAAATTCCCCTTTAAATTTGTAATTTTTAAATAGCAGATTAGAACTGCACTCTGTAGTAAAATATAGCTGAATGCTGCACACAACAGACTGATAAAAATATTTTTTTTCTCCCTCCTCCTCCTCCTCCTCAGTGGTCTCAAGTGAGGGCAAAAAGATTGTTCACTGCACCACCCCCCACACAGCAAAATCGATGTAGATCGCTAATGGACGATTGTTCTGTCCTGTGTCTCCTAATCTCTCCCTGGCTAATCTCTCCAGCCTGTCCCTAAAATGCTCAAATATCTTTCCCTGCCTACACTCCGACCTGTCCCTGCATTCATTTCGGGCACAATTTTTCCCTGTCTGTCCCTAATCAGCAGCAGCCAGCACGTATGATGTGTGCTCTCTCCCTACAGCAGAATGACGCACCGCGCTGTGTCTCTCGAGCTTATAAAGACATGGGTCACATGCTTCAGATGGCCAATCACAGCTACTAATACATTAGTAGGCATGGCTGTGATGGCGCACACCAGTTAAACGCTTGTTGATTGGCTGTTGAAAGCCCGCCATTAAAAGCGCGCCATTACATAAAATACAGGAAATAAAATTACTGAACACGGATTTTAAACCCGAACATACAGTAAAGTTTTCGGGTCCGTGTCCGGGTAACAAAAATCCAATTATCCGGTACGGACCCGAACAATACAGTCCGTGTTCGCTCAACACTAGTCCTGTGGGCTCTGTTTTGTTTTACTTCTGCCAGTTAAACATGCCTCTGGATATACATTGAACTTGCAAGGAAGAGATGTCTGCTTTGGTTTCCCTAAGGAGCTCTACATCTCAAGATTTTACCTTTGGTCCAGCAATGTCTACGCACAGCATTATACCATGTCATGGGCAAGGCTGGTACAACATGATAGTCTGAGTGATTTATATAAAGGTTGGGAACAGCTTGAAGGGGTAGAACATTCTTTATGTATATTTGCTCTAATACAGATTGCCTATGGTTCTCTTTTTTTAGACTGGGTGATCCTGCAGGCTCCTCTCTATGTTCATGAAGGTGACGATGCGACTCTGAGATGTCACCATTATCCCGGATATTCTGGAAGACGGACTATATTTTACAAAGATAATGCTGTCATAGAAAATTGGCAATCTGATCCTGAGTTACATATTAATAACATAAATCTGGGAGTATCTCCTGGATATATGTGTAAGAAAGAGGTTTATCACAACCAACTGTATTATAAGCACAGTGGAGGAACTTCTGTATCCGTGATGGGTAAGCCCTGCAAATTTATTGGGGTGGAGTGGAGCAGATTTGTCCTTCTCAAGTGTTAATTATTCGCAGAGATTTGCTCTACTCCTCTAGCTTTGGATCCGGTTAGTGTCTCACTTTGATTCCCCACACAGTCCTGGAGAAAAGTCAGAAAAATTAAGATGACAACACAATATTTATAATGTACTATATGTATATTTGATTATTAAAATTGCAGAACTTGGGAGATAGAGAGGTTGATTTACTAATGACTAATAGGCCTTTCACTTTGCAAGGGAATTTTCCCCAGAGCTTTGTCAATGTGGTGTCATGTCAGTTTGCTTGCACATGATTGGATGATGCAAATGATCAGAACTTTCCCTCATTCACCCAGCTCTGTGTCAAATTTCCTTGCAAAGTGCAACTTTCTTTGCAAAGTGAACAGCCTATTTACCTTTAGTAAATCAACCCTAGGGACTCTGGGATTGTGATTGTGTTTAACTAGCTGGCTCGTCAACTGAGCACCTTGTTCTGGATTACCTCTATTTGTCTGATCCCACATGTCTATATAACAGATTACACTACTGATTGCTGCCTGCCTTGACCCTTACCTGAATAGCAACAGGTTGTTCTACTAATTGTGGCCTGCCCTGGTCCTTGCCTGGATAATGGATTATGCTTCTGCATGCTGCCTGCCTTTACACTTGCATGGATATTGAATTATACTATTGTCTGCTGTCAGCACAGACCACTGCTAACTGGACATCCAGCCAGCCACTAGTCCTGGTCACTCCTGCACGCAACACCTTTGAACCTTTCCCCCGTGAAGCCATCTGGCACAGTACATGAACTATTTCTGTTGTCAAGAGTTGCTGGGAAGCATCTTGGTTCTGCAAATAGAGCATCATGCTTTAAGTCCTGGGGGGCATCCAAGGACTGTTAGAGCATTTTGCCTTCAGGGAAAGACGCCTTGCTATTTTCGCAGAACGGAATGCAAACCAGCAATCCTTACACCATGACCTCAAATGATTGGAGTAAAGACCCTTTGATAAAAGACATAAATAGCAGTTTTGGGGTGGAGTGTCCAGGCCAGGAGGGCAGAACTAGGGTGAGCACTTTATTTGAAGGTACATTTTAAGAAATTATTTTACTTCCCCAGCAAATAATCAATCTGAAGAATGTTTGGAATTAACTCATTGTTGTAAGAAACTGCACAATGTTGTTGACAGGCAGCATAGCTATGGGCAATACTGGGACAGGGTCGTCCAGAGCCCAGGGCAAGGATCCAGAATTGCCTCCCTCCCTCTTCCCCCACTATTAATGAATGCCATAGAATGGGTGTAGTACCCTGCGTCCATTTGTTGCTACTTTGCTTTGCAGTTGCCCCTCTTCGCCATCCCTTGTCCCATCCCTGGCTATTTTCTTGTTTATTATGTATTCAGTCTGACCAGACTTCTGAGGTTGAGCACCCTACCCCCCCACACACACACCTGTCCACAGTATATTATAGGATAGTGGACACTGTGTATATCCACAGTGTCCACTATCAAGTAGATATAGGAGGAGTCCCTTGTAGTGCATTAGCACATCTCTCCCAGCAAGGAGTGTTGTCTCCAAGGGTTAGAGAGGTTGGATTCATCCATTTTTTTATGGATAGTGTAGGACCCACTGACAATGGGGTACTTTGACGTAGTGGTGGGCTTGAGCACGATATGGCCATATGGTGGGACCAAATACACATTTTTATTTATGGATTGTCTTCATATTTGATAGTCATTTCTGTTGCATGTGTGCACTATTCTTTTTTAATATGGGCAATGTGTTCACCACCTGTAAGACAAAGTCAAATTTTAAAAATGCAAAGAAAGTTACATTAATTATCTGAAAAAGATCCTACTAATCTGGTAAAATCTAATGGTTCCTTCATGTCCTGGTGAAAAAAGGGAGGTATACTGTTTATTATTTGTGTTTTATAGAAATCTTCACAACTCCAGAAATAAAAGTGACCCCATTTCCGGTAATGGAAGGAGATAATGTTACTGTGACATGTCACACAAATGTGTCTCCATACAGACCAGAGACAGAACTGCAGTTTGCTTTCTACAAAGATGGAGGAAATATTCTGAGTTTTGGTTCATCTGACAAATATGGATTCCAGTTCGCTAAGGTGAAGAATTCTGGGAAATATTACTGTGAAGCGAAAACAGTTTCAGGCAAAATAATAATGAAGGGGAGTAAAACGTTGAACATCGAATTAAATGGTAAGCATAGATTATGGATTCACAGATATGGTGAAATTTTCAGGCAACTGGTAAGGTTGACCAGGGAGAAATACTTTCTGGGAGCGGCATACAGGCAGCTTGTAAGTAAATAGCAAATATGCAGGAAGCTGACCACTGGGCAGGAATCAATAATGAACACAAATTATGGAAATAAATTTAATAGAAGGAAATCGAAAAATGAATTACTGTATGTGGGTTACTGTTGCTGACCTCCTTCTGACAATGCCAGTCACCTGGCTATCATACCAAGTGAAGCCAGAACTCCCAACCTGTATAATTGTTCTGGGTCAATGACTCCTAGCTAATTAAATAAAGAAGATCTACTGTACCTGAATCAGGCAATGTGTATTTTCCAAGAAAGTTACAATGGCAGTTACACACCTCTATTACATTTAGTTTTATTGAAACTAGGGATGAGATGATCGCAGGGTTCTGCAAACTTTCTTAGGAACCAGTGACAGTGGGAAGCTTATATATATATATATATATATATATATATATATATATATATATATATATACTGCCTGGCCAAAGAAAAAGTTGCCCGTCACACACTAATATTTTGTTGGCCACGCATTCGCTGTGGCATTGTTTCGATAAGCTTCTGCAATGTCACAAGATTTATTTCCGTCCAGTGTTGCGTTCATTTTTCACCAAGATCTTGTATTGATGATGGGAGAGTCGGACCACTAAGCAAAGCCTTCTCCAGTACATCCCAAAGATTCTCAATGGGGATAAGGTCTGGAATCTGTGGTGGCAAATCCATGTGTGAAAATGATGTCTCATGCTCCCTGAACCACTCTTTCCCAATTTGAGACCAATGAATCCTGGCATTGACATCTTGGAATATGCCCGTGCCATCAGGGAAGAAAAAATCCATTGTTGGAATAACCTGGTCATTCCATATATTTAGGTAGTCAGGTTTGCATTGTGTGTGTGGAAATGCTCTTACTTTCACTATTAAACATAGCCCTGAGTTCTACTGTTGTTTTTCTACAATTTGATTTCACCAAACATTTAAGCGATTGCCGATCATGATCAGTCAGGATTTTTTTTACGACCACAATTTTACCTCGAAGACGAAGGTTCCCCACTATCCTTCCAGTTTTTAATAATGCGTTGGACAGTTCTTAATCATAACTCAATTTTAGTCGTTTCTGCAATCTCCTTAGAGGTTTTCTCTGCTTGATGCATGCCAATGATTAGACCCTTCTCAAACAGACTAACATCTTTTCCACGACCACGGGATGTGTTTTTTGACATGGTTGTTTAAGAAATGAGAAGCTACCCATTGCATCAGTTGGGGGTTAAATAACTTATTGCCAGCTGAAAGATAATCGCCCATGCAGTAACTATCCAATAGGAGACTCTTATCTATTTGCTTAGTTAATTCTAGGTGGCGACTTTTTTTTTGGCCAGGCAGTGTATATGGAAAAAATGATACAAATTTAATTTGGATACAGCGTTGCATGACCGCGCATTTACCAGTTCAAGTAGCACAGTGTTAAATAGCAAAAAATGGCCTGGTCATGCAGGGGGTAAAATCTTCTGGAGCTGAATAGGAGAAAATAGGAGTAGTCAAGCACCATCATGATGTTGATTTTTCGAGACAAGAAGCATAATATGCCCAAGTAATAAGCAAATGGTTGACCCATGTTCTTAAGTTATTTATTAATAAAAACCGTGTTCCTAAAACCTCAACATATACTGTGTGTAAGTGAGACTATCACATTCACTCAGGTCGCATTATACCACTAATGCATTTTCGCTACTTTTATTTTCAGCGATCTTCACACAACCAGAAATCATGGTGACCCCAAATCAAATGACAGAAGGGGACAGTATGACCCTCACCTGTCACACAATACGTAGTGAACCCAATAATAAAACAGAACCGGAGTTTGCTTTTTACAGAGATGGACAAAATGTTCAGAAATTCAGTTTATCTAACCGATATGAAGTCCAGTCCGCTGAGCCAAAGCATTCTGGGAATTATTCCTGTAAAGTGAGGGCTTCAACCAGAAATATCACAAGGAGCAGTGAAGAGTTATACATCCAGATACAAGGTGAGCAGAACAGGTGCCATTGTCTTATCATATAAGAGGAAAAATAAGTTTACTATTCACCATACTATCCATTTCTGAATTGTACTTTTTTTTTTTTAAGAAACTTTTTTAAAGTCAATGTGCGATACAAGAGAAAAGGGTATAACATTGTACAATGCATTTTAACATTTTTCGGGGTCGGAAGCTGAGCAATGGAAAGAGCTCATATCTGACCCGGGGGTTTAACAAGTATAACAATCCAGATTCAGAAAAACAAGTATACTAGAACCCTAGTTGGATGGATTTTATGCACCTAAATGGGATTAGCGTCACAGGGGAGAAATTGTGACAAAGGGGGAAAATCGGGGCGGATGAAGGTGAGGGGGAAGGAATATGGAAAGGGGGGGGGGGGTACCTGTGAGATAGAAAAACTTAAGATAAGACACTTAATCTACAGCAGAGAGTTCTCTACCCAGTAACAGCATATACAAATGTATCCGCTACCATTGCAGAGCCGACACTTTTGGGTAGTGAATCCAGGAAATCCTGCCATTTGCAAGAGAAACGATCAGTTGAGGACGAAGAGTTGGAATCCGTATTGAGCCGGTCTTTAGTCATAAGGCTTAAAAGTTTGCGGTGTACTTTTGACACAGTAGGGCCCTCATTTGTAATCCAATTGGCGAGAATAACTCTGTGAGCAGGTAAGGATCCAAATACGAGGGTGAGGTAGAGGACGGCTAGTCCATATTTGCAGATGCTTGTCCCAATATCCAAAGACAAGTAATAGGGGGTCCTTCGGTAGCTGAAGGAGCGTGACTCGTTTGATTAGCACCTGGTCCCAGAATGTACAGATAAAAGAACACGACCAGAATCTGTGGTGTAACGATGGACGGTTAGTTTTGCAAAGAGTGCACAGACGTGTGAAAGGAGCCTGTACGTTGGACGTGAAGGGGATGTAGGCTCTGTGCAGAATGTGAATTGTACTTTATATAATTCTGTATACTGATCCTGTGTGATATGCTTACAGTTATATTAATTTCCTCTACAGAGCTCTTCTCCCAGCCGGAAATTGAGACGGTCCTAGACGTGGACATAGAACGCAATCAAATGATCCTAACATGTAATACAATTGCAACGAGAAATGACATTGAACTGCAGTTCATTTTCTACAAGAATGGACAGAAAATCCAGGAATTCAGTTCATCTCACCAGTATGTAATCCCACCGGCTCAGGTGGACCATTCTGGGAAATATTGTTGTGAAGTAAGAACTTCAAGCAACAGTGTGAAAAAAAGAAGTGAGGAATTAACTGTAGGCGAACAAGGTGATCAAATTGTATTTTTAAATGGCGGCCTCAATAGCAGTTTACTATGTACATGCTGTGCTTACCATCTAGAAGCAAAACATGCTTGGATGTGCTAAAATTTATTATTTATAGGGTTGGCCAAATCTGTTGAGGGTAGAAGGAGGTATGAGCCATTCTTTGAAGCAGCACAAGAAGTTACATTTCTGACAAAGCTCAACATCCAATGCAGTATATTGGTAAATACGGGATATCTATGTATAATATTCCATACTTTCAAGCAAAAATAGAATTCCATATATCTTGGGTTGTAATGATATTCCCAAACCTAAGTCTCCTTCTTGGGAATCCGAGTAATTCTCAATACCCTAACAGATGAGCCATCAGTATGTAATCCCATCAACTCTGCTGGACAATTCTGGAAATTATTACCAACTCTGGTAATTCTGGAACTTCAACCAACAGTGTAAAAAAGAGGAGCGAGGAATTTAAATGTGGGCAAACGAGGTGATCATACTGTACAGGATTATTGAATGAGGCCTCAATAACAATTGGCTATATACAGGTGCATCTCATAAAATTAGAATATCATCAAAAAGTTATTTTATTTCAGTAATTAAATTCAAAAAGTGAAACTCATATATTTTATATAGATGCGTTACACACAGAGTGATATATTTCAAGCATTTCTTTATTTTAATGTTGATTATGGCTTTCAGCTAGAGAAAACCCAAAATTCAGTATCTCAGAAAATGAAAAAATGACATAAGACCAATAAAAAGAAAAAAAAAAAGGATTTTTAATACAGAAATGTTGGCTTACTGAAAAGTATGTCCATTTACATTGTAGTGAGCACTCAATACTTGGTCAGGGCTCCTTTTGCATGAATTACTGCATCAATGCGGCGTGGCATGGATTTTTTTTTAATCAAGGGATATCCCTTCACTGACCGGTGGAAGTAGCAGCCACTACAGATCTAAAAGCTATAGAAAGTTTACCCTAAAAAAATAAAGCTAAAACCCTCAACGTCATACAAATTTGTCAGTGGCATAACAGTATAATAGTATTGGAAAAAAACAGAAATTATGGGGCAACAAGAGGGATTTTGATGGTACTGTCACCAAACAGGTAATCAGACCCAAGAGGCATATATAGAAAATATAACAGAATTTTATTGCATACAAAAGCAGTACATTATACACAAAACACATATATATTTTTGAAAAAATGTTAAAACCCAAATGAAGTTATACACAGTCCAGGAGGGAGGTGATTCTTCTAAAGACTTACCCAATGCAGAAAGAGTCAGTTTAGAAGTTACCAGAAATTCACAACATGTTTCACGATAAACCGCTTCCTCGGGGGAATGGCAAAAAACTAGGAAGAAAAAAACAATCATAAGTAAAATATACAAAAAGTGTGGAAGATAATATGTGAAGACATGTCCGTAAGGGACCAAATGGTTGGAAAGTCATAACCAGTTCTAAACAGCAGTGTTACCTTGTAGGGCAGGGGTAATGAATTAAAATTCAAGGAGGTCCGGTCGCCAAAATTTTCTTTGGGCCGAGGTCCAAATCTGAAGTCTGTGCTATGACTCAGAAAGATGGGCAAAACAAAACGTGTCCATCAGCGTTGCTCTTAACATAAAATATGCCCATTAGAGTGCCCCTTAACATAAAATGTGTCCATCAGCGTGACCCTTAACATAAAATAAGGGGCACTCTGATGAGCACATTTTATGTTAGGGGGCACTCTGATGGGCACATTTTGTTAGGGGGCACTCTGATGGGCACATTTTATGTTAAGGGGCACTCTGATGGGCACATTTTACACATTTTATGTTAGGGGGCACTCTGATGGGCACATTTTATGTTAGGGGCACTCTGATGGGCAAAACAAAACGTGTAAATCAGCGTTGCTCTTAACATAAAATATGCCCATTAGAGTGCCCCTTAACATTAAATATGCCCATTAGACTGCCCCTTAACATAAAATATGCCCATCAGTGTCACCCTTAACATAAAATAAGGGGCACTCTGATGAGCACATTTTATGTTAGGGGGCACTCTGATGGGCACATTTTGTTAGGGGGCACTCTGACGGGCACATTTTATGTTAAGGGGCACTCTGATGGGCACATTTTACACATTTTATGTTAGGGGGCACTCTATTGGGCACATTTTATGTTAGGGGCACTCTGATGGGCAAAACAAAACGTGTAAATCAGCGTTGCTCTTAACATAAAATATGCCCATTAGAGTGCCCCGTTAACATAAAATATGCCCATTAGAGTGCCCCCTAAATTACCAAAAGTGGTAACCCCGAGCCACACTCGGGGTACCGCCAGAAGCATCGCTGGATCCTGTAAAAGAGGTCTCTTACCTTGTCACCGGTATCCAGCGATGTGTCTCGGCAGTGTCTCGCGGCGGATCTTCCTCCCGATCCTCTCCGTGCCCCGGCTTCCGTCTCCTGCGACGTGAAGTTCGCAGGGGGGGTGGAACCGGCGGCAAATTCAAATGTAAAAACTCACTGATGCAATTCAAAATAAAAAAAAAATCAGATTAGTTTGCCCCCCAGTGCCCTTTCCTGCAGTTTTACTGTACTTTTTATGTAAATATATATAGAGTATATATATATATATATATATATATATATATATATATATATATATAGTATATATAAATATATATATACATATATATATATATATATATATATATATACACATATACATATACACATATATATTTTTATATATATATATATATATATATATATATATATACACGTCATTCTTGTGAGTGAGCAGCCCAAACCAACTGTATACATTATATATATATATATATATATATATATATATATATACATAATATATGCATACATACATATATATATATATATATATATAATATATATAATTAATTTATACAGTTGGTTTGGGCTGCTCATTCACAAGAATTACATGCAAAATAATGGTACCGCTTTCAGCACCTAAAATCCAAAAGAATCATACCGCCAGGGAGGTTAAGAAATGAGAAGCTACCCATTGCATCAGTTGGGGTTAAATAACTTGTAGCCAGCTGAAAGATAATCGCTCATGCAGTAACTATCCAATAGGAGGCTCTTACCTATTTGCTTAGTTAATTCCAGGTGGCAACTTTTTTTGGCCAGGCAGAGTATGTGGAAAAAATGATATAAATGTAATTTGGGTGCAGCGTTGCATGACCGCGCAATTACCAGTTAAAGTAGCACAGTGTTAAACGGCAAAAAATGGCCTGGTAATGAAGGGGGTAAAACCTTCTGGAGCTGATGTGGTTAAAATAGGAGGAGTCAAGCACCATCATGATGTTCATTTTTCTAGACAAGAAGCACAACATGCCCAAGTAGTAAGCAAATGGTTGACCCGTGTTCTTAAGTTATTTACTAATAAAAACCGTGTTCCTAAAACCTCAACACATACTGTGTGTAATGGAGACTATCACATTCACTCAGGTCGCATTATACCACTAATGCATTTTCGCTACTTTTATTTTCAGCGATCTTCACACAACCAGAAATCATGGTGACCCCAAATCAAATGACAGAAGGAGACAATATGACCCTGACCTGTCACACAATACGTAGTGAACCCAATAATAAAACAGAACCGGAGTTTGCTTTTTACAGAGATGGACAAAATATTCAGAAATTCAGTTTATCTAACCGATATGAAGTCCAGTCCGCTGAGCCAAAGCATTCTGGGAATTATTCCTGTAAAGTGAGGGCTTCAACCAGAAATATCACAAGGAGCAGTGAAGAGTTATACATCCAGATACAAGGTGAGCAGAACCAGTGCCATTGTCTTATCATATAAGAGGAAAAATAAGTTTACTATTCACCATACTATCCATTTCTGAATTGTACTTTATATAATTCTGTATACTGATCCTGTGTGATATGCTTACAGTTATATTATTTTTCTATACAGAGCTCTTCTCCCAGCCGGAAATTGAGATGGTCCTAGACGTGGACATAGAACGCAATCAAATGATCCTAACATGTAATACAATTGCAATGAGAAATGACATTGAATTGCAGTTCGCTTTCTACAAGAATGGACAGAAAATTCAGGAATTCAGTTCATCTCACCAGTATGTAATCCCACCGTCTCAGGTGGACCATTCTGAGAAATATTATTGTGAAATAACAACTTCAACCAACAGTGTGAAAAAAAGAAGTGATGAATTAACTGTAGATGAACAAGGTGATCAAATTGTATTTTTAAATGGCGGCCTCAATAGCAGTTTACTATGTACATGCTGTGCTTACCATCTAGAAGCAAGACATGCTTGGATGTGCTAAAATGAATTATTTATATGGTTGGCCAAATCTGTTGAGGGTAGAAGGAGGTATGAGACATTCTTTGAAGCAGCACAAGAAGTTACATTTCTGACAAAGCTCATCGTCCAATGCAGTATATTGGTAAATACAGATATCTATGTATAATATTCCATACTTTCAAGCAAAAATAGAATTCCATATATCTTGGGTTGTAATGATATTCCCAAACCTAAGTCTCCTTCTTGGGAATCCGAGTAGTTCTCAATAGCCTAACAGATGAGCCATCAGTATGTAATCCCATCAACTCCGCTGGGCAATTCTGGAAATTATTACCAACTCTGGTAATTCTGGAACTTCAACCAACAGTTTAAAAAACAGGAGTGAGGAACAAATGTGGGCAAACGAGGTGATCATACTGTACAGGATTTTTGAATGAGGCCTCAATAACAATTGGCTATATACAGATGCATCTCATAAAATTAGAATATTATCAAAAAGTTAATTTATTTCAGTAATTAAATTCAAAAAGTGAAACTCATATATTTTATTTAGATTTGTTACACACAGAATGATATATTTCAAGCATTTATTTATTTTAATGTTGATGATTATGGCTTACAGCTAGTGAAAACCCAAAATTCAGTTTCTCAGATAATTAGAATATTGCATAAGGCTAATTTAAAAAAAAAAAAAAGGATTTTTAACCACCTTAGCGGTATCCCCGAGCGTGACTCGGGGTAGATTTTTCAGGCTAGGATCGGTATCCCCGAGTCACGCTCGGGGTAGATGAGCAGAGCGCGCAGCGGTGTCCCTTACCTTCTCCTGGCGATCCAGCGATGATCTCCCATTGCTGTGATCGCCAGCCGAGATCCCCGCCGCTCGTCCATCGGTCTGATGACTTCCTAGTTCCGTTCCCTGCAGCAGCAATGCTGCATGGGAGCGGAACTGGGAGGGAAATTCAAACGTTGCACA
The DNA here is from genome assembly GCF_965119305.1 of Pelophylax lessonae. NCBI lineage: Eukaryota > Metazoa > Chordata > Amphibia > Anura > Ranidae > Pelophylax > Pelophylax lessonae. Next base: position 18,715,590 of record NC_138780.1, read on the forward strand.
AAACACAAACACATAACATTCATATTACATATACATATATATATATATATATATATATATATATATATATATATATTTATATATATATGTGTGTGTGTGTGTATATATATATATATATATATATATGTGTACACATGTATATATATATATATATATATATATATATATATATACACACACACACACACACACATATATATATATAATATATAAAGCATGAATTATAATCTAATCAATAAATCAATAATATAATTTTATAATATAATATAATATATATATATATATATATATATATATATATATATATATGTATTATATTATATTTTATATAATAAAATTATATTATTGATTAGATTATAATTCATGCGTTTGTGTTTCCAATTTATCACATCTGGGATGTCTACTAGAGTCTTGTTTTGGTCAGGTTTAAGTCAGTAATTACTAAGAATTGTAGGCCTATAATACATAACGCCAAATTTCCATGAAAAAAATTGTACCGCTTTCCTGACATAATCATACCACCAGGGAGGTTAATACAGAAATTTGGCTTACTGAAAAGTCTGTCCATGTACAGTATAGTCTGCACTCAATACTTGGTCAAGGCTCATTTTGCATGAATTACTGCATCAATGCGGAGTGGCATGGAGGCGATCAGCCTTTGGCACTGCTGAGGTGTTACCGAAGCCCAGGTTGCTTTGATAGTGACCTTCAGCTTATCTGCATTGTTGGGTCTGGTGTCTCTCATCTTCCTCTTGAAAATACCCCACATATTCTCTATGGGGTTTAGGTCAGAAAAGTTTGCTGGCCAATTAAGCACAGTGATACCATGATCATTAAACCAGGTATTGGTACTTTCGGCAGTGTGGGCGGTGCCAAGTCCTGCTGGAAAATGAAATTAACACCTCCATAAAGCTGGTCAGCAGAGGGAAGCATGAAGTGCTCTAGAATTTCCTGGTAGAGGACTGCGCTGACTTTGGACTTGCTAAAACACAGCGGACCAACACCAGCAGATGACATGGCTCCCCAAATCTTCACTGACTGTGGAAAATTTTGCATTTCATTTGGAATTCAAGGTCCCGAATCTGGAGGAAGAGTGGAGGGGCACAGAATCCAAGTTGCATGAGGTCCAGTTTGAAGTTTCCACAGTCAGTGATGATTTGGGGAGCCGTGTCATCTGCTGGTGTTGGTGTTGGTCCAAAGTCAGCGCAGCCCTCTACCAGGAAATTCTAGAGCACTTCATGCTTCCCTCTGCTGACCAGCTTTATGGAGATGCTGATTTCAATTTCCAACAGTACTTGGCACCGCCCACACTGCCAAAACTATCAATACCTGGTTTAATGATCATGGGATTACTGTGCTTGATTGGCCAGCAAACTCGTCTGACCTAAACCCTTTTGAGAATCTGTGGGGTATTGTCAAGAAGAAGATGAGAGACACCAGACTCAACAATACAGACGAGCTGAAAGCCGCTATCAAAGCACCCTGGGCTTCCATAACACCTCAGCAGTGCCACAGACTGATCACCTCCATGCCACGCCACATTGATGCAGTAATTCATGCAAAAGAAACCCCGACCAAGTATTGAGTGCATACTATACTGTACATGGACATACTTTTCGATAAGCCAACATTTCTGTATTAAAAATCCTTTTTTTTTTATTGGTATTATATAATATTCTAGCTTTATGAGATCCAGAATTTTGGGTTCTCACCGGCTGTAAGTCATTATCCTCAAAATTAAAAGAAAGAAATGCTTAAAATATAGTACTCTGTGTGTAACGCATAAAATATATGAGTTTTACTTTTAGAATTGAAATAAATACTGAAATAAATTAACTTTTTGATATTATTCTAATTTTATGAGATACACTTGTACATGCTGTGCTTACTATCCAGAAAACAAAACATGCTTAGGTATGCTAACACTAATAAATGATTTGATTGGCCACGTCTGTTGAAGGGAGAAGGAGGTACGAGCCATTCTCTGAGGCAGCACAAAACACTGAATTTCTATTAAAGCTCATTCCAAGTAGGGGTATGTTGGTAAATATGGGATATCTACAGTATATATCATATTCATAGAAATACATATTTCCTAAGATGTAAAAAAAAAAAAACCCATACCCAAGACACCTCCATGGAAATAAGACAATGAGACAATCTGCCCGAGTTTGATTCACATAGGATGGGGGGAACTCTGCTTGAAATAAGCGGCTCCCCCCCCCCCCCCCGTACGCAGTGGACTGGGAAAGAGTCAATGGGCAGAGTAAACCTTGGCAAACACGTCATCGAAGCACCTGGTTTGGATAGTCAACCTGCCTGAGTTTGATTCACATAGGATGGGGGGATACTCTGCTTGAAATCAGCGAAGGCCAAACTTCATTGTAAACCCTATTGAAGTCTATAACAGGTAAATCTAGATACTGAATTTTGGCCAATTTCAAAGTGAATAGGCAAGCTATTGTCTAAAAAAGGCACGGGTGTTGGGGTCAGATTGAATACAGTTGTGCGCCTCCATCCCCCCAAACACACACATAATTGTCACTATGTGTCCCCACCAGTGGCACCCAATCTCCCCTCTAACTCCTTTTCTTTTCTCCCTGTTTCTTCTTCCCACCCTTTCTTTGTATCCACTCGTAGTGATCAGATGCCTACTTGGGCACGTTGGGGCCTCCTAGAAAACCTACAAAGAGGTTCCCAATAAGTTCTTGGAATCACCTCTGCTTCAAACTAGCTCCGGGATCCCCTGACGCCCAGACTTTTTACTCTGGAAATACTTCAATTGATGCTGATCACCCCACACCCTCCCACCCCCTTCCTACGATGTTGCTTGGGCTTTGTCGTAGCAGAAGGTCTTCTGAACTGTTTTTTGTAGACCAGAGGTGTAACTAGAACCTTCAGGAATCCAGTGCAAGAAACCATGAAGGGCCCCCCGGACCCCTGGCCGGGGCCTTTCCCTTCAAGCCTGATGTTCTTCCCACTAATACTGGGACCCTTTACTCTCGTTGCGGGGCCCTTTATTACAGTCCTGCAGCGGGACCCATTCACAAGTTCTGCAGTGGGCCCCCTTCCTGCCATCTTGGGGACTCCCCACTGTGGTGGAATGCCAGGGCCCTGTCGCAAGTGTGACCTTTGCGATCCTGGAAGTTCACCCACTGGTGTCAGTCGTTTTTATTTTTTGGTATTTCAATTGTATTATTTTTTATCATTTTATTTAATTTCTTTTTACAATGTCACTGACTATGACTCTGTCCATTCAGAAAAGGAAGGAGCTGGTAAATTACATATTTACCGACCCCTTCCTGGTTCTCTATTGTGACACATCCCCTGCAGCAGCCGGCAGGAGAGGGGAGGGAGCACAGTGGGGGGGGGACAGGGGAGCACACAGGGGCCCAGAGACAGCCAGGGGAGGACTGGGCCATGGGGCAGGGGGGCAATTGCCCCCTGGGCTGCTCTGATGCCCCGTAAAAAGGCTGCACTGCTTCTGCCACAGACTTGCTAAAGTATTCCTGGAGAAGATAAGTAAAACGTCCCTGCCGCTGACCTACTGAGTGCGGTTTGAAGACAAGGACAAAGAGCAGCCCTCGCCCCCCCCAGCATGGATGGTGTAAACTATTTCTGAGCAGAAGCCAATTCCATGACCCACTGGAGACTCTTCTGCCCTTGCCCCAACTGAGCGGTCCCAGCTCCCCCCAACCGCCCCCTGCTGGCCAGGTCGGGAACCCAGATTCAGCCGGTAAGTAGAGAGTCTCTGGTGCAGGGCTTCAGCTTGGAATGGGGGTCAGGAGGAGGATTGGGAGAGTGGGAGGGGGGTGAGGGAAATTGGGAGGGGGGTCGAGTCGCTGCACCATGGGCCTCTGGCTTGTACTTGCCCCCTGGGCCGAAAGCTGCCAGTCTGCCCCTGGAGACAGCAGAACACAAGTGAACTGGATAGGAGGAGAGGCGGGGGCAGCATACAAAGGAACCAATCTCCATTATTAATTTTTATTTTATTTTTTATTATTTTATATTTATTTTTTTAGAGTCGGCAAGTATTACAGCTTCAGATTGGTTGCCTGTTTGGGAGACTTCCCTCTCACTTCCTGTCACTCAAAAACAACAACACATTCAAAGTTAATTATTTGGTATTCTTTGGTTGCAAATTTTTGGAGTGCTCAAAATGTTTTTTTTTTTCCTTAGGTGAATCTAATCCAACAGTGATACAGAACATGATTCAGCTAATACTATCAGGATTTCTGTTGATAATTATTTTTCTTTTCATCTTTTATCACATAAAATTCATCAAATTTCTTGAAGTTGTAAATAAAGAAGCCTATCCAAAGAACAATGTTGAGCTAAATTAGAAACTTTGCTATAAGCAATGTCTGTACTTAAAATAAAATAGGGGGATGCGGTGAAAGCATGAAGAAATGACAAAAGCTATGACAATCTTTGTGTTAATTTCATTACATCTGATGGCCTGTAATGTATTTCATTTGCAGCTCTTGCAGTCCCTTTTTTCAGGAACAGAGAGGATGGGGAAGTAGTATGCAGATAACATGTTGGGTTCAGACAGATATGAATTATTAAAAGCTAAATTCTGGGTATGCATATTTCCGTACAGTTACCTTGGTCCAACTTTGACCAACACATTGCTTTCCCATTATTTTGTCTTAAAGCGGGACTTTACCCATAAAAACTTGATGAAAAATAATATCCTTCAGCAAGTGTAGCGCATCCCCAAAAGAGCCGCTGGTGAATTGAGTCCTATTTCCCCCTTTAGAGCACACAGCCAGGAACACAGCATTCTCCCTCTGGCTCAAAGATCAGTCTAGGGCAGTGATGGCGAACCTTGGTACCCCAGATGTTTTGGGACTACATGTCTTGTACTCTGCAGTGTAGTTGAACACCATGGGAAACGTAGTTCCAAAACATCTGGGGTGCCAAGGTTCACCATCACTGGTCTAGGGGTTTCTTTGTGTGATTGTATTTGGGAACGATGAACTTGGATGGGGAGCATGGGATACCCTGGCACCGTACAACTTGAGGACTCTTCAACTTTTGGCTGCTCTGAACAAACATCTGGTTGTGCAATTTCTGGCTGTACTGCACCAAACTTCTGTATTTTGCACAAACGAATGTCCCACAGGGTTTTTAGGCTGACTGTGACCTGTGCTCCTACAAGAGTTTAAAAGCAACACACTTCCACTTTGTGGCAGCACTAGGTACTCATCGGTGGCCTCCTGGCAATATCCACCAGGCTCTACCTAGTGAGGGAGATGTAGGCTCACACCGCCTCTGGAAACTTGGACTCTCTCCCACGGCTTCCTCCTGGCTCTCTCCCATGAGCTTTCTCCTGACCTAACGGGATCCTTGGACTAGAACTTGTAAATAGACCCTCCAGCTAAACCTAGATGGAACCTTGGTGTCTCCTGGCTGTCTTCCTCCCAGGCCTTTTTCCCCAGGGGGGCAGAGCACCCTCAACAGGGGTCTCCTCCTGCAGAACTGGACCCAGGAACACTGCCCTGCTGCTCAGACTACTAATGGGCTCTCTCATCACCATCTGGGCACACCTCCCCAGGGATTGGCTGGAGTTATTATTATTATACAGGCTTTATATAGCGCCAACAGTTTGCACAGCGCTTTAAAATATAAGGACAAAGACCGACAGAGGCGCCTCTAAGTGTAGACTTTTTTATAACAAGTTTAATGAATAAAATTATACACTCACATTTGTAAGGATATATTCATGCCCATAAACAAGGTTCCAGTGTGGGGAGGTGAACATCATCCGGTCCTAGACATCCATCCTAGCTGGAGCCAAGATCTCCTCGCCGTGGCCGTCTTGTACGGCGGGATGAAAACCAGAAAGTAGGCTCAATGTATTAGCTGAGAGCGAGGCTTGGTAGCTAGTCCAACGAAGATGACGTCATCTGCATGCAACGCGTTTCCGAGCGTGCGGGAGGGGCAGCCGCGCTCCTTCTTCACGGCAAATAGAGTAGCAAATGACAATGGTGTTCATTTAAATAATGGAATGGGAGAGGAGGGGAGGGGGGAAGATGCAAATGAACCAACGAAGGGGGATATATCTATTCAATAATATAGATGGACTGATGATCATATATCAATTATATTAAAAGTCACAAAATTAAGCTAGATTAAAATTCAGCTTAACCATCTGATAAAACAGAGTTGGAGAAATAATACACCAATATTTATATATATATATATAAAATATGTGTATATGACACTAGTAATATTAAGATGTACCAGCTAGCTATGTGTAGCAAACTACCGATGTAAAAATTATAAAATTTTGAATTAAAAGGAATTATTGATTTATAATGTAGAAATGCATAAGAGGAAAAAACATAAGAATGAAATGAATATTAATAAAAGTAAAATAAAAATAAAAATTGGCAAGAAATATATAAATTATAACAAAATATATGTATAAATTGGAATCGCTGTCAGCTAATACATCGAGCCTACTTCCTGGTTTTCATCCCGCCATACAAGCTGGCCACGGCGAGGAGATCTCAGCTCCAGCTAGGATGGATGTCTAGGACCGGATGATGTTCACCTCCCCACACTGGAACCTTGTTTATGGGCATGAATCTATGCTTACATATGTGAGTGTATAATTTTATTCATTAAACTTGTTATAAAAAAGTCTACACTTAAGCCCCGTACACACGTACTGATCGTCGGCCGTGAATATTCGGCCGAGGACCGATTGGCCGATTGTAGGCTTGTTAGTATGAAGCTTCCGACAGCCGACAGCGCATTTTCGGCCGAACAGAATCTGTCGTGCAGGCATTAAAATTTTTGTTGGCCAACACCAGAACGGCCGATTGTTCGCCAGTCAGTACAGAATTCGGCCGACAATCAGCAGATTTGCAAGACTGGGCATGCTCAGAAAAGAAAAAACACGCGGAAAGTTAACCATCACATGACATCACTTCTGCAGTCGGCTGTTGTTGGCCAACAAAATTCGTGTGCAGTCTTTTGCAGTTTTCAACAGACACGACAGCCCTGGACAAAAGACGGCCAATCGTTCGGCCGACGATCGGTACGTGTGTACGGGGCTTTAGAGGCGCCTCTGTCTGTCTTTGTTTTTAGCCCTGTGGAACCCCTGGCTTTTGGTTTCTGGATGGCTGCCCTATATGGTGGACTTTTCCTTCCCCTATGCCATTAATGACTTTTGTACTCCTATGGACTCTTTTCTAATATGTGACTTAAGTGCCTGTTACCATTGTGTCTTTAAAATATGAGAGAAGACAATACAGATACAATACAATTCAATACAGGAGGAATTGGAGTTCCATAAATATTCAGGCTTCAGACTCTGTCCTTCCTCCCACAATGTTCTAGAAATCTCCAGGTGATAGGGGGAAGTAACAGAGCAGCAGTCTGTGAAACACTGAGCAGCCCTAAGCAATCAACCCCTGCACCACTGATTACAAAAAACCCAAACTAAGTTTTCCCAGCAGTCTACTCTAGCTAGGAGAGTGCTACACAAGGAACATACATTCCACAATAATAATTATGCTACAAAAATGAGTGTGTGCTGTAAATTGCCTACAGCATTGCCTCTGTTTCTTCTTGCTGGAGGCTGACATTTTTCTGAAGCCCAGAGCCCCTGAGCAGCAGTAAATCTTTAAGCTGCCAGCAGATTGGCCAGATTTTGGCATATTGCCGAAAAATAGAAAGCAACTGAGCATGTGCAGAGCTGGGTGAGAAAGTGTATTACTGGATTCTAATCGGTATAGGAATTTATTTTTAATGTTTTACATAGCTATACATGCAAAAGTGGCCAGCCTGAAGTGATCTAGCAGGACTACTACAGGGATATTACATTTTTATACTTCCTCATTGTTATCCTCAGTACATCTGTGGTGTATTACAACATTGCTGCTCTGTGTGCACAACGATTCACACGATGTCAAAGTTCCCACACTCATTGTCTGTAATATTGCAATGTACCACTGCAGCAGACATTACTATTTGTGTTAGTTCTTCTTTTTGCTATAAGGCCAGTAATGTACAAATTTGGAATAACTACCAATGCTAGTTGTCACTATTTCCCTTAATTTTCAATAAATGTGGCTTGATTATGCAGATAGGGAAAACTTGGCTATTGTCACACAGAGATGTAGGAGGTTTTAAAGTTGAGAAGGTTTAGAGTCTGTTTGTTACCAAAGGGTCAAAATATTGATAAAGTGAAACTGATAACAGAAGATAGCAAAATGGTGATAGATGCCTGCTTGGCATGTACACTATATTACCAAAAGTATTGGGACGCCTGCCTTTACACGCACATAAAATTTAATGGCATTCCATTCCATGGAGTTGGTCCACCCTAGGGCAGCTATAACCGCTTCAACTCTTCTGGGAAGGCTGTTCACAAGGTTTAGGTTTAGTGTCTATGGGAATGTTTGACCATTTTTCCAGAAGCGCATTTGTGAGGTCAGGCACTGATGTTGAACGAGAAGGCCTGGCTCGCAGTATCTGCTCTAATTTATCCCAAAGGTGTCCTCCACCCCAAATGCGCTCATCCTTGTCTTTATGGCCCTTGGTTTGTGCACTGGTCCAAATCATTTGGTGAAGGGGGGATTATGGTGTGGGGTTGTTTTTCAGGGGTTGGGCTTGGCCACTTAGTTCCAGTGAAGGGAACATCAGCCGCTAGCAATAATTGCAAGTGAATCCGGCAGGCTGGTTGTACCCAAGTTGAACGATCAATCAACTTGGTACATTTAGCCTGCCTACACACGGTTCAAAAACTCAACCTGTTCCTGCTGAACTGGCCTAGATTTAAACCATCTATGGCTGTCCTAACTTACTCCAGCTTGTCCCTGGATATCCTTATTTTCTGTCTGCTGATCCTCTGACCTTTCCCCTTGTTTCTGACTACAATGTGGAAGCTTCTAAGCAGTGGGGAAAGGTGGGCATTTCTTGGTGAAAGCTTCTACCTACCAAGGGTAACAGGAGATTCGCCAAAACCCATGACAACTACCACTAAGTAATAGAAAACATTAATAAAAAATAATTGCTCTTCTATTATTGTTGATCCATGAAGGCCCAGAAGGTAACGCTACTTGATTTAGTGATGAGATGGGTGAGGTCCAATCATCTGGAGACCTATACCAGAAAGAACAAAGCTATCAGAAGGGCCACCAAAGGTTTGCAGTGATGTTTAGACCTAAAATGGGTACCCTGGTTCTCCAGGATGGTGGCTGAATATTGGGGGCTAACAAACCCATCCTGATACAAATTTTAAAAAAGGTTAAATCAAGAGACTAAACCCCTTTATGGGTTGTAGCAATATGAGTAAGATTGTTACTGTAGAATTGGACATCAACACACATTACTTTGTATTGACAAAGCAAATGCAGTATCCCAGTCAAGTTGTAGGGTAGTATGATATTCCATACATTAGTCTGCATTGACAAAAAATATTATTTATACAATGTTTAAAACAATTACAATTTTCGAGTCCGCAGATACAGCCATGTCCTATTGGGACCAGGGGCGGACTGACCATTAGGGCACTCGGGCACTGCCCGAGGGCCCAGGGCTAGTAGGGGGCCCCATGAAAGGCTCCTGGCACCTACCTTCCAAAGCATCTGTGATGATCCCGGAGCCCAGTGCCAGAACAAGTTCCAGCGCTGAGCTCCGGTAACTGGCCTGACAGAGACACACTAGCGTGGGCACTCAGGACACCTTCCCTGCATCTCTTTGAGGGTGCCTGGGCTCCCTCACGCAGCGATCGTCCCTCTGCAGCAGCTGACACTTACATCTGTCCCCCAACTGATGCCTGCACAGTACACAGAGCTCACCAAGGATCCTCCTCCACGGCTCTGAAGTACACAGACAGGAGGAGGAGGAGTAGCCGGGGAGGAGGGACATTAACTTCAAGAGCTGCACTGATTATCTGAGGTATATACTGTACATAGTTTATGGATACGGAAGGGGGACAGATAACAAGGATGCACATATGGAGAAGTGATGGGGGCGGGGGCATATGCTAGGGGGATGCTTTTGGAGGGGGGATGACTTGTGCTAGAAGGTGAGGAGGTGGTGTGAGGGGATTTCAACTCTGACCTCTCCCCTCCAAATGCACCCCCCAGCACATGTTCTCTTACTGCCCCTTCTCCCCAAATCAAAGAGGTGCAGATTGCCACTCATCCCAGGACCCCCTCTCTCCTCATCCCAGGACCCCTCTCTCCTCATCCCAGGACCCCCTCTCTCCTCATCCCAGGACCCCTCTCTCCTCATCCCAGGACCCCCTATCTCCTCATCCCAGGACCCCCTCTCTCCTCATCCCAGGACCCCTCTCTGCTATCATCCCAGGACCCCCTCTCTCCTCATCCCAGGGCCCCCTCTCTCCTCATCCCAGGACCCCTCTCTCCTCATCCCAGGACCCCTCTCTCCTCATCCCAGGACCCCTCTCTCCTCATCCCAGGACCCCTCTCTCCTCATCCCAGGACCCCTCTCTCCTCATCCCAGGACCCCCTATCTCCTCATCCCAGGACCCCCTCTCTCCTCATCCCAGGACCCCTCTCTGCTATCATCCCAGGACCCCCTCTCTCCTCATCCCAGGGCCCCCTCTCTCCTCATCCCAAGACCCCCTCTCTCCTCATCCCAGGACCCCTCTCTGCTATCATCCCAGGACCCCCTCTCTCCTCATCCCAGGACCCCCTATCTCCTCATCCCAGGACCCCCTATCTCCTCATCCCAGGACCCCCTCTCTCCTCATCCCAGGACCCCTCTCTCCTCATCCCAGGACCCCCTATCTCCTCATCCCAGGACCCCCTCTCTCCTCATCCCAGGACCCCCTATCTCCTCATCCCAGGACCCCCTATCTCCTCATCCCAGGACCCCCTCTCTCCTCATCCCAGGACCCCCTATCTCCTCATCCCAGGACCCCTCTCTCCTCATCCCAGGACCCCCTATCTCCTCATCCCAGGACCCCTCTCTCCTCATCCCAGGACCCCCTATCTCCTCATCCCAGGACCCCCTATCTCCTCATCCCAGGACCCCCTCTCTCCTCATCCCAGGACCCCCTATCTCCTCATCCCAGGACCCCTCTCTCCTCATCCCAGGACCCCCTATCTCCTCATCCCAGGACCCCCTCTCTCCTCATCCCAGGACCCCCTCTCTCCTCATCCCAGGACCCCCTCTCTCCTCATCCCAGGGCCCCCTCTCTCCTCATCCCAGGGCCCCCTCTCTCCTCATCCCAGGACCCCCTCTCTCTTCATCCCAGGACCCGTATCTCCTCATCCCAGGACCCCTATCTCCTCATCCCAGGACCCCTCTCTCCTCATCCCAGGACCCCCTCTCTCCTCATCCCAGGACCCCCTCTATCCTCATCCCAGGACCCCTCTCTCCTCATCCCAGGACCCCCACTCTCCTCATCCCAGGACCCCTCTCTGCTGTCATCCCAGGACCCCCTCTTTCCTCATCCCAGGACCCCCTCTCTCCTCCTCCCAGGACCCCCTATCTCCTCATCCCAGGACCCCTCTCTGCTCTCATTCCATGGCCCCCTCTCTGCTCTCATCCTATGGCCCCCTCTCTGCTCACATCCCAGGACCCCCTCTCTGCTCTCATCCCAGGACCCCCTCTCTGCTCTCATCCCAGGACCCCCTCTCTGCTCTCATCCCATGGCCCCCTCTCTGCTCTCATCCCAGGACCCCCTCTCTGCTCTCATCCCAGGACCCCCTCTCTGCTCTCATCCCAGGACCCCCCTCTCTGCTCTCATCCCAGGACCCCCTCTCTGCTCTCATCCCATGGCCCCCTCTCTGCTCTCATCCCAGGACCCCCCTCTCTGCTCTCATCCCAGGACCCCCCCTCTCTGCTCTCATCCCAGGACCCCCTCTCTGCTCTCATCCCATGGCCCCCTCTCTGCTCTCATCCCAGGACCCCCTCTCTGCTCTCATCCCATGGCCCCCTCTCTGCTCTCATCCCAGGACCCCCTCTCTGCTCTCATCCCAGGGGTCTCTCTCAGCTCTCATTCCAGTGTCCCCTCTCTGTTCTCATCTCAGGACCTCCTCTCTGTTCTCATCTCAGGACCCCCTCTCTGCTCTCATCTCAGGACCCCCTCTCTGCTCTCATCTCAGGACCCCCTCTCTGCTCTCATCCCAGGGGTCTCTCTCTGCTCTCATCCCAGGACCCCCTCTCTGCTCTCATCCCATGGCCCCCTCTCTGCTCTCATCCCAGGACCCCCTCTCTGCTCTCATCCCAGGACCCCCCTCTCTGCTCTCATCCCTGCACCCCCCTCTCTGCTCTCATCCCAGGACCCCCTCTCTGCTCTCATCCCAGGGGTCTCTCTCTGCTCTCATCCCAGGGGGTCTCTCTCTGCTCTCATCCCAGGACCCCCTCTCTGCTCTCATTCCAGGGGTCTCTCTCAGCTCTCATCCCAGGGGTCTCTCTCAGCTCTCATCCCAAGGCCCCTCTCTGCTCTCATCCCAGGGGTCTCTCTCAGCTCTCATTCCAGTGTCCCCTCTCTGCTCTCATCTCAGGACCCCCTCTCTGCTCTCATCTCAGGAACCCCTCTCTGCTCTCATCCCTGGACCCCCTCTCTGCTCTCATCGCAGGGGTCTCTCTCAGCTCTCATTCCAGTGTCCCCTCTCTGCTCTCATCTCAGGACCCCCTCTCTGTTCTCATCTCAGGACCCCCTCTCTGTTCTCATCTCAGGACCCCCTCTCTGCTCTCATCTCAGGACCCCCTCTCTGCTCTCCTCTCAGGACCCCCTCTCTGTTCTCATCTCAGGACCCCCTCTCTGCTCTCATCTCAGGACCCCCTCTCTGCTCTCCTCTCAGGACCCCCTCTCTGCTCTCATCTCAGGACCCCCTCTCTGCTCTCATCCCTGGACCCCCTCTCTGCTCTCATATTAGGACCCTCTCTCTGTTCTCATTCCAGGACCCTCTCTGCTCTCATCCCTGGGGCCCCTCTCTGTCCTTATCCCAGGGGTCCCTCTCTGTTCTTATCCCAGGGGCTACTCTCTGTCATTATTCCAAGGGTCACTCTCTGTCTTTATCTCAGGGGTCCCTCTCTGTCCTCTTTCAAGGGGTCCCCTAAACACCAACTGGGATAGGTTGTTCAGGACAGCAAGGGCCTGTTTAAATTTGCAGTTTGGGGGCAGGAAAACCTCAGAATTGAGCCCTGTATTTACTCACCCCCACCACACCCCCTTTAACTGCAAGGGCCAGGGGTGTACACATGTTGCATCCGCATCAGGAATTATATGTCCTGTCACGCTTGGCAGATGTAGCACCTGCCAAGCATAACTCATTCAAGTGAATGGGGCTGCATTGCAAAGGCTGTGCAACCTTGTGCAGTACAGCAAAAAAAAAAAAAAAGGGTTAAAGTAGGCAATGAGAAGGCGTTGTATTGCCTCCTCATCACCTGCTTCAACTCCTTGAATCACACACTAGCATGCTGAAACTATGTGCATTGCACATGGTTGCAGGGTGTTTGCCGAGTGGGCCTCATTCACTTGAATGGGTCACGATAACCCACCAAAAGCAACAGGGGGTTTAACTCCTGCTGCAACATGTGTACTCATGGACATGGACACAGGGGGGCCCCATGATCTCATATTGCCCGGGGGCCCCATAGGTTATCAGTCCGCCCCTGATTGGGACTTTAAGATACAAGAGACTACATTAGTTATCCTCTTCAATTGTGTAGATGGAACATGGAAAATTGATGTAGCGTGCAACCACAGAGGCCTAACAGGAGAAATCCTCCTCCTATATTAGCACAATTTGATCCACTGAAGGAACATCTTCTGCTGTTGGATAGGACTTTGCTTTGAGATATTCATGTCTAAAAAAATTGTTGAAAGGAACCCTCTAATGCAGGGGTCCTCAAACTACGGCCCTCCAACTGTTGCAAAACTACACATCCCATGGGGCATTGTAAAACTCTGACATTCACAGACATGACTAGACATGATGGGAATTGTAGTTCCTGAACAACTGGAGGGCCATAGTTTGAAGACCCCTGCTCTAATGTCTCCTGAAATGTGGCCACCAGGCTTCTCCATGATACAGCGTTGCATAACGTATAGAATCTTGTCCAATATATGTTTATGAGTAGAGCACAACAGATTTTTTTGGATGCCACAAATAAATGTAAGGTCGACCTCTTGTTTTTTTGGTTTCTTTTTCAGCAAAAACGTTAATAAAAATAATTTAATAAAAAATAAAAATTTCCAAATTTGTTTTTGTCTTTTATTGTAACATTTTTTTAATAATTGTTGTTGCCAGGACTTTTTTCTCAGAGAATAGGTGCAGGAACTCCCCCTTCTAAGTTACTTTGTTTCTCCGCCCTCTTCCCACCTCCGAGCACTAACCCTTGGTTCCACCCCTTCCAACCTCCGAGCACTGATCCTTGGTTCCACCCCTTCCAACGTCCGAGCACTTACCCTTGGTTCCACCCCCTACCCAGCTTCCAGTACAGCCCCTTTTAGAGAATATAGAGCCAATTATAATTTTGTATTGGAATGTATAGGATTAGGTTATGATAACAAGAAAAGCTATAAAATAGATCCCCCACAGCCAGCAGCAATAAACTCTCATCAGCAGAAAAAGATCTCCTAGCAGCCAGCATCAATAGACTCTCTAGCAGCCAGCAACAGTGGACCCCTCCCTAAACAGTAGATCCCTTCTAGCAACAATTAACCCTCAGTACCAAAAGATCCTCCACCAACAACAATAGATTGCCACGCAAAAATAGATCCCCTCCAGCAACAATAGATCTCCCAGCAGCCAGCATCAGTAGACCGTCCAGCACCCATTGAAGGTGCCGGAACTGTGTTCCCCCAAGTTCCCGCTGAAAAAAAGCCCTGGTTGTTGCTATACAAAAAGTAATATCTACCAGGGTTGTTGCATGTTATTATTATTTCATTGTTCCTGACCTTATTTTAAACATACAAAAAAAGCATTATATCCCAAAGAGCACCTCAAAACAATTGTTATTGTTCTATGGATGTATTATTAAATCATTCAAAAATCCCCAAGCACTCCATCCAGACAGCCCAATTAAATAAATAAAGATTTCAGGGTAGAGGGTTTGTTTCATAAATTTTCTAATATGTGTAAAGCCGCACTGCTGTGACCGGCACCTCTGCAAAATGCGTTCCCAAACTGTAAACTATCTAAGCTCCCAAGATGGAGGGTAGCCCCATCCTTCTGAAGGATGCAATAAGTCATTGGAAACCCAGATGGGTTGAAGGCAACTGAAGAGCCCATGTGTTAGTCTACAACAGTGTTTCTCAACCTTTTTTCAGCCAAGGCACCCTTTAAAAATTATGGGCAGTCTCGAAGTACCCCATTCTAAAATGTAAAAATTATTCTAATTGTTTTATATAATGCAGCATCATCTACATAAGTAGGACACCCAAGGTTGGAGGTGATTTATTCTTCCAAAGCAAATACACTTTTGCCAACTGGTACTGACTAGTATTCCAAGGTTTCTCTTCTCTTCCTTAGTTTTTCTCTATCATCCCAATGTGAAACCAATGCTGATGGAGAGGGGCAGGGGAGGGTAAAACAAGGATGCTGTGCAGGTGACCGACATCCTCCTCATCAACGGAAGATGCCATTGGCCGTTAGGATGCCGGCAGCTAGAAGGTTGTATTTGTGCACAATGAAAACCTGTGGCTTTGTGTAACTTAAAGGCAGGCCTCATCCACATGCTGGCTTGTATACAATTTGTGGGCACTTTTTAGGCAGTTTGCCAAGGCACCCCTGAAGAGACTTCAAGGTGCCCCAGGATGCCTGGGCACCCTGGTTGAAAAAGGCTGGTCTACAAGATATTCCCCCACCCATGTAAGCCTGTAATTGATGGTAATACATTGTGAACTTGACATTTTTCTTTGCAATGATAAAGTAGATGTAATGACTTACATTTTTCTAAAGCAATGTACATCATTTTAAAAATAAAATTCTAATTTTCACATTTTTTTTTTACCCATTGCTGCATAGCATTACCTTCTTGTCTTCATGCTCTCCAACAATGGTTGCATGGCATTTCTCAAGGTGGGTTTCTTGACATTGACAACAGTTGACCATGCCTGTGTAAGTGTAATGTTTGTTGAAATAAGCACTTGTCTCCATCACAAACCCATGTTAAGGAGTGACAAAGCTGGAGCAAAAGCGTTGTCACTCGAATACAGAAAGTGCCTCAAAAAAGATCCTCATGGTAGTGTATTATTTTTATTAGAAGTTAAAGAATTACTAATAATAAAAGCGACTTTCGAAAATTGCATTAACACATTAAAGCTTGCATGAGATTTTAGTGATTTGCTTTAAGTAAACTGTAACGGATCAACCGTCACCCCGGACTGGGTACCTCCATTGACGGATGCTCCTAGTGCTTCCCGAGGGCTCCAAGCACTCCACCAGACACCATAACCACGTCAGACCCACGAACCGCCGCAGCTTGGTTGGGGTCTCGCCATCTCCTACCCACCCTGGACCTACGACAAGGCTCCAGGTTCCCGTGGGTGACCCTCTCTTTCCCCAGAGAGTGAAACAGGAACAAGCTCTTACACAAGCTCTTACAAGAGCTTAGTGATTATCCAAGGGAGTATGAAGGACATAGCAATACCTTTTAGCATATTCCCCCAATGAGAGACAGGACTCTAGATTGAGGGTGAAGTATAACTCAACTTTATTGAACAAGAAACAGACTTTTATATGGTTTTCCCCCACAAGGTTACCACAGGTGGACCTTGTTGAAAACAGGCCCTGACATTCACAGTCCCATAAAGTGTACACAAAGATATACACTGTGAGGCAATCCCCCCTCCCCCTTAGCAGCCAATGCACATACACATATACATCCCATAATAAGCTTATCTTAAGGCAGACAGAACAATGTGAGGTCATTAACATTTAACAATGAGACAGGCACAATCCACATTCCCTCCCAATACACAAACAATAGTGAAGTCTGCCAATGACAGTCTGTGTGTCTCTCTCACAGACAAGCACATGGAATACACTGTGTAAGGTGATATTAAATCTTCATATTTCTATATGAAGATATGATTGACAAATATTACTGTCCCATCTGAAGCAAAATATAATTTTTGATATTTTTCCTGGCAGCAAACTTGTCTTATAAGTCGTATCTTGAATGTAAAATGTCCACCTAGTTCACCCAACAGAAAAAATAAATAAATAGAAGCCTTTATATACCGTATCCTATACTCACCGCTGACCCAGAGGAAGGCAAAAATAAAAAGAACCTATAAGACATTCCAAATTATTCTAGTGTGGGGGGGGGGGGAAGCCTTGATCCCCTGGGCAATCATTTTCTACTTAGGCTAACTAGTGTAGCACCCTCCTACATAGGCCGTTAGGTAAATTTAGTTTGGAGCTTCTGCTGTAGCTACAGGAGCCAGAATTGTTTAGTTTGGTCTACTCGAGACTCCACAAGGCTGGGAGTTTGATTACCTTCCCCTGACCCTGGATGAAGCTTCTGGAGATATGGGCAGAGAGATTCAAATATCCAGCCTAAATATTTAGTAGTAGCCTATTGAATCCCTGGGGAGCTGTGCCCAGATGGTCCCCAGATGATGGATGTTAAATAGGCTGGAGTCCAGAGAAAAGAAAACATAGAAAACAAGAGAAGGGCGCACCGACCTAGTGCAATATCACAAGATATTTATTGGAAAATTAAAAACATGCCATACATTATACTCACAAGCACATTCTGAAAGTAAGCATAAAAGAAAAATTTCCTTTTGCAATCAGGAGACCACCAAGACAAAGATACTTTTTGGTAAAGCAGGAGGAATGGAAAGCGTCCGTGGTGATGGGGCTGGTGCCTTTCAAGGGAGAACCTTCTTCATCAGAGCCATCAGCCAACACAACACTTGAGCGCAGGAGAGTTTACTTGTCCAGAAGAGAGAGACTTACCCTGAGTGGGAATGGATCCACTAGCTCCAGGGGGCAGTGCGTCCTAGGAGACCCATGGGTTGGATGTTGGACTGCTTTGTTAGGGCTGCACCTATGGACAATATACATTCTGGGACCCCCTGAGTAAAGTTTCCTCTCCTTTGCTGCAGGTTTCATGGTCCCCAGCTGTGAAATGTGGACTACTTCGATATTCTATGACTTCTTCTACATATTTTGGTTCATGGTCTTCAGCTGTGCAAATATAGACTGTCCTAGCTTACTACCATTACCTTGGTGATTACTAGTGCTACTACCAAGATTGAAGTGTCCTCTGTTTGCAGTCTGTTCCATTTTGGAGTATCCTGCATCACTCCCAGATCCCTTCCTCGTGTTCTACTAGCAATACATTCATAAAAGACACCCCTAGGCTGTTTATTGAGACAGACTGGATGGATGGCTGCTGTGTGCTTGGCTGCTTTGCACTAACTTGGGAAATCCCATGGGGAAATCCCTATGGGGGTTAACGCTACACTAGTAAAAAAATATATTCATCTACGTGACCTGATGTTAGAGAGAAGCTAACCAGTTTCTCCATTTTTACATTTTCTTTTTTAGTAAAATCAGTCCGCAGATTGCAAAAGTCTCTGAAAAAAGAAGTTTCTAAATGTTTGCTTAACCCTCCTTGTTAAATACAGGAAGAACATTATGCTTTTTTTTTCTTCTCCTTTTATTATGTTCATCATTACTTGTATCCACATTGTCTAATCAACATGAGTCCAAAATTCTCTGCGCTTCTGATCTGTAAGTAAATTCATTTTCATTTTTTTTCTTATTATAGAGTAAATCTATGTTCTTATAACAATGAAGGTTTAATTATATAAGAAAATACCAAAGGCCGATGGATCATAACCCATAACCAATTATCAATCACCTTTCATCATTGTGAAGGCACTAAATGTATCAAAGGAAAATCTAACGAGGGTTAATGAATTAACAAGTATTATGGCTGCTTTTTGTACTGCATGATGGAATGATGGAACCAAGTTTAGTTAACCACCGCCCCCCCCCCCCCTTCACGACCAGGCTATATTTTGTGATACGACACTACTTATTTTAACTGACAATTACGCAGTCATACAACTATGTATATAAATGAAATTTATGTTCTTTTCCCCCCACAAATAGAGACTTCTTTTGGTGCTATTTGATCACATCTGCGGTTTTATTTTATTATTTTTTTTATTTTTTTTTTAATTTAATTTTACTACAGTTGCGCAGTCCTGCGGCGCTGTACCCAAATAAAATTGATGTCCTTTTTTTAACCACAAATAGAGCTTTCTTTTGGTGGCATTTGAACACCTCTGCATTTTTTTATTTTTCTGCACTATAAACAGAAATGACAGAGAGTTTGAAATATATATACTATATATATATATATATATATATATATATATATATATATATATATATATCTATATATATATATATATATATATATATATATATATATATATATACTTTCTGCTATAAAACATATCTAATAAAAAAAAAATATTTCTTCGTAAATTTAGGCCAATATGAATTCTGCTACATGTTTTTGGTAAAAAAAATTCCAATTAATGTATGTTGATTGGTTTGCGCAAATGTTATCGCATCTACAAACTAGGAGATATATGTCCTTTTTTACCACATATAGAGCTTTCTTTCGGTGACATTTGAACACCTCTGCATTTTTTTCTTTTTTTGCACTATATACAAAAAAAAAAAAAAAACAAAGAGTTTGAAATATATATATATATATATATATATATATATATATATTTCAAACTCTCTGTTTTTTTTTCCATTTTTTCTCATATATATATATATATATATATATATATATTTTTTTTTTTTTTTTTTTTTTTTTTTTTACTTACTGCTATAAAACATACCCAATAAAAAAATATATATATTTTTTTTTTCGTAAATTTAGGCCAACGTATTCTGCTACATGTTTTTGGTTAAAAAAATTCCAATAAGCGTATATTGATTGGTTTGTGCAAATCTTATCACGTCTACAAACTAGGGTATATATGTCCTTTTTTACCACAAATAGAGCTTTCTTTTGGTGGCTTTTGAACACCTTTATATATACTATATATAAAGAGAGAATAAAATGGAGATCATTGCAATATTTTATGTAACGCCGTATTTCTGCAGCAGTCTTACAAACGTAATTTTTTTGGAAAAAAATACACTTTTTTAAATTTAAAAAAAAAAACAGTAAAAGTATTAGTTTAAGGGAGTGCTCACTTTTGCAACCATTCTATTTTTGTTTTTTTAATTTTTACTTCCCTCCACCTAAAAGATTTCAGTTTGTTGTACAGTTTAGAGGTCACATTAAAGGTGGAAAAACATTTCTGAAATTATTTATCTTTGTATCATTTTTATTACAACACAGAAACCTGACATTTTAACAGGGGTGTGTAGACTTTTTATGTCCACTGTAAATGTAATATTTTAAAAATGTATTAAAACGTGGACAATGTCAGTAGTGCAGTGGATGGTGTCAGTAGTTTTTTATTTTTATTTATTTTTTTTTTTTTACAGTATTTTTTACCTACAATTCTTTCAGGAACCCCACTGGGGGCTTAGGTGAAATATCAGGGATCTGAACAGACCCCTGATGTCTCACTTTTGCGACAGAGAAAGGGACTGAGGACAGAGATTCCCCAGACCCTTTTTCTGCCCCCTCAGCTGCACTGGACAGTGAATGAATGGGAAATTCTCTGTACTGAGTGGCTTCCTGTTCATTCACAAACTGGAGCATGGTTAGCACAGTTTACTAGGCTTCAGTTATGAATGAACACAGTGAGCGATCTGTACCAATCACTCACTGTGCCCATTCAGGAAAGAAAGCAGCAGGTAAAGGACACGGGCCTGGGCAGCAGGGGGAATCTATGCCACACAGGGTGATTAGGGTGTGCCCAGGCACCCCTCCTGGGCACGCCTATGCCTTACACCCATCCCACCCCCCTACCCGCTGTTCCAGGACAAGGACATGGGGAGGTTGTAGGGCAGCTTTTCTCAACCTTTTCAACACAGAGGAACCCTTGAAACCCTAGTTGTTAACTCCTTTTGTGGAAGCAGCAGGTAAAGGACACAGGCCTGGGCAGCAGGGGGAATCTATGCCACACAGGGTGATTAGGGTGTGCCCAGGCACCCCTCCTGGGCACGCCTATGCCCTACACCCATCCCACCCCCCTACTCGCTGTTCCAGGACAAGGACATGGGGAGGCTGTAGGGCAGCTTTTCTCAACCTTTTCAACACAGAGGAACCCTTGAAACCCTTGTTGCTAACTCCTTTTGTGGATGGAAAAGGTCAATAGGCTAATATCCAAGAGATTCTCAGACATACAGGCTCCAGAATACCTTCTACAGCAGCCTTTCTCAACCTTTTCAACACAGAGGAACCCTTGAAATAAATTTCTGGTCTCCGGGATCCCCTGCTAAAAATTTCAAATCTACAACTCATGATACATTAGTGTGACAGTCAGTGGGAAGAATGCTCCTTACTCTTGTCATCATTGGGATGAATAACCCCTTACAGATAGCTAAAAGGAACAATGGTGTCATTGGGAACTTATCTGAGAGGTGGAAATTGCCCATTGCTCAAGGAACCCCTAGGAACCTCAGGAGGAACCCTGGTTAAGAAACCCTGGTGTAGGATGTTAGTCCAACTTTTCATTTTTTCTGAAATGACGAATTTACACTTTCACTTGTCACCAAGGAAAAAGGGCATGGAAAATCCACCAGAACAGAAATAATAGAGAAATGTTCCAATGGGGACACCTGTGAGATGACAACTGTCTAGAAGTGGATCCCTTTGGGGATGTTTTATTGTGTCTCCAGGACAGAAATTGAAGGGAAATTTTCCCAACCTGACAATTTTTGCTTTAAATAAAAGGAAACTTTTTTTTGTCATTCTTTCTACAAGTTATTTACTTCCTTCCTTGTTATTAACTTCCCCAAACATGCACTTAATTTTCATTTCTGAAAATCAGATTGTGCAAAATATGCTGTCTAGCCTTGTACTATGAGTGTGGAGTAGGGATCAGAGTAGGGAGTTGGGTTCGCTCAGTTTCTCAACAGTTACCTGGTCAATTGATCTCTGTTGAAGGAGGAGATTGGAGTTCAGGCTGATACGAGACTTTTTAAGGGAACATGTGGCCAATGCCTAGGCTCCAATGGAATCCTGAACCAGGAATCTGACTTAGATAAGGCTTGTGTGGTCTCCACTACTGCTTATGGGTTGAAATGCTGAGCAGGCGATTAGGGGACTATTTTGATAGATCTGTTGTAAAACTTGTTTTGTTTCGTTTTAGAGATCGTGAGGAAATACTCAAACTAATCAAGTTTTATTTCTGTCCAGGACCCCATAAGGGAGGTTTCATCTCACTTCCTGTGTAATCAATAGGACAGTAATTAATAGGAATCTCTTCTCAACACGGACAGCAGTCAAATCATTTTAGACTTTTGGCATGTTGTGTTAACATACAGAAAATTATATACTGCTCAAAAAAATTTAAGGAACACTTTGAAAACACATCAGATCTCAATGGGGAAAAATCTCATGCTGGATACCTATACTGGTATTGACTGGGTAATGTGTTAGGATCTATACTGGTATGGACTGGGTAATTTGTTAAGATCTATACTGGTATGGACTGGGTAATGTGTTAGGATCTATACAGGTATGGACTGGGTAATTTGTTAGGATCTATACTGGTATGGACTGGGTAATGTGTTAGGATCTATACTGGTATGGACTGGGTAATGTGTTAGGATCTATACTGGTATGGACTGGGTAATGTGTTAGGATCTATACTGTTATGGACTGGGTAATGTGTTAGGATCTATACTGGTATGGACTGGGTAATGTGTTAGGATCTATACTGGTATGGACTGGGTAATGTGTTAGGATCTATACTGGTATGGACTGGGTAATGTGTTAGGATCCATACTGGTATGGACTGGGATATTTTTAGGATCTATACTGGTATGGACTGAATAATGTGTTAGGAACGAAAGGATGATTCATTGTTTGATGCAAATTAAAATTATCACTCTACAGAGGGCTGAATTTAAAGACACCCCAAAAATCAAAGTGAAAAAAGATGCAGAAGGCTAGCCCATTTTGCTTAAATTTCACTGCAGCAACTCAAAATGGTACTAAGTAATTTGTATTGCCCCCCCACATGCTTGTATGCATGCCTGACAATGTAGGGGCATGCTCCTAATGAGACGACGGATGGTGTCCTGGGGTAGTTCCTCCCAGATCTGGACCAGGGCATCACTCAGCTCCTGAACAGACTGAGGTGCAACCTGGCAGAGTCGGATGGACAGAAACATAATGTCCCAGAGGTGTCCTTTTGGATTTAGGCCAGGTAGACCTGGGGGCCATTCAATGGTATCAATTCCTTCATCCTCCAGGAACTCTGACCACATGAGGCTGGGCATTGTCGTGCACCAAGAGGAACCCAGGACCCACTGCACTAGCGTAGGGTCTGACACTGGGTCCAATGATTTCATCCTAATACCTAATGTCAGTCAAGGTGCCACTGTCTAGCCTGTAGAGGTCTGTGCATCCCTCCATGGATATGCTTCCAAAGATCATCACTGACCCACCACCAAACCAGTCATGCTGAACGATGTTACAGGCAGCATAATGTTCTCCACGGCTTCTACCGACCCTTTCACGTCTGTCACATGCACTCAGGATGAACCTGCTCTCATCTGTAAAAAGCACAGGGTGCCAGTGGCAGACTTGCCAATTCTGGTGTTCAATGCAAATGCCAATCAAGTGCCACAGTGCCAGGCAGTGAGCACAAGGTCCACTAGAGGACATCTGGCCCTCAGGCCACCCTCATGAAGTCTATACCTGATAGTTTGGTCAGAGACATTCACACCAGTGGCCTACTGGAGGTCATTTTTTAGGGTTCTGACAGTGCTCCCCCTGTTCCTTCTTGATCAAAGGAGCAAATACTGGCCCTGCTGATGGGTTAAGGATTGTCTACGGCCCTGTCCAGCTCTCCTAAAGTAAGCTGCCAGGCTTCTGGAATATCCTCCATGCTCTTTAAACTGTGCTGGGAGACACAGCAAACCTTCTGGCAATGGGACGTAGTGATGTGCCATCCTGGAGGAGTTGGACTGCCTGTGTAACCTCTATAGGGTCCAGTAGTGACACTGACCCTAGCCAAATGCAAAACTAGTCAAAAACACTCAGAAAAGATGAATAGGGAAAAAAATGTCAATGGCCATCACCTGCAAAACCATTCCTGCTTTCGAGGTCTTCTCGTCATTGCCCATCTAGTGCACCTGTTGTTAATTTCATAAACACTAAAGCAGCTGAAACAACCCCCTAACTGATGAGATCAATACCCCAGGAGTTTTATTGACTTGATGCTATACTCTGATTAAAAAGTGTTCCTTTATTTTTTTTTGAGCAGTGTATATTGTTACATAAAATCTCTTTTATTTATTTTTTTTATTATTTGTTTAAAACCAATATAACAACTTTGTTGAGGTTTATACAAACACATTAGCAAAACACATATAATAAATAAATGCCTTCATTTACACTGTATTACCAAAAGTATTGGGCCGCCTGCCTATACACAGACATGAAATTTGATGGAATCCAAGTCTTGGTCCGTAGGGTTCAATATTGAGTTGGCCCATCCTTTGCTGCTTCAACAGCTTCAACTCTTCTGGGAAGGCTGTCCACAAGGTTTAGGAGTGTGTCTATGGGAATGTTTGACCATTCTTCCAGAAGTTCATTTGTGAGTCTCTACTCTAATTCATCCCAAAGGTTTTTTATGGGTTGAGGTAAGGACTCTGTGCAGGGCAGTCAAGTTCCTCCACCCCAAACTCGCTCATCCATGTCTTTATGGACCTTGCTTTGTGCACTGGTGCGCAGTCATGTTGGAACAGAAAGGGGCCATCCCCAAACTGTTCCCACAAAGTTGGGAGCATGAAATTGTCCAAACTATCTTGATATGCTAATGCCTTAAGAGTTCCCTTCACTGGAACTAAGGGGCCAAGCCCAACCCCTGAAAAACAACCCCAAAAAATAATCGACCAAATGATTTGGACCAGTGCACAAAGCAAGATCTTTAAAGACCTGACCTCAACCCAATAGAACACTTTTGGAATAATTTAAAGCGGAGACTGCGAGCCAGGCCTTCCCCTCCACATCAGTGCCTGACCTCACAAATGCGTTTCTGGAAGAATGGTCAAACATTCCCATAGACACTCCATAAACAGTCCATCAATAGATGCTCAGTGCAAACAGTACATCAATAAATGCATGTGTCACTAAAATCCAGTAATCCAGTCTGAAAATACACCACTCCACACTCCAATCACAAGCCGCTTACCAACAGGTAAGACCTCAAGCATGGAGGTCTGGCTTCAATTTCTGGGAGATATCCCACTGGGATGGATGGATGGCTTGCTCCAGGACTCAGGAAAGGGGTTCTCAAATAGCCAGGGAAAAAAATTCCACCATGTATTAAGATAAAAAAATTACTCAGGTAGGTAGGAAATTGCATGTAAAACAGATAAGCACGATTAGCACCCTGGTGGGCATGATTAGGTCACTGCTGTAGCACCACCCAACACGTTTCGTCCAAAGGGACATTATCCAGTGGTATAGGAGTCATCCCAAGTCTTATACCCCCTGGATGACGTCCTGTTGAATGAAACACAAGTCTCAGTCTCCTAACTATTCCCTTTGGCGGCAAGAGTCTTCTCAGTTTCCTAGTTCTTCCAATCAGCTGCAGGATAACAAGCCTCCCCAGTCTCCTATCTGTTCCCATCAGCTGCAGGAAAATAAGTCTCCTCAGTCTCTAGCTCTTCCCATCAGCTGAAGGCTAATGAGTTTCTTCAGTCTCTAGCTTTTCCCATCAGCTGCAGGAAAACAAGTCTCCTCAGTTTCCTGGCTGTTATCATTAACTACAGGGTAATAAGTATCCTCAGCCTCCTAACTGTTCTCTTCAGTTGCAGTATAACAAGTCTTCTTAGTTTCCTAGCTCTTCCCATCAGCTGCAGGGTAACAAATCTCCTAGCTATTTCCATTAGCTGTGAGGTAACAAGTCTGATCACACACTCCCTAGCCTGACTGGTCCTCAGCGCAAGAGACGCCTTATTTAAACCTCATCTGCCTTTGCCTCTGTAAGATAAAATTTTGCAATGACTTTCTCTTTTCTCTTTTTTTTTATTTTTAGTGATCATTTTGGACAAAACAGGTAAGTGATGCTCCTTTACCAGATAATGAAAGCTGTAATGACCTAAAATACGTCAATAATGACATAACTGACAGACATATTTTAAACATGGCAACTGTATAATTTTATTCAGTCTCCTATATTAGAAAATTCAGTGTGTTTTAGAAGTTCAAAGAGTCCCCATTTATTAGGGCTTGCTCACCATCATCTGCAGAAATCATACTAACTACCCCTCAGGATCCCACCAATGTTATCAGTCCAGTGCCTGTTTTACTTGTGTTTTAAATTTTTAAGAAACTCCATGACAGTTGCTAATCCTCCGTAAACTTTTTTCTGCTTTTTTAAGATTTGACAGTTGCTTAGCCCAACCTTTTTGCAGCCACTTCATATACAGTACATCAGTACATGAATAACTCCTTCAAGCAGTCCATTATGAGTGCTTGAGTTAGCGTCTAATGGCACTTTTGTTTTTTGGTATCAATACATTTCTGAGAGATCTTGTGGACCTCTTTCCACAAGAGCTCTAACCGTGGACATGACCAAAATATGTGAAGCAATGTTCCCCTGCTCTTTCTGGTAGTTCCAGCAATGGTCCATGGCTGCAGGGAAGCATGTATGCAGTACCAACAGCGTAAGATACCATCTGGTCAAGATCTTAAAATTATTTTCCGTATCCGCGTAGAAATAGAGGGGACAATGCTTCTGCTTTGATCTGCTGTAAAGGTTCTATCTACATTTTCTCCCACTTTTGTAAATAAGTAGAGTTGAGCGGACACCTGGATGTCCGTGTTCGGCGGGTTCGGCCGAGCTTGAAAAAAAAGTCCAGGTCCGTGTCCCGGACTTTTTTCGAACTTTACCCGGACACCGAACCCCATTGAAGTCAATGGGGACCCGAACTTTCAGGCACTAAAATGGCTCTAAAAAACCAATGGAAAGGGCTAGAGTGCTGCAAATGGCAGCAAAATGCAGTTAAGAGCATGGCAAGTGCTCTTAAAAAAAATTCCCCTTTAAATTTGTAATTTTTAAATAGCAGATTAGAACTGCACTCTGTAGTAAAATATAGCTGAACGCTGCACACAACAGACTGATAAAAAAATATTTT
Organism: Pelophylax lessonae; assembly: GCF_965119305.1. Lineage (NCBI taxonomy): Eukaryota > Metazoa > Chordata > Amphibia > Anura > Ranidae > Pelophylax > Pelophylax lessonae. The sequence goes on from NC_138780.1 coordinate 18,742,853, forward strand.
TTTCTCCCTCCTCCTCCTCCTCAGTGGGCTCAAGTGAGGGCAAAAAGATTGTTTACTGCACCACCCCCCACACAGCAAAATCGATGTAGATCGCTAACGGACGATTGTTCTGTCCTGTGTCTCCTATCTGTCCCTGCCTAATCTCTCCAGCCTGTCCCTAAAATGCTTGAGTATCTTTCCCTGCCTACACTCCGACCTGTCCCTGCATTCTTTTCAGCACAATGTTGTTTTTCCCTGTCTGTCCCTAATCAGCAGCAGCCAGCACCGTTGTGTGTGCTCTCTCCCTACACTACAGCAGACTGATGCACCGCGCTGTGTCTCTAGAGCTTATAAAGACATGGGTCACATGCTTCCGCTGGCCAATCACAGCTACTAATACATTAGTAGGCATGGCTGTGATGGCGCACACCAGTTAAATGCTTGTTGATTGGCTGTTGAAAGCCCACCATTAAAAGCGCGCCATTACATACAAAACAGGAAATAAAATTACCGAACGCGGATTTTAAACCCGAACATACAGTAAAGTTTTCGGGTCCGTGTCCGGGTAACAAAAATCCAATTATCCCGTACGGACCCGAATAATACAGTCCGTGTTCGCTCAACACTATAAATAAGGCAATTTGAAGTCATTAGATGGTGAAACCGGGAGGAAATCAAATTTATAGAGAGAGCGTGTCAGAGTGTCGTGATCAGACCAAAATTCTACAAAACTAGTTAATGGGGGTCGAAAACGGTTCAGAGGATCCAAAGGATTGAAGAAGTGCTAAAACTGTAAGGCTTTCCAGAAGTCCAGGCCATAGCGTCCTATTGGGGACATGTCTGTATCATAGGCCATGTTGAACCAGATAGAGCTTTTAAATGAAGGGAAGACCTAGGAATAAAGGAGACCCTTAAAAATAATTTTTACTCCTTTTTTTAATACACTGGTAAAGAGGAATAGCTTTTTGCTTACAATTGAGAGGAAGAAACATTGTACCCACCCCAGCTTCATTTCCACCTGACCTTTATGGGAACTGGAGGTGTGCAAGTGCACTGTGTCCCTCAGGACCAGACTGATTTTTCAAAAGGGGGCCTCATATATTTTTCCCCAAAGAAGTGCCAGAAAAAAGACCTCTGGTGCCCAGAAAAAGGATTCTAAGAGTGCCCCCACTCACCCTCCCCAGGTTCCAAATGCTTTAGTGTTTTAAAAAATAAAAGATACATACAAACATGAGGGAAAGGGACAAAGGAGTTAATAAAAATATGGGCTAAAAAAAGAATTGGGACTCATAACTCAGACCTACAAAGTGCAGGACACAACTGGGTGTGTGCAAAAGCAGCAGGGGCTCTTGTCTCAGCTGCGCCCCCCACCCAGCGCAGCACACAAGGCTCCCTTTGCCTCAGCCGGTGCTTGGCAGAGCCTCGGCAGTTCTAAACTTTAACCTAATATTTAAGGGCATTATAAGATATTTAAGGACATTATAAGGAAAAAAGGAGAAGTTTCCACCAATTAAAAAAGTTAAACATTATTATTACCAGTTTAAAATTGTGAAATCTAATTAGAAAAATAGATTTTTGCAGGATAGTTACACATTACCAGGAAAATATATCCCTGATTTTGTTTCCTTTGCCAAAGCAAGCGGTGTGAACACAAATGAGAAATATAAAGAACAAGTGTCCAAATTTTAATTTGTTCCAAATCTGATGACCAAATCCCATGTGGTTGCGACAGGCAACGATTTAGCAATTGCTCAAGCTTGCGCATTTTCTTGTGCCTCCAGGACAATCGTACTTGCTGGTGAGGCTGCCCATCACATTGATGAGCCAATAGCAATGTGTGGGGACAGGGTTTAGTGGCAAGTCCCAGCGTTATCCAGAAGTGTCTAAGCCTTGTGAGTCAGAACTGGCTGACAGGAGGGAGTGTTTGGAAGGGTACTGCAGGTAAGTGCACCTCTAGGTGCCTGCTGTCTTTGTTTTTTTCCAAGCCCCTTTAAGGAAGGGATGTAGCATTAGGGTTACCTATACAGAAAATTAATTGGATTTCAACTAATAACTCTCATGTACAATGTTCTATCTTGTAGGATCTTTGGTGAGACCACCTATGGTGACCTTCAACCCAAACTGGGACACGATCTTCACAACTGAGTCTCTAACAATGACCTGTAATGTGAGTTCACCTATTCCAGCAGATATGAGCTACACCTGGTACAAGGATAATACCCAGATACACAGAGGACAAAGATTTGTAATCCAAAATGCAAAACAAGATGACAGTGGAAAATACCAGTGTAAAGGCACCAACACAAACAAAAGTGACCCTGTCAGACTGGATGTTAGTCATGGTGAGTAAATACCGAGATTTACCCTCCATAGGATTACCCATAGAAACATAAAATATTAACCACTTACGAACCGCCCGCCGTGTATTTACGTTGGTCCTTTAGCTTAAATACAGAGGTTATGGCAGCAGATAGCTGACATAACCCCAGTATCTTTTTAAACGGCGGGCGGTCCACTTTAACATAAGGGTGGTTCCAGAGGCAGATTCACTGTGGGATCACCCTTATAGGCGGCGGGAGAGGTGCCCCCCTCCCACCGCTTCCTGGTCGTTTTCCCCGCTTACCGGACCCATTGGTAGCGGGAAGAACGATCCGGTCTGCTGTCCCATCAGGCAGGAAGTTGAGTGAGAGCAAGATGGCCCCCACTCGACTCTATGGCCTTGGAGGACAGGAGCAATGTCACACGTCACTTCCTAGCAACGGATTTAAAAAGCTCATTTTTTTTTTTCATCGTGAAAAAAATTAATTTTTTTTCTTTTTTAGTGTAGATGTGAGATGTGAAGTCTTTTTGACCCCAGATCTCACATTAAAGAGGTCCTGTCCTGCTTATTTCTATTACAAGTGATGTTTTCATTTCTTGTAATAGGAATAAAAGTGATCAAAACATAAAAAAAAAACAATGTAAAAATTAAAAATAAAAGATAAAATAAATAGGAGAAAAATTAAAGCGCCCCATCCCCGTTAGCTCATGCATACGCAAGTCACGCCCACATATGTAAACAGTGTGCAAACCACACATGTGAGGTATCGCCGTGATCGTTTGAGTAAGAGCAATAATTCTAGCCCTAGACCTCCTCTGTAACTGTAAACTGGTAACCTGTAGAAATTTTTAAAATGTCGCCAATGGAGATTTTTAAGTACCAATGTTTGTCGTCATTCCATGAGCGTGCGCAATTTTGAAGCATGACATGTTGGGTATCTATTTACTCTGCGTAACATTATCTTTCACATTATAGAAAAAAATTGGGCTAACTTTACTGTTTTCTTTTTTTTTGATTCAAAAAGTAATTTTTTTCCCAAAAAATTGCATTTGTAAGACCACTGCGCAAATACAGTGTGATAAAAAAAATATTGCATTGATCTCCATTTTATTTTCTAGGGTCTCTGCTAATATATATATATATATACACACACATATATATATATATATATATATATATATATATATATATATATATATATATATATAATGTTTAGGGGTTCTATGTAATTTTCTAGCAAAAAAAAAGATTTTAACTTGTAAACAACAATTGTAAGAAAAAGGCCTGGTCCAGCAGTGGTTAAAGGAGAAGTACAGCTCTTAAGCTTGTTTTTCTGTACTTCTCCTAATAGGAATCTCTGGCACATTTTTCTTTATTTTCTTAACTTATTAAACATGTATTTTGAACATAGTGTAGCGAAATTCTGTGACAAACGTTTGTAATGTGGGCAGTATGTATGTAGGTGGGACTTTACATGGGAGTGGCTTGAGAGTGGGCAGGGACACAGGGGCCCCATGGTCTCCTCTTGCCCAGGGGCCCCATGAGTAATTAGTCCGCCCCTGGTCCTTCCATTTAGTGCTTAGGTGGTTCACTTAGGTGGAGGTTCCTATACCTCATGGGTCTGGGGTGTGGTGGTAGATTGTGGACCAAAGGATCCTGAGGAGCTGGCCAAGGATTTCGGGTAGCTCAGATTTTCCACCAAAAAAAGAAAAGAGAGGGAGACAGGAGAGTCCTTATAGTATAGTAGATTAAAAACAAGAATGTAGTGCTTCCACAATGAAAGGAAAAAGGTCAAAATGGACATACAACTGTAGAGGCTGCAGTTACCTAACTATGGGGAACACGTGACCTCCCTAGTGCCTGGGTTGAAAGAAATCACTCTCCACACAGGGTCAGTGTGGTGGCTCTCTATGCCTCAGGTATTCCTATCCCGGGTGCTCTTAAGGGGTTCTCAGGTGGGTGAACAAAGTAGTAGAAAGAGTCAGCGCAAAAAGAGCCCCTGGGTAGTTTCATTGGCAGAGGCGCCAGATGTAGTTATTCAAAGGATAGGCACCAGTCATCTGCTTCAATAAAACATCCAATTACTTTATTTCTCCAAATAAAATGCATTTTGTAACTTTAAATTGCCATTTCCTCAGTTTAAGGTTATAAAACTGGATCACCTTGAACTGTGAGTGCAGGGATCAGGAGAATGTAATGTACAACAAATAATTTACCGTTTTCAGCGCAGTGGTCATGATTATGTAACACAGTGTTACCAACCTACTAGATTTTAATTTACTGACACAACACCCAAAATTTTCTGGCACAGCCAAGTTTTTACTGGCATTTCCAAAAGTTACAAAATTACAGTTTTAAGTGCAAATTTCATTATTTAGGCTACAAACAATTACAATATGCAATAAGCAATGGGATTCAAAGTACAAAGTAGGTATTAACCGCCTTAGCGGTATCCCCGAGCGTGACTCGGGGTAGGAATTTTCTGCTATTAGCGGTATCCCCGAGTCACGCTCGGGGTCAATGAGCAGAGCGTGCAGACAGCGCAGCGGAGCTTCTCTTACCTTATCCTGGCGATCCAGCGATGAGCTCTCATTGCTGTGACCGCCAGCCGAGATCTCCGCTGCTCGTCTGTCGGTAGGAGGACTTCCTAGTTCCGTTCCCTGCAGCAGCAATGCTGCATGGGAGCGGAACTAGAGAGGGAAATTCAAAAAAAAAAAAAAAAAAAACGTTGCACAAAACACATAACACATTTTATATTATATATATGCATATATATATATATATATATATATGCATATATATATATATATATATATATATATATATATATATATATGCATATATATATATATATATATATATATATATATATATATATATATATATATATATATGCATATATATATATATGCAAATATATATATATATATATATACATATATATACCTATATATACACACACACACATATATATATATATATATATATATATATATATATATATATATATATATATATATATATATATATAAAAAATTATATTATTGATTCGATTATAATTCATGCGTTATATGTATATATATATATATATATATATACACACACACATATATATATATATATATATATATATATATATATATATCTATATACACACATATATATATAATATATAACGCATGAATTATAATCTAATCAATAATATAATTTTATTATATATATTATATATTAAATAATAAAATAATATTATTGATTCGATTATAATTCACTTGTTTGTGTTTCAAATTTATCACATCTGGGATGTCTACTAGAGACTTGTTTTGGTCAGGTTTAAGTCAGTAATTACTAAGAATTGTAGGCCTATAATACATAACGCCAAATTTCCATGAAAAGAATTGTACCGCTTTTGGAACAGAATTCCTGACAGAATCATACCGCCAGGGAGGTTAAAGCAAAAAAAAAACATTTTTTATTATATTTTCAATATATCTTTACAAAATATATATATATACTGTATATGTAGTAATTAGCTTAGGGACAGGACACTGTGGCAGGCACTCGAATGGTCTCATCCAACTCTGGTTCCAAGCCAAGCATCACATATTTTTTACTGGCAACTTTTTCCTGTCACTGGCATTTACTGGCATGAGAAAAATGCCCATTTTTTACTGACTGCCAGTAAAAATACTGACAGTTGGCAACACTGATGTAGCATACAACATAGCGTATTGGGTGCAGAAAACAAGACTATGTTATATCACTGTACACTAAGAGTGCAGGGGTCAAGGCTACGTAAAGTACAACAATGCATATACAGTGCATTGGTATGGACTGTGTAATGTACAACACAGTGTCTACAGTGTAGTGGTCAGGACTATGCGATTTACAGCATAGCATATACCCTGCAGCGATTAGGGCAATGGTAAATACACTATAGCATTTATCGCGCAGGATTCAGAACTATGTAATGTACAACCCAGTGTGTGTGAAAAGCTGAAGTCAGGTCTCTGTAATGTATAACATGGCAAATGGAGTGCAGTGGTCAAGACTATGTAACAGACAGCACAGCATTTAGAGTACAAGTGTCAGGAATATGTAACATATAATGTAGGATATAGAGTATGGGGGTTTAGACAACATCCACTATAATATATATGGTGCAGGGGTAAGGACTATGGAATGTAGTGGTGAGGAGTAAGTGTTCCTATTCACTGCTGTTTAGTGGTCTGTGACCCTTATTACATTGGTACTCTGTACTCATTATTACATTGGTGCTAAGTGGACCTTTAAATGGTGACCAGTGGTTTGGGCCCTTATTGTTGCAGGTCATTGCACCTTGTGTTGGTGGTCAGTGTTCTTTGCTGCTTGCATTGTTGGATGAAGCACCCCAAATATTGCACAAAAAACATCTTTTAATTGATAAAATATTGATAATTAGTCACAACTTGTAAGTGCAATTTATCTTAATTTCATCAATTAAAGAATATTTTATCTGTACTGTCCTGTGGGCTCTGCTTTTTTTTTACTTCTTCTGCCAGTTAAGCACGTCTCTGGATATACGTTGAACTTGCAAGGAAGAGATGTCTGCTTTGGTTTCCCTAAGAAGCTCTACATCTCAAGATTTTACCTTTGGTCCAGCAATGTCTATGCACAGCATTATAACATGTCATGGGCAAGGCTGGTGCAACATGATAGTCTGAGTGATTTATATAAAGGGTGGGAACAGCATGAAGGGGTAGAACATTCTTTAAGTATATTTGCTCTAATTGCCTATGGTTCTTTTTTTTAGACTGGGTGATCCTGCAGGCTCCTCTCTATGTTCATGAAGGTGACAATGTGACTCTGAGATGTCACCATTATCCCACATATTTTGGAGGACAAACTATATTTTACAAAGATAATGCTGTCATAAAAAATTGGCATTCTGATCCTAAGTTACATATTAATAACATAAATCTGGGAGGATCTCGTGGATATAAATGTACGAAAGTGGTTTATCACCACCTCGCGTATTATCAGCACAGTGGAGGAACTTCTATATCCATGATGGGTAAGCCCTGAAAATTGATTGGGGTGGAGTGGGGCAGATTTGACCTCCTCAAGTGTTAATTATTCCCAGAGATTTCCTCTACTCCTCTAGCTTTGGATCCGGTTAGTGTCTCACTTTGATTCCCCACACAGTCCTGGGAAAAAGTAAAAAAAATTAAGATGACAACACAATATTTATAATGTACTGTATGTATATTTGACAATTAGAGACAGAGGGGTTGATTTACTAATGACTAATAGGCCTTTCACTCGCCAAGGAAATTTGCCCAAGAGCTTTGTCAATGTGGTGTCATGTCAGTTTGCTTTCACATGGTTGGATGATGCAAATGAGCAGAACTTCCCCTCATTCACCAAGCTCTGTGTCAAATGTCCTTGTAAAGTGCAAATTTCTTTGCAAAGTGAACAGCCTATTTGCCTTTAGTAAATCAACCTTAGGGACTCTGGGATTGTAATTGTGATTGTGTTTAGCTAGATTGCTCGTCAACTGAGCGCCTTGTTCTGGATTACCTCCATTTGTCTGACCCCCCCTGTCTATATAATAGATTACACTACTGATTGCTGCCTGCCTTGACCCTTACCTGAATAACAGGTTATTCTACTAATTGTGGCCTGCCCTGCTCCCTTCCTGGATAATGGATTATGCTTCTGAAAGTTGCCTGCCTTGACCCTTACCTGAATAGCAACAGGTTATTCTACTAATTGTTGCCTGCCCTGGTCCCTGCCTGGATAATGGATTATGCTTCTGAATGTTGCCTGCCTTGACCCTTGCCTGGATATTGAATTATACATTTGTCTGCTGCCAGCACAGACCACTGCTAACTAGACGTCCAGCCAGCCACTAGTCCTGGTCACTCCTGCACGCAACACCTTTGAACCTTTCCCCTGTGAAACCATCTGGCACAGTACATGAACTATTTCTGTTGTCTAGGGTTGTTGGGAAGCATCTTGGTTCTGCAAATAGAGCATCATGCTTTAAGTCCTGGGTGGCATCCAAGGACTGTTAGAGCTTTTTGCCTTCAGGGAAAGACGCCTTGCTAACCTTACACCGTGACCTCAAATGATTGGAATAAAGACCCTTTGATAAAAGATATAAATAGCAGTTGAAAAAAAATACTGGGGTTGGGGTGTCCAGGGTAGGGGGTTGGAACTAGGGGTGGGGCACATTTATTTGAAGTTAAATTTTAAGAAATGCTTTACTTCCCCAACAAATAATCAATCTGTAGACTGTATGGAATTATCTGATGTTCTTACTAAGAACATATTAGCAATCCAGGCTCATTGTTGTAAAAAACTGAACAATGTCGTCGAAAGGCAGCATACCTATGGGCAGTACCGGGACAGGGTCGTCCAGAGCCCAGGGCAATGATCCAGAATTGCGTTCCCTTCCCCCATTGTTAATGAATGCCATAGAATGGGTGTAGTACCCTGTGCCCATTTATTGCTACTTTGCTTCACTGCGCCCAAGACAGTTGCCCCTCCTCGCCACTCCTTGTCCCATCCCTGGCTATGGGCAATGTGTTCACCACCTGTAAAACAAAGTCATATTTTAAAGATGCAATGAAAATTACATTAAATAATTACAGACACTCCTACTGAATCTGGTAAAATCTAATGGTTCCTTCATGTCCTGGTGAAAAAAAGGAGGTTAGCTGTTTAATATTTGTGTTTTATAGAAATCTTCACAACTCCAGAAATAGAAGTGACCCCATTTCCGGTAATGGAAGGAGATAATGTCACTGTGTCATGTCACACGAATGTGTCTCCATACAGGCCAGAGACAGAGCTGCAGTTTGCTTTCTACAAAGATGGACGAAATATTCAGAGTTTTAATTCATCTGACAAATATGGATTCCAGTTCGCTAAGGTGGAGAATTCTGGGAAATATTACTGTGTAGCGAAAACAGTTTCAGGCAAAATAATAATGAAGAGGAGTAACACATTGAACATCGAATTAAATGGTAAGTATAGATTATGGATTCACAGATATAGTGAAATTTCAGGCAACTGGTAAGGTTGACCAAGGAGAAATACTTTCTGGGAGCGGCATATAGACAGTAAGGATGATCGAACTTTTGAAAAGTTCGGTTCGGCCAGAACATCCGAACTTCCCGAAAGTTCGGCCCGGATTTCAGAACCCCATTGACATCAATGGGACCAGAACTTCGGTAATCAAAAAACACAATTTTTAAGCCCTAAAACCCAATAAACGCCCCTAAAAAGTGCCCAGGGTTCTGGGTCATGCCCCATTAACTATTAATCACACAAAAAAAGTTCTTAAAAATTGTCATTTTTGAAGAGATTTTTTGATTTTGACTTTGGATTTAGTATCTGGGGGGTCTAAAAGGTGTACATGTGAAGTTTCAGCTCTGTAGCATGTCCAGAACCATGAAAAAAAAGATTGTTTGTATTAGAACACTTTCTTTCAGGACAGGTAGTTAGCTTCTCTCCCGGTTTAATAGAAGGCATTTTTTGGGGTTCTTTGCAGTCAGGAAAAACATCTGAACTTGTGTATAGTGGTACTGTGCACAAGTTCTGATGTTTTGCCTGCCTCCAAAAACCCCCAAAAAATGGCAGCAAAAACACACCTGGGCATTTTTTTTTTGGACGCTAGGCATTTTTTTGGGTTCTTTTGAGGCAGGCAAAACATCTGAAACATCTTGTCTATAGTGGTATATATACACACATACTTATATGTTTATATACACCTAGACATATATAGGTGTGATAGTAGCAGAAATATATTACTGTAAATGATTTCATTAGCGCAAGCATTTATTTCTGCTACTATCACACCTATATATGTCTAGGGGTATATATACAGATATATGTGTATATATATCCCCTATACACATGTTCAGATGTCATGTCTGAAATCAAACATGTCCTCAAAAAAGCACTGACAGTGGCAGCCCCTGCAGCATAAAAAATGCTTGGCTGTGAGTACGCTAATTTGTGTTAAGCCTGCTCCCCCTTTGTTCCCCAAATTTTTGTTCACGTGTTTCTTACTCTGTATGTTTGAAAAATCAATAAAAACTATTTGAAAGAATAAAAAATGCTTGGCTGGTGAGAAGCCATAAGGGTGTCCCGAAGCAACTCAGAGAAATGATCATTTCTCTATAGCGGTCATAATGAATGGGGGTTATTGCGCTCAGCTGTGAACTCACAATAAAGTGCTAATGCATAAACAAAGTTATGTCTCACATAAACTTATGAACCAATATATTGTAGGTGAATAGTTCAATATACATCAATAAATAGGTGAATATATCAATAAACATAGTCCTTGAAAAGTGCTCGGTGCAAACTATTTGTTCCAGCAGCAAAGAATGGACTTGATGTAAATGCCTTCACCAATCACCATACACCCAGTGCTCGGATAAAATACTTCTTACCAGAAGAAGTTGACCCCTTAGTTATAGGGGGTCATGCCCAGCATATATCTCCACAAGAGCTCCAAAGTTTTCCTGTTGCTATCTCCACATCCAGTATGTATTAAGCCAGAAGTATAAAGGCAACTTCGAGACTCCGGGTAACATGTTGTAGGAAATAAGGAGACTCCAATAGTGTAATATTGCCAGTAATCAGATTTAATTAAAAAGTATTGCACTTACTATATAGCGGTAAGTAGAACGCCAAAGTGATACAAATCGTTCAGCTTCTCCTGGTGGATGGGACGCTGCTTCCGCGTCTGCGCACCACCTCACTGGAACTCTACGGTCTCACGTTCCCGACGCACGTTTCGTTAGGCGTGCTAACGTCATCAGGGGATCATGTGACCGTACATTTCCTCACATCTTATATGGAGGCCAACCCAGCTCGCAGCATCCAATCACCAGTCGCCGGAGTAAGAACCGCCCATTCTCTGATGGATTGTTAGGTTCATCCCTTCAGTAAGGGTGCCTCACGGGGACATATTCAGTTGAAAATATTGGAACGCCTTTTACCTATGGTTACCGTTGAATTTAACCCTTGGTTCGCTAGAACATTCAATGCCATAGTGGTATTAATTCCTATATTCTTATTAACAGTTCTAATTCGTGAATGGTGTATTATAGGATGGGATGCTGTGTGCTGAAACATTTACCAGTAAGCCAATCATTTCAAATAACAGTTTGCCTATATAGTGGTGATCTTTCTGGAGAACTTTCCATTCTAGAGCTACTGGCCAAAGATTTCAAATCAATAAATTGATATCATGTAGATCCACCTACGTGACCTACTTAATTAGTTGCCCTTGTGGGCTACAGTACATTGGCAGGACCACACGCCAATTGTCTGTGAGGATTAACGAACATGTGGGTAATGTGAGGAGAGGCTTTCCCAAACATAGCCTCTCCAACCATTTCCGCCTGTATCACAATAGGGACCCCTCGCTTATGTCCTTTTGTGGCATAGACAGAGTGGATAACCACTGGAGAGGAGGAAACATGACCAAAAAAGTCTCCATGAATGAGACCCAATGGATATATAGAATGAAGATGCTAGAACCATTGGGAATGAATATTGATATTGATTTGAATTGTTTTATTTCTAATTTTTAAGTTTAATACATAACATACATTTCCCATCATTTTCAACCTGGTTTTATGCTTCTTTAGAGTAAAGGGAATCCTTTTTATTATTATTAATATTATTATTAATATTAATAATTTTATGTGATTTTTCATGTAATTTTATGTTATTTTAGGATGTTAGATTAAAATGTTTATTAAAATGTATTTAATAATAATTTAATAATTTAGCTATATAGGCAAACTGTCATTTGAAATGATTGGCTTATTGGTAAATGTTTCAGCACACAGCATCCCATCCTATAATACACTATTCACGAATTAGAACTGTTAATAAGAATATAGGAATTCATACCACTATGGCATTGAATGTTCTAGCGAATCAAGGGTTAAATTCAACGGTAACCATAGGTAAAAGGCGTTCCAATATTTTCAACTGAATATGCCCCGTGAGGCACCCTTACTGAAGGGATGAACCTAACAATCCATCAGAGAATGGGCGGTTCTTACTCCGGCGACTGGTGATTGGATGCTGCGAGCTGGGTTGGCCTCCATATAAGATGTGAGGAAATGTACGGTCACATGATCCCCTGATGACGTTAGCACGCCTAACGAAACGTGCGTCGGGAACGTGAGACCGTAGAGTTCCGGTGAGGTGGTGCGCAGACGCGGAAGCGGCGTCCCATCCACCAGGAGAAGCTGAACGATTTGTATCACTTTGGCGTTCTACTTACCGCTATATAGTAAGTGCAATACTTTTTAATTAAATCTGATTACTGGCAATATTACACTATTGGAGTCTCCTTATTTCCTACAACATGTTACCCGGAGTCTTGAAGTTGCCTTTATACTTCTGGCTTAATACATACTGGATGTGGAGATAGCAACAGGAAAACTTTGGAGCTCTTGTGGAGATATATGCTGGGCATGACCCCCTATAACTAAGGGGTCAACTTCTTCTGGTAAGAAGTATTTTATCCGAGCACTGGGTGTATGGTGATTGGTGAAGGCATTTACATCAAGTCCATTCTTTGCTGCTGGAACAAATAGTTTGCACCGAGCACTTTTCAAGGACTATGTTTATTGATATATTCACCTATTTATTGATGTGTATTGAACTATTCACCTACAATATATTGGTTCATAAGTTTATGTGAGACATAACTTTGTTTATGCATTAGCACTTTATTGTGAGTTCACAGCTGAGCGCAATAACCCCCATTCATTATCACATATTGCGTTATCACGTTTTTATTGCCGCTCGCTAGAGGAAGAAATTCCCTAATTTTTCACATTTATAATTTTTCACATTTATATATTTATTGTCAAATATCACTCCGTTTGCGCAGTTCCCCCTTTTTTGGTTTTTACCGAATTTTGTTTTCTTCTCTCTATAGCGGTCACCCTGCTATGGAAGGGTTTGGTCACCCTGCCATAGCAGTCACTGTCAGTTAACCCTACACTACATTACGGTCACCCTGACACTTCATACTTTCCCTACAGAAACTACATTTTTGAAGCTAACTTAAGTGTAAAGGAGCACTCTAACTACACTAGATATCCATTTCCTCACACTAAAAATAGCTAAATGACACTTTTAAAGTAAAATTAACAGAACTGCTTCCACTCTCTTGCATGTCCAGTATAAGAATGCTAGGAATATGGCGGGGGCGATCTTATATACTGGGGGGCGTATTCACTAATGATTGGGACCCCCTAGTCACTCCAATCACATTCCTAGCATTCTCCTGCCCCCTCAATTGGCTTTTGCTAATGGTTTTGGTCCAATCACGGGCTTTTAAAGCCCATTTCCTGAAGCATTGCATTTTGGGCGGTTCTGGTTGCCGAATTCCGAACTTTTTGGGCAAAAAGTTCTAAATTCGGCCGAACCTCGAACACCCAATGTTCGGGCTGAACCGATGGTCGACCCGAACCGTTCGATCATCCCTATTATTGATTAGATTATAATTCATGCGTTTGTGTTTCCAATTTATCACATCTGGGATGTCTTGTTTTGGTCAGGTTTAAGTCAGTAATTACTAAGAATTGTAGGCCTATAATACATAACGCCAAATTTCCATGCAAAAAATTGTACCGCTTTTGGTACATAATTCCTGACATAATCATACCGCCAGGGAGGTTAATACAGAAATGTGGCTTACTGAAAAGTCTGTCCATGTACAGTATAGTATGCACTTAATACTTGGTCAAGGCTCATTTTGCATGAATTACTGCATCAATGCGGAGTGGCATGGAGGGGATCAGCCTTTGGCACTGCTGAGGTGTTACCGAAGCCCAGGTTGCTTTGATAGCGACCTTCAGCTTATCTGCATTATTGGGTCTGGTGTCTCTCATCTTCCTCTTGACAATACCCCACAGATTCTCTATGGGGTTTAGGTCAGATAAGTTTGCTGGCCAATCAAGCACAGTGATACCATGATCATGTGACCAGGTATTGGTACTTTCGGCAGTGTGGGCGGTGCCAAGTCCTGCTGGAAAATGAAATCAACATCTCCATAAAGCTGGTCAGCAGAGGGAAGCATGAAGTGCTCTAGAATTTCCAGGTAGAGGACTGCGCTGACTTTGGACTTGCTAAAACACGGTGGACCAACACCAGCAGATGACACGGCTCCCCAAATCATCACGGACTGTGGAAAATTTTGCATTTCATTTGGAATTCAAGGTCCCGAGTCTGGAGGAAGAGTGGAGGGGCACAGAATGCAAGTTGCATGAGGTCCAGTTTGAAGTTTCCACAGTCAGTGATGATTTGGGGAGCCATGTCATCTGCTGGTGTTGGTCCACTGTGTTTTATCAAGTCCAAAGTCAGTGCAGCCCTCTACTAGGAAATTCTAGAGCACTTCATGCTTCCCTCCACTGACCAGCTTTATGGAGATGCTAATTTAATTTTCCAACAGTACTTGGCTCACACTGCTAAAACTACCAATACCTGGATTAATGATCATGGTATCACTGCACTTGATTGGCCAGAAAACTCGCCTGACCTAAACCCCATAGAGAATCTGTGGGGAATTGTCAAGAAGAGGATGAGAGACACCAGACCCAACAATACAGACAAGCTGAAAGCCGCTATCAAAGCAACCTGGGCTTCCATAACACCTCAGCAGTGACGCAGGCTGATCGCCTCCATGCCACGCCGCATTGATGCAGTATTTCATGCAAATAAAGCCCCGACCAAGTATTGAGCACATACTATACTGTACATGGAAAACTTTTCGGTAAGCCAACATTTCTGTATTAAAAACCTTTTATTTTTTTATTGGTATTATGTAATATTCTAGCTTTATGAGATCCAGAATTTTAGGTTTTCGCTAGCTGTAAGCCATGACCATAAAAATTAAAAGAAAGAAATGCTTAAAATATATCACTCTGTGTGTAACGCATAAAATATATGAGTTTTACTTTTAGAATTGAATTACTGAAATAAATTAACTTTTTGATGATATTCTAATTTTATGAGATACACTTGTATATGCTGTGCTTACTATCCAGAAAACAAAACATGCTTAGATATGCTAACACTAATAAATGATTTGATTGGCCACGTCTGTTGAAGGGAGAAGGAGGTACGAGCCATTTTCGGAGGCAGCACAAAACACTGAATTTCTATTAAAGCTCATTCCAAGTAGGGGTATGTTGGTAAATATGGGGTATCTACAGTATATATCATATTCATAGAAATACACATTTCCTAAGATGTAAAAAAAAAAAACCCATACCCAAGACACCTCCATGGAAATAAGACAATGAGACAATCTGCCCGAGTTTGATTCACATAGGATGGGGGGAACTCTGCTTGAAATAAGCGGCTCCCCCCGTACGCAGTGGACTGGGAAAGAGTCAATGGGCAGAGTAAACCTTGGCAAACACGTCATCGAAGCACCTGGTTTGGATAGTCAACCTGCCTGAGTTTGATTCACATAGGATGGGGGGATACTCTGCTTGAAATCAGCGAAGGCCAAACTTCATTGTAAACCCTATTGAAGTCTATAACAGGTAAATCTAGATACTGAATTTTGGCCAATTTCAAAGTGAATAGGCAAGCTATTGTCTAAAAAAGGCACGGGTGTTGGGGTCAGATTGAATACAGTTGTGCGCCTCCATCCCCCCAAACACACACATAATTGTCACTATGTGTCCCCACCAGTGGCACCCAATCTCCCCTCTAACTCCTTTTCTTTTCTCCCTGTTTCTTCTTCCCACCCTTTCTTTGTATCCACTCGTAGTGATCAGATGCCTACTTGGGCACGTTGGGGCCTCCTAGAAAACCTACAAAGAGGTTCCCAATAAGTTCTTGGAATCACCTCTGCTTCAAACTAGCTCCGGGATCCCCTGACGCCCAGACTTTTTACTCTGGAAATACTTCAATTGATGCTGATCACCCCACACCCTCCCACCCCCTTCCTACGATGTTGCTTGGGCTTTGTCGTAGCAGAAGGTCTTCTGAACTGTTTTTTGTAGACCAGAGGTGTAACTAGAACCTTCAGGAATCCAGTGCAAGAAACCATGAAGGGCCCCCCGGACCCCTGGCCGGGGCCTTTCCCTTCAAGCCTGACGTTCTTCCCACTAATACTGGGACCCTTTACTCTCGTTGCGGGGCCCTTTATTACAGTCCTGCAGCGGGACCCATTCACAAGTTCTGCAGTGGGCCCCCTTCCTGCCATCTTGGGGACTCCCCACTGTGGTGGAATGCCAGGGCCCTGTCGCAAGTGTGACCTTTGCGATCCTGGAAGTTCACCCACTGGTGTCAGTCGTTTTTATTTTTTGGTATTTCAATTGTATTATTTTTTATCATTTTATTTAATTTCTTTTTACAATGTCACTGACTATGACTCTGTCCATTCAGAAAAGGAAGGAGCTGGTAAATTACATATTTACCGACCCCTTCCTGGTTCTCTATTGTGACACATCCCCTGCAGCAGCCGGCAGGAGAGGGGAGGGAGCACAGTGGGGGGGGGACAGGGGAGCACACAGGGGCCCAGAGACAGCCAGGGGAGGACTGGGCCATGGGGCAGGGGGGCAATTGCCCCCTGGGCTGCTCTGATGCCCCGTAAAAAGGCTGCACTGCTTCTGCCACAGACTTGCTAAAGTATTCCTGGAGAAGATAAGTAAAACGTCCCTGCCGCTGACCTACTGAGTGCGGTTTGAAGACAAGGACAAAGAGCAGCCCTCGCCCCCCCCAGCATGGATGGTGTAAACTATTTCTGAGCAGAAGCCAATTCCATGACCCACTGGAGACTCTTCTGCCCTTGCCCCAACTGAGCGGTCCCAGCTCCCCCCAACCGCCCCCTGCTGGCCAGGTCGGGAACCCAGATTCAGCCGGTAAGTAGAGAGTCTCTGGTGCAGGGCTTCAGCTTGGAATGGGGGTCAGGAGGAGGATTGGGAGAGTGGGAGGGGGGTGAGGGAAATTGGGAGGGGGGTCGAGTCGCTGCACCATGGGCCTCTGGCTTGTACTTGCCCCCTGGGCCGAAAGCTGCCAGTCTGCCCCTGGAGACAGCAGAACACAAGTGAACTGGATAGGAGGAGAGGCGGGGGCAGCATACAAAGGAACCAATCTCCATTATTAATTTTTATTTTATTTTTTATTATTTTATATTTATTTTTTTAGAGTCGGCAAGTATTACAGCTTCAGATTGGTTGCCTGTTTGGGAGACTTCCCTCTCACTTCCTGTCACTCAAAAACAACAACACATTCAAAGTTAATTATTTGGTATTCTTTGGTTGCAAATTTTTGGAGTGCTCAAAATGTTTTTTTTTTTCCTTAGGTGAATCTAATCCAACAGTGATACAGAACATGATTCAGCTAATACTATCAGGATTTCTGTTGATAATTATTTTTCTTTTCATCTTTTATCACATAAAATTCATCAAATTTCTTGAAGTTGTAAATAAAGAAGCCTATCCAAAGAACAATGTTGAGCTAAATTAGAAACTTTGCTATAAGCAATGTCTGTACTTAAAATAAAATAGGGGGATGCGGTGAAAGCATGAAGAAATGACAAAAGCTATGACAATCTTTGTGTTAATTTCATTACATCTGATGGCCTGTAATGTATTTCATTTGCAGCTCTTGCAGTCCCTTTTTTCAGGAACAGAGAGGATGGGGAAGTAGTATGCAGATAACATGTTGGGTTCAGACAGATATGAATTATTAAAAGCTAAATTCTGGGTATGCATATTTCCGTACAGTTACCTTGGTCCAACTTTGACCAACACATTGCTTTCCCATTATTTTGTCTTAAAGCGGGACTTTACCCATAAAAACTTGATGAAAAATAATATCCTTCAGCAAGTGTAGCGCATCCCCAAAAGAGCCGCTGGTGAATTGATTCCTATTTCCCCCTTTAGAGAACACAGCCAGGAACACAGCATTCTCCCTCTGGCTCAAAGATCAGTCTAGGGCAGTGATGGCGAACCTTGGTACCCCAGATGTTTTGGGACTACATGTCTTGTACTCTGCAGTGTAGTTGAACACCATGGGAAACGTAGTTCCAAGACATCTGGGGTGCCAAGGTTCACCATCACTGATCTAGGGGTTTCTTTGTGTGATTGTATTTGGGAACGATGAACTTGGATGGGGAGCATGGGATACCCTGGAACCGTACAACTTGAGGACTCTTCAACTTTTGGCTGCTCTGAACAAACATCTGGTTGTGCAATTTCTGGCTGTACTGCACCAAACTTCTGTATTTTGCACAAACGAATGTCCCACAGGGTTTTTAGGCTGACTGTGACCTGTGCTCCTACAAGAGTTTAAAAGCAACACACTTCCACTTTGTGGCAGCACTAGGTACTCATCGGTGGCCTCCTGGCAATATCCACCAGGCTAGTGAGGGAGATGTAGGCTCACACCGCCTCTGGAAACTTGGACTCTCTCCCACGGCTTCCTCCTGGCTCTCTCCCATGAGCTTTCTCCTGACCTAACGGGATCCTTGGACTAGAACTTGTAAATAGACCCTCCAGCTAAACCTAGATGGAACCTTGGTGTCTCCTGGCTGTCTTCCTCCCAGGCCTTTTTCCCCAGGGGGGCAGAGCACCCTCAACAGGGGTCTCCTCCTGCAGAACTGGACCCGGGAACACTGCCCTGCTGCTCAGACTACTAATGGGCTCTCTCATCACCATCTGGGCACACCTCCCCAGGGATTGGCTGGAGTTATTATTATTATACAGGCTTTTTATAGCGCCAACAGTTTGCACAGCGCTTTAAAATATAAGGACAAAGACAGACAGAGGCGCCTCTAAGTGTAGACTTTTTATAACAAGTTTAATGAATAAAATTATACACTCACATTTGTAAGGATATATTCATGCCCATAAACAAGGTTCCAGTGTGGGGAGGTGAACATCATCCGGTCCTAGATATCCATCCTAGCTGGAGCCAAGATCTCCTCCTCGTGGCCGGCTTGTACGGCGGGATGAAAACCAGAAAGTAGGCTCAATGTATTAGCTGACAGCGAGGCTTGGTAGCTAGTCCAACGAAGATGACGTCATCTGCATGCAACGAGTTTCCGAGCGTACGTGCTGCCTGGGGGAGGGGCAGCCGCACTCCTTTTTCACGGCAAATAGAGTAGCAAATGACAATGGTGTTCATTTAAATAATGGAATGGGAGAGGAGGGGGGAAGATGCAAATGATCCAACGAAGGGGGATATATCTATTCAATAATATAGATGGACTGATGATCATATATCAATTGTATTAAAAGTCACAAAATGGGCGGCACAGTGGTGTAGTGGTTAGCACTTTCACCTAGCAGCAAGAGGGTCGCTGGTTCGAATCCCAACCACGACACTACCTGCCTGGAGTTTGCATGTTCTCCCTGTGCCTGCGTGGGTTTCCTCCAGGTACTCCGGCTTCATACCACACTCCAAAGACATGCTGGTAGGTTAATTGGATCCTGTATAAAAAAAATAAATTGACCCTACTATGTATGTATGAATGTGAGTTAGGGACCTTAGATTGTAAGCTCCTTGAGGGCAGGGACTGATGTGAATGTGCAATGTATATGTAAAGTGCTGCGTAAATTGACAGAGCTATATAAGTACCTGAAATAAATAAAATAAATAATAAAATTAAGCTAGATTAAAATTCAGCTTAACCATCTGATAAAACAGAGTTGGAGAAATAATACACCAATATTTATATATAAAAAATATGTGTATATGACACTAGTAATATTAAGATGTACCAGCTAGCTATGTGTAGCAAACTACCGATGTAAAAATTATAAAATTATGAATTAAAAGGAATTATTGATTTATGATGTAGAAATGCATAAGAGGAAAAAACATAAGAATTAAATGAATATTAATAAAAATAAAATACAAATAAAAATTGGCAAGAAATATATAAATTAGAACAAAATATATGTATAAATTGGAATCGCTGTCAGCTAATACATCGAGCCTACTTCCTGGTTTTCATCCCGCCCAAACAAGCCGGCCACGGCGAGGAGATCTCAGCTCCAGCTAGGATGGATGTCTAGGACCGGATGATGTTCACCTCCCCACACTGGAACCTTGTTTATGGGCATGAATCTATGCTTACATATGTGAGTGTATAATTTTATTCATTAAACTTGTTATAAAAAAGTCTACACTTAAGCCCCGTACACACATACCGATCGTCGGCCGTAAATATTCGGCCGACGACCGATCGGCCGATTGTAGGCTTGTTAGTATGATGCTTCCGACAGCCGACAGCGCATTTTCGGCCGAACAGAATCTGTCATGCAGGCATTAAAATTTTTGTTGGCCAACACCAGAACGGCCGATTGTTCGCCAGTCAGTACAGAATTCGGCCGACAATCAGCAGATTTGCAAGACTGGGCATGCTCAGAAAAGAAAAAACACACGGAAAGTTAACCATCACATGACAACACTTCTGCAGTCGGCTGTTGTTGGCCGACAAAATTTGTGTGCAGTCTTTTGCAGTTTTCAACAGACACGACAGCCCTGGACAAAAGACGGCCGATCGTTCGGCCGACGATCGGTACGTGTGTACGGGGCTTTAGAGGCGCCTCTGTCTGTCTTTGTTTTTAGCCTGTGGAACCCCTGGCTTTTGGTTTCTGGATGGCTGCCCTATATGGTGGACTTTTTTCTTCCCCTATGCCATTAATGACTTTTGTACTCCTATGGACTCTGGTCTAATATGTGACTTAAGCGCCTGTTACCATTGTGTCTTTAAAATATGAGAGAAGACAATACAGATACAATACAATTCAATACAGGAGGAATTGAAGTTCCATAAATATTCAGGCTTCAGACAATGTCCTTTCTCCCACAATGTTCTAGAAATCTCCAGGTGACAGGGGGAAGTAACAGAGCAGCAGTCTGTGAAACACTGAGCAGCCCTAAGCAATCAACCCCTGCACCACTGATTACAGAAGACCCAAATTAAGTTTTCCCAGCAGTCTCTGCTAGGAGAGTGCTACACAAGGAACATACATTCCACAATAATAATTATGCTACAAAAATGAGTGAGTGCTGTAAATTGCCTACAGCATTGCCTCTGTTTCTTCTTGCTGGAGGCTGACATTTTTCTGAAGCCCAGAGCCCCTGAGCAGCAGTAAATCTTTAAGCTGCCAGCAGATTGGCCAGATTTTGCCATATTGCCGAAAAATAGAGAGCAACTGAGCATGTGCAGAGCTGGGTGAGAAAGTGTATTACTGGATTCTAATCGGTATAGGAATTTATTTTTAATGTTTTACATAGCTATACATGCAAAAGTGGCCAGCCTGAAATGATCTAGCAGTACTACTACAGAGATATTACATTTTTATACTTCCTCATTGTTATCCTCAGTACATCTGTGGTGTATTACAACATTGCTGCTCTGTGTGCACAACGATTCACACGATGTCAAAGTTCCCACACTCATTGTCTGTAATATTGCAATGTACCACTGCAGCAGACATTACTATTTGTGTTAGTTCTTCTTTTTGCTATAAGGCCAGTAATGTACATATTTGGAATAACTACCAATGCTAGTTGTCACTATTTCCCTTAATTTTCAATAAATGTGGCTTGATTATGCAGATAGGGAAAACATGGCTATTGTCACACAGAGATGTAGGAGGTTTTAAAGTTGAGAAGGTTTGTTTGTTACCAAAGGGTCAAAATATTGATAAAGTGAAACTGATAACAGAAGATAGCAAAATGGTGATAGATGCCTGCTTGGCATGTACACTATATTACCAAAAGTATTGGGACGCCTGCCTTTACATGCACATAAACTTTAATGGCATCCCAGTCTTAGTCTGTAGGGTTTAATATTGAGTTGGTCCACCCTAGGGCAGCTATAACCGCTTCAACTCTTCTGGGAAGGCTGTTCACAAGGTTTAGGTTTAGTGTCTATGGGAATGTTTGACCATTTTTCCAGAAGCACATTTGTGAGGTCAGGCACTGATGTTGAACGAGAAGGCCTGGCTTGCAGTCTCTGCTCTAATTTATCCCAAAGGTGTCCTCCACCCCAAATGCGCTCATCCTTGTCTTTATGGCCCTTGCTTTGTGCACTGGTCCAAATCATTTGGTGAAGGGGGGATTATGGTGTGGGGTTGTTTTTCAGGGGCTGGGCTTGGCCACTTAGTTCCAGTGAAGGGAACTCTTAAGGCATCAGCATACCAAGACATTTTGGACAATTGCATGCTCCCAACTTTGTGGCAACAGTTTGGAATTGGCCCCTTTCTGTTCCAACATGACTGCACACCAGTCACGTTCCACCACCCAAAACTCGCTCATCCATGTCTTTATGAACCTTGCAATGTGCAATGGTCAAAATCATTTGGTAAAGGGGGGATTGTGGTGTGGGGTTTTTTTTTCAGGGGTTGGTCTTGGCCCCTTACATTACCAAGAAATTTTAGACAATTTCATGCTCCCAACTTTGTGGGAACAGTTTGTGAATGGCCCCTTCCTGTTCCAACATGACTGCGCACCAGTGCACAAACAAGGTCCGAAAAGACATGGATGAGCGAGTTTGGGGTGGAGGAACTTGACTGGCCTCCACAGAGTCCTGATCTCAACCAGATAGAACATCTTTGGAATGAATTTGATCGGAGACCGTGAGCCAGGTCTTCTCATTCACATCAATGCCTGACCTCACATATGTGCTTCTGGAAGAAATTTCAAACATTCCCATAGACACACTCTTAAACCTTGTAGACCTCCTTCCCAGAAGAGTTGAAGTTCATTGGCTGCAAAGGGTGGGCCAACTCAATATTGAACCCTACGGACTAAGACTGGGATGACATTAAACTTCTTGTGTGTGTAAAGGCAGGCGTCCCAATACTTTTGATAATATAGTGTACTTGGTTGAAAAACCATGAGCACTTAAGGCCAATTATTTTTCCTTCTAAAAATTAAAACTCCCCAGTTCTCTTTTTATTTTAAATTTGCTTCCACTGGCTGACAAATAATACCCATGTTGATTCATTTGTAGAGTGCTATGGCTGCACTGTACTAGGCGACACTCACAAAACTTATTGTCCCTGCATTGTCTTAGTATAAAAAACAACACCAACTGCTCCACTACTGAAAGAGCAAGGGGCATTTTCAAAAGAATAGTAAAAACATGTACAGTATTTCCTTTCTTGTTGATCACTTCTTAACCTTTCCACCTACATAACGCAGCAGCAAAGAGGGGTGGGCTTTAATGCCTACACATGGCACATATGCACCTATAGGCAGCTGAGGATTCAAAGACAGCTCGCGTTCTCTAGTAATGATCTGGAGATGGTAGAACCAGCTTCCAATCATGTGACCACTGTGACAGCCAATCACAGTGGTCACGTGATTAGGCAGTCCTTCTCAACCATCGGCTGTAACGACTATGTTGAAGAGACACCATGAATGGACGGGAAGATGTTATTGAAAGTCTACTTTTTCTTCCCTACATAAAGCATTCTGTTCCATCATACCTCTTTATTTTTGCTGATCAAAAAATGCAATCAGCCAAAGCATATAACCATGATTAGGATTTGGGGACAGAGTGAAACACGTTGGGGGCATGGCCTGGCCGGAGCCCAGGCAGAGGCTGCCACTTACTCTTTCACAGTGAATTTGAAGCAATGTGTGACTTTTGCGATACTTTCTTTGCGACATGTTGATGTCTGGAGCTGAGACAAGCTCCGTTCCCAGCTGAAACTCCTAGCAGTTGGTGTTGAACTAAGACCCTTCAGAGCCTGAGCGGCACCTACATATTTTTACATTGGTTCACAGCCAAAGCATACCTCTATATGGCTGTGAATGGCTGGCATCGCCCACTTACTGCTCGTCTAAGACCATAGGTCCTTCATGCCCCCCTCCCCCTCGATCTGCTCACAGCTCACTGGTATCCTCTTGTCCATGCTGGGCACTCTTGCTAGGCATTCATGAGTCCCCTTTGCTTAATTAAATATTTATCTTCCTGCAAGTCTAATTTTAGGGTCATTAAAAGCTTCTTTCTTTGCGACATGTTGATGTCTGGAGCTGAGACAAGCTGTGTTCCCAGCTGAAACTCCTAGCAGTTGGTGTTGAACTAAGACCCTTCAAAGCCTGAGCGGTACCTACATATTTTTACATTGGTTCACAGCCAAAGCATACCTCTATACGGCTGTGAATGGCTGGCATCGCCCACTTACTGCTCGTCTAAGACCATAGGTCCTTCATGCCCCCCTCCCCCTCGATCTGCTCACAGCTCACTGGTATCCTCTTGTCCATGCTGGGCACTCTTGCTAGGCATTCATGAGTCCCCTTTGCTTAATGAAATATTTATCTTTCTGCAAGTCTACTTTCAGGATCGTTCAATTCCCCCATCAACACAGACAGTGCTGACAGGGGAATCCGTTCTGCCAAACAATTCTCTGCTCCTGACGGGAGGGGGGTGAGGCGTCCTCACCAGGAAAAGACAGTAAATATTGCTAGCGGCTACATCAGCCGCTATCAAAAATTGCAAATGAATCTGGCAGGCTGGTTGTACCCAAGTTGAACGATCAATCAACTTGGTACATTCAGCCTTACCTACACACGGTTCAAAAATTCGACCTGTTCCTGCTGAACTGGCCTAGATTCAAACTGTCTATGGCTGGCCTAATTGACTCCAGCTTGTCCCTGGATATCCTTATTTTCTGTCTGCTGATCCTCTGACCTTTCCCCTTGTTTCTGACTACAACGTGGAAGCTGCTAAGCAGTGGGGAAAGGTGGGCATTTCTTGGTGAAAAACTTACCAAGGGTAACAGGAGATCCACCAAAACCCATGATAACTACCACTAAGTAATAGAAAACATTAATAAAAAATAATTGCTCTTCTATTATTGTTGATCCATGAAGGCCCAGAAGGTAACGCTACTTGATTTAGTGATGAGATGGGTGAGGTCCAATCATCTGGAGACCTATACCAGAAAGAACAAAGCTATCAGAAGGGCCACCAAAGGTTTGCAGTGATGTTTAGACCTAAAATGGGTACCCTGGTTCTCCAGGATGGTGGCTGAATATTGGGGGCTAACAAACCCATCCTGATACAAATTTTAAAAAAGGTTAAATCAAGAGGCCAAACCCTTTTATGGGTTTTAGCAATATGAGTAAGATTGTTAGTGTAGAATTGGACATCAACACCACGTATTACTTTGTATTGACAAAAAAATGTTGTATCCTAGTCAAGTTGTAGGGTGGTATGACATTCCATACATTAGTCTGCATTGACAAAAAATATTATTTATACAATGTTTAAAACAATTACAATTTTCGAGTCCGCAGATACAGCCATGTCATATTGGGACTTTAAAATATAAGAGACTTCATTAGTTATCCTCCTCAACTGTGTAGATGGAACATGGAAAATTGATGTAGCGCGCTTCCCCAGAGGCCTAACAGGAGAGATCCTCCTCCTATATTAGCACAATTTGATCCACTGAGGGAACATCTTCTGCTGTTGGATAGGACTTTGCTTTGAGATATTCAGTCTAAAAAATTGTTAAAAGGAACCCTCTAATGCAGGGGTCCTCAAACTACGGCCCTCCAGCTGTTGCAAAACTACACATCCCATGGGGCATTGTAAAACTCTGACAATCACAGACATGACTAGACATGATGGGAATTGTAGTCTCCTGAAATGTGGCCACCAGGCTTCTCCATGATACAGCATTGCATAACGTATAGAATCTTGTCCAATATATGTTTATGAGTAGAGCACAACAGATTTTTTTTGGATGCCACAAATAAATGTAAGGTCGACCTCTTTGTTGTTTTGTTCCTTTTTCAGCAAAAAAGTTAATAAAAATAATTTAATAAAAAAATACAAATTTCCCAATTTGTTTTTGTGTTTTATTGTAACATTTTTTTTTTAATAATTGTTGTTGCCAGGGCTTTTTTTCTCAGAGAATAGGTGCAGGAACTCCCCCTTCTAAGTTATTTTCCGTCTCCGCCCCCTACCCACCTCCGAGCACTAACCCTTGGTTCCACCCCTTCCAACCTCCGAGCACTGATCCTTGGTTCCACCCCTTCCAACGTCCGAGCACTTACCCTTGGTTCCACCCCCTACCCAGCTTCCAGTACAGCCCCTTTTAGAGAATATAGAGCCAATTATAATTTTGTATTGGAATGTATAGGATTAGGTTATGATAACAAGAAAAGCTATAAAATAGATCCCCCACAGCCAGCAGCAATAAACTCTCATCAGCAGCAAAAGATCTCTTAGCAGCCAGCATCAAAAGACTCTCTAGCAGCCAGCAACAGTGGACCCCCCCCTAAACAGTAGATCCCTTCTAGCAACAGTTAACCCTCAGTACCAAAAGATCCTCCACCAACAACAATAGATTGCCACGCAAAAATAGATCCCCTCCAGCAACAATAGATCTCCCAGCAGCCAGCATCAGTAGACCGTCCAGCACCCATTGAAGGTGCCGGAACTGTGTTCCCCCAAGTTCCCGCTGAAAAAAAGCCCTGGTTGTTGCTATACAAAAAGTAATATCTACCAGGGTGGTTGCATGTTATTATTATTTCATTGTTCCTGACCTTATTTTAAACATACAAAAAAAGCATTATATCCCAAAGAGCACCTCAAAACAATTGTTATTGTTCTATGGATGTATTATTAAATCATTCAAAAATCCCCAAGCACTCCATCCAGACAGCCCAATTAAATAAATAAAGATTTCAGGGTAGAGGGTTTGTTTCATAAATTTTCTAATATGTGTAAAGCCGCACTGCTGTGACCGGCACCTCTGCAAAATGCGTTCCCGAACTGTAAACTATCTAAGCTCCCAAGATGGAGGGTAGCCCCATCCTTCTGAAGGATGCAATAAGACATTGGAAACCCAGATGGGTTGAAGGCAACTGAAGAGCCCATGTGTTAGTCTACAACAGTGTTTCTCAACCTTTTTTCAGCCAAGGCACCCTTTAAAAATTATGGACAGTCTCGAAGCACCCCATTCTAAAATGTAAAAACTATTCTAATTGTTTTATATAATGCAGCATCATCTACATAAGTAGGACACCCAAGGTTGGAGGTGATTTATTCTTCCAAAGCAAATACACTTTTGCCAACTGGTACTGACTAGTATTCCAAGGTTTCTCTTCTCCCTTAGTTTTTCTCTATCATCCCAATGTGAAACCAATGCTGATGGAGAGGGGCAGGGGAGGGTAAAACAAGGATGCTGTGCAGGTGACCGACATCCTCCTCATCAACGGAAGATGCCATTGGCCGTTAGGATGCCGGCAGCTAGAAGGTTGTATTGGTGCACAATGAAAACCTGTGGCTTTGTGTAACTTAAAGGCAGGCTTCATCCACATGCTGACTTGTATACAATTTGTGGGCAATTTTTAGGCATTTTGCCAAGGCACCCCTGAAGAGACTTCAAGGTGCCCCAGGATGCCTGGGCACCCTGGTTGAAAAAGGCTGGTCTACAAGATATTCCCCTACCCATGTAAGCCTGTACTTTGATGGTAATAAATTGCGAACTTTACATTTTTCTTTGCAATGGTAAAGTAGAAGTAATGACTTAATAAAAATAAAGATACAAATTTTCACATTTTTTTCACCCATTGCTGCATAGCAGTACCTTCTTGTCTTCATGCTCTCCAACAATGGTTGCATGGCATTTCTTAAGGTGGGTTTCTTGACAATGACAACAGTTGACCATGCTTGTGTAATGTTTGTTGAAATAAGCACTTGTAGTCTCCATCACAAACCCATGCTAAGGAGTGACAACAAGGGAGGGCAATTACAAAGCTGGAGCAAGAGCGTTGTCACACTAATACAGGAAATGCCTCCACAAAGATCCTCATGGTTGTGTATTATTTTTATTAGAAGTTACAGAATTACTAGTAATAAAATGACTTTCGAAATTGCATTAACACATTAAAGCTTGCATGAGATTTTAGTAATTTGCTTTAAGTAAACTGTAACGGATCAACCGGCACCCAGGATTGGGTACCTCCATTGATGGATGCTCCTAGTGCTTCCTGAGGGCTCCAAGCACTCCACCAGACACCATAACCACGTCAGACCCCACGAACCACCGCAGCTTGGTTGGGGTCTCGCCATCTCTTACCCACCCTGGACCTACGACAAGGCTCCAGGTTCCCGTGGGTGACCCTCTCTTTCCCCAGACAGCAAAACAGGAACAAGCTGTTACACAAGCTCTTACAAGAGCTTAGTGATTATTCAAGGGAGTATGAAGGACATAGCAATTCCTTGTAGCATATTCCCCCAACGAGAAATAGGACTCTAGATTGAGGGTGAAGTATAACTCAACTTTATTGAACAAGAAACAGACTTTTATACGGTTTTCCCCCACAAGGTTACCGCCCAGCTGGACCTTGTTGAAAACAGGCCCTGACATTCACATTCCAATGAAAAGAGAGTTTTACACTCCCATACAGTGTACACAAAGATATACACTGTGGGACAATCTCCCCCTCCCCCTTAGCAGCCAGTCCACATACACATATACATCCCATAATAAGCTTATCTTAAGGCAGACAGAACAATGTGAGGTCATTAACATTTAACAATGAGACAGGCACAATCCACATTCCCTCCCAATAAACAATAGGGAAGTCTGCCAATGACAGTCTGTGTGTCTCTCTCACAGACAAGCACATGGAATACATTGTGTAAGATGGTATTAAATCTTCATATTTCTATATGAAGATATGGTTGACAAATATTACTGTCCCATCTGAAGAAATTTAAACCATTAAGTATCTGCTCCTCACCTCCAGTGACGGTGAATACGACACATAAACTTTAAACACAAAATTTGCCATTCATACATCTTAATAAAACAAAATATAATTGTTTATATTTTTCCTGGCAGCAAACTTGTCTTAATGCTATTGTAACTGAGAATATAAGTCGCATCCTGAATGTATTTAGATCACTATGAAAAATACAATTTTCATTCTTTCAAACAATTTGAGTTATTATGATAGTTCCATAATTAGGTTGAAAAATGTCCATCTAGTTCACCCAACAGAAAAAATAAATAAATACATAAATAAATAGAAGGCCTTTATATATACCATATCCTATACTCACCGTTGACACAGAGGAAGGCAAAAAAAAAAAAAAAATCCTATAAGACATTCCAAATTATTCTAGTGGGGGGGGGGGGAGCCTTCTTGATCCCCTGGGTACTCATCTTCTACTTAGGCTAACTAGTGTAGCACCCTCCTGCATAGGCTGTTAGGTAAATTTAGTTAGGAGCTTTTGCTGTAGCTACAGGAGCCAGAATTGTTTAGTTTGATCTACTCGAGACTCCACAAGGCTGGGAGTTTGATTACCTTCCCCTGACCCTAGATGAAGCTTCTGGAGATTAGGGCAGAAAGAGATTAAAATACCCAGCCTAAATATTTAGTAGGGTCTATCGAATCCCTGGGGAGCTGTGCCCAGATGGTGGATGGGTTTCTGTTAAATAGGCTGGAGTCCAGAGGAGAGAAAACATAGAAAACAAGAGAAGGGCGCACCGACCTAGTGCAATATCACAAGATATTTATTGGAAAATTAAAAACATGCCATACATTATACTCACAAGCATATGCTGAAAGTAAGCATAAAAGAAAAAGTTAATTTTGCAATCAGGAGACCACCAAGACAAAGATGCTTTTTGGTAAAGCAGGAAAACTGGAAAGCATCCGTATTGATGGGGCTGGCGCATTTCAAGGGAGAACCCTCTTCATCAGAGCCATCAGCCAACACAGCACTTGAGCGCAGGAGAGTTTACTTGTCCAGAGGGGAGAGACTTACCCTGAGTGGGAATGAATCCATGAGCTCCAGGGGGCTGTGCGCCCTAGGAAACCCATGGGCTGGATGCTGGACTGCTTTGTTAGGGCTGCACCTATGGACAATATACATTCTGGGACCCCCTGAGTAAAGCTTTCTCTCCTTTGCTGCAGGTTTCATGGTCCCCAGCTGTGAAATGTGGACTACTTCAGTCTCCTATGACTTCCTCTACATTTTTTTGGTTCATGGTCTTCAGCTGTGCAAATACAGACTGTCCTAGCTTGGCCTCTTCATCAGAGCCATCAGCCAACACAGCACTTGAGCGCAGGAGAGTTTACTTGTCCAGAGGAGAGAGTCTTGCCCTGAGTGGGAATGGATCCATGAGCTCCAGGGGGCCGTGTGCCCTAGGAAACCCATGGGCTGGATGCTGGACTGCTTTGTTAGGGCTGCACCTATGGACAATATACATTTTGGGACCCCCTGAGTAAAGCTTCCTCTCCTTTGCTGCAGGTTTCATGGTCCCCAGCTGTGAAATGTGGACTACTTCGGTCTCCTATGACTTCTTCTACATATTTTGGTTCATGGTCTTCAGCTGTGCAAATATAGATTGTCCTTGCTTGGCCTCTTCATCAGAGCCATCAGCCAACACAGCACTTGAGCGCAGGAGAGTTTACTTGTACAGAGGAGAGAGACTTACCCTGAGTGGGAATGGATCCATGAGCTCCAGGGGGCTATGTGCCCTAGGAAACCCATGGGCTGGATGCTGGACTGCTTTGTTAGGCCTGCACCTATGGAGAATATACGTTCTGGGACTCCCTGAGTAAAGCTTCCTCTCCTTTGCTGCAGGTTTCATGGTCCCCAGCTGTGAAATGTGGACTACTTCAGTCTCCTATTACTTCCTCTACATTTTTTTGGTTCATGGTCTTCAGCTGTGCAAATACAGACTGTCCTAGCTTGGCCTCTTCATCAGAGCCATCAGCCAACACAGCACTTGAGCGCAGGAGAGTTTACTTGTCCAGAGGAGAGAGACTTACCCTGAGTGGGAATGGATCCATGAGCTCCAGGGGGCCATGTGCCCTAGGAAACCCATGGGCTGGATGCTGGACTGCTTTGTTAGGGCTGCACCTATGGAGAATATACGTTCTGGGACTCCCTGAGTAAAGCTTCCTCTCCTTTGGCTGCAGGTTTCATGGTCCCCAGCTGTTAAATGTGGACTACTTCGGTCTCCTATGACTTCTTCTACATATTTTGGTTCATGGTCTTCAGCTGTGCAAATATAGATTGTCCTTGCTTGGCCTCTTCATCAGAGCCATCAGCCAACACAGCACTTGAGCGCAGGAGAGTTTACTTGTACAGAGGAGAGAGACTTACCCTGAGTGGGAATGGATCCATGAGCTCCAGGGGGCTATGTGCCCTAGGAAACCCATGGGCTGGATGCTGGACTGCTTTGTTAGGGGTGCACCTATGGAGAATATACGTTCTGGGACTCCCTGAGTAAAGCTTCCTCTCCTTTGCTGCAGGTTTCATGGTCCCCAGCTGTGAAATGTGGACTACTTCGATCTCCTATGACTTCTTCTACATATTTTGGTTCATGGTCTTCAGCTGTGCAAATATAGACTGTCCTAGCTTACTACCATTACCTTGGTGATTACTAGTGCTACTACCAAGATTGAAGTGCCCTCTGTTAGCAGTCTGTTCCATTTTGGAGTATCCTGCATCACTCCCAGATCCCTTCCTCGTGTTCTACTAGCAATACATTCATAAAAGACACCCCTAGGCTGTTTATTGAGACAGACTGGATGGATGGCTGCTGTGTGCTTGGCTGCTTTGCACTAACTTGGGAAATCCCTATGGGGAAATCCCTACAAGGGTGAGCGCTGCCCTAGTAAAAAAATATATTCATCTACGTGACCTGATGTTAGAGAGAAGCTAACCAGTTTCTCCATTTTTACATTTTCCTTTTTAGTAAAATCAGTCCGCAGATTGCAAAAGTCTCTGAAAAAAGAAGTTTCTACATGTTTGCTTAACCTAACCCTCCTTGTTAAATACAGGAAGAACATTATGCATTTTTTTTCTTCTCCTTTTATTATGTTCATCATTACTTGTATCCACATTGTCTAATCAACATGAGTCCAAAATTCTCTGCGCTTCTGATCTGTAAGTAAATTCATTTTCATTTTTTTTCTTATTATAGAGTAAATTTATGTTCTTATAGCAATGAAGGTTTAATTATATAAGAAAATACCAAAGGACGATGGATCATAACCCATAACCAATTATCAATCACCTTTCATCATTGTGAATGCACTAAATGTATCAAAGGAAAATCTAACGAGGGCTAATGGATTAACATGTATTATGGCTGCTTTTTGTACTGCATGATGGAAGCAAGTTTAGTTAACCACCGGAAGATCCCCTCCCCCCTTCATGACCAGGCCATATTTTGTGATACGGCACTGCGTTACTTTAACTGACAATTACGCAGTCATACAACTCTGTATATAAATTCATGTTCTTTTTTTCCCCACAAATAGAGACTTTTGGTGCTATTTGATCACCTCTGCGGTTTTATTTTTTTTTTTTTATTTTTTTTTTTGGGGGGGGGGGGATTTTACTACCGTTAAGCGGTCCTGCAACGCTGTCCCCAAATATAATTGAAGTCCTATTTTTTTTTTTACCACAAATAGAGCTTTCTTTTGGTGGCATTTGAACACTTTTTTTATTTTTTTGCACTATAAACGAAAAAAACAGAGAGTTTGAAATATATATATATATATATATATATATATATATATATATATATATATATGTAAAAAACTTTCTGCTATAAAACATATTTAATAAAAAAAAATTTAAAAAAACACAAACTTCTTTGTAAGTTTAGGCCAACATGTATTGTGCTACATGTTTTTGGTAAAAAAATTCCAATAAAGGTATATTGATTGGTTTGCGCAAATGTTATCACGTCTACAAACTAGGGGACATATATCCCTTTGTACCACAAATACAGCTTTCTTTTGGTGGTATTTGAACACCTCTGCATTTTTTTATTTTTTGCACTATAAACAAAAAACACAGAGAGTTTGAAATATATATATGTATATATATATATATATATATATATATATATATATATATATATATATATATATTTTTTTTTTTTTTTTACTTCCTGCTATAAAACATATTCAATTTAAATTAAATTAAAGAAAAAACTAATTTCTTTGTAAATTTAGGCCAATATATTCTGCTACATGTTTTTGGTTAAAAAAATTCCAATAAGCGCATATTGATTGATTTGCGCAAATATTTTTGCGTCTACAAACTAGGGAATATATGTCCTTTTTTTTACCGCAAATTGAGCTTTCTTTTGGTGGCATTTGAACACCACTGCATTTTTTTTCTGTTTTGCACTATAAACAAAAAAACAGAGAGTTTGAAAAAAAAAAAAAGTATATATATACATATATATATATATATATATATATATATATATATATATATATATATACTGTATATATAAAGAGAGAATAAAATGGAGATCATTGCAATACATTATGTCACACCGTATTTGTGCAGCGGTCTTACAAACGCAATTTTTTTGGAAAAGATACACTTTTTTAATTTACAAAATAAGAAAACAGTGAAAGTATTAGTTTAAGGGTGTGCTCACTTTTGCAACCATTCTATTTTTGTTTTTTAATTTTTACTTCCCTCCACCTAAAAGATTTCAGTTTGTTGTACAGTTTATAGGTCACATTAAAGGTGGAAAAACATTTCTGAAATGATTTATCTTTGTCTCATTTTTTTTTACATCACAGAAACCTGACATTTTAACAGGGGTGTGTAGACTTTTTATGTCCACCGTAAATGTAATATTTTAAAAATGTATTAAAACGTGGACAGTGTCAGTAGTGCAGTGGATGGGGTCAGTAGTTTTTTATTTTTTTATCTACAATTCTTTCAGGAACCCCACTGGGGGCTTTGGTGAAATATCAGGGATCGGAACAGACCCCTGATGTCCCACTTTTACGACAGAGATTCCCCAGACCATTTTTCTGCCCCCTCAGCTGCACTGGACAGTGAATGAATGAGAAATTCTCTGTACTGAGCGGCTTCCTGTTCGTTCACAAACTGGAGCATGGTTAGCACAGTTTATTAGGCTTCAGTTATGAATGAACACAGTGAGCAATCTGTACCAATCGCTCACTGTGCCCATTCAGGAAAGAAAGCAGCCGGTAAAGGACACGGGCCTGGGCAGCAGGGGGAATCTATGACACATGGGGTGATTAGGGTGTGCCCAGGTAAATCCCCTGTGCAAGCCTATGCCCTACACCCATCCCAACCCTCTACTATGTACCAGGATAAGGACGTGGCGAGGCTGTAGGGCAGCATTTCTCAACCTTTTCAACATAGAGGAACCCTTGAAACCCTAGTTGCTAACTCCTTTTGTGGATGGAAAAGTTCAATAGGCTAATATCCAAGAGCTCCTCAGACGTACAGGCTCCAGAATACCTTCTACAGCAGCCTTTCTAAACCTTTCTAACACAGAGGAACCCTTGAAATAAATTTCTGGTCTCGGGGACCCCCTGCTAAAAATTTCAAATCTACAACTCATGACTCATTAGTGTGACAGTCAGTGGGAAGAATGCTCCTTACTCTTGTCATCATTGGGATGAATTACCCCCTTATAGATAGCTAAAAGGAACAATGGTATCAACAATGGTGGGAACTTATCTGAGAGGAAAAATGGTGGGAACTTATCTGAGAGGTGGAAATTGCCCATTGCTCAAGGAACCCCTAGGAACCTCAGGAGGAACCCTGGTTGAGAAGCCCTGGTGTAGGGTATTAGTCCAACTTTTCATTTATTTCTGAAATGGGGAATTTACACTTTCACTTGTCACCAAGGAAAAAGGGCATGGAAAATCCACCAGAACAGAAATAATAGAGAAATGTTCCAATGAGGACACCTGTGGATCCGTTTGGGGATGTTTTATCGTATTTTCTGTTGTGTCTCCAGGACAGAAATTGAAGGGAAATTTTCCCAACCTGACAATTTTGGCTTTAAATAAAGGGAAACTTTTTTGTCATTCTTTCTACAAGTTATTCACTTCCTTCCTTGTTATTAACTTCCCCAAACATACACTTAATTTTCATTTCTGAAAATCAGATTGTGCAAAATATGCTGTCTGACCTTGTGCTATTGGTGTGGAGTAGGGAGTTGGGTTCGCTCAGTTTCTCAACAGTTACCTGGTGACTTGATCTCTAGTCTCCTAGCTATTCCCATTAGCTGTGAAGTAACAAGTCTGATCACACACTCCCTAGCTTGACTGGTCCTCAGCTCAAGAGACGCCTTATTTAAACCTCATCTGCCTTTGCCTCTGTAAGATAAAATTTTGCATTGACTTTCTCTTTTCTCTTTTTTTTAATTTTTAGTGATCATTTTGGACAAAGCAGGTAAGTGATGCTTCTTTACCAGATAATGAAAGCTGTAATGACCTAAAATACGTCAATAATGACATAACTGGCAGACATCTTTTAAACATGGCAACTGTATACTTTTATTCAGTCTCCTATATTAGAAAATTCACTGTGTTTTAGGAGTTCAAAGATTCCTCGTTTATTAGTGCTTGGTCACCATCATCTGAAGCAATCATACTAACTACCCCCCAGGATCCCACCAATGTTATCAGTCCAGTGCCTGTTTTGTTCATAAGTACTAAGCTCTGATGAAAGATGACACATTGGCTTTTGATGACATAGGAGTATGAATATAATTTAATCTCAACCTTATATGTTCTGTTTTTGACTCTTGCCTTCTTGCACACCCAGTTCACTACTCAAACTTAGAGCCCACTTTTCGCCACCGCTCCTTGAAGATCTGCCTAAGGAAAATCATATTCTTTACACTGCTTAAGACTTGACTGAGAACCACTTCTGCTTTAGGAGATCGAGCATTTCACACCAACTTCTACATCCCGAGTGTTGGAAAGGAAGCATGGGAACCTTCCAGAATCTCCAGCTGCAGATATTTAATAACTCCCAGTGGAGGTGGTATCTCTAGAGCAGTGTTTTTCAACTCCAGTCCTCAGGGCACACTAACAGGCCAGGTTTGGAAGAAAACTGAAATACATCCCAGGTGATATCATTTGCTGCTCAGTGATTGTAGTATTCTAGTCTGCATCTCCCCAAGGTAATACTTAAAATCTGGCCTGTTAGTGTGCCCTGAGGACCGGAGTTGGGAAACACTGCTCTAGAGCAGTGGTCCTCAACTCCGGTCCTCAGGGCCCACTAACAGGCCAGATTTTAAGAATTACCTTGGGGAGATGCAGACTAGAATACTGCAATCACTGAGCAGAAAATGATATCACCTGGGATGTATTTCAGTTATCTTGCAAACCTGGCCTGTTAGTGGGCCCTGAGGACCAGGGTTGAGGACCACTGCTCTAGAGGATAGACATGGGGGACACATTTTTTTTTTTGCAAATTCTTTATTTAAGAAGTATAGTATCCAACGGGCCATACAAAAAGTGACATTAGAAATTATACAAACACTTGCAGTATAACCACATGTAGAAGGCATCAGTTCTATAGAGGCAATGCGACAAAATTGAATTCTGCAGGAACAGTTAAGTAAAGAAGTGGGGTATAAAAAATCACATAGAGACATACTCAACTGCTAGAGTGAAGAGAACAGTAGTCATAATGTTGAACATATGAAGAGCTCTGTAACCTAAGTGCCTCCAGAACATGGTTGTAACCATGATACGTGCAGGATACTACATTTTCAATTTTACTGGGAATATAGCAGAAATATGAAGTAAGAATTAGAGGCAGTAGACAGGGTTTCGGTACAGGGTGGGAGAAAGGGGTGCGGTACAGAGGGAGGGGGAGAAAAAAAGGGGGGCGGAGCTGGGAGACAGGGAGGTGATGGGGTTGGGACAGGGGGTAAGGGGAGAAGGGGAAATCATGTTGGCACAATAGCATGGAAATGGCAAAGCAGTGGGTGGGTGTTGAGATGAGCCTTGCTCTCACCTGATTAAAAAGACATATTCCAATGGAGCCAAGGTTTGGAATACTGTTCATGTTTGTTTTAATCAGAAAGTACTAGGTTTCCATATTATTTTTCCCCTCCACACTATCTATGAAGCCATATTAGGATAGAAGAAGGTTAAAGGTCTTTCCATCTTAATGAAATTCATGACTTTGAGGCGATAAGAAGATGGCGTATAACAGATTTCTTATAGGTCTTGGCAGGGATGTCCGAAAGATGTAGACGAAAGAAGAAAGGATACACAGGGACTAGATTCTCAATACATTTCTTTGTTTATTAAGCATTAGCTAAAACTTACATGGATGTCTTGGACCACAATGGAGGAGGTGAGGGAGAATCCACAGACATTCACAACACAGATCAGTAGGAGACAGCGGGCTGGGTGGTGGTGAGCCAAAGCAGGATGCATGCAGGCAAGTTGACTGATGGCCAGTGTGGGATGTGATTAACCCAACACCAAGAAGCCTGGTTCAAGGCAAAGAGTGAATGTGGAAGCCTGTAGATGATGGCCAAAAAAAGCGTTGGACAGCAGGGGTGGCTTAGATCTTGATGACCAACACACCCGGATGGGAGGCTGAAAGCCAGGGGTATGAACAGCCAGAGAAGCCAATCCTAATGCCACCCCTGTGGTATATCCTCACACACACTGTGCAGTCCTATGTAGACCTTGTGCAAGAAATAGCAGTGGGTAGACATACGCGTTTCAGGGTCCTGCCACTTTTCCAATGTCATACCACTGCAGGTACAGATCAGGCTTATAAGCCATCGGGGGGGGGGGGGGAAGCCAAATGTCTCCTCCTGATCTAGGATTCCCCCTCATCCCTTCCACTGTGGTCCAGGACATCCATGTAAGTTTTAGCTAATGCTTAATAAATAAACTTTTAGAATTCATGGTCCAGCACCTTGGTCACTTGTTTGCAATTCTTTGTAGATCTTCACCCCATCTTTTATATCAAGAGCTGTGGATCATACACTGGAACTTGTGTTTTTAATTTTTACGAAACTCAATGACAGTTGCTAATCCTCCGGAAACCTTTTACTGCTTTTTTAAGAGTTGACAGTTGCTCAACCCAACCTTTTTGCAGTCACTTAATATACATGAATAACTCCTTCAAGCAGTCCATTATGAGTGCTTGAGTTAATGTCTAATGGCACTTTTGTTTTTGGTTTCAATACATTTCTGAGAGATTTTGCGGACCTCCTTCCACAAGACCTCTAACCGTGGACATAACAAAAAAATGTGAAGCAACGTTCCCCGCTCTTCCTGGCATTTCCAGCAATGGTCCATGGCTTCAGGAAAGCATGTATGCAATACCAACAGCGTAAGATACCATCTGTTCAAGATCTTAAAATTATTTTCTGTATCCACGTAGAAATAGAGGGGACAATGCTTCCGCTTTGATCTGCTGTCAAGGTTCTATCTACATTTTTTTCCCACTTTTGTAAATAAGGCAATTTGAAGTCATCTGGTGGTGAAACCAGGAGGATATCAATTTTATAGAGAGTGCGTTGTCAGAGTGCCGTGATCAGTCCCAAATTGTACAAAACTAGTTAATGGACGTCGAAAGTGGTTCAGAGGATCCGAAGAACTGAAGAAGTGTTGAAGCTGTAAGGCCTTCCAGAAGTCCAGGCCATAGCGTCCCGTTGGAGGCATGTCTGTATCATAGGCCATGTAGCCAAGGAAACAGATGGAGCTTTTAAATGAAGGGATGACCTGGGAATAAAGAAAAATGTTACCTCTTTTTTTAATACATGGGTTAAGAGGAATAGCTTTTTGCTTACAGTTGAGCAGTTGAGAGCAAGAAACATTGTACCCCCACCCCCCCCCCCCCCCCCCAGCTGCATTTTTACCTGACCTATATGGGAACTGGTAGTGTGCAAGTGCACTGTGTCCCTCAGGACCAGACTGGTATTTTGAGAGGGGGCCCCATATATTTTTCCCAAAAGCAGTGCCAGAAAAAAGACCCCACTCACCCTCCCCAAGTCCCAAATGCTTTAGTGTTTTAAAAAATAAAAGATATATACAAACATGAGGGAAAGGGACGAAGGAGTTAATAAAACTAAGGGTTGAAAAAATAATTAGGACTGATAGCTCAGACCTGCACTGTGCAGGACACGACTGGGTGGATGCAAAAGCAGCTCTTGCCTCAGCTATGCCCCCCACCCAGCGCAGCACCCAAGGCTCCCTTTGCCTCAGCCGGTGCTTGGCAGAGCCTCGGCAGTTCTAAAGTTTAACCTAATATTTAAGGACATTATAAAAAATAAAGGAGGATTTTCCACCATGTAAAAAAGCTAAACATTATTTTTACCAGTCAAAATGGTAAAATCTAATTAGAAAAATAGATTTTTGCAGGATAGTTACACATTACCTGGAAAATATATCCCCGATTTTGTGTTTTTTGCCAAGGCAAGCGGGGTGAACACAAATGAGAAATATAGAGAGCAAGTGGCCAAAGTTTAATTTATTCCAATTCTGATGACCAAATCCCATGTGGTTGCAACAGGCAACGATTCAGCAGTTGCTCAAGCTTGCACATTTTCTCATGCCTCCAGCACAATCCTACTGGCTGGTGAGGCTGCCCATCACATTGATGAGCCAATAGCAATGTGTGGGGACAGGGCTTAGTGGCAAGTCCCAGCGTTATCCAGAAGTGTCTAAGCTTTGTGAGTCAGAACTGGCTGACAGGAGGGAGTGTTTGGGAGGGTACTGCAGGTAAGTGTACCTCTAGGTGCCTGCTGTCTTCCTTGTTTTTTCAAAGTCCCTTTAAAGAAATGATGTAGCAGGAGGGTTACCTATACAGAAAATTAAATCATTTATGGGCAAAAAGACTTAATTTTATCTGCTGCAAAATAATTGGGTTTCAACTAATAACTCTCATGTACAATGTTCTATCTTGTAGGGTCTTTGGTGAGACCACCTATGGTGACCTTCAACCCAAACTGGGACAAGATCTTCACAACTGAGTCTCTAACAATGATCTGTAATGTGAGTTCACCTATTCCAGCAGGAATGAGCTACACCTGGTACAAGGATAATACCCAGATACACAGAGGACAAAGATTTGTAATCCAAAATGCAAAACAAGGTAACAGTGGAAAATACCAGTGTAAAGGCACCAACACAAACAAAAGTGACCCTGTCAGACTGGAGGTCAGTCATGGTGAGTAAATACCGAGATTTACCCTCCATAGGATTACCCATAGAAACATAAAATATTAACCACTTACGGACCGCCCGCCGTGTATTTACGTTGGAACTTTGACGTTAAATACAGAGGTTATGGCAGCAGATAGCTGGCATAACCCGGTATTTTTTTAAAAGGCGGGCAATTCGCTTTAACATAAGGGTCGTCCCAGCTGCAGATTCGCTGCGGGATCACCCTTATGGGTGGAGGGAGAGGTGCAAAAACACCACCTTCCCCCCCCCCCACTTACCATTTTTTTCCCTGCTTACCGGAGCCATCGGTAGCAGGAAGAATGATCCTGTCCGCTGTCCTCCCAGGTAGTAAGTCGAGATGTTTGTTGCTATTCCATGAGCGTGCGCAATTTTGAAGCATGAAATGTTAATATAGAAAAAAAAAGGCTAACTCTACTGTTTTCTTATTTTTTGACTGAAAAAAGTTAATTTTTTCAAAAAAAAATTGCATTTGTAAGCCCCGGTTCACACTTGTGCGTGTGCGGGGTTCGCATGTAATATCGGAGCGCACTGCTCCGACATTACATGCGATCAGCTGTGCGGTGCGAGTTTAGCCATACAGTTTGTATGGCTAAATTCGCATCGCACCCGCAGCAAACACGCACAGGAGGCATTTTTGCAGCCGCATCAGGATCGGATCGCACAGCGGTTCACACTTGTGCGATCCGCTCCTGTGCGAACTGCACGATCGCACTGCGATATGCGATCAAACTGGGGGTGTCGTTAAGATTACATTGACACCCCCAGCGTATCGCATATGGCAGTGTGAACTGCCGGGGGTGCGTGTGCGATGCGGGAACAGGCTGCGAATTCGCAGCCTTCCCGCATCGCATAAATGTGAACCGAGCCTAAGACCGCTGGGCAAATACAGTGCGATAAAAAAAAGATTGCAATGATCTCCATTTTATTCTCTAGGGTCTATGCTAAAAAAAATATATACATAATGTTTAGGGATTCTATATAATTTTCTAGCAAAAAAAAAACAGTTTTTATCTTGTACAAAACAATTGTCAGAAAAAGGCCTGGTCCAGAAGTGGTTAAAGGAGAAGTAAAGCTTAAAGAGGTTGTAAACCCACATATTTTTCTTCACCCTGAAAGAGAAACACATAATGAGCTAGTATGCATCGCATACTAGCTCATTATGAAATACTTACCTTAGAATGAGCCCCCGCCGTGCCCCTCGCTTACCTCTATGACGGGTGACATGTCCAGTCGCCCGTCTTCCGGGATCGCGGCATCCGGACATCTGATTGGCCGGAGCCGCGTGATGTCACTCCCTGCACACGCACGCGGGAGCCGACGGTCACGGCACGGGGCTCTGAAGGAACGGCACAAGCGGCCGTTCTTTCAGAGCGCATGTGCCAGTGACGTCACTGGCTGCATGTAAGGTAAATATCTCCTAAACGGTGCATGTTTAGGAGATATTTACAGTACCTATAGGTAAGCCTTATCATAGGCTTAACTATAGGTACAAGTGTCAGAGGAGGGTTTACTTCCTCTTTAAGCTTGTTTTTCTGTACTTCTCCTAATAGGAATCTCTGGCACATTTTCTTTATTTTCTTAACTTATTAAACATTTATTTTGAAAATAGTGTAGCGAAATTCTGTGACAAACGTTTGTAATGTGGGCAGTATGTATGTAGGTGGGACTTTACATGGGAGTGGCTTGAGAGTGGACAGGGACAAAGGGGGCCCCATGATCTCCTCTTGCCCAGGGGCCCAATGAGTTATCAGTCGGCCCCTGTTCCTTCCATTTAGTTGTTAGGTGGTTCACTTAGGTGTAGGTTCTTATACCTCATGGGTCTGGGGTGTGGTGGTAGATTGTGGACCAAAGGATCCTGAGGAGCTGGACAAGGGTTTCTGGTAGCTCAGATTTTCCACCAAAAAAGAAACGAGAGGGAGACAGGAGAGTCCTTATAGTATAGTAGATTAATAACAAGAATGTAGTGCTTCCACAATGAAAGGAAAAAAGTGAAAATGGACATACAACTGTAGAGGCTGCAGTCACTCAACTATGGGGGAACACCTGGCCTTCCTAGTGAAAAAAATCACTCTCCACACATGGTCAGTTTGGTGGCTTTCTATACCTCAGGCATTCCTATCAAGGGAGCTCTTAATGGGTTCTCAGGTGGGTGAACAAAGTAGTAGAAAGAGTCAACGCAAACAGGGCCCCTGGGTAGTTTGATTGACAGAGGCGCCAGATGTAGTTATTCAAAGGATAGGCACCGGTCATCTACTTCAGTAAAACTTCCAATTACTTTATTACACCAAATAAAATGCATTTTGTGACTTTAAATGGCCACTTCCTCAGTTTAAGGTAATAAACTGGATCACCTTGAACTGTGAGTGCAGGGATCAGGAGAATGTAATGTACTACACATAATTTACCATTTTCAGTTCTGTGGTCATGATTATGTAACATACAACATAGCGTATTGGGTGTAGAAAACAAAACTAAGTTATACCACTGTACAGTAAGAGTGCAGGGGTCAAGTTTACGTAAAGTACAACAATGCATATACAGTGCATTGGTCTGGACTGTGTAATGTACAACACAGTATCTACAGTGTAGTGGTCAGGACTGTGCGATGTACAGCATAGCATATACCCTGCAGCGATTAGGGCAATGGTACATACACTATAGACTTTATGGTGCAGGGTTCAGAACTATGGAATGTACAACCCAGTGTGTGAAAAGCTGCAGTCAGGTCTGTGTAATGTATAACATGGCAAATGGAGTGCAGTGATCAGGACTATGTAACAGACAACACAGCATTTAGAGTACAAGTGTCAGGACTATGTAACATACAATGTAGGATATAGAGTATGGGGGTTCAGACAACATCCACTATAATATATACGGTGCAGGTGTAAGGACTATGGAATGTAGTGGTGGGGAGTAAGTGCTCCTATACACTGCTGTTTAGTGGTCTGTGACCCTTATTACATTGGTACTCTGTACTCCTTGTTACATTGGTACTCTGTACTCCTTGTTACATTGGTACTGTGTACTCCTTATTACATTGGTGCTAAGTGGCCTTTTAAATGGTGACCAGTGGTTTGGGCCCTTATTGTTGCAGGTCATTGCACCTTGTGTTGGTGGTCAGTGGTCTTTGCTGCTTGCATTGATGGATGAAGCACCCCAAATATTGCAGAAAAAAACATCTTTTAATTTATAACTAGTCACAACTTGTAAGTGCAACTTATCTTTATTTCATCAATTAAAGGATATTTTATCTGTACTGTCCAGTGGGCTCTGTTTTGTCTTACTTCTTCGTACAGTTAAACATGCCTCTGGATATAGGTTGAGTTCGCAAGGAAGAGATGTCTGCTTTGGTTTCCCTAAGGAGCTCTACATCTCAAGATTTTAC
This sequence comes from Pelophylax lessonae, assembly GCF_965119305.1. Taxonomy (NCBI): domain Eukaryota; kingdom Metazoa; phylum Chordata; class Amphibia; order Anura; family Ranidae; genus Pelophylax; species Pelophylax lessonae. The sequence goes on from NC_138780.1 coordinate 18,786,547, forward strand.
CTTTGGTCCAGCAATGTCTATGCACAGCATTATAACATGTAATGGGCAAGACTGGTACAACATGATAGTCTGAGTGATTTATATAAAGGGTGGGAACAGCATGAAGAGGTAGAACATTCTTTAAGTATATTTGCTCTAATTGCCTATGGTTCTGTTTTTTAGACTGGGTGATCCTGCAGGCTCCTCTCCATGTTCATGAAGGTGACGATGTGACTCTGAGATGTCACCATTATCCCGGACATTCTGGAGGACAAACTATATTTTACAAAGATAATGCTGTCATAAGAGATTGGAAATCTGATGCTGTGTTACACAATATTAACAATATAAATCTGGGAGGATCTCATGGATATAAATGTACGAAACAGGTTTCTCATCACCTCCTGTATTATAAGCACAGTGGAGGAACTTCTATATCCATAATAGGTAAGCCCTGCAAATTTATTGGGATGGAGTGGGGCAGATCTGACCTCCTCAAGTGTTAATTATTCCCAGAGATTTCCTCTACTCCTCTAGCTTTGGATCCGGTTAGTGTCTCACTTTGATTCCCCACATAGTCCTGGGGAAAAGTCAGAAAAATTAAGATGACAACACAATATTTATAATGTACTATATGTATATTTGATTATTAAAATTGCAGCACTTGGGAGATAGAGAGGCTTATTTACTAATGACTAATAGGCCTTTCACTTTGCAAGGGAATTTGCCCCAGAGCTTTGTCAATGTGGTGTCCTGTCAGCTTGCACATGATTGGATGATGGAAATGAGCAGAACTTCACCTCAATCAGTCAACCCTAGGGACCTCTGGGATTGTGATTGTGTTTAGCTAGCTGCTTCCTAAACTGAGCGCCTTGTTCTGGATTACCTCCATTTGTCTGATCCCACATGTCTATATAACAGATTACACTACTGGTTGCTGCCTGCCTTGGCCCTTACCTGAATAGCAACAGGTTATTCTACTAATTGTTGCCTGCCCTGGTCCCTGCCTGGATAATGGATTATGCTTCTGAATGTTGCCTACCTTGACCCTTGCCTGGATATTGAATTATACATTTGTCTGCTGTCAGCACAGACCACTGCTAACTAGACGTCCAGCCAGCCACTAGTCCTGGTTACTCCTGCACGCAACACCTTTGAACCTTTCCCCCATGAAGCCATCTGGCACAGTACATGAACTCTTTCTGTTGTCAAGGGTTGCTGGGAAACATCTTGGTTCTGCAAATAGAGCATCATGCTTTAAGTCCTGGGTGGCATCCAAGGACTGTTAGAGCTTTTTGCCTTCAGGGAAAGACGCCTTGCTAACCTTACACCGTGACCTCAAATGATTGGAATAAAGACCCTTTGATAAAAGATATAAATAGCAGTTGAAAAAAAATACTGGGGTTGGGGTGTCCAGGGTAGGGGGTTGGAACTAGGGGTGGGGCACATTTATTTGAAGTTAAATTTTAAGAAATGCTTTACTTCCCCAACAAATAATCAATCTGTAGACTGTATGGAATTATCTGATGTTCTTACTAAGAACATATTAGCAATCCAGGCTCATTGTTGTAAAAAACTGAACAATGTCGTCGAAAGGCAGCATACCTATGGGCAGTACCGGGACAGGGTCGTCCAGAGCCCAGGGCAATGATCCAGAATTGCGTTCCCTTCCCCCATTGTTAATGAATGCCATAGAATGGGTGTAGTACCCTGTGCCCATTTATTGCTACTTTGCTTCACTGCGCCCAAGACAGTTGCCCCTCCTCGCCACTCCTTGTCCCATCCCTGGCTATGGGCAATGTGTTCACCACCTGTAAAACAAAGTCATATTTTAAAGATGCAAAGAAAATTACATTAAATAATTACAGACACTCCTACTGAATCTGGTAAAATCTAATGGTTCCTTCATGTCCTGGTGAAAAAAAGGAGGTTAGCTGTTTAATATTTGTGTTTTATAGAAATCTTCACAACTCCAGAAATAGAAGTGACCCCATTTCCGGTAATGGAAGGAGATAATGTCACTGTGTCATGTCACACAAATGTGTCTCCATACAGACCAGAGACAGAGCTGCAGTTTGCTTTCTACAAAGATGGACGAAATATTCAGAGTTTTAATTCATCTGACAAATATGGATTCCAGTTCGCTAAGGTGGAGAATTCTGGGAAATATTACTGTGTAGCGAAAACAGTTTCAGGCAAAATAATAATGAAGAGGAGTAACACATTGAACATCGAATTAAATGGTAAGTATAGATTATGGATTCACAGATATAGTGAAATTTCAGGCAACTGGTAAGGTTGACCAAGGAGAAATACTTTCTGGGAGCGGCATATAGACAGTAAGGATGATCGAACTTTTGAAAAGTTCGGTTCGGCCAGAACATCCGAACTTCCCGAAAGTTCGGCCCGGATTTCAGAACCCCATTGACATCAATGGGACCAGAACTTCGGTAATCAAAAAACACAATTTTTAAGCCCTAAAACCCAATAAACGCCCCTAAAAAGTGCCCAGGGTTCTGGGTCATGCCCCATTAACTATTAATCACACAAAAAAAGTTCTTAAAAATTGTCATTTTTGAAGAGATTTTTTGATTTTGACTTTGGATTTAGTATCTGGGGGGTCTAAAAGGTGTACATGTGAAGTTTCAGCTCTGTAGCATGTCCAGAACCATGAAAAAAAAGATCGTTTGTATTAGAACACTTTCTTTCAGGACAGGTAGTTAGCTTCTCTCCCGGTTTAATAGAAGGCATTTTTTGGGGTTCTTTGCAGTCAGGAAAAACATCTGAACTTGTGTATAGTGGTACTGTGCACAAGTTCTGATGTTTTGCCTGCCTCCAAAAACCCCCAAAAAATGGCAGCAAAAACACACCTGGGCATTTTTTTTTTGGACGCTAGCGTTTTTTTGGCATTTTTTTGGGTTCTTTTGAGGCAGGCAAAACATCTGAAACATCTTGTCTATAGTGGTATATATACACACATACTTATATGTTTATATACACCTAGACATATATAGGTGTGATAGTAGCAGAAATATATTACTGTAAATGATTTCATTAGCGCAAGCATTTATTTCTGCTACTATCACACCTATATATGTCTAGGGGTATATATACAGATATATGTGTATATATATCCCCTATACACATGTTCAGATGTCATGTCTGACATCAAACATGTCCTCAAAAAAGCACTGACAGTGGCAGCCCCTGCAGCATAAAAAATGCTTGGCTGTGAGTACGCTAATTTGTGTTAAGCCTGCTCCCCCTTTGTTCCCCAAATTTTTGTTCACGTGTTTCTTACTCTGTATGTTTGAAAAATCAATAAAAACTATTTGAAAGAATAAAAAATGCTTGGCTGGTGAGAAGCCATAAGGGTGTCCCGAAGCAACTCAGAGAAATGATCATTTCTCTATAGCGGTCATAATGAATGGGGGTTATTGCGCTCAGCTGTGAACTCACAATAAAGTGCTAATGCATAAACAAAGTTATGTCTCACATAAACTTATGAACCAATATATTGTAGGTGAATAGTTCAATACACATCAATAAATAGGTGAATATATCAATAAACATAGTCCTTGAAAAGTGCTCGGTGCAAACTATTTGTTCCAGCAGCAAAGAATGGACTTGATGTAAATGCCTTCACCAATCACCATACACCCAGTGCTCGGATAAAATACTTCTTACCAGAAGAAGTTGACCCCTTAGTTATAGGGGGTCATGCCCAGCATATATCTCCACAAGAGCTCCAAAGTTTTCCTGTTGCTATCTCCACATCCAGTATGTATTAAGCCAGAAGTATAAAGGCAACTTCGAGACTCCGGGTAACATGTTGTAGGAAATAAGGAGAAAAAATAGGGGGATGACCCCCTAGTCACTCCAATCACATTCCTAGCATTCTCCTGCCCCCTCAATTGGCTTTTGCTAATGGTTCTGGTCCAATCACGGGCTTTTAAAGCCCATTTCCTGAAGCATTGCATTTTGGGCGGTTCTGGTTGCCGAATTCCGAACTTTTTGGGCAAAAAGTTCTAAATTCGGCCGAACCTCGAACACCCAATGTTCGGGCTGAACCGATGGTCGACCCGAACCGTTCGATCATCCCTATTATTGATTAGATTATAATTCATGCGTTTGTGTTTCCAATTTATCACATCTGGGATGTCTACTAGAGTCTTGTTTTGGTCAGGTTTAAGTCAGTAATTACTAAGAATTGTAGGCCTATAATACATAACGCCAAATTTCCATGCAAAAAATTGTACCGCTTTTGGTACATAATTCCTGACATAATCATACCGCCAGGGAGGTTAATACAGAAATGTGGCTTACTGAAAAGTCTGTCCATGTACAGTATAGTATGCACTTAATACTTGGTCAAGGCTCATTTTGCATGAATTACTGCATCAATGCGGAGTGGCATGGAGGGGATCAGCCTTTGGCACTGCTGAGGTGTTACCGAAGCCCAGGTTGCTTTGATAGCGACCTTCAGCTTATCTGCATTATTGGGTCTGGTGTCTCTCATCTTCCTCTTGACAATACCCCACAGATTCTCTATGGGGTTTAGGTCAGATAAGTTTGCTGGCCAATCAAGCACAGTGATACCATGATCATGTGACCAGGTATTGGTACTTTCGGCAGTGTGGGCGGTGCCAAGTCCTGCTGGAAAATGAAATCAACATCTCCATAAAGCTGGTCAGCAGAGGGAAGCATGAAGTGCTCTAGAATTTCCAGGTAGAGGACTGCGCTGACTTTGGACTTGCTAAAACACGGTGGACCAACACCAGCAGATGACACGGCTCCCCAAATCATCACGGACTGTGGAAAATTTTGCATTTCATTTGGAATTCAAGGTCCCGAGTCTGGAGGAAGAGTGGAGGGGCACAGAATGCAAGTTGCATGAGGTCCAGTTTGAAGTTTCCACAGTCAGTGATGATTTGGGGAGCCGTGTCATCTGCTGGTGTTGGTCCACTGTGTTTTATCAAGTCCAAAGTCAGTGCAGCCCTCTACTAGGAAATTCTAGAGCACTTCATGCTTCCCTCCACTGACCAGCTTTATGGAGATGCTAATTTAATTTTCCAACAGTACTTGGCTCACACTGCCAAAACTACCAATACCTGGATTAATGATCATGGTATCACTGCACTTGATTGGCCAGAAAACTCGCCTGACCTAAACCCCATAGAGAATCTGTGGGGAATTGTCAAGAAGAGGATGAGAGACACCAGACCCAACAATACAGACAAGCTGAAAGCCGCTATCAAAGCAACCTGGGCTTCCATAACACCTCAGCAGTGACGCAGGCTGATCGCCTCCATGCCACGCCGCATTGATGCAGTATTTCATGCAAATAAAGCCCCGACCAAGTATTGAGCACATACTATACTGTACATGGAAAACTTTTCGGTAAGCCAACATTTCTGTATTAAAAACCTTTTATTTTTTTATTGGTATTATGTAATATTCTAGCTTTATGAGATCCAGAATTTTAGGTTTTCGCTAGCTGTAAGCCATGACCATAAAAATTAAAAGAAAGAAATGCTTAAAATATATCACTCTGTGTGTAACGCATAAAATATATGAGTTTTACTTTTAGAATTGAATTACTGAAATAAATTAACTTTTTGATGATATTCTAATTTTATGAGATACACTTGTACATGCTGTGCTTACTATCCAGAAAACAAAACATGCTTAGATATGCTAACACTAATAAATGATTTGATTGGCCACGTCTGTTGAAGGGAGAAGGAGGTACGAGCCATTTTCGGAGGCAGCACAAAACACTGAATTTCTATTAAAGCTCATTCCAAGTAGGGGTATGTTGGTAAATATGGGGTATCTACAGTATATATCATATTCATAGAAATACACATTTCCTAAGATGTAAAAAAAAAAAACCCATACCCAAGACACCTCCATGGAAATAAGACAATGAGACAATCTGCCCGAGTTTGATTCACATAGGATGGGGGGAACTCTGCTTGAAATAAGCGGCTCCCCCCGTACGCAGTGGACTGGGAAAGAGTCAATGGCAAACACGTCATCGAAGCACCTGGTTTGGATAGTCAACCTGCCTGAGTTTGATTCACATAGGATGGGGGGATACTCTGCTTGAAATCAGCGAAAGCCAAACTTCACTGTAAACCCTATTGAAGTCTATAACAGGTAAATCTAGATACTGAATTTTGGCCAATTTCAAAGTGAATAGGCAAGCTATTGTCTAAAAAAGGCACGGGTGTTGGGGTCAGATTGAACACAGCTGTGCACCTCCATCCCCCCCAAACACACACATAATTGTCACTATGTGTCCCCGCCAGTGGCACCCACTCTAACTCTTTTTCTTTTCTCCCTCTTTCTTCTTCCCACCCTTTCTTTGTATCCAATCGTTGTGATCAGATGCCTACTTGGGCGCGTTGGGGCCTCCTAGAAAACCTACAAAGAGGTTCCCAATAAGTTCTTGGAATCACCTCTGCTTCAAACTAGCTCCGGGATCCCCTGACGCCCAGACTTTTTACTCTGGAAATACTTCAATTGATGCTGATCACCCCACACCCTCCCACCCCCTTCCAACGATGTTGCTTGGGCTTTGTCGTAGCAGAAGGTCTTCTGAACTGTTTTTTGTAGACCAGAGGTGTAACTAGAACCTTCAGGACCCCGGTGCAAGAAACCATGAAGGGCCCCCCGGACCCCTGGCCAGGGCCCTTCCCTTCAAGCCTGAGGTTCTTCCCACTAATACTGGGACCCTTTACTCTCGTTGCGGGGCCCTTTATTACAGTCCTGCAGCGGGACCCATTCACAAGTTCTGCAGTGGGCCCCCTTCCTGCCATCTTGGGGACTCCCCACGGTGGTGGAATGCCAGGGCCCTGTCGCAAGTGTGACCTTTGCGATCCTGGAAGTTCACCCACTGGTGTCAGTCGTTTTTATTTTTTGGTATTTCAATTGTATTATTTTTTATCATTTTATTTAATTTCTTTTTACAATGTCACTGACTATGACTCTGTCCATTCAGAAAAGGAAGGAGCTGGTAAATTACATATTTACCGACCCCTTCCTGGTTCTCTATTGTGACACATCCCCTGCAGCAGCCGGCAGGAGAGGGGAGGGAGCACAGTGGGGGGGGGGGGGGACAGGGGAGCACACAGGGGGCCCAGAGACAGCAGAACACAAGTGAACTGGATAGGAGGAGAGGCGGGGGCAGCATACAAAGGAACCAATCTCCATTATATTTTTTTATTTTATTTTTTATTATTTATTTATTTTTTTTTTTAGAGTCAGCAAGTATTACAGCTTCAGATTGGTTGCCTGTTTGGGAGACTTCCCTCTCACTTCCTGTCACTCAAAAAAAAAACAACACATTCAAAGTAAATTATTTGGTATTCTTTGGTTGCAAATTTTTGGAGTGCTCAAAATGTTATTTTTTTTCCTTAGGTGAATCTAATCCAACAGTGATACAGAACATGATTCAGCTAATACTATCAGGATTTCTGTTGATAATTATTTTTCTTTTCATCTTTTATCACATAAAATTCATCAAATTTCTTGAAGTTGTAAATAAAGAAGCCTATCCAAAGAACAATGTTGAGCTAAATTAGAAACTTTGCTATAAGCAATGTCTGTACTTAAAATAAAATAGGGGGATGCGGTGAAAGCATAAACCAATGACAAATGCTTTGTGTTAATTTCATTGCATCTGATGGCCTGTAATGTATTTCATTTGCAGCTCTTGCAGTCCCTTTTTTCAGGAACAGAGAGGATGGGGAAGTAGTATGCAGATAACATGTTGGGTTCAGACAGATATAAATTATTAAAAGCTAAATTCTGGGTATGCATATTTCCGTACAGTTACCTTGGTCCAACTTTGACCAACACATTGCTTTCCCATTATTTTGTCTTAAAGCGGGACTTTACCCATAAAAACTTGATGAAAAATAATATCCTTCAGCAAGTGTAGCGCATCCCCAAAAGAGCCGCTGGTGAATTGATTCCTATTTCCCCCTTTAGAGAACACAGCCAGGAACACAGCATTCTCCCTCTGGCTCAAAGATCAGTCTAGGGCAGTGATGGCGAACCTTGGCACCCCAGATGTTTTGGGACTACATGTCTTGTACTCTGCAGTGTAGTTGAACACCATGGGAAACGTAGTTCCAAAACATCTGGGGTGCCAAGGTTCACCATCACTGGTCTAGGGGTTTCTTTGTGTGATTGTATTTGGGAACGATGAACTTGGATGGGGAGCATGGGATACCCTGGCACCGTACAACTTGAGGACTCTTCAACTTTTGGCTGCTCTGAACAAACATCTGGTTGTGCAATTTCTGGCTGTACTGCACCAAACTTCTGTATTTTGCACAAACGAATGTCCCACAGGGTTTTTAGGCTGACTGTGACCTGTGCTCCTACAAGAGTTTAAAAGCAACACACTTCCACTTTGTGGCAGCACTAGGTACTCATCGGTGGCCTCCTGGCAATATCCACCAGGCTCTACCTAGTGAGGGAGATGTAGGCTCACACCGCCTCTGGAAACTTGGACTCTCTCCCACGGCTTCCTCCTGGCTCTCTCCCATGAGCTTTCTCCTGACCTAACGGGATCCTTGGACTAGAACTTGTAAATAGACCCTCCAGCTAAACCTAGATGGAACCTTGGTGTCTCCTGGCTGTCTTCCTCCCAGGCCTTTTTCCCCAGGGGGGCAGAGCACCCTCAACAGGGGTCTCCTCCTGCAGAACTGGACCCGGGAACACTGCCCTGCTGCTCAGACTACTAATGGGCTCTCTCATCACCATCTGGGCACACCTCCCCAGGGATTGGCTGGAGTTATTATTATTATACAGGCTTTATATAGCGCCAACAGTTTGCACAGCGCTTTAAAATATAAGGACAAAGACCGACAGAGGCGCCTCTAAGTGTAGACTTTTTTATAACAAGTTTAATGAATAAAATTATACACTCACATTTGTAAGGATATATTCATGCCCATAAACAAGGTTCCAGTGTGGGGAGGTGAACATCATCCGGTCCTAGACATCCATCCTAGCTGGAGCCAAGATCTCCTCGCCGTGGCCGTCTTGTACGGCGGGATGAAAACCAGAAAGTAGGCTCAATGTATTAGCTGAGAGCGAGGCTTGGTAGCTAGTCCAACGAAGATGACGTCATCTGCATGCAACGCGTTTCCGAGCGTGCGGGAGGGGCAGCCGCGCTCCTTCTTCACGGCAAATAGAGTAGCAAATGACAATGGTGTTCATTTAAATAATGGAATGGGAGAGGAGGGGAGGGGGGAAGATGCAAATGAACCAACGAAGGGGGATATATCTATTCAATAATATAGATGGACTGATGATCATATATCAATTATATTAAAAGTCACAAAATTAAGCTAGATTAAAATTCAGCTTAACCATCTGATAAAACAGAGTTGGAGAAATAATACACCAATATTTATATATATATATATAAAATATGTGTATATGACACTAGTAATATTAAGATGTACCAGCTAGCTATGTGTAGCAAACTACCGATGTAAAAATTATAAAATTTTGAATTAAAAGGAATTATTGATTTATAATGTAGAAATGCATAAGAGGAAAAAACATAAGAATGAAATGAATATTAATAAAAGTAAAATAAAAATAAAAATAAAAATTGGCAAGAAATATATAAATTAGAACAAAATATATGTATAAATTGGAATCGCTGTCAGCTAATACATTGAGCCTACTTCCTGGTTTTCATCCCGCCATACAAGCTGGCCACGGCGAGGAGATCTCAGCTCCAGCTAGGATGGATGTCTAGGACCGGATGATGTTCACCTCCCCACACTGGAACCTTGTTTATGGGCATGAATCTATGCTTACATATGTGAGTGTATAATTTTATTCATTAAACTTGTTATAAAAAAGTCTACACTTAAGCCCCGTACACACGTACTGATCGTCGGCCGTGAATATTCGGCCGAGGACCGATTGGCCGATTGTAGGCTTGTTAGTATGAAGCTTCCGACAGCCGACAGCGCATTTTCGGCCGAACAGAATCTGTCGTGCAGGCATTAAAATTTTTGTTGGCCAACACCAGAACGGCCGATTGTTCGCCAGTCAGTACAGAATTCGGCCGACAATCAGCAGATTTGCAAGACTGGGCATGCTCAGAAAAGAAAAAACACGCGGAAAGTTAACCATCACATGACAACACTTCTGCAGTCGGCTGTTGTTGGCCAACAAAATTCGTGTGCAGTCTTTTGCAGTTTTCAACAGACACGACAGCCCTGGACAAAAGACGGCCAATCGTTCGGCCGACGATCGGTACGTGTGTACGGGGCTTTAGAGGCGCCTCTGTCTGTCTTTGTTTTTAGCCTGTGGAACCCTTGGCTTTTGGTTTCTGGATGGCTGCCCTATATGGTGGACTTTTTCTTCCCCTATGCCATTAATGACTTTTGTACTCCTATGGACTCTGGTCTAATATGTGACTTAAGCGCCTGTTACCATTGTGTCTTTAAAATATGAGAGAAGACAATACAGATACAATACAATTCAATACAGGAGGAATTGGAGTTCCATAAATATTCAGGCTTCAGACAATGTCCTTTCTCCCACAATGTTCTAGAAATCTCCAGGTGACAGGGGGAGTAACAGAGCAGCAGTCTGTGAAACACTGAGCAGCCCTAAGCAATCAACCCCTGCACCACTGATTACAGAAGACCCAAATTAAGTTTTCCCAGCAGTCTATTCTAGCTAGGAGAGTGCTACACAAGGAACATACATTCCACAATAATAATTATGCTACAAAAATGAGTGAGTGCTGTAAATTGCCTACAGCATTGCCTCTGTTTCTTCTTGCTGGAGGCTGACATTTTTCTGAAGCCCAGAGCCCCTGAGCAGCAGTAAATCTTTAAGCTGCCAGCAGATTGGCCAGATTTTGCCATATTGCCGAAAAATAGAGAGCAACTGAGCATGTGCAGAGCTGGGTGAGAAAGTGTATTACTGGATTCTAATCGGTATAGGAATTTATTTTTAATGTTTTACATAGCTATACATGCAAAAGTGGCCAGCCTGAAATGATCTAGCAGGACTACTACAGGGATATTACATTTTTATACTTCCTCATTGTTATCCTCAGTACATCTGTGGTGTATTACAACATTGCTGCTCTGTGTGCACAACGATTCACACGATGTCAAAGTTCCCACACTCATTGTCTGTAATATTGCAATGTACCACTGCAGCAGACATTACTATTTGTGTTAGTTCTTCTTTTTGCTATAAGGCCAGTAATGTACAAATTTGGAATAACTACCAATGCTAGTTGTCACTATTTCCCTTAATTTTCAATAAATGTGGCTTGATTATGCAGATAGGGAAAACTTGGCTATTGTCACACAGAGATGTAGGAGGTTTTAAAGTTGAGAAGGTTTAGAGTCTGTTTGTTACCAAAGGGTCAAAATATTGATAAAGTGAAACTGATAACAGAAGATAGCAAAATGGTGATAGATGCCTGCTTGGCATGTACACTATATTACCAAAAGTATTGGGACGCCTGCCTTTACACGCACATAAAATTTAATGGCATTCCATTCCATGGAGTTGGTCCACCCTAGGGCAGCTATAACCACTTCAACTCTTCTGGGAAGGCTGTTCACAAGGTTTAGGTTTAGTGTCTATGGGAATGTTTGACCATTTTTCCAGAAGCACATTTGTGAGGTCAGGCACTGATGTTGAACGAGAAGGCCTGGCTCGCAGTCTCTGCTCTAATTTATCCCAAAGGTGTCCTCCACCCCAAATGCGCTCATCCTTGTCTTTATGGCCCTTGCTTTGTGCACTGGTCCAAATCATTTGGTGAAGGGGGGATTATGGTGTGGGGTTGTTTTTCAGGGGTTGGGCTTGGCCACTTAGTTCCAGTGAAGGGATCAGCATACCAAGACATTTTGGACAATTGCATGCTCCCAACTTTGTGGGAACAGTTTGGAATTGGCCCCTTCCTGTTCCAACATGACTGCACACCAGTCACGTTCCTCCACCCAAAACTCGCTCATCCATGTCTTTATGAACCTTGCTTTGTGGACTGGTCCAAATCATTTGTTGAAGGGGGGATTGTGGTTTGGGTTTTTTTTTTTTCATGGGTTGGTCTTGGCCCCTTACATTACCAAGACATTTTGGACAATTACATGCTCCCAACTTTGTGGAACAGTTTGGGGATGGCCCTTCCTATTCCAACATGACTAGAACAGTGCACAAACAAGGTCATAAAAGAGATGGGTGAGCGAGTTTGGGGTGAAGGAATTTGACTGCCCTGACCTCAACCTGATAGAACACCTTTGGGATGAATTAGAGCGGAGACTGTGAGCCAGGCCTTCTCATTCACATCAATGCCTGACCTCACATGTGTGCTTCTGGAAGAAAGTTCAAACATTCACATAGACACACTACTAAACCTTTTAGACCTCCTTCCCAGAAGAGTTGAAGCTGTTATAGATGCAAAGGGTGGAAAAACTCAATATTGAACCCTACGGACTAAGACTGGGATGCTATTGAAGTTCTAGTGCGTGTAAACGCAGGCGTCCCAATACTTTTGGTAATATAGTGTACTTGGTTGAAAAACCATGAGCACTTAAGGCCAATTATTTTTCCTTCTAAAAATTAAAACTCCCCAATTCTCTTTTTATTTTAAATTTGCTGCCACTGGCTGACAAATAATACCCATGTTGAGTCATTTGTAGAGTGCTATGGCTGCACTGTACTAGGCGGCACTCACAAAACTTATTGTCCCTGCATTGTCTTAGTATAAAAAACAACACCAACTGCTCCACTACTGAAAGAGCAAGGGACATTTTCAAAAGAATAGTAAAAACATGTACAGTATTTCCTTTCTTGTTGATCATTTCTTAACCTTTCCACCTACATAACGCAGCAGCAAAGAGGGGTGGGCTTTAATGCCTACACATGGCACATATGCACCTATAGGCAGCTGAGGATTAAAGACAGCTCCCGGTCTCTAGTAATGATCTGGAGATGGTGGAACCAGCTTCCAATCATGTGACCACTGTGACAGCCAATCACAGTGGTCACGTGATTAGGCAGTCCTTCTCAACCATCTGCTGTAAAGACTATGTTGAAGCGACACCATGAATGGATGGGAAGAGGTTATTGAAAGTTTACTTTTTCTTCCCTACATAAAGCATTCTGTTCCATCATACCTCTCTATTTTCGCTGATCAAAAAATGCAATCAGCCAAAGCATTTCCCCATGATTAGACTTCGGGGACAGAGTGAAACACGTTGGGGGCATGGCCTGGCTGGAACCCAGGCCGAGGCTGCTACATACACTTTCACAGTGAATTTGGAGCAATGTGTGGCTTTTGCGATACTTTCTTTGCAACATTTTGATGTCTGGAGCTGAGACAAGCTCCGTTCCCAGCTGAAACTCCTAGCAGTTAGCGTTGAACTAAGACCCTTCAGAGCCTGAGCGGTACCTACATATTTTTACATTGGTTCACAGCCAAAGCATACCTCTATACGGCTGTGAATGGCTGGCATCGCCCACTTACTGCTCGTGGGCACTCTTGATAGGCATTCATGAGTCCCCTTTGCTTATTGAAATATTTCTCTTCCTGTAAGTCTACTTTCAGGGTCATTAAAAGCTTTATCAGTACCAGAACAAAAATTTCTGTAAGGTTCTTGTCAGCTTATGAGAACTCATTCATTCTTAGAACGGCCGTAGAATATGTCTTTCCTGCAACCACGGGCTTCAGGAAAGAAATTCACATAATTCCCCCATCAACAAAGACAGTGCTGACAGGGGAAACCATTCTGCCAAACAATTCTCTGCTCCCGGCGGGAGGGGGGCAGGGGCGGGGGGAGGGAGTCATCCTCACCAGGAGAAGACAGTGATTATTGCTAGTGGCTATAGCAGCCACTAGCACTAATTGCAAGTGAATCTGGCAGGCTGGTTGTACCCAAGTTGATCAATCAATCAACTTGGTACATTTAGCCTGCCTACACACGGTTCAAAAACTCGACCTGTTCCTGCTGAACTGGCCTAGATTTAAACCATGGGTGTCCAACCTTTTGGCTTCTCTGGGCCACATTGAGTGTAGAGAAATTTTCTCCGGCCGCATATAAAAAATATATACTATAGTTAAGGTATACAAGTAATAAAATGCCGCCGCGCCCTTCCCCCACCGCCGCACCGCTGATCAAATGAAATGGAATCAGTATACAGAGGTTTACTTCTTCTGAGAGATATTAAAGGAACACTCTAACCACCATGACCACTTCAGTGATTTGAAGTGGTCATGGTGGTAGGAGTCAGAAACACTGCACATGCTCGCCTCCCCCCTGCCTTCTGAGGCAGCCTCTGCCTACCATTAGTTGGAAGCCGCTGTGGCCATGCCCCCGACCCGACTTCCTTCCTCCCCATCAAAAAAATTGTCAGGGGGCAGTGGGCCGCATTGCCTGGGGTTCTGGGCTGCATGTGGCCCCCGGGCCGCAGGTTGGACATGCCTGATTTAAACCATCTATGGCTTGGCCTAACCCTGGATATCCTTATTATCTTTCTGCTGATCCTCTGACCTTTCCCCTTGTTCCTGACTACAACGTGGAAGCTGCTAAGCAGTGGGGAAAGGTGGGCATTTCTTGGTGAAA